>NC_056728.1:493549538-494149538 GCF_019279795.1 Protopterus annectens | reverse complement strand
GTAAACAAGCAAGGGGGCACACACTCCTAACCCGTATGCAGACAAGCAATGACCTTGTGGAACACAGCACTGACCCACCAAGTTCAACTACAAGCACAATTCCTGCCAGGAAAGAAAAACACACTGGCAGACTATCTAAACAGAAATATCACAGATCCGCACGAGTGGAAACTAGATCCACAAGTATTCGCAATGATAACTCAAAAATGGGGGAGCCCAGACATAGATCTGTTTGCTTCCCCCCAAAATTACCAGCTACGGAAATTCTGCACAAGGACATACCACACACTAGCTTGGAAAGTGGACGCTCTCTCATTCAGTTGGAAAACTTCCTCCACTGCCTCTTCTGTCAAAGGTGCTGCTGAAAGCCAGATTAGAGAGGCCACAAATGATACTCATTGCTCCAGACTCGCCACGCCAACACTGGTATCCAATACTAAGGAACATGGCTTAAGGCCCACCATGGATTTTGCCTACAATTCCTCACCTGCTCATTCAGCAAAACAATCTGATTCTACACAGCCATCTCAAGACTTTAAATCTGGCTGCATGGCAAATTGCCTAAATAACCAGTTAATACTTCTCTCTAAAGCTGGGATGGACGTCATTCTGGAGGCCAGAAGGCCTAGCACCAGCAAAGTCTATTTAGATAAATGGAAAAGATTCTGCGCCTGGAACCAGGCTAAAGGCCAAAATCCCCTTGTCCCAAATATTCCTCAGATTCCTCAATATTTAACTGAGATGTTGCACAAAGGACTTTCCTTCTCATTTGTTAAGATCCATGCCTCAGCTATTTCAGCTCAATACAACACGGATCCTCCTATATTTTCACATCCATTACTAAGACAGTTCTTCAGAGGGGCTAAGAACATAAGACCCCCCCCGGAGAGCACCAACACCAACTTGGGAACTCAACTTTGTTCTGGAAAAGCTAACACTTCCGCCCTTTGAACCAGCTTTCACTGCTGATCTACAGTTCCTATCATGGAAAACTGCCCTGCTGCTAGCAATAACTTCAGCACGAAGAGTCTCAGAACTAAAGGCCCTAATGGCAGTGGAGCCTTTCATCATTTTTCATCAAGACAGAGTCTCTTTACGAACTAAACCTTCCTTTATGCCAAAGGTGGTATCCAGTGTGACCCTAAACCAAACCATTCATTTGCCCACCTTTTATCCAAACCCCCAGAACAAAGGGGAAAGGCTTCTACACTCTTTGGACATTCACAGGCAATTACGTTACTACTTGGATAAAACTAAGGCTTTCAGAAAATCTGACCAGCTCTTTGTATCCTATGCTGCAGGATCTCAAGGAAAAGCTATCTCAAAACAGACCATTTCAAAATGGATAGGACATTGTATCCGTTTCTGCTGCACACACCATGGGAAATCTGTGCCTGGTAACATCAGGGCCCATTCCACCAGGGCTACAGCAACATCAACAGCCTTCCTCAGAGGGGTACCAACCAAGGATATTTTGGAGGCTGCCACTTGGAGTTCAGTGCACACCTTCACCAAGCACTATCACTTAACCTCTATACTCTAAAACCAGAGCTGGTTTTGCCACTGCAGTTCTGCAGGGCCTACTAGCCTCTTCAAACCCTGTTTAGTTCCACCACCCATCCTTAGCTTTGGGATTCAACCCAACAGTGATGACTGCAGCAGTGTAACACGATGAACATAGTACAGGTTTGTACCTACCATAAATGTAGATGTTAGAGTGTTCACACTGCTGCAGTCCAGGTTACCCTCCCTCCATCCCCTCTGAACTAGCTGAACGAATCTATTCCTTTCTATCCTATACAACCTCTGTGGTGTATTTGCTTGTGACTGAAGGTTTTGTTTTATTTTTTATATGTATATTTTTATATATAAATATGTATTGCCTACCTATTGGGGGCACCTGACATCTGGGGCAAGAAAAACTGAAGAAAATGGCGTCTGATGCATGTTATATACCCCTGGCACACTGACGTCAGGGAAGAAGCGACAGCAACCGACGCCGGACCAAGACTTTGGAACTCGGGCCAACTGCGGGACCACCTGATGGCAGGATAACCCAATAGTGATGACTGCAGCAGTGTGAACACTCGAACATCTACATTTATGGTAGGTTCAAAACTGTACTTTTTTATGTCCCCAGAAGTGGAGCTGGTCTCTTTTCCTGCTGAAAAAATTGGAAAGATATTTGGTAGGAAAAAAGTAGCAGCCCACTACTACAAGAAGCCATCAATTTTCCGTCCATAGATTCCTTCTGAGCAGCTTCCATTCAGTGCGCTAAGTGTTCAGTGTGGGTATATATTTTTTCCATTTGCTACCATTTTCCATTTATTTCAATTTTGTATTCCTTTTATAGTGCAACACATTGATTACATTTTCGTTTTTTACATACTGTGTAAGCCTCATGCATTTTGGCAGTGATTATCGATATAACCATTTTGTAATTATTAGTCTGTAGAATACAAATAAAATAACTTTGTTACGCATATTCCTTATGATGTGATGATGTCTTTTCCATCTACTCCTCACCTTTTGGGTCTTACATTTGAGTCGGATCAGACTTCGGCCGCTTTCAAGCTTTTGGATCTGTTGATCAGGCTCCATGTTCTTCGTGTTTCACTGTTGCAGTCATTACTCTTGGATAATCTGCTTGCAGTAGCCCTCAGTTGGCTTGATTAACAAAGTCTTGGGTCCTGCTTTGGTTGCTGTCCCTTTTTCCATGACGTCAAGTCATCAGGGGTATAAAACATGCAGGCAACGCCATTACATCAGTCTTTCTTGCCGTGCGGTGCCCAAAGCAGAAGCAGTTCGCAAGTGCCGGTTGGCCGACTCCTGAAATTTTCGATGTTCTTCATCTCACATTGCTGCAGTCCTAACACTTGGGTAGTCCGCTGTCCCAGTCGGCCCGAATACCAAAGTATACGGTCAAGGCGCATTTGACTGACATCAGAACGTCAGGGTACAAATGTGCATGACCGACGTCATATCCCCAGTCTTTTTTGCCGCATGGTCCGATGCAGAAGCAGTATTGCGAGTGCAGGTTGGCGTTCTGAAATTTTCTGAAGTCGGAGTTTCAGACCGAATCAAAGTTGGCTAAGTACCCGTTGGGAATATTTTAGTTTTCTTGCCTCAGTATTTAACCGGATGTCAGAAAAAGTGAATAACTGTATTTCTTGTGGGAAACAGATACCTCATAGAGATTACCATACATTGTGTATACCTTGCTTAGGGCCTGAGCACGGCGTTGTTGGCTGTCGCTCTTGTGCTAGATTTAACAAGCGCACTATTAAGAGAAGATTAGATTGTGCCAGGTTAGTTTTGGGAAGCGTCGTATTACAACATGCCGTCGGATGCTCCGGAAGGACAAAGCAGCAGGGTGAAGAACCGTCTGTCCCGGACGTCGGTTCTTTAGAGGCTCAGTGGAGCGTGGTTCTACCAGAAGTTCCTTTGGATTCTCAGGGTGAGACTTTACTGTTACAAGATGTGTCCTCTCAGGAGGTAGGCCAGGCTGAAGGGGCTTCTCAGGTAGCTGTTCTCCCTCCCTTCCTAAGGTGGTTAGGCCCTCCCTTCTGTTTCCTCCTTCTAGAGGTAGGCCAGGGTTAACTTCAGTGGGGGTCTCCCCTAGTTCTTCAGGGTCTCTGCCTAAGAAACATATGCTTAAAATGGCAGAAGATTTGATTACTATGATTAGAGGTTCTATAAGAGGCCTAGGGTGGAACCTGAACTTGAAAGTTTTGATCAGTGTTCGAGGCTTCTGAGTCTTTGAAGACTTGCAGGAGTATCCTCCTTATTCTGATTCTGATGTAGATGACTCTACACCTTTCCTCCTGAGGATTTTTCTTTTTCAGAGACCCTTCATTCCATGAGGAGCATTTTAAATGGGAAGGTCAAGATTTCTCTGATTCTAGGAAAAGGCTTAGGGAATTTTGTTTCTACCCCAGCATAGGCCTTAGCTATACCTCCTGTTCTGGATGTGGTAGAGGATGTTTTGCAGAGCCCTGAACCCTGATTCTTTGCCTCCTGCCCCAGTTAAACCGGACAGGTATTATAGGGTGCCTGAAGCTCTTAAGTATCTTTTAAGAGTCCCAGGGCAGACCCAGAAACTGTTTCTCAGGGCCCTAAAGGTGTTAAGGCTTCTGTTGTTAAAAATCCTGTTCCTTCTGATAAAGAGGCAAGGGCTTTGGATAGATGGGGAAAGGTGTATACTTCTTCCACTTTAGCCATGAGGGCTTTGAATTGCCAGTTTCACATGTTGAAATACCAAAATTATCTCCTTTCACAATTGAAGTCTAAGGTAGATGCTCTGGCGGAAGGTATTGAGTGTAAAGAGTTGCAGGATTTAGTTCATGTTTCTGAACAAGTGGGTAAGCATTCCTTGCAATGTGGTTTTGATGCTGTACAGGCCTCTTGAGGTGGCAGCCACTGGTTCTGTTCTTGCCTGGCTCAAGGATCAGAATTTAGCTGAACATGTAAAGACAAGGATTTTAGATGCTCCTTTACAATCTGATGGCCTGTGGCTTTTAAAGAAAATGGAGGACAAGGCTAAGTCTATGCAGACTGTTAAAGATTTTTGCAGGTTCAGCCTCCAAAGTTTAGTAGAAATTGGCCTACTAAGGGGTGGACTTATCCTTCCTATGATTCTCAGTCTAGGGGTAGATCTAGACGTGGTAGGGCAGAGCTCAAGGTTCTTTTAGGCCTAGAGCAGGCAGTTCGCCTGCCCAGTCTTCTGGTGAGGGCAGGGTCAGTCCTTTCCAGACCCAATGACTTGCCTTTTCAGCTGCCAGAGCCGGCAGCACCTTTGGGAGGAAGGCTGGCACTTTTCAAAGAAACTGGAGTGTTATTACCCAAGACAGATGGGTATTGGATATCGCTCACCACGGTTACAGGTTTTATTTCCATACCTTGCCTCCTTTCAAGGCATGCCAGACATTCCTCCTCTACAAAGAAAAGAGGCTCACAAGCAAATTTCTCTGTTGCTCCAGATAGCCATTCAGCGGTTCCTGTGCCAGAAAGGGGCCTAGGATTTTATTCTCGCCTGTTCCTAGTACCAAAAGGGAACACGTGGAGACCAATTTTGGATTTGTCTATCCTCAACACTTATTTGGACATTCCCAAGTTCAAAATGTTGGCGTTACAACAGCTTTTACCTCTGCTGGGCAAAGATCACTGGATGGTAACTTTAGATCTCAAGGAGGCTTACCTTCATGTGCCTATCAGACTCAGTTGCAGGAAGTATCTGCGAGCTGGAAATTCCCATTATCAGTTCTCTGCATTGCCCTTTGGCTTATCTACTGCTCCCAGAGTATTCACAAAGTTCTGGCTCCAGTTGTAGCTTTTTCAGGCTAAAAGGAATACAAATCTATCCTTACTTGGGCGACTGTCTGATTCTGGCTCAAGAAAGGATGAGCTTCTTCAGCATCTGGATTATGTGATAGCAGTGCTAAGATGCCTGGGGTATTCTGTGAACGAAATAAAGTCCAGTCTAGTACCCTCAGGACATGTGCTTTCTGGGTGTGAGACTGAATACAGCCCCAGATGGCCTTTTTAACCCGGACAAACAAAAGAGTCTATCCTTTACTTCCATCAACTATCTCATCAGTCCGTGCTGACTGCAAGGACAGTCCTTCAAGCATTAGGTTCATGGCATCTTGTATTCTGGTGCTTCCCAATGCCAAACTGCATATGAGGAAGCTACAATGGTATCTCAAAAATGTATGGACACAGCACTGCCAGGATCTGGACACTGTCATTCAAATAATACCTTGCATTCAAAAGGAATTTTTGTGGTGGGCTCAGGAATGTCACCTAAACAAGGACTCTCTGTGATCAGATTCTAACGACAGATGCCTCAGACATAGCTTGGGAGCTCATCTGAATGGAAAGTGGATACAAGACAAGTGGCCTGCCAGACTACAGCATCTACATATCAACATGAAGGAGATGTTAGCAGTCCAGTTTGCATTGAAGGCTTTCAAGGAGTTACTTCTTCCAGGGCAGGTGTTGATTCTAACAGACAACACAACTGTCATGTGGTACATCAACAAGCAAGGGGAACACATTCTTATCCTCTATGCAGGCAAGCAATGATTTTGTGGGAGACTGCTCAGCTTGCAGCTTACTCTTCAAAGGTTTCTGCCAGGAGCACAGAACTCCTTAGCAGATGTGTTAAGCAGGCAAATCATGGATCCCCACGGAAACTGGATCTTCATGTATTTCAAAAATTGACAGTGTCATGGGGAACTCCAGACATAGATCTGTTCGCTTCTCCACTAAACCACCAGCTGCCAAAGTTTTGAAGTTATCATCACACAGCTTGGAAAGTGGATGCTCTTTCGTTCAGTTGGGAAAATCTTCATGTGTATGCCTTTCCACCTCTGCCTCTCCTCCCAAAGGTACTCCTAAAGGTCAGACAAGACAAGCCAAGGATGATTTTGATAGCTCCAGATTGGCCTCGCGAACACTGGTACCATTACTGAGGAATCTGGTAAGAAAGCCTCCATGGCCTTTACCTTTGATTCCACACCTTTGTCTCAGAGGGACGGTCATCTACTCAATGTCAAGCTTCACTCTCTTCATCTAACAGCCTGGCATATTCTCTTTTGAACCACAGCAGGTCTCAACTTCCTCAACAAGTTTTGAATGTGATTATGGAAGCCAGAAGACCTAGTACACGTAAGGTGTATGCAGAAAAATGGAAGAGATTTTTATTTTGGAGTGCAGCAAAGGATTTGGATGTTTCTGAGCCTAATTTGAGTGTGGCTCTTCAATATCTTACCGAGCTATTGGACAAAGGTTTGTCTTTCTCTTCCATTAAGATTCATGCTGCAGCAATTTCAGCTCACTATGATTGTGACCCACCATTGTTTTCACATCCTTTGTTCAAGCAATTTCTTAGAGGGGCAAAGAATATAAGACCCCTCCTACTCCTGCTTGGGACCTCAATTTTGTGTTGGAGAAACTTACTCTACAACCTTTGAGCCTGCTACTGCTGAGTTGAAATACTTGTCATGGAAGACTGCTTTTTGTTGGCCATTACTTCTGCAAGAAGGGTTTCTGAATTGCAGGCCCTTATGGTGGAGCCTTTTTGATTTTTCATAAGGATAGGGTATCATTAAGTACTAATCCTTCATTTATGCCTAAGGTGGTTTCTAGTGTGGCTTTAAACCAAACTATTCATTTGCCTACTTTTTATGCAGATCCCCAAAATAGGGGGGAAAAGATTTTGCACTCTTTAGATGTACACAGGCAGTTGCGTTATTATTTAAGCAGGACTAGGATTTTAGGCAGTCTCAGCAGTTGTTTGTTTCTTTTGCTTTGAGTTCTCAGGGCAAGCCTGTGTCAAAACAAACTATTTCTAAGTGGATTGGGTTTTGTATTGCATTCTGTTACTCCCATCATGGCAAAGAGATTCCAGCTGGGATTAGGCCTCATTCCACTAGGGCTACTGCCACTTCAACAGCATTTCTAAGGGGTGGCAACTAAGGATATTTGGAGGCAGCTACTTGGAGTTCAGTGCATACTTTCTCCAAGCATTACCACCTTCCTCTCTATTCTAAGTCCAGGGCTGGTTTTGCCACTGCTGTGTTGCAGGGCATTTTGGCAGCTCCTGCTTCATTATAGTTTAGCCATCCTCCCTTACCTCTGCTTTGGGATTCTACCCAAGTGTTAGGACTGCAGCAATGTGAGATGAAGAACATAGTACAGTTTTGTACCTACCATAAATGTAGATGTTCGAAGATCCACATTGCTGCAGTCTCCTTCCTCTGTGTTTAGGGGTGGATTTCTGGGTGAGGTTCTATTTTTTGTACATTTGTATATATTGTACATATTTTAGGCACAGGAGTGTTTTGGTGTTTTTTGGTTTTGGCCTTATCTTTTTAGGGTCTTCTGACATCTGGGGCAAGAAAAGACTGAGGATATGGCGTCGGTCATGTTTGTACCCTGACGTTCTGATGTCAGTCAAATGACTTTGGTATTCGGGCCGACTGGGACAGCGGACTACCCAACTGTTAGGACTGCAGCAATGTGGATCTTCGAACATCTACATTTATGGTAGGTACAAAACTGTACTTTTTCGAGTTTCAGAACCAAAGTCTTCAACTTAAAGCTAAGTACCACATTGGGGAAACTTTTTTTTGCTCCTTACTGATGTCAGTAAAAGTCAATAATTGCATTACTTGTGGAAAGCAAATACCTCATAAGGATTTTCATTCATACTGTATTCCTTGCCTAGGCCCTGATGATGACATACCTTGCTGTCGGTTTTGTGCTTTATTTAATCAGCGCACTATTCGTTGTCGGTATATTTTTGCCTCTAAATATTTCGGTTCTCGGTTTAATTATCCAGAAATGTCGTCGGTTAGCCATCTGACTACAGGGATTCCAGGAAAAAGCAAAGATAAAGACAGAGACAGGCTGCCGAGATCCAAAACTGCCGACACCGCTTCTCCTAAGCCAGTCGCCAGTTCGCCAGTACTCAGTGAGGCGCTTTTGTAGCCCCTGATACCCGCTACTTCTGATTCACAGGCCTCTACTGAGACCTATTCGAGTCCGGTATGCCGCGAGATACTTCAACTATGGAACCCACGGATGTCTCTACCTTGGATGGGTCCGAAGCCGTCGTGCAAGCACCGGCTTCTGAGGGTGTATTCAGGCCTACGGACTTGCATATTAAATGAACGCCTCCTTCATTACTAAGGCCTAAATCACGATCCATGTCTAAAAAAATGACGCTCAGGCCCCTATGCCTAAAAAACAAGTGATAGAAATGTCTGAAGATCTAATAACTCTAATCAAGGGTAGTCACCCCCCCCCCCCCCAAGAGGCCTAGGGCTGAGCTTGATTATGAATCTTCTGATCAGGATTCTGTTTCTTCTGACTCTTCTGATGATCTGGATTTGTCCTTACCTACTTTTGAGGATTCTGATGCAGAGGATTCTATTCCCTCTGCTTCCCCTCCTGAGGATTTTTCTTTTGGGGAAACCTTACATACTTTAAGGGAGCATTTTCACTGGGAAAGCCAGGAATTTTCTGATTCAAAAAAGAGGCTTAGGGATTTCCTTCTTCTAACTCAGCATAGGCCCTTTGGCTATTCCTCCTGTACTAGACATTGTTGATGATGTTTTCTCTGAATCCAGTTTGGCCCCTGATTCCCTGCCTCCTGCTCCTAGTAAACCTTGACAAGATACTACAGGGTTCCTGAGTCCCACAAGTTCCTTTTCAAAAATCCTATTGCAGATCCAGAGACTATTTCTCAGGGGCCCAAGGGCATTAAGGCTTCTTCTGCTAAAAATCCTACCCCTTCGGATAGAGACTCCAGGGCGCTGGATAGATGGGGTAAAAAGGTTTATACTTCAGCAACCTTGGCAATCAGAACTTTAAACTGCCAATTTCATATGTTAAAATAACAGCAACATGTCAGTGGACTGCTTAAACAGAAAATGATGTTGATTCCTGACTGTGTGGAAAATAAAGATTTACAGCACTTAATGCATTCTGCTGAGCAAGTTGGAAAACATACTTTGCAATGTTGTTTTGATTCTTTAGAGGCCTCTTGCAGGGCTGCTGTTACTAGGTCTGTGCTTAGAAGGCATGCTTGGCTTAAGGACCAATCTTTGCCTGATCATGTCAAAGCTAAATTGTTGGATGATCCTTTAAATCAGGACCGCCTGTTTGGCACAAGGCTGAAGAAGTTCTTAAAAAGATGGAAGATGAAGCTAAATCTATGCAAACTGTTAAAGATTTTTTTTACAAGTACAACCTCCGCGGTTGTGGTGCTGCGATAGCGTTGTCGCCTCACAGTAAGACGCTGTCCGGTTCGATTCGAAGCGTCTTCTGCGTGGAGACATGCGTGAATGGGCGTACCTTCGTTGGAAGGTTGTGCATCAGGCCTGGCAAGCCGGTACGTAAAAATCAACTGCCGATCATTAGCGGACCGGAATTCCGCTGTGGCGACCCCTAGCCGGGAAAAGCCGAAAGACACAAACAAACAACCTCCTAGATTTAGTAGGCATTGGCCTACTAAGAATTGGTCCTTTCCAACTCCTTCCAGGTCTTCTTAAGCCAAACCCAGACACAGCAAAATCCCCAGGTTTCAGTCCCAGGGGACTCTCAGAACTGAGCAGTGGGGGGCCTCCACTTCCAAATCTGGGAATAACAAGACACCCCCCCCTGTGGTAAACAGTCTCAATGGCTTCCTTTTAAAATTTCCAAGCACTTATCTTCTGACTGCCCCTTTGGGGGGAAAGATTGCCCTTCATGCAAAGAACTGGGAACTCATAACCCAGGGCAAATGAGTTTTAAATATAGTGTCCCAGGGATACAGATTTCATTTCCACACATTGCCAACACCAAATGGGTGGCCAGACCTGCCCCCAAATCAGTGGGAAGAGGCTCAAAAACAAGTACTTTCTCTCTTAAGCATGGACGCTGTTCAACTGGTACCAGAAGAGGAAAATGGACAAGGTTTCTAATCCAGACTTTTCCTGGTACCCAGAAAAGACAAATCATGGCGTCCAATCCTGGACCTGTCTACTCTACACACCTTTCTATAGATTCCAAAATTCAAGATGCTGACTCTTCACCAATTACTTCCTATGCTAGACTAAGACGTCTGGATGGCAACACTAAATTTAAAAGAAGCATACCTGCACATCCCAATCATACCTACGCTTCAAAGCAGGCTACACGCATTATCAGTTCTCTGCACTGCCCTTTGGCTTGTCTACTGCGCCCAGGGAATTCACGAAGTGCCTGGCTCCAGTTATTACATTTTGCAGGCAAAGAAGTATTCAAATATACCCATACCTGGACGATTGTCTAATTCTGGCAGAAAGCCAGGGCATAATTTTGAATCATCTGGTGTTTGTAAAAAGGGGGGTGGGGTACATCATAAATGAAAAGAAATCACAACTGGTACCCTGTCAACAAATTACATTCCTGGGAGCAAGCTTGAATACAACTTCCCAGATGGCTTGCCTCACGCCAGAAAAGCAAATTCATTTTTGATAACCTATTTCAAACAAGTGGCCACAAAAACCCTGCTATCTGCAAGACAAATACTGCAAGCCTTGGGGTTCATGGCCTCCTGCATTCTTCTAATTCTATATGCAAGACTGCATATGAGGAAACTACAGTGGTATCTAAAGAGCCTATGGAGTCAACATTCTCACAGCCTAGAAACAATGATTCCTGTCATACCTTGCCTACGCCTAGAGTTCTCTGGTGGCCAGAGGCCTGCCACCAAAACAAGGGACTACCATTCACACTACCCCCTGCCGGCCAAACCCTAACAACATATGCATCAGACTATTCATGGGGGCTCACCTGGCAGAGAAGTGCATTCAGGGCAAATGGAACCCAAGTCAAATGCACCTACATATCAATCAAAAAGAAATGTTAGGTGTACATAATGCTCTGACAGCCTTCAAGGTCTACATTATTCCAGGACAATTAATGGTAAAGATGGACAACACCATGGTTATGTGGTACATAAACAAGCGGGGGGGGGTACACATTCCTAACCCCTCTGCAGACTAGCCATGGCATTGTGGAGCACAGCCTTGAGCTACCAAGTGCACCTCCAAGCTCAATTCCTGCCAGGAAAATGAAATACACTGGCAGACGGACTAAGCTGAAACCTCATGGACCCACACGAGTGGAAACTGGAACCAAGGATTATCAACATGTTGACAGGTTTATTTGCCTCCCCCCAGAACTACTAATTGAACAAGTTTTGCACAAGGACTCCCCACAAACAAGCCTGGAAAGTGGATGCTCTGTCCTTCAGCTGGAGAAAAACTATCAGTCTCCTCCTTCTCCTCACTGCCTCTGCTCTCCAAAGTTCTACTAAAAGTCAAACAGGACAAACCAAGGATGATTTTGATTGCTCCGGATTGACCGCGCCAACATTGGTACTCCCTCCTGCGCAGTGTGTCACAGTTATCTCCATGGCATCTGCCTCATTACCCCTTCTCTGCTGTCTCAGCAGGTCAGCAGGAGAACCAGATTCTGCACCTTCAGCTTCTAACATTGAACCTTGCAGCGTGGCTAAGTACTTAAACTCACCCTTATCATCCCTCAGCAAACCTGAGATGGATGTCATCTCAGAGGCAAGTAGGCCTAGTACTAGAAAATCTTATGCTGAAAAATGGAAAAGATTCTGTGCCTGGAGCCAGTCTCAAGGGATGAGCACAGCAGCTCCCAATTTACCTCAGATTTTTGCAATACTTAACTGAGATGCTTCACAAGGGCCTGTCTTTTTCCTCCATTAAAATCCACGCCTCAGCCATTTCAGCTCATTATAACACAGAACCACCCCTCTTCTCTCATCCTCTGCTCAAGCAGTACCTCAGAGGGGCCAAAAATTTGAGACCACCCATGAGAGCCCCAACCCCTGCCTGGGACCTTAACTCTGTATTGGAGAAACTCACGCTACCTCCTTTCGGGCCAGCTGCTACTGCAGACTTAAAATTTCTTTCTTGGAAAACAGCTTTCCTTTTAGCAATCACTTCAACTAGAAGGATATCTGAATTACAGGCGCTTGTGGCAGTGGAGCCTTTCATAATCTTTCTTTCATGCGGACAGGGTGTCGCTCAGGACCAATCCATCCTTCATGCCCAAGATGGTATCCAGTGTGGCACTTAATCAGTCCATTCATTTGCCAGCCTTCTTTCCCAATCCACAGAACAAAGGGGAACCGATTCTTCATTCCTTGTATGTGCAAAGACAACTTAGATTCTACTTGGACAGGACAAAACCTCGAAGAAAATCTGAACTGCTGGTAGCATTTGCTGCAGGGGCAGAGGGGAAGGCTATTTCAAAACAAACCATTTCTAAATGGATAAGCCATTGCATTCATTTCTGCTATAAGCACCATGGAAAACCTATCCCCCAGGGGATCAGATCTCAATCCACCAGGGCTGCATCTACTTCTGCAGCCTTTCTCAGAGGTGTTTCTACCAGGGACATCCTAGAAGCTGCTACCTGGAGTTCTGTACATACTTTCACCAAGCATTATCATTTGCCAATTTTCTCTAAATCCAAAGCTGGTTTTGCCACTGCTGTCTTGCAGGGTCTTATAGCTGGACCTAATGCTGTATAAACTCCTCCTCCCCAACCATAGCTTTGGGAATTTACCCAAATGTAATGACTGCAACAGTGAAACATGAAGAACATAGTACAGTCGTGTACACTTACCATGAATTTAGATGTTCGAGTGTGTTCACTGTTGCAGTCCTGGTTACCCTCCCTCCCAGCCCCTAACTTCTTCTGGCTATACCTCTACTTTCCTTTACTATGCTTAAAAGCCTTTTTGGTGTATTTGCTTTTTGTTGGAGGCATACCTTTGTGTTTTTTATGTTTATTTGCTCCCCATTACGGGGGCTCCTGATATCTGGGGCAAGAAAAACTGATGTAATGGCGTCGGCTGCATGTTTTAGACCCCTGACATCATGGAAGAAGGGACAGCAACCGACGCAGGACCCAAGACTTTGTTAATCAAGCCGACTGAGGGCAACCTGCAAGCAGATTATCCAAAAGTAATGACTGCAACAGTGAATACACTCAAACACCTACATTTGTGGTAAGTGTACACAACTGTACTTTCTTCACCCATAATCCCTAGTGATGACTGCAAAACCTCAGATCTCATTTGCCACCACTAGCATAGGATAGATCTGTTGGTGCTTAGAAAATAAGTGTTATAACTTCTTGTATTTTTTTTTCTACTTATTGGCTCTTTAGAGGTCTTTGATACACACATTACCTTTTAATCTTTTGGTAGAATATTTTTTTTATATACCTTACTCCTCCCTTGAAGCATTTTCTTGTTTTTTATGCCTTTGGTGTTGAACTCCTAGTGTTTCTTCTTCCCTTTTCCAAAAAAAAACAAACTTTTTTTTATATATTTTTTTCTTTAGATAGTACCTTTTTTGCTTGTTGTTCATTCATTTACTGCTAGTCTTCCTGTTACAGGATGTCAGGTAAACCATCCAGTTTCAAAAATTATGTGGCTTGTTCTTGCAAGTTACCCAACTCAGATGGACATGATAAATGTGTTCATAGGTGTGTACTAGGCTAACAGCCCTGGAGCCCATATAAGCCTAGTCGAAGAAGATTCCCTGGCATCATGTCGCCCAAAGTTGGTTCCCAGTGCCCCTTTCAAGCAAGGCCACTGAAGTGATCCCTGGGTGAACTTTCTATTGCCCATCCACTCGTCAAGATTTCTCTTAGAGGGCCACTGAAGTGCTCTGCTTGACGTGAATGGGAAGTTTGTCCCAGAGTATGGGAAGTCTCTGGGTTAGGAACCTGTCCCTCCAGCATGTTCTGTTTATTGTGGTAAAGAGGTTTAGGTCGCTGGAGCATGTGGCACAGAGGGATTGGGATTTCTTTAGGTGTAGCATATCTAGTAGCTCTGGGTCAGACATGGCTTTGTAGGTCAAGCAGAGATAGCCTCTAAGTAGGTGATAAGAGACAGTATAGCTGGAGGTTTTTTGAGTCTGTCCATACAGGGCATGTCTCTAAGTCTTAAGATCCTCTTAGTGAGGTATTTTTATGGCCTTTCCAGTTGTAGGTGTCTGGTGAGGTACATACCAAATGGGTGTTGTATTCTGTAATAGGTCTAATGAGGGACAAGTAGAGAGGAATTATGACCTCTTTCTTCCTGGATGAGAATCCTTTTGTAATGAGATGTGCCACATAGAAGGACTTTCTGATTACAGTGGCAATGTGGTTATCAAAGAAGAGGTTGCTGTCAACCTGTGTCCCCAGGTCACTTATCACACCTTCGGTGTTTAGTGGACTACCATCTATGTGGTAGTTAATGGGCACCAAATTTTTTCCCAAAGGGAATGACAACGCACTTTTTGGTATTGAGCTTAAGCCCATGGTTCTGGCACCAGTCATTGGTGTCAGTGAGGCCTTTTTGTAGAATGTCTACATCAGTTGGAGAATCAGTAAAGGCTCCCAGTTTGCAATCCTCTGCGAATTTGGTCAGCCAGAGTCCCTTTGTGTTGGCTTGAACTGCAGAGAAGTAGATGCCAAATAGGAGAGGACCTAGGACTGATCCCTGTGGGACACCACTTGTAACTGGTTGGTAGTCAGATTTGGAGTCTGCTACTTTCACAGTGTGGGTTCTGTCAGTGAGCCAGTTGGCAACCCATCTTATGACACAGGGGTTTATGCCTAGTTTAAGTGAGTCTATCTATGATTCCTGAGTGAAGGATGGTGTCGAAGGTCTTGGCAAGATCTAGGTAGGCTGTGTGAACTACCTTGCCCTCATCCACAGCTCTGGTGACCGAGTCGAAGACGTCTATCAGGTTGAGCAGGCATGCACAAACCCAAACTGCATGGGATCCAGAGTTTGGAGATTGCCTATGTTCTTATCTATAAGGTCCATGATGATGCGCTCCATAGTTTTACATATCAGACTCATCAGGCTAATGGGGCGGTAGTTCCCAGGGTCTGTAGTTGGTACCCCTTCGTGGAGTGGGATGACCATAGCAATGCGCTATTCGGTAAGAACAAAGCCTGAAATGAGGCTATGATTGATCAGGGTACTCAAGTGTGGTGCCAGTTCACTTTGTAATTCATGTAGGTCACAGCCTGGGATATTATCAGGTCCCATGGAAGCTGTATTCTTGGATTTGGACAGTGCAGTTTTTACCTGTGTAGCTGTGATAGGGACTTGGCATTCCTCAGGTATTGTGATAGGCCCTTTAGGGAGTGAAAGGGGGGTAAAGTTCGCACTGAACCTGTCTGCCAATATGTTGGCAATATCAGTTAGTTCTGTATATGTATTGCCACTGTGCTCTAACTCAGAGCACGTCTGAGTATTGCCATGTAGATTCTTGATGTATCTATAAAATGCCTTGTGGTTGCCTTTAGAATCTGCAGCAATTTTGTTTTCGTAGCTAGCTTTAGAGGGTTTGATGATGGATCTCAGTTTTTTGCTGAGGCAAACAAGGGAGTTATTCCAGTCTTGGGAATTCACCCTTTTCTGCAACAGTTTTTTTTCCTTCTGTTGTAGTTTGTTTATGGTGGGGGACTACCAGATTGGCTTCCTTTTTTTGGAGGAGAATGTCTTGGTTCTGTTTGGAATGGCCCATTCCATGCACTTGTGTATGTGCTCATACAGTGCAGTGGTGTATGATTCAGCAGTTATGCACTTATTTTCCATTTGCATGGGTGTTGTGAAGTTAGCCACCTCTATTTTTAGAAGCCCAAAATTGGCTTTGGAGCAGTTTTTTTACGGTGGTTTCCTTTAGGGGGGTGGGGTGAAGGTGGGATGTGGATATCCATGGTGATTAGCTTGTGGTCAGATCTGACCAGGGAGGAGTTGATTACTGGTGTATAGCAACGGTCGCCCATGTTAGTAATGACCAGGTCAAGGATGTTTCTACGCCTGGTGGGGGTAAGAATGAGTTGGTCCAGGGCATTATAAATAATGGATTCCAGAAAACGTTGAGCGAGTGTGTTGGTACATGAGTAATTTTCCCACTTAATGGAGGGGGTAGTTAAAGTCTCCGAGTATAAGGGTATTGGGTTGTACCCTAATATTTTTCAGCGTGTCTAGGAATGTGGAGTGGGAGTCTTGGGACATGACCAAGTCTGGGAACTACCGACCAATAAGCCTGACCAGTCTGATCTGTAAGGCTATGGAGCGAATCATTAATAAACGGAGAGATTGGGAACCTCCAGTCGCTGGACCCCACACAGTTCGGCTTCGTCAAGGGCCGATCATGCCTCCTGAACCTGGTGGATTTCTTTGAGACAGTTACTCAGGCTATAGATAAGGGAAAGGAGGTACACACGGCTTACCTTGACCTTGCTAAAGCATTTGACACCATTCCCCATTCAGGTATTATTGATAAGCTCACCAGCCTGGGCATAAACCCTTACATCACAAGATGGATCGCAAACTGGCTCTCAGACAGATCCCATAAAGTAAGAGTAGTGGGATCTATGTCCAAATCCAGACCAGTAACGAGTGGTGTGCCTCAGGGCTCTGTCCTGGGGCCCTCCTGTTTGGCATATACTTCTCAGAAGTACAGGCAAGCACGGAAGGGCTGTGGCTGACTAAGTTTGTGGACGACTGCAAACTGGGTGCTATAATAGAGTCTCAGGCCAACATGGAGATCCTCCAGAAGGGCCTAAATGAGACTGATGCATGGTGTCAAAGCCATGGTCTCAAGCTAAATGCAAAAAAATGCGTAGTAATCCCCTTTGGAAAAAACAGAGTAGCCGCAAACTACAACATGGGGGGTAATCCCCTGAAATCTGAAGAAGAAATAAGGGATCTAGGGACCCAAGTAGATAGTCAGCTTTCCTTTGATAACCATGTTGCCAAAGTGGTTAGAAAATCCTTCTATGTGACCCATCTGATCACAAAAGGGTTTGCATCAAGATCTAAGGATGTAATGGTGCCCTTCTACTCTTCCCTCATCAGTCCCATTATTGAGTACAATGCACCAGTTGGAATGTACCTGGCTAGACATCTCCAGCAGCTGGAGAGACCACAAAGGTACCTAACCAAGAGGATTACTGGCCTCAAACAGTTGCCCTATGCAGCACGATTGAAAAAGCTAAGACTGTTCTCTGTTGCATACCACTTTCTCAGAGGCGATCTTTGTCTAACGTACAGAGCCATGTCCAACCCAGAATTGTTGAACAAGCTCCATCTTAGCAAAACCAAATCTACTCGAGCTACACGCTCTAGGGATATAAACCTCAACACAACAATGAATAGAACATGCTGGAGGGATAGAGTCCCTTCGCAGAGACTTCCCTTACTATGGAACAGGGTCCCGATCTACATAAGACAGAGCCCCTCACTATCACTCTTCAAGAGGAACCTTGATGAGTGGATGGCTTACAGAAAGTTCACACCGGGGATCACACCAACAGCACTATTAGATAGGGGCCAAGGGTACTAGCTGCTAGTACAAGGGTGTAGGGAACTACTAAAGGGGCGGTGAATACCGCACAATGTGGCTGGGCTAATGTATGCCTTCGGGCAGATAGCCCAGTACCAACCTATGATGGGGGATCTATAGCAGACTACAACTTGTATTGCAGTTTTACCCAGTGTTAGTTGTACCTGAAGTATCCTCTGATGCTTTATGTTGGGCTGCTAGTCTGGAGGTGTGCATATCCTTTATGAATATGGAGACAACACCAAAGTGCTTTGGTACAGGTTTAGGGGCCGAAAGGTGTTTATTGCTTGAGCCCTTCACATCTATCTGTGAAGCTTTTGACCAGCAAGCCATAGTTGAGAGACTGAGCAAACTGATTTTGAAAGGGCTTCTCCCATTCCTCATGAGAAAGAGAGCACGCTTTCTGGTCCCTCAAATTCTTCATCTTCTGTTTCTTCTCCTTCAAAATAATCCACTGAAAAACTAATGAAAAAAGGGGGAGAAAGAAAAAGACAAAAGGAGAGATCTAAACTCTTGAGGAAAAGGTTTCCAGATCGTTCATCTTCATTTGATCCTGCATCAAAATTGCTGAAACCCTGAGACCCAAAGCTCTTCTTGGATCTGATGCTTATCAGATTCAACACCCTGCAGAGGTTTTCTGTGGAGCCTGTATTACCTACACTTCATTCTCTGATCCTGAAGGAGAAGCGGTATTATTACTCCAGACCGCCCTATGCTGCTTTATCATTCTGATCAGCCAGCTCTTCCAGGAGCCTAACTGAAGCTAACATGAACATGATGATAAGAGATTCCTTCAGACACTGATCCAACTGGGGGTCTTCCCAGCTCCGGCCTTCATTGGGACGGAGATAATGACTACTTATCCCAACACATTTGTTGCTCTTTCTCCATTCCAACCATTCAGTTTTGGGTCATTCGATCTAACTTCACTCCGGGCCAAGTCTGCATCTGAGCCTACGATTAGTTCCTTGACACTGATGTGTTCTTTGATTTGGTTGGTTCCAGGCACTTTGGAGCTGTCTGAATATCTGAGATGAACAGTTGGTGTTAACTGTGATAGGATAGGTTCACTCCAAGATCCTTAGAGCTGTTCCTCCTACTCGTGTTTTGGCATTAGATAGTCAGTTGGATCCTAGTCATGTGCGTCTCAGGTTAAGCCAGGGCTTCAGCTCCTAGGAGTTCGCTCCCTGGACCCCTTTAGAGCTCAGCTTTTGATGGTTTCAACAGAGTACACTTTCATTCCAGAGAGAAGGCTATTCCTTCAAGCTGGGATTTGTCCCTCCCCCAGAGGATCTCCCAGGGTCCAGATCCTACTATTATTGTTTTGGTGGCTTTTGTGTCCCACTGAGGAGGTACATTAAAAGCACACACACAAAATGAGGCATCTAGATGCTCCTCAAGAACCTCTTACCATGGACACTGACTTTGATGAAGGAGAAGCTTTCCCCAGATCCTCCCTTGAGGATGTGTTTGGAAAAATCCTTGAACTAAAACAGAAAGAGGAATGATCTTCCCAGCCTCTTTCTCCAGAAGAGTTGGTCTTCAGAGATGCTTTTGGCTCTGGCTCATCTATGCTGTTGGTAGACCCACCTGAGGATGAGATGATAGAGTTGATCTCTACACGAGCTTGGAAAGAGCCATATTTGACCCCATTCCCAAGAAACAAGACAGATGTCTCATCACCTCTAAAGACCACCTCCTGTGGAGCAAGGACCCAGCTGTAGATTCTATGGTACTGGTGGCAGCCACTAAAATGGATCTAGCAGAAGAGAGTTCCCCTGTACCCCCACCAAACAGAGAGTCTCGTGTATTGGACAGAGTTGGGAAGAGTCTATGCCTCATCTACTTTCTTGATGAGAGCTTCAAACTACTTGGCACATTACACATTTCAGAGAGATTTAACCAAAGAAATATCCAAATCTCTCTCCCAAGGACCATGCCAGCAAATCAGAGGAAGTCCATTGATGTGCAGTTGGCCACCCTTACATCTCTGTCCAGTATCTCTGTGCCCCTCATCTCTAACACCACAAAGGGTGCATCTAGAGCAGCTGGAATAGGTATATTAGGAGACATGCTTGGATGAGGATCTGTGACTTTGTGGAACATTTCAAGAAGTCCTTTTTGAATGTCACCAGTGATTGATCAAAAAGTGAAGGATGCAATCTCCAAACATGAAAAGGAGGGCAAATTTCTGTCTGTCTTAGGTTATCAATTTTTTCCACTCCTCAAAGGACCTTTTCTAGGAATCAGAAAGGAGGCAATAAAACTTGGTTCTGCAAGTCACAGGGATTTTCACCTAACATGTCTCTAGACAGGACCCTCCGTGGCAGAGAGTGGAACTCTTATAATGGGTGTCACCGTATGAACCAAGGTGGTCTGCAGACTCAAGGCTTCAGAGGCCCCTTCTCTTAGAAGCCTTTTTAGTGCTCCTGGGCAGATGTTCTTCATCTCACATTGCTGCAGTCCTTACACTTGGGTAGTCCGCTGTCCTCGGTCGGCCCGAATATCAAAGTATAAGGCTGACGTCGGTCAAGGCGCATTAGACTGACATCAGGACGTCAGGGTACAAATGCGCATGACCGACGTCATATCCTCGGTCTTTTTTGCCGCATGGTCCGATGCAGAAGCAGCGTTGCAAGTGCCGGTTGGCGTTCTGAAATTTTTCGAATGGAGTTTCAGACCAAGTCAAAGTTGGCTAAGTACCCGTTAGAATATTTTAGTTTTTCTTGCCTCAGTGGTTTACCGGATGTCAGAAAAAGTGAATAACTGTATTTATTGTGGGAAACAGATACCGCATAGAGATTATCATACTTTGTGTATTCCTTGTTTAGGGCCTGAGCACGAGGTTGTGGGGTGTCGCTTTGTGCTAGATTCAATAAGCGCACTATTAAGAGAAGGTTAGATTGTGCCAGGTTAGTCTTTGGGAAGCGGTGCAATTATAATATGCTGTCGGACGCTTCTTCAGAAGCGCAAGGACAAAGCAGCTAAGCCTAGGCAAGAAGAACCGTCCCGGACGCCGGTTCTTTAGAGGTGTCGGTGGAGCCGGGGTTCCGGAGGTTTCTCTGGAGTCCCAGGGGGAGACTTTGTTATTGCAGGATGTGGCCTCTCAGGAGGCAGGTCAGGCTGAAGGGGCTTCTCAGGTTACTGTACTCCCTTCCCTTCCTAGGGTGGTTAGGCCCTCTCCTTCTGTTTCCAAGGCTTCTCCCAGAGGCAGGCCAGGTTTAGCTTCAGTTGGTGTCACACCTAGTTCTTCAGGTTCTGTGCCCAAGAAGCATATGCTTAAAATGGCAGAAGATTTGATTACTTTGATTAGAGGTTCTTTGCCCCCTCCTGATAAGAGACCTAGGGTGGAACCTGAGCTAGGAGTTTTGAGCAGGCTTCGATGTTTCTGAGTCTTCGGCTGAAGACTTGCAGGAGTATTCTCCTTATTCTGATTCTGATGTGGATGATTCTACTCCTTCTGCTTCTCCTCCTGAAGATTTTTCTTTTTCAGAGACTCTTCATTCCATGAGGGAGCATTTTAAGTGGGAAGGTCAGGACTTCTCTGATTCCAGGAAAAGGCTTAGAGAATTTTTGTTTTTACCCCAGCATAGGCCTTTGGCTATACCTCCTGTTCTGGATGTTGTGGAAGATGTGTTTGCAGAGGCTTCTCTTAATCCTGATTCTTTGCCTCCTGCTCCTGTTAAGCCGGATAGGTAGTACAGGGTGCCTGAAGCTCATAAGTATCTTTTTAAGAGTCCTAGGGTGGACCCAGAAACTGTTAGTCAGGGGCCTAAGGGTGTTAAGGCTTCTGTTGTTAAAAATCCGGTTCCTCCAGATAAAGAGGCCAGGGCTTTGGATAGATGGGGAAAGAAAGTTTATACTTCTTCCACCCTAGCTATGAGGGCTTTGAATTGCCAGTTTCACATGTTGAAATACCAAAATTATCTACTTTCTCAATTGAAGTCTAAGGTAGATGCTCTGGCGGAAGGTATTGAGTGTAAAGAGTTACAAGATTTAGTACATGTTTCTGAACAGGTGGGTAAGCATTCTTTGCAATGTGGTTTTGATGCTGTACAGGCCTTGTCTAGGGTGGCTGCCACTGGGTCAGTTCTTCGCAGGCACGCCTGGCTGAGGGATCAGAATTTATCTGACCATGTTAAGACAAGGATTTTAGATGCTCCTTTACAATCTGATGTGTTGTTTGGTTCACCTGTTGAGGCAGTCTTAAAGAAAATGGAAGACAAGGCTAAGTCTATGCAGACTGTTAAAGATTTTTGCAGGTTCAGCCAGTTTAGTAGAAATTGGCCTACCAAGGGGTGGGCGATCCTTCTTATGATTCCCAGTCTAGGGGTAGATCTAGACGTGGTAGGGGCAGAGCTCAGGGCTCTTTCAGGCCTAGAACAGGGAGTTCACCTGCACAGTCTTCGGTGAGGGCAGGGGTCAGTCCTTTCGTAAACAGACCCAATGACCTACCTTTTCAGCTGCCAGAGCCTTCTCGTCTGGCAGCACCTTTGGGAGGAAGGTTGGCACTTTTCAAGGAAAATTGGAGTTTAATTACCCAGGACAGATGGGTATTGGATATCATACACCAAGGTTACAGGTTTTATTTCCATACCTTGCCTCCTTTCAAAGGCATGCCAGACGTTCCTCCTCAGCAAAGAATAGAGGCTCACAAACAAATTTCTCTGTTACTTCAAATAGGGGCCATACAGCGGTCCCTATGCCAGAAGTGGGCCTAGGATTTTATTTTCGCCTGTTCCTAGTACCAAAGAAGGGGAACACGTGGAGACCAATTTTGGATTTATCTATCCTCAACACTTATCTGGACATTCCCAAGTTCAAAATGTTGACGTTACAACAGCTTTTACCTCTGCTGGGCAAAGATCATTGGATGGTAACTTTGGATCTCAAGGAGGCTTACCTTCATGTTCCTATCAGACTAAGTTGCAGAAAGTATCTGCTGGCTGGGACTTCTCATTATCAGTTCTCTGCATTGCCCTTTGGCTTATCTACTGCGGCCAGAGTGTTCACGAAAGTTCTGGCTCCAGTGATAGCTTTCTTCAGGCTAAAAGGAATACAGATCTATCCTTATTTGGATGATTGCCTGATTCTGGCTCAAGGAAGGGACGAGCTTCTTCATCATTTGGAATATGTGATAGCAGTGCTAAGATGCCTGGGGTATTCTGTGAACGAAATAAAGTCCAGTCTAGTACCCTCTCAGGACATGTGCTTTCTGGGTGTAAGACTGAATACAGCATCCCAGATGGCCTTTTGACCCCGGACAAACAAAAGAATCTTTCCCTTTACTTTCATCAATTGTCTCATCAGTCCAGGCTGACTGCAAGGACAGTCCTTCAAGCCTTGGGGTTCATGGCATCTTGTATTCTGGTGCTTCCCAATGCCAAACTGCATATGAGGAAGCTACAATGGTATCTCAAAACGTATGGACACAGCACTGCCAGGATCTGGACACTGTCATTCAAATAATACCTTGCATTCAAAAGGAATTTTTGTGGTGGGCTCAGGAATGTCACCTAAACAAGGGACTCTCTGTGACCCGGCCAGAGGCGAGTCAGATTCTAACGACAGATGCCTCAGACAGCTTGGGGAGCTCATCTAAATGGAAAGTGGATACAAGACAAGTGGCCTGCCAGACTACAACATCTACATATCAACTTGAAGGAGATGTTAGCAGTCCAGTTTGCATTAATAGCTTTCAAGGATTTACTTCTTCCAGGGCAGGTGTTGATTCTAACAGACAACACAACTGTCATGTGGTACATCAACAAGCAAGGGGAACACATTCTTATCCTCTATGCAGGCAAGCAATGATTTTGTGGGAGACTGCTCTCAGTTTACGGCTACATCTTCAGGCAAGGTTTCTGCCGGAGCACAGAACTCCTTAGCAGATGTGTTGAGCAGAAGAATTATGGATCCCCACGAGTGGAAATTGGATCCTCATGTATTTCAGAAATTGACAGTGTCATGGGGAACTCCAGACATAGATCTGTTCGCTTCTCCACTAAACCACCAGCTGCCAAAGTTTTGTACTCAAAGGTTTCATCCCACAGCTTGGAAAGTGGATGCTCTTTCTTTCAATTGGAGCAATCTTCATGTGTATGCCTTTCCACCTCTGCCTCTCCTCCCAAAGGTACTTCTAAAGGTCAGACAGGACAAGCCAAGGATGATTTTAATAGCTCCAGATTGGCCTCGACAGCACTGGTACCCATTACTGAGAAGTCTGGTACGGGAACCTCCATGGCCTTTGCCTTCGATTCCACACCTATTGCCTCAGGAGGACAGTC
This sequence comes from Protopterus annectens, assembly GCF_019279795.1. Lineage (NCBI taxonomy): Eukaryota > Metazoa > Chordata > Ceratodontiformes > Protopteridae > Protopterus > Protopterus annectens. The sequence goes on along the minus strand of NC_056728.1, from coordinate 494,125,321 downwards.
ATTTACTCAATGTCAAGCTTCACTCTCTTCACCTAACAGCCTGGCATATTCTGTTTTGAACCAGGGAAGGTCTCAACTTCCACAGCAAGTTTTGAATGTTATTTTGGAAGCTAGAAGGCCTAGTACAAGGAAAGTGTACGCAGATAAATGGAAGAGATTTTTATTTTGGAGTGCAGCAAAGGATTTTGATGTTTCTGAGCCTAATTTAAGTATGGCTCTTCAATATCTTACTGAGTTACTGGACAAAGGTTTGTCCTTCTCTTCTATTAAGGTTCATGCTGCAGCAATTTCGGCTCACTATGATTGTGACCCACCATTGTTTTCTCATCCTTTGTTCAAGCAATTTCTTAGAGGGGCAAAGAATATAAGACCCCCACGTAGAGCTCCTACTCCTGCTTGGGATCTCAATTTTGTGTTGGAGAAACTCACTCTACAACATTTTGAGCCTGCAGCTACTACTGAGTTGAAATATTTATCTTGGAAGACTGCTTTTTTGTTGGCTATTACCTCTGCAAGAAGGGTTTCTGAATTGCAGGCCCTTATGGCGGTTGAGCCTTTCTTAATTTTCCATAAGGATAGGGTATCTTTGCGTACTAATCCTTCCTTTATGCCTAAAGTGGTTTCTAGTGTGGCTTTAAACCAAACTATTCATTTGCCTACTTTTTATGCAAATCCCCAAAATAAAGGGGAAAAGATTTTGCACACTTTAGATGTACACAGGCAGCTGAGATATTATTTGAGCAGAACTAAAGGGTTCAGGCAGTCTCAGCAGTTATTTGTTTCTTTTGCTTTGAGTTCTCAGGGCAAGCCTGTGTCAAAACAAACTATTTCTAAGTGGATTGGGTTTTGCATTGCTTTCTGTTATTCCCATCATGGCAAGGAGATTCCAGCTGGGATTAGGCCTCATTCCACTAGGGCTACTGCCACTACAGCTTTTTAAGGGGTGGCAACTAAAGATATTTTGGAGGCAGCTACTTGGAGTTCAGTGCATACTTTCTCTAAGCATTATCACCTTCCACTTTACTCTAAATCTAGGGCTGGTTTTGCCACTGCTATTTTACAGGGCATTTTGGCAGCTCCTGCTTCTTTATAATTTTGCCATCCTCCCTTACCTCTGCTTTGGGATTCTACCCAAGTGTAAGGACTGCAGCAATGTGAGATGAAGAACATAGTACAGTTTTGTACCTACCATAAATGTAGATGTTCAAGATCCACATTGCTGCAGTCCACTCCCTCCTTCCCTCTGTAGTTGGAGGCGGTTGTGTGGGTTGGGTTGTATATATTGTGTATATTGTATATATGGTACATATTATTAGTGCAAGGGTGGTTGGTTGGTTGTTTGCTGTCTTTTGGTTTTGACCTTTCTTTTAGGGTCTTCTGACATCTGGGGCAAGAAAAGACTGAGGATATGACGTCGGTCATGCGCATTTGTACCCTGACGTCCTGATGTCAGTCTAATGCGCCTTGTCCGACGTCAGCCTTATACTTTGATATTCGGGCCGACCGAGGACAGCGGACTACCCAAGTGTAAGGACTGCAGCAATGTGGATCTTCGAACATCTACATTTATGGTAGGTACAAAACTGTACTTTGCTCAGCTATTGCACTCTAGATGCAGTCATGGGGCATAAATCCTTGCTCCCAAAAGCCTGGAAGTCCATCACTCAAGTGAAGTGGCAGCAGAGGATAATAACCAGAGGCTACTTCATTCCCTTTCACACCATTCCTTCAACCCCAAAAAGACTTCTAGTCATTCCACCCTCTCAGCGGGAAGAGGCAGATTCAGAAATAAAAAGCTTATAAATATTCCAGTGATCCAGAAGGTCCTACCAGACCAAACAGGATCTGGAATTTAGTTACAATTATTTTAGTGCCAAACAAGAATAGGGACCTCAGGCCAGTTTTGCATATAAGCTACTTAAACAGTTTTGTAAAGAAGAAACATTGTCTGTTCTCCCTTTTCTGTGAGAGAAAAACTGGATGTGATAGAGAGATCTTCAGGAGGCATACTACTACATAAAGATGGACAAATGCACCAGGAGCCAGACATTTTCAGTTAAACGCTTTGCCCTTTGGTCTTACCACAGCCCCTTCCATATTCTGTTGCAGTATTCTTTACATAAGGGATCTCCTGCCAAGGGCAGCCTGATGTCTAGCCAGTATACCAAAGTCTTTGGAATTTATAGGTGTTGTACATCACATGCATACTCCCCACACAAGGAGCAAGACAGAAAGGTGACGTATGAGCATACATACCTCAGAACTTCTTTACTGCCACTCCAAATACCATAATTGAATGTCAGTCTGAATGCCCCTTCTGTGCTGGTTACCGTGCTGTGTTTCATGTAAGTGCTCCTTTTATTTTTATTTCTGTGTGTTTACGTCATCCATAAAAGGGAAAATGTCACTATGGGAAGGCAGACTCTCCATAAAGACTGTCACGAGCAGTGTCCCTTCTGTTTGGGTGCTTCTCACAAATGTACGGAGTGTTCTTCCTACCAAGCATTTGTCCCTAAAATACTATGTAGTCATCTCTCCTTTTTATGACAACCAGCATCTGAAATTGTTGGCGCAGGGTGCTATGGCTGAGTCTTTCTGTCCTGAAAGTCAGTTGCCTGCCAAGAAAAAGGCTAAAAAACTCATGTCTGATTAAGCTGCTGTCCCACCACCCATAAATGTCTCTCTTAGGGCTGTTGAAAGGTCAGAGGATCATCAGTTAGTTGTTTTGGATTCTTCTGCTGCAACCTCGTTGGAGGCCAGCATGGCTCTGACTTCTCACACGTCCTTGGAGGCTTTACAGAAGCCCACTCCAGATGTTGAGGGAGAACCTTGGCTGATTATATCTTGGGGACCTAGGGGAATACCACAAAATCTAGTTGAAGAGGAGATTCCTACTATGTTGGTAGAGTGTCTGCAGAGGTCTAAACCTCCTAGCATCTTTCAGGCAGACTTCCCTCAAAAGAAAATCAGAAAATTAAGCCTATTCCTCCTGGTGTTAAAGATCCCCAGCATGAATGTCAGGATTTTACACAAGGATTGTTTAATGCCTTAATTGCCTTAAAGCATCCTCAAGCGGTCTCTGTGCCTGCTCCTCCCCCTCCTCTTAAGTGGCCCAGAGAGCACGAATCCTTTAAAGAGGACTTGGTTTCTGGGAAACAACCTTTGGCATATTCCTCTCAAATCTCTTCTCCATGGATTATGGGTCTGAGGAAGAGGATTCTATTAGTCCAAATTCTCCCTTAGAAGAACTCCCCTTTAGGGACATTATTTCTCACATGATGGAATATTTCAAATGGGACTTGTCTCGGGTTTCTGATAGTCAAAAGAGGTATGTATTATGAACTCCTCCAGATGCAGTCTCCCAGACATTCTGCCATTTCTCCAGTCTTGGCCACCCTTTTGGATACCTTTTCAGTTGCCTGTGATTCTTAGCCACCAGCCCCCAAGTAACCTGGCAGATTTTACAAGGTGCCTGATTGTAAATTTTTATATAAATGTCCTTCTGCTGATCCTTTGTTAATGTCTTCCTCTTCTGAAAAACCTTCTAAACTTTTGACATCTACTAGACTACTTTTGATGATAGCAGAGCCATAGAACGTCTAGGCAAAAAGGTCCATACTGTTACCACCCTGGCTTTTTAGGGCTGTTAATTACCAGACCAATATGGCAGGGTATGTTTTGGCCCTTCTTATTCAAGCGTCTCAGGCTCTTACTGACCTTCCTGATTTGGAAGGGATGGAAGGGATGGTCTTGGCCCTTTTTTTTTGGGTTCTACCTCTCAAGTGGCTTGCCACTGTATGAAATGCCATTATGATGTAGTGATGCTTCCTCTAGATCTGCTGCATTTGATTCTGTTTTGAAACATTACTCTTGGCTTTGTCTTCATTCTTTTCCTCGATGATATTAAAGCTAAATTTGTTAGATGCTTCTCTTTATAGTAAGAACCTTTGTGGCACTGATGCTGCTGAGCTTAAGTCTCTCCTAGACAAAAGTAAGGTCTTGCAGGAATTGAAACATTTTTATTTCTCCTATCCCTAAATTTCAGAAGAAGTGTACATCCAAATTTGCCTTTATTCGCAGACCGTCTCTCCTTTCACCCAAGGCTAAAAAGGATAAAAGGATTCTGAAGGTGTACCCCCTGCTAAGTTTACTCAGACTCCTTCTCATAGGCTTCCTTTTCAAAACAAACCAGGTTCTGTCGGACAGTTTGTTTCCCTTTTCCCTAGGCCAGGTTCCTTTATCATCCCTTCGTCTTTCCCTGTCCCTTCCCAGTTGGTTACTTGTCACTCAGGACTCTTTGGTTTTGTCCATCATCCACCAGGGATATTTTGTGGTATTGAAATCCCTTTCTCCTTTTCTGGGCAACCCTCAACCTTCTCAGGAACAGCTTCCTTTCTTTCCAGAACTGCTTCAGGACCTTCTGCCTCAAGGCATCATTCAGGTTGTTCCCCCTGCCTTGGAAGGGAAAAACATTTATTCCAGGCTGTTACTGGTTCACAGGAAGGAAGGCACCCCAAGACCCATTCTGGACCTTTCTCAGCTCAACGCCTTTCTGAAGATCCTTTCCTTGCAGATGTTGTCCTTTCAAACCCTGTTCCCTCTTCTTCTTCACTAGCTTATCTTGCACTGCTTGTGAATTATTTTTACTACTGTTTTCGCTACTTTTCTGTAAAAAAAATCTGTAAGCCTGTTTCCTACCTTTCCTGTAACTAGTGTTCCAGATACAGATTTGCTGTATCCAGGACTGTATGTAAGCTTCTGAGCCCCCAAGCCTATCAGTGGGAATGGTAAGCACTAGGTAACCTGTCTACCACATAACGAGTGGTTCTGGCCCAGAAAATGTAGTTATTGGCCATTTAGGCAATCTTCCATCTCTCTCAACTTTCTGATTTGAAAGCCTGCATTTGCACTTGTTTCTGTCCTGTAACTCATCTAGTGCAGATGCAGATTTTTAGTTTTAGCACTTAAATTTGCTTATTCATGCTCAGCACTTGTTCAGAACTTGTAAGCACTAAATAAGCTACTAATTACTATAGCACTCAATCTTCCTCATTACCTAGAGGAAAACCATTTTTGTACTTACTTTTCTCACTTGCTTAGAGAAAAACAGCTCTTGTACTTACTTTCCTCACTTATCTAGAGGAAAATATTTTTTTATTCAGGCATGTCCAAGGGTCAGCACCCAGCATTCTCTCCTATTTGATGATTCTGGTAATCTTGAGGCAATGTAGAAATTGCCTCATGTACACAGACAACCCTCTCCTCCTACCACCCAATACTACAACCTGTGAGAGATGCACTTATCTAGCCAAACTGGAGGTAAAGCTCTCTCCAACCAAGACTGAACTTGACAGTCATGAGGAGAAGGTAAACATTTGCACCACACCACACTCGTCACATAGTCTCACTAAATCTACACCACCAAAATCCACACATGGTAACACAAAATCATTCGCGGAGGCTCTCAATAATAATCTGTCTAAGCAACAGAGACCTCCAAAGCAGAAACGCAAGCAACCTCCATCCCCCAACACAACCCAAATGACACATAGCCCACAGACTCAGTGTGCCACTCAACCACAGCCAATAAGGCAAAACAACGTACCCAACACACTAGTCATAGGTGACGCTATAGCCAGGCACACTGATGTCCCACTCACCAGGCTAAACAAGGAGAAGGTTGTTGTCAGCTGCCTGTCGGGTGCCAGGATCCGCCACATAACCCACGCACTTGGGTCACTCCACAACAAGTACAAAAATGACTCTGTCATTGTCCATGTTGGTGTGAATGACCTGAGACGTACCTCCTTGGAAAAGAGACATGGAAGAGCTCTCCGATCGTGTAGCCCAGGCAGGTATGACCCTAGCCCTGAGTAGCATTCTGCCATCGCCTAGAAAGATACCACAGTACAAGGACAAAATGATTGACTTCAACAATTGGCTAAGCTTCTGGTGTCATTCTAAGGGGATCCAGTATCTGTCTGCTTGGAATGACATGGTTGACAGACCACGATGCTTTGCCACAGATGGCTTGCACGTGTCGCCCCTGGGATTCCGGATACTGGCTAAGGCTCTTGCTGCCCGTATAGTGCCTTTTTTAGGCAGGGTCAAATAACAAATTCACCACCATAACAGGAACAGGCAAGCAAAAACTGAGGGTAATGCTACTCAATGCTAGAAGTCTAAATCTCAAAATGCACTCACTCGAGGCACTCCTTAAAATGGAGAACATCGATATCTGTGCAGTGACTGAGAGCTGGTTCAAGGCTCCAGAGAGCACCCCATGCACTGCCAGGCTATAACTCATACCACACTTTTCGGCCATGTAACCTGGACCAAAACACCAAAGGCGGAGGTGTGTCCATATTCATTAAGGATATCCACACCTCCAGGCTAGTTGCTCAGCCTAATGCATCCGAGGTTATCCAAGTAACTCTGGGCAAAGCTGCAATCTAAATTGTAGCTTGCTACAGATCCCCAGCCATGCCCCAAGATTCCCACTCCTCTTTTCTTGATGTACTGGAAAATATTAGGGTTCAACCAAACACCCTAATAATGGGCGACTTCAACTACCCCACCATTAACTGGGAAAACTACTCTTGTACCAATTCCTTAGCTCAACGCTTTCTGGAATTCATAAACTCCAATGCCCTAGATCAACTTATCCACACCCCCACCAGGGGCAACAGTATCCTAGACCTAGTCATTACCAACATGAGTGACCATTGTTCCACACCTGAAGTCAACTCCTCGTTGGTCCGATCCGACCATAAGTTTATCACCCTTGATATCCACATCCCGCCCCCACCCCCCATTAAGGAAACCACAGTAAAAAAATTTCTCCAAAGCCAACTTCATGCTTCTTAAGATAGAAGTGGTGAACTTCATGACACCCATGCAGATGGACAATACAGTTACAACTGCTGAATCCTACACAAATGCACTCTAATAAGCACTTCTGCATGGATCATGCTATCCCAAACAGAACCAAGACGCTATCCTCCAAAAAAAGGAAGCCAATCTGGTGGTCCCCAGACATAAACAAACTGTACAACAGAAGGAAGAAACTGTTGCCAAAGAGAGTAAAATCCCATGAGTGGAGGAGCTCCCTGGTCAGCCTCATTAAGAAGCTGAGATCCCTTATAAGATCCTCCAAAGCTAGCTACGAAAACAAAATCACCACTAAATCCAAGGACAACTACAAAGCATTCTGTAGCTATGTCAAAAATCTAGATGGAAACAGCCAGATCTGCTCTGAGTTACAGCACAAAGGCACGAAAATTACAGAACCAACTGATATTACCAACATCCTGGCAGATTCAGTGCTAACTTTACCTCCCCTCTCACCCCCTAAAGGGCCCATATCTATACAGGAAGAATGCAGAGTCCTTGTAATCACAACTACGCAGGTAAAAGCTGCACTCTCTAAAGCCAAAAACACAGCATCCATGGGACCGGACAGCATCCCAGGCTGCGTTTTTCACAAACTTCAGAACGAACTGGCTCCCCACTTAAGCACCATGTTCAGTAATAGCCTCGCATCAGGCTTTGTGCCCACTGAGTGGTGCACAGCAACAGTTATCCCACTCCACAAAGGGGGAGCCACCACTGATCCCGGGAACTATCGACCCATTAGCCTGACGAGCCTGGTCTGCAAGGCCATGGAACGTATCATCATGGAACTCATAAACAAAGACATTGGTAACCTCCAAACTCTGGATCGCACTCAGATGTTCTTCATCTCACATTGCTGCAGTCCTTACTTATGGATAGTCCGCTGTCCTCGGTCGGCCCGAATACCAAAGTATTAGGCTGACGTTGGTCATGGGCACCTAGATCTGACATCAGAGCGTCAGGGTATAAAAGCGCATGACCGACGTCATATCCTCAGTCTTTTTTGCCGCATGGTCCGATGCAGAAGCAGCATTGCAAGTGCCGTCTGAAATTTTTCGCTGGAGTTTCAGACCGATACCAAGTTGGCTGAATATTTTAGTTTTTCTTGCCTCAGTTATTTACCGGATGTCAGAAAAAGTGAATAATTGTATTTCTTGTGGGAAACAGATACCGCATAGGGATTACCACTCGCTTTGTATTCCTTGTTTGGGACTGGAGCACGACGTAGTCGGATGTCGGTTTTGTGCTAGGTTTAATAAGCGCACTATAAAACGGAGGTTAGATTGCGCTAGGTTAGTCTTTGGCAAGAGGTGTAATTATAATATGCCGCCGGATCCTCCCTTCTACTAAGAAGCGCAAAGACAAATCTTTTAAGCCTAGGCAGGATGATTCGTCCGCTGGACCTTTAGAAGCTACAGCGGAACAGGTGGATCCGGCTGAAGTTTCTGTTGAGTCCCAGGGGGAAACTTTGATTTTACAAGATGTGGCCTCTCAGGAGTCTGGTCAGGCTGAAGGGGCCTCTCAGGTTACTGTTCTCCCTTCTATCCCTAAGGTGGTTAGGCCTTCTGCTACTGTTTCTAAGGCTCCTTCTAAGGGCAGGTCTGTTTTGCCTTCCTCTGGTGTCATTTCTGGTTCTTCAGGGTCTGTGCCTAAAAAGCACATGCTTAAAATGGCAGAGGATTTGATTACTCTAATTAGAGGTTCCATGCCCCCTCCTGATAAGAGGCCCAGGGTAGAGCCAGAGTTGGAAAGTTTGGAGCAGGCCTCAGATGATTCAGAGTCTTCTGCTGAAGACATTCAAGATTTTCCTCCTTATTCGGATTCTGATGCAGAGGATTCCACTCCTTCTGCTTCTCCTCCAGAGGATTTTTCATTTTCAGAAACTCTACATTCCATGAGGGAGCATTTTAAGTGGGAAGGTCAGGATTTCTCTGATTCCCAGAAGAGACTTAGGGAGTTCTTGTTCTTACCACAGCATAGACCCTTAGCTATACCTCTGGTTTTGGATGTGGTTCAAGATGTTTTCTCGGAAGCTTCCCTTAATCCAGATTCTGTGCCTCCTGCTCCAGTTAAACCAGACAGGTATTACAGGGTGCCTGAGGCTCATAAATATCTGTATAAAAGTCCTAGGGCGGACCCAGAAACTATTAGTCAGGGGCCTAAGGGTGTTAGAGCCACTGTTGTTAAGAATCCGGTTCCTCTAGATAAGGAAGCTAGAGCTTTGGATAGATGGGGTAAGAAGGTGTATACCTCTTCTACTTTAGCAATGAGAGCTTTAAATTGCCAGTTTCATATGTTGAAGTATCAGAATTTCCTCCTTTCTCAGCTAAGATCTAAAGTGGATGCTTTGGCAGAGGGCATAGAGTGTAAAGAATTGCAGGATTTAGTACATGTCTCTGAACAGGTGGGTAAGCATTCTTTGCAGTGTGGTTTTGATGCTTTGCAGGCCTCTTCTAGGGTAGCTGCCACTGGTTCAGTTATTCGTAGGCACGCCTGGCTTAAGGATCAGAATTTGTCCGAGCATGTTAAGACTAGAATTTTGGATGCCCCTTTACAGTCTGAAGTTTTGTTCGGTCCTCCTGTGGAGTCGGTCTTAAAGAAAATGGAAGATAAGGCTAAGTCTATGCAGACTGTTAAAGATTTTTTGCAGGTACAACCTCCAAAGTTTAGTAGAAATTGGCCTACTAAGGGATGGACATACCCTTCTTCTGATTCTCAGTCTAGGGGTAGATCTAGGCGTGGTAGGGGCAGAGCTCAGAGTACCTTCCGGCCTAGAACATGGAGTTCGCCTGCTCAATCTGCAGGTGAGGGCAGGGGCCAGTCCTTTCGTAAACAGGCCCAATGACCTGCATTTTCAGCTGCCAGATTCTTCTTGCCTGGCAGCTCCTTTGGGAGGAAAGTTGGCTCTTTTCAGGCAAAATTGGCATTTAGTCACCCAGGACAAATGGGTATTGGACATTATAAACCGAGGTTACAAGTTCTATTTCCATACCTTGCCTCCTTTCAAAGGCATGCCAGACGCCTCCTCGGCAAAGGATAGAGGCTCACAAACAGATTTCTTTACTTCTTCAAATGGGAGCTATACAGCCAGTTCCTCTGTCAGAAGTGGGCCTAGGATTTTATTCTCGCCTGTTTCTAGTTCCAAAGAAAGGGAACACGTGGAGACCAATTTTGGATTTATCTATCCTCAACACTTACCTGGACATTCCAAAGTTCAAGATGCTGACTTTACAGCAACTTTTACCTCTGTTGGGAAAAGATCACTGGATGGTTACTCTGGATCTCAAAGAGGCTTACCTTCATGTTCCTATCAGGCCCAGTTGCAGGAGGTACCTGCGCTGGCTGGAAATTTACATTATCAGTTCTCTGCATTGCCCTTTGGCTTATCTACTAGAGTGTTCACAAAGGTTCTGGCTCCAGTGATAGCCTTTTTCAGACAGAGGAATACAGATTTATCCTTATTTGGACGATTGCCTGATTATTGCACAAGACAAGGACAAACTTCTTCATCATCTACAGTATGTGATGGTAGTGTTAAGATGCCTAGGGTATTCTGTGAACGAAACAAAGTCCAGTCTAGTACCCTCTCAGGACATGTGCTTTCTGGGTGTGAGACTGAAGACAGCTTCCAGATGGCTTTTTTGACCCCGGACAAACAACGAAGCCTTTCTCTTTATTTCCGTCAAATGTCTCTACAGTCCAGGCTGACTGCAAGGACAGTCCTTTAAGCCTTGGGGTTCATGGCATCTTGTATTCTGGTGCTTCCCAATGCCAAATTCCATATGAGGAAGCTTCAATGGTATCTCAAAAATGTATGGACACAACACTGCCAAGATCTAGACACTGTCATTCAGATAATACCTTGCATTCAGAAGGAGTTTTTGTGGTGGGCTCAGGAATGTCACCTAAACAAGGGACTCTCTGTGACCCGGCCAGAGGCGAGTCAGATTCTAACGACAGATGCCTCGGACAAGGCTTGGGGAGCACATCTCAATGGAAAATGGGTGCAAGACACGTGGCCTGTCAAACTCCAGCATTTGCATATCAACTTGAAGGAAATGTTTGCAGTCCAGTTTGCATTGATGGCTTTCAAAGATTTACTTCACACAGGGCAGGTGTTGATTCAAACAGACAACACTACTGTCATGTGGTACATCAACAAGCAAGGGGGAACCCATTCATACCCTCTTTGCAGGCAAGCGATGATTTTGTGGGAGACTGCTCTCAAATTACACCTCAATCTTCAGGCAAGGTTTCTACCAGGAGCACAGAACTCCTTAGCAGATGTGTTGAGCAGACAACTAGTGGATCCTCACGAGTGGAAATTGGATCCTCATGTATTTCAAAAGTTGACAGTGTTATGGGGAACTCCAGACATAGATCTGTTCGCTTCTCCACTAAATTACCAGTTGCCAAAGTTTTGCACAAAAATGTTTCATCACACAGCTTGGAAGGTGGACGCTCTATCATTCAGCTGGAACAATCTGCATGTATATGCCTTTCCGCCTCTGCCTCTTCTTCCCAAGGTACTTTTGAAGGCCAGGCAAGACAAGCCAACCATGATTTTGATAGCGCCGGATTGGCCTCGACAACACTGGTACCCACTACTGAGGAGTTTAGTACGAGAGCCTCCATGGCCTCTGCCTTTGATTCCGCACCTGTTGTCTCAAGAGGGCAATCACTTCCTCAATGTCAAGATTCAGTCCCTGCATCTAACAGCCTGGCATATTCTGTTTTAGACTCTGGAGGGTTTCAGCTTCCACAACAAGTTTTGGATGTTATCTTGGAGGCCAGGAGGCCTAGTACCAGGAAAGTTTACGCTGATAAATGGAGGAGATTTTTTATTTGGAGCAAAGGAAAGGACTTTGATGTCTCCAAGCCTGATTTAAGTGTTGCTCTTCAATATCTTACTGAGTTATTGGACAAGGGTTTGTCTTTCTCCTCGATAAAGATTCATGCTGCAGCCATTTCTGCTCACTATGATTGTGACCCTCCTTTATTTTCTCATCCTTTATTTAAGCAATTTCTTAGAGGGGCAAAGAATATAAGACCCCCACGTAGAGCTCCTACTCCTGCTTGGGATCTTAATTTTGTGTTGGAAAAACTTACTCTACAACCTTTTGAGCCTGCAGCTACTGCCGAGTTGAAGTATTTGTCATGGAAAACTGCTTTTTTGTTGGCCATTACCTCTGCAAGAAGGGTTTCTGAATTACAGGCCCTCATGGCAGTGGAGCCTTTCCTGATTTTTCATAAGGATAGGTATCTTTACTAATCCTTCCTTTATGCCTAAAGTGGTTTCTAGTGTGGCCTTAAACCAAACTATTCATTTGCCTACTTTTTATGCAAACCCCCAAAATAAAGGGGAGAAAATTTTGCATACTTTGGATATTCACAGGCAGTTGCATTATTATTTGAGCAGAACCAAGGAGTTCAGACAGTCTCAGCAGTTGTTTGTTTCTTTTGCTTTGGGTTCTCAGGGTAAACCTGTTTCAAAACAAACTATTTCTAAATGGATTGGGTTTTGTATTTCTTTCTGTTGTTCCCATCATGGTAAGGAGATTCCGGCTGGAATCAGGCCTCATTCCACTAGAGCTACTGCCACTTCTACTGCCTTTCTTAGGGGGGTAGCTACAAAAGATATTTTGGAGGCAGCTACTTGGAGTTCAGTGCATACTTTTTCTAAACATTACCACCTTCCTCTTTATTCTAAGTCTAGGGCTGGATTTGCCACTGCTATTTTACAGGGCATTTTAGCAGCCCCTAATGCTTTATGATTTTTTCCATCCTCCCTTTCCCGTTGCTTTGGGATTCTACCCATAAGTAAGGACTGCAGCAATGTGAGATGAAGAACATAGTACAGTTTTGTACCTACCATAAATGTAGATGTTCGAAGATCCACATTGCTGCAGTCCACTCCCTCCTTCCCCACTGTAGTTTGACTTGGTTCTATGCTTTAGGTGATGGTTGTTGTTGGGCATGTTTATGGGAGGTATTCTGTTTTTGGCTTTGGCCTTCTGACATCTGGGGCAAGAAAAGACTGAGGATATGACGTCGGTCATGCGCTTTTATACCCTGACGCTCTGATGTCAGATCTAGGCGCCCATGACCGACGTCAGCCTAATACTTTGGTATTCGACAGCGGACTACCCATAAGTAAGGACTGCAGCAATGTGGATCTTCGAACATCTACATTTATGGTAGGTACAAAACTGTACTTTTCGGTTTGTGAAAGGCAGATCATGCCTCCTGAACCTGATCGACTTCTTTGAGGCAGTCACCAAAGCCGTGGATGAGGGTAAGGTGGTTCATACAGCCTATCTTGACCTCGCCAACGCTTTCGACACCATCCCCCATTCTGGAATTATAGCTAAACTCACTAAACTAGGTATAAATCTTTACGTCACAAGATGGGGTTGCCAACTGGCTCACTGACAGAACCCACACTGTAAAAGTTGCAGACTTCAAGTCTGACCTCAAAGCAGTGACAAGTGGAGTACCACAGGGTTCCGTCCTGGGACCTCTCCTGTTTGGTATCCACTTCTCTGAAGTACAGGCCAACACAGAAGGCCTCTGGCTAACGATGTTTGCAGATGACTGCAAACTAGGAGCCATAGTCAAGTCCCCAAATGATCTAGACAAACTACAGAAGGGCCTCATTGAGACAGATGCCTGGTGTCAGAGCCATGGCCTCAAGCTCAATGCCAAAAAGTGCAGTATCATCCCCTTTGGTAAAAACTCTGTACCCATGAACTACCACATAGGCAGCAATCTACTTAACACCGAATGCGTGATAAGAGACCTTGGGACCCAGGTGGACAGTAGTCTTTCCTTTGATAGTCACATCTCCACCGTAGTCAGGAAGTCCTTCTACGTGGCACACCTCATCATAAAAGGGTTCTCATCCAGGGAAAAAGAGGTCATTGTTTCCCTCTACTCATCACTCATTAGACCCATTATAGAATACAACGCCCCTTTTGGAATGTACATCACAAGCCATCTGCAGCAGCTGGAAAGGCGACAGAAGTACCTCACAAAAAGGATTACTGGCCTCAAACAAATGCCCTACACTGGCTGCCTCACAAAACATCAGCTTTACTCCGTAGCATATCGTCTACTCCGAGGTGATCTCTGCCTAACATATAAAGCTATGTCAAACCCAGAGCTGTTGGACATGCTACACCTAAAGAAATCCCAGTCCCTCCAAGCTACACGCTCTAGGGACCTAAACCTTGTCACCACAATAAACAGGACATGCTGGAGGGATAGATTCCTATCCCAGAGACTTCCTATACTCTGGAACAAGCTATCCATCTATGTCAAGCAAAGTTCTTCATTAGCACTCTTCAAAAAAAAATCTTGATGAGTGGGTGGGAAATGGGAAATACTCCCTGGGGATCACATCTGTGCCTCTGCTCGACAGTGGCACAGGAAAATAACTTTCTTGGATGGCATAAGCCATGGAACCTTGCTGGCTAGGTTTATGTAGGCCCTTGGGCCGAAAGCCTAGTACCTACCTATGAACCTATATTCCCTCCCCTTCCTCAAGAGTCCGACGGTCCTGCTCAAAATCAAACAAGACTCCCCCAGAATCTTACTGGTGACTCCCTCTTGGCCCAGACAGCATTGGTTCCCCCTTCTTCGCTTAGCCAAGGGGCAATCATCATACGTTACCTCACCAGTTGGACCTTCTTACACAGCACAGTGGGTGTGTTATCCATCCTCACTTGTCCACTCCTCAACTGACGCTGAGGATGATAGGGTTTTAATACCTTTAAGACACCTCTTTTCTGAGGACATGGTGAGGGTTTGGCAGGATGCCAGGAAGTCATATTTGTCCAAATGGAAGAGATTGTTTTTCTGGTGTCTCTCTCATAATTAGGGTCCCTCTTCAATGGGGATTCCTCTGGTTCTCTTATTTGTGTGAATTGCTCCATGCTGGGTTCGCATAAGCTCACCTATCAGCCATTTCTAATTGTCTGGCTTTGACTCCTCCTATAGTCTCTAGGTTTGAGGTCAAACAATTTCTTAAAGGCATCCTTTATATCAGGCCTCCCAGGAAATCTGTTCCACCTTTTTGGGACCTCAGTTTTGTTCTTGAAAAATCTTCTCTGGCTCCTTTAGAGACAGTTGCTTCTGCTTTCTTTTGCAGCATTGTACTTGGAAGACTGTTCTTTTGGCCATTACTTCAGCCAAGAGAATATCTGAACTCCAGGCTCTTATGGCTGTTCCTCCTTTTTAGTTTTTCATAGGGACATTGTCTCTCTCTGTACTAACCCTTCTTTTATGGCCAAGGTGGTCAATGAGTTATCTATCTATTAATTTACCCTCCTTTTTTCCTTCTCTGCAGTCTACTATTGAGATGGTTCTTCACACCTTGGCTTTACATAGACAGCTCTGATGTTATTTGGATAAGACTAAGGCCATTCACAAATCTGAGCAACTTTTTGTTTCCTTTCAACCAGGTCTTTGGGTTTAGCTGTTTCTAAACAAATCCTTTCTAATGCAATTTCTTTTTGTTATTCCTTTCAAAGTAAATGTATTCCTACTTCTGTAAAAGCTCATTCTGCCAGAACTGTTGCTTCCTCTGGTGGCTTTTTCAAAGGTCTGAACACCAATTCCATCATTGAGACTGCTACTTGGACTTCTCTCTATAGCTTCACTAAACATTACAAGTTGGATGTTGTTTCTAGAGCAACAGCTGGTTTTACCAGAGTTATCCTGCATGGGTTTCTAGAGGGCTGTTTTGTGCCTTCTTCCTCCCAAGTTTCCTCTTGAGCTTTTTTGCTCTTTCTTATGTAAAGACTACTTCAGCACTGATAAGGAAAGATATAGTACAGTTGTGTAAAATCTTACCATAACAGTATATGCCCTTTTCACTGTTGCAGTATTTGCTCCCTCTCCTCCCCCTTCTGGTCTGCCCCATTTCTTTTGCCTTCCTGGCCAGGGATTATCTTATTTTTTTTCTCGTTTTGGATGCACTTGTTCCTCCTAGTCCCTAGGGACACTTGTTCCTCCTCAGCCTTCTCATTTCAGAGGTATGTGTCTGTATATCACCTTTATGCGCGCTACACCTTTGTGCATAGAGCAAACAGGTGACGTGCAACTTCTATAAATTCTAAAGGCTTTGGTATACTGGCTGGACATTCGGTTACTCCTGGAAGGATATCCCTTATGTAAAGAACATTGCAACTTGGGCATTCTGGGGCAGTGTAGCAACTGCCTTATGTACACAGACAACCCTCTCCTCTTGCCTCCCAACACTCAGACTTGTGAGAGATGCACTTGTATATCCAAACTGGAAGACATGCACTCTCCAACCAAGACCGGAATAGCTGGTCAAGAGGAGAAGGTCAGTACCTGCACCACACCACATGGAACACATAGCCCTCCAGAAAACCCACCATCACAGCTCTCACATAAAAATATAAACCTAACATTGAAGAAAAGAACATTTACTGTTATGGTAAGATTTTACACAACTGTAATTTCTATTTACACCAGACCAGAGCTTTCAGGAAAACTGATCAGTTTCTCTCTTATTCCCCCTGCCAAAATGGGAAAAGGAGTATCCAATGCTGCACTGTCACACTGGTTGAGTGCATTTCTTATGTTTACATGCAGATGGGGCTGTCTCTGCCTGTTCCCACCAAAGCCGACTCTACTAGATCAGTAGTTTAATCAACGGCATTTTTTTTCGAGAGACCATTTAATGACTGTGCAACTGCCACCTGGTCCAAGTGTTTGTGGGGTCTGCATTGCTCTGAGCATCACTCATCTCTGCATTTAATTTTGATTTGAAGCTCTTTATTTAAGGTTTGATCACTTCTATTGTGTATCTTAGTCTAGTATTACATTTGTTTTGTTTTAAGTTTTCTGTTCTGTTGGAGTTTTAAGAGTTCCCCACCTACCCAGTCCTTGTTGTGTTCTTAAGTTTGGTGTCTTTTGAGTTGCCCCACCCCTGCTGTAAATTTCATTTTGGGCACTCCTCCCAATCCCATCTCATCAGCATATTCTACTGAGTAGAGAGAGATCATTTGGGAAGGCCCACCCCCTTAGAAACTTTAAATTATCGTGTTTCAACCCTTCTCACTCAATCCCCCCCCCCAACAAATTGCACTTTATTCATCTGCTTTTACTGTATTTGTGTTTCTTCCGACTTTATTACTTTATTTTGCTTTTGCTGCCTGTTCTTAAAAATACTTAATTGCATGTATTCTGCTGCTTTTATTACTGCTTGTTAGTAGCCAATTAAATTGTAACTGTTATTCTAAGCCCTTTGGTTTAAGCACTTGGTTGTTTTACATTAAGGCGGTTTGTGGTCTGCATTCTTGTGGTAGGACAGGTAGCTTACATCCTTCTAAGTTGGGAGTTGCTGATTGAAGGCTTAGTGTCAGCTGTTCTAAAAGTGTCTTAGTTCTCGGTTAAGCTCTTATGCTTCAGGCCAGTTATTTTACATTAAGAAGGTTTGTGGTGTACACTCTTCTGGGAGGAGAATGTAGATTCTGTCCTGAGCTGGGAATTTCTGGTTAAAAACTTATTGTGCCTGTTTATTTGAACTGTTTCTGAAATTGGTGCGCCTTGTTTGCTGTAGCATAGACTAGATTCAGACCTGCTGAATCTAGCTTTGTTTGTATAACTTGAGCACTAATCCAGGCCATCTCTTTTTGGAGAAGGTTCCCCTGTACTCTAGTGGCAGGAGTGTGCAGCTAAAACTTATCTGATTGAAGACTGCTGGAACAGGGCTCAGTTTTGAGCTTTTTTATTGGTTAATCTGCTTGTTCATTTGCTACTGTTATATTAAAAAAAAAAAGTTCTAGCTTGTTTTCCCACCTTTCCTGTTACTAGAGTAGTCCAGATACAGAATTGCTGTATTCTGGACTGTATTGTAGTTTTTGAGTTCCCCAGACCTTTCTGTGTTGGAGGGAAGCCTCTCAGCTTATTAGTGGGAGTGGTTAGCACTAGGTAGCCTATCTACCACAAGAGGAGCGGTTTCTAGTTCCCCTTCAACTTTCTGCTTTAAAAGCCTGTATTTGCACAAGTTTGCACGCCGTGCAGCACCACTAAGCTAGGGTAAACTGTTGCCAGAAAGTCTGCTCTTCAGTTTTTTTTCACTTAGATCTTGCTAGTTCTCTTCTGTCTTGCATTTAACTAGCTTATTCACCTAGCACTTCATCTGGTTTCTTGTAGCAATTATTGTGGCACACGTAAGTGCTAACAGCACTAAATGTCCTATAAAGAAACAGCTCCAGTACTTATTAATAATGACTGTCCCTCCTGGCATGTCTAAAGGTCAGTTCACTGTGTTTTCTCCTATTAACCTAGTGAACTTGGGCATTCTGGGGCAGTGTAGCAACTGCCTCATGTACACAGACAACCCTCTCCTCTTACCTCCCAACACTCAGACTTGTGAGAGATGCACTTGTATATCCAAACTGGAAGACATGCACTCTCCAACCAAGACTGGAATAGCTGATCAAGAGGAGAAGGTCAATACCTGTACCACACCACATGGAACACATAGCCCTCCAGAAAACCCACCATCACAGCTCTCGCATAAAAATATAAACCACGCACCCAACTTCGCAGAGGCTCTCAGTAGAAATCTACCCAAACAGCAGAGACATCCAAATCAGAAACACATTCTACCACCACAACACAGCACAAATCACAAAACTGTAGCTCTCCTACACAGTGTGCCCTTCAACCTAAGCCCCTAAGGCAAAACAGCTTGCCCAGTACACTAATAATAGGTGACTCTATAGTGAGGCATACTGATGTCCCACTCTCTAGGTTGAATAAGGAGACGGTAACAGTCAGCGGTCTGTCGGGTGCTAGGATCCGTCACATAACACATGCACTCAGGTCACCCCACAACAAGTACATGTATTACTCTGTCATTGTCCATGTGGGTGTGAATGACCTGAGATGTACCTCTGGACTACATGAAAAGAGACATGGAGGAGCTCTCTGATTATGTGGCCCAGGCAGGTATGACCCTAGCCCTGAGCAGCATCCTACCGTCGCCCAGAATTATACCACAGTACAAGCAGAAAATGATTAACTTCAGAACTGGCTAAGTTTCTGGTGTCATTCTAAGGGAATCCAGTGTCTGTCTGCTTGGGATGACATGATTGACAGACCTCAAAGCTTTGCCAGAGATGGCCTGCATCTGTCACCCCTAGATTTCCGGATACTGGCTAAGGCTCTTGCCGTGCCTTTTTTAGGCGGTGTTCCAAAGACCAAATTACGACTGTAACAGCTATAAATAAATGCAATCTGAGGGTCATGCTGCTCAACACTAGATGTCTAAATCTCAAGATGCACTTGCTCGAAGCACTCCTCAAAAAGGAGAACATCAACATTTGTGCTGTAACGGTGACCTGGTTAAAAGCAGCAGAAAGCACCCCTGTGCTACCAGGCTATAACTCATTCCACACCTTTCGGCCCCAGAAAATGGACTGAAGCTCCAAAGGCAGTGGCGTCTCCATATTCATAAAGGATATGCAAACCTCCAGACTAGTAGCCCAGCGTAACGCATTGGAGATACTTCAGGTAAAACTAAGATGGCAATTCAGGTCGCAGCATGCTATAGGTCTCCAACCGTGTCCCTAGAATCTCATTACATGTTCCTAAGCACCCTGGAAACTATTAGGATCCAATCCAACACTCTCATACTGGATGACTTCAGCTACCCCTCCATCAACTGCGAAAACTACTCATGCACCAATACACTTGCCCAACGCTTCCTGGAATTCATTAATTCCAATGCACTGGACCAGCTCATTTTTACCCCCACTAGAGGAAGCAACATCCTTGACCTGGTTATTACTAACATGGGCAGTCATTGCTCAAAACCAATAGTCAATTCCTCCCTGGTTAGATCCGACCACAAACTAATTACCATGGAAATCCACATCTCACCCACACCACCAGCAAAGGTAACCACCATGAAAAACTTCTTCAAAACTGACTTTGGGCTCCTAAAAACAGAGGCGGCTAACTTCATGGTACCCATGCAAATGGAAAATAGGCGCATGACTGCTGAATCATACACCAGTGCACTGTACGAACACTTACATAAATGCATGGAACTATTCATACCCAACAGAACCAAGATGCTCTCCTCCAAAAAAAGGAGGCCGATCTGGTGGTCTCCTGCCATTAACAAACTCTACAACAGAAGGAAGAAACTGTTGCAGAAAAAGGTGAAGTCCCAAGACTGGAAAAACTCACCTATTTGCCTCAACAAAAAGTTGAGATACCTCATCAAAACCTCTAAAGCTAGCTATGAAGGCATAATTGTGGCAGACACTAAAAACAACCACAAAACCTTTTACAGTTATATCAAGAATCTCTATGGCAATATCCAGGTTTGCTTTAAGTTACTGCACAATGGTATGGGCTATAATGAGCCAACAGATATTGCCAACATACTGGCCGACAGATTCAGTGCCACCTTTACCCCTCTCTGCCCCCCTAAAGGACCAATCACAGTACCAGAAGAATGCCAGGCACCCAGCATTACTGCAGCACAGGTTAAAGCTGCATTGTCCAAGGCCAAGAATACAGCTTCCATGGACTCAACAATATCCCTGGCTGTGTGTTACATGAACTACAAAGTGAATTGGCACCACACCTGTGTGAAAACCACATCAGGAACAAAAAACAAGTTTATTCTGCAAAGCTTTCGAGTCAACACCCTTCCTCTGTGCATTATAAAAACAGTTAATACATCCATTTTAAATAGGAGCATCAGTTAATCACATGTCAGCCAGCTAACCTATCAAACACATATACCAGTCCCCCCCCTTTTTAATATATACAAATTCATATAACATTTAAAGTCAAAGTTGTTCAAAACATCACATAATTATTAAAATACATATTAAACATAATAAACATAGTTAAAAAATCACTTAATTCTTATTTTATTTCTTTTTGCTTTTTTACTGTTTTATACTTGCCATACTATTAATACCTGGTTTACTATCTGCTCTCAGCCTTACTATCCATTCATATTCTCTTGTTTCCAAAAAATTGTTTGTCTTCACCCCTCATGCTCATAGCTACTCTATCCATCACCCTAAATTTAAAATAATGCCTTAAACCATTATCAGTTATATGTTTACTTAATGCATTTGTATTTATAGTTCTCCTAATATCTGATTTGTGTTCCACCATCATTCCCTTCGTTTCCTGGTAGTATTTCCCACATAAAATGAGGAGCAGGCTACACAGGTAGCTAGTATATAACTTGTGTTGTATTACAGTTTGTATAACAGAAAAACATGTATTCCTCTTTTGTTACTGGGTGCACAAACTTGTTCTCCCGCTCATAAATATTGTCACAGCAGCTACAGTTAAAGCACTTAAAAGTACCTGTTTTATTTAATACATTATTTCCTTTCATATGTTTGAAATCTTTATAACATAACTTTAACCTTAAACTTTCAGAATTTCTATAAGCAAATAGGGGTCTCTCCTAATATTTCCTTTAATTCTGGCATTGCCATAAGAATTGTCCAATTTTTATACATTACATGCTTCACTTCTTCAGTTTTCATGTTATAAGTTGTGACATATCTGATTGATTACATCATTTTTATGTATTCTCTTTCATGTTTCTGTTGTACTTTTCAAGTTGTTCCCAAAGATTGGGATATATTCACTCATTCTCCCATCAGTGACTTCTTTATATACTTGCTCTACCATCTCAGGATTATATCCATTACTAATGAATTCATCCATCATCTCTTTAATTTGCTTTTCAAAACTTTCCTGACTTTTATTTAGAAAACTTGTTCTAATCGTTTGTGCTTTTAATATGCCTTTAAAGATATGGGGGGGGGGGCCTGCATGCTGTCCCTATTCACATATCTACTAACATGCACCTCTTTCCTGTGTATACTTATTTCACTTCAAGGAATTAGAACATTATTGTGGTGAAGACTATTTCACTATGTGCCTGACTTACTTAGCTCTATATCCAGAAAGACTATCTTGTCTTCTAATGCTGACATTTTAAACTTCAAGAAACCTGTTGTGTTTAAATATTCCATGTAGTTATTCAGTTGTAAGGTTCCACCCCAAATTCGTGCATCAGCATCGTGATCTCCACAGCTCTGAGCTTTAGAGTTTACTGTAAGTGCTTTTTGGGGTTTTTGTGTTGAGAGAGTTTCTCAGTTAGTTCCCTTTTCCTCCCCCTTGGGAGGTGACTTGGGGGAACCTTCTCCTTCATCTAAATCAGTGTCTTCTGTAAGGGACTCAGGGGAGTCCAGGTGCCTCCTTTTGCATGTGTGCTTTCGATGACCCTCCTCAGTGGGACACTCTGAAGAGGGCTCGTGAGCCACAGGGGGGTTCCTCCAGGGGAACCGCCTGGGGCTCCTCTAGCACAGGCTGTCCCTGAGACAAGCTGAAGGGAGTCGTAACCGAATCAGAGGGAGTCTGGGCGGAATCCAAGGAAACAGGCTGGGGTCTCGATCCTTGGGAGAGAACCCTCTCCACCATGTTGAATACCAATTAGAGCCCAACAAGGAGGAAGCTCTCCCCGGGTCCGTCATGAGGATTGGGGCAGAGGCTAGGGTAGCCTAAGCTCTGAAGGAACGGTTCGGATCCGACAAGGTCAGAGCCGAAGGCACATCCATGCCCTCTGGTTCAACTCCCCATCCTCGGCCCTGACAGCTGCTCGGATCCGAGCTAGTCAGATCTGAGGAACTCAACGTAATTGCCGGAGTTGAGGTTGGAGAAACCATCGGCGCCGAATCCCCATCTACGAAGATCCTCGGATCCATATACCCCAAAACCGCAAGCTGGATTGGGGAAGGAGAAATCAGGTGAAAGAATGGCATGGAGGTCCTCCCTCCAGAGGGAGAGGGGCCTGGCAAGACTCTCATCTGAATTTGGGTCCGAATGAATCTCATCATCCTGTCCATATCCATTTCACAAAGAATCCGGGTCGAGCGCGAGGAAGCAACCGACTCGGATCTGGCTTGTCGCTGGGAGGATCTAGAGGAAGGCCTTGGCTCCGTAGGCTCCATCAACTCCGGGGAAAATCTGGGGAGTGCTGCCGAGGAGAAACAGGTCTCGAGACCTTGGAAGGTGGGCTAGGGAAGGACTCCCGATCTGGAGACTGTTGACAGGGCCTATCCCCTTTCTTCTCTCTGTCTCTCCCGCTCTCTGCATCCTTGTGTCTGTCCTTTTTGTCTCTCCCTTTGGCCATATCCCCTTCAGCAGGTCTAGCGGGAGGGTGAGTCCCAGCATGGGGGGGGGGGGTTGGGCGGGAGTTGTAGAAGCCAAGGCCAAGGCTGAAGAATCCAAGTTAGATGCTGGAAGCAGGCCTTTTGCATAAGTTTGGCCTTGCTATCTTTCAAGTGTGTGTGTCCTCTGATTAAATCCTGCAGAAATGCTGCATTGGCCGGACAAATGTGCTACGCCCAAGCAAACAACACACAGAGTGTGGCCATCCGCTGGTGAAAGCTTATGGCCACACACTGTGCATTTTTTAAAGGTAGGTTTTTGGCTGTTGAGACATCCCAAAAACAGCAGCAGCCACACCTAGAAAACCCGAACACACTTCTTGACGATGCCCACACTAAGGGAAGGGAAGGGCCTGCACAAAAACTACCTCACAATATCTATAAACTTTTTTTTTTTGACAACAAACTGACGAACTAGTGGGAGTTGTAGAAGCCAAGGCCGAGGCTGAAGAATCCAAGGTAGATGCTGGAAGCGGGCATGGAAGGAGCCTGACACTGTAGAGCAGATACCTAAGCACTCGGACAAAATTCTGTCTCCACCCTTTGACAGACAGACAGGCATGGTATAAGGGATCCCCTGTGGATGCTATATGGTGGTTGCAGCAGCCACCAAGAGGGAACTGACTCAAGAGAGTTCCTCGGTCCACCCTCTGGATAAGGAATCCCAGGATAGTTGATCGATTTGGGAAGTGAGTGTATTCTTCAGCGATGTTTTCCATCTGAGTGCTGAACTACTTGGCACATGTTGTACGACTCCAGCGAGACGTAGTCACGGAGTTAGCTGAGTCACCCTCAGAGTCTTTGTCGCAGGAGGACAAGCATCTGTTCTCCGCGAAGATGTCTGCTCTGAAATCAGTGTCAAATATGTCCATGCACCTCCTTCCTCATGCTACGGAAGGAGCAGCTAGGGCAGCTGGATATGGCGTAGCTATGAGGCGACATACTTGGCTCAGACTGTGTTAGTTTGCGGACCCCTTCAGGGCGTTTTTTAGAAATATTCCCTTCGATGGTTCTTCTCTCTTTGGGAAGACCATATGTGACACCCTTGTCCAGAGTGAGAAAGACGGGAAGACTTTGTCTGCCGTCAGAATCCACTTCTCTATCCCTCAAAGATCCTTTTCCAGGAATCAGAGAGGGCAAAAGAAGATGTGGATATTCATCGTGTTTCACTGTTGCAGTCATGATTGTAGGGTTCTCCCCTGCCGGCAGGCAGCCCTCGGTCGGCCAGAATTCCAAAGTCTGGGTCCGGCGTCGGTTGTTCAACTCTGCTCCCTGACGTCAGAGCGCCAGGAGTATAAAGCCAACAACCGACGCCATCTTCTCCAGTCTTTCTTGCCGTGCGGTGATAGCAGTTCGTAAGTGCCGGTCGGTAGACTCCTGACGAATATTTCTACTTACTTCGGTCCGAAGATTTTCTTCTCCACTCAAAGCTAAGTACCCCGTTGGGGAAACTTTTTTCTTGCTCCACTCCAATGTCAGAAAAAGTTAATAATGGTATTTCATGTGGGAAGCAAATACCTCATAAGGATTTTCATTCTTACTGTATTCCTTGCTTAGGCCCTGACCACGATGTAGCTAGTTGTCGGTTTTGTGCTAGATTCAATCAGCGTACAATCAAGCGAAGGTACGATTTTGCTTTTCATTACTTAGGTAGGCGCTTTAACTACAAAATGTCGTCGGACACGGTTCCATCTACCGGAGTTCACAAACGTCGCAAGGATAAAGACAGGCCTTCGAGGTCCAAATCTGATGATAGCGCACATGTGGAGCCAGCTTCAGGGTTCGGCTGTCATCAGTGAGGCGCTTTTGCAGCCCCTGTCGTCGGCCACTTCAGAATCGACGGCCGAAACAGACTCTCATGAGGTGCCAACCAGGCCTTTAAATATCTCTGTTGCAGGACCTTCGGACAATGCTCCTTCGGGTGGGTCCGGAGCCGCTGTGCAGGTACCGGCTTCCGAAGGGATTTTCAGGCCTACTCCGCTTCAAGTAAAGGCAAAGCCAAAGACTCCTTCTAAATCAAAGACTTCAGCACAGGCCTCTTCTGAACCAGCTCCCAAGTCACAGAAAAAGTTACTCAAGATGGCGGAGGATTTACTCACAATGATTAGGGGTTCTCATCCCCCTCCAGACAAAAGGCCAAGGCAGGATGTTTATTATGATTCCTCTGATCAGGCTTCTGTCTCCTCAGATGTCCTTCAAGGATGCATCTGCAGTCCTAACAAATGGGTTGTCCTGCCTCAGGCAGCCCTTCGGTCGGCCGGATTCCAAAGTCTGGGTCTGGCCTCGGCTGATGTCGCACTTCACCCGACGTCATAGCTGCTGTCAATTGGGTATAAAGGCATCAGCCGACGCCATTTTCCTCAGTCTTTCTTGCCGCGCAGTGCCCGAAGCAGAAGCTGTTCGCAAGTGCCGGTCGGTCAGATCCAGAGATTTCTACTACCGAAGACTTCTAAAAAGCTAAGTACCCCGTTGGGGACTCTTTCTTGCCTCAGCCGATGTCAGAAAAAGTAAATAATTGTTTAATTTGTGGGAAACAAATACCTCATAAGGATTTCTACTCTTACTGCCTTCCTTGCCTAGGCCCAGACCACGACGTAGCAGCTTGTCTAGCCTGTGCTTCCTTCAACCGACGGACACTTAGACGTCGGTCGGAGTTTGCGGAGGAGTTTTTTGGTCCCGCTTTTGCTTACAAAATGCCGTCGGAGACACCGACTTCACAATTAGCTAAAAAGCGTAAGGAAAAGGACCGACACTCGCGGTCCGCGGTTTCAGCTGAAACCACGGTTAAGCCAACCGCGAGTGTCTCGGTTTCGGCTGAAACCGAGTCCTCGGTTCTTCCTTCGGCCGAAAGCATACCTCCTATAGCCGAGGCCTCACACAGCATGCCTGAATCTGCTACTGAAATTTCTCCTGCTGTTGCAGGCACCCAGGATTTATCAGATACTATTCCTTTAGACATATCTACTCCTGCACGTGGAGCTGCTAGGCCCCCTGCATCCATGTCTATCAAGGCTTTCTCTAGGGCTAAAGCAGCTAAATCTTCTAAGGCCTTGCCTACTAAAACCCCCTCACACAGGCCTAGCTCTAGTTCCCAAATGCTCAGCCTGGCAGAGGATCTCATTTCATTGATCAGGGGATCCCAACCTCATCCTGACAGGGCCTCTCATCCCCCTCCAGAGAAGAGGCCTAGAGCAGAGCCCCCTGAACCAGTTTCTACGGATTACTCCTCTGATGATTCAGAAAACTCAAATCCTCCAGAAGGCCCTTATTCTCCATATGAGGATTCTGATGCAGAAGACTCCATTCCTTCTGCCTCTCCTCCTGAGGAATTTTCTTTTGGGGAAACCTTGCATGCTATGAGGGAGCAATTTCAATGGCAGGGCCAGGATTTTTCTGATTCTAGGAAACGGCTAAGGACCTTTTTACATTTGCCACAGCATAGGCCTTTAGCCATTCCTCCAGTACTAACAGTTGTGGATGATGCATTCAATGATGCTTGTACTGTCCCTGACTCTCTTCCCCCGGCCCCTGCTAAGCCCGACAGATACTACAGGGTCCCGGACACACATTATCACTTGTATAAGGCTCCTATTGCAGACCCTGAAACTATTTCTCAGGGCCCTAAAGCTGTAGCAACTGCCAAAAACCCCCTCCCCTCTGAAAGAGAATCTAGAGCATTAGAGAGATGGGGTAAAAAAGTTTATACTTCTGCTACTCTTTCGGCTAGGGCCTTAAACTGTCAATTCCACATGATTCAGTATCAGGAATTTTTGTTAGATCAGCTAAATAAAAAACTATCCTCTCCTGAACCTATAGACCGTAAGTCCCTTCAGGATTTGGTACATAACACTCAGCAGGTCAGTAATCATTCCTTAAAATGTGGCTATGATGCACTGGAGGCTTCCTTTAGATCAGCTATGACTGGTACAGTGATCAGAAGGCATGCATGGTTAAAAGAGCAATCCTTACCAGACCATGTAAAGTCAAAGCTCCTAGATGCTCCCATGGAGAAACTCAGTTTGTTTGGCTCCCCTGCACAACAAGTGTTAAAGAAGGTGGAAGAGAAAGCAAAATCTGTCCAAACAGTCAAGGATTTCTTACAGGTCCAGCCTCCTAGGTTTAGTAGAAATTGGCCTTCGAAGAATTGGTCCTTTCCAGACACCACCAGAGCACAGAGAGGCAGAAATAGGCGCTCAAGAGGCAGAGGTCAATCCAGAGGTGCCTACAGGGGACGTCAGTGGCAGCCTAACAACCAGAGAAGTACTGCCACAGATCCACCTACAACCACTTCCACAGGACAGTCACAGTGACTTGGCTCTGATACCGCCTACCAGGGAACAACTGGAAGCACCCTTAGGCGGAAAGCTAGCCTTATTTTCAGTAAACTGGCATCACATTACAGGAGACAAATGGATTTTACAGACAATAGACAAAGGTTACAGGTTTCACTTCCATACTATGCCAAGGAAGAGAGGAATACCAAACCTGCCACCAAACCAAAAAACAAACGCACTAGGACAAATCAACCTCTTACTAAGGATGAGAGCTATAGAAAAGGTTCCGGCTATGGAACAAGGACAAGGATTTTATTCCAGACTTTTCCTGGTGCCAAGAAAAGAAAACCAATGAAGACCTATTCTCGACCTGTCCGCTCTGAACACATATCTCATTGTTCCAAAATTCAAAATGCTGACTCTACAGCAACTTCTTCCCATGCTGGGCAAGGAGTCGTGGCTGGTGACTCTAGATCTCAAGGAGGCATACCTGCACGTCCCTATTTGACCAGATTGCAGAAGATACCTCAGATTTCCTGCAGGATCAGAGCATTATCAATTCTCAGCATTGCCTTTTGGCTTATCTACTGCGCCCAGAGTATTCATGAAATGCCTGGCATCAGTAATTGCTCATTGCAGGCTTCAGGGAATTCAAATTTATCCATACCTGGACGACTGCCTGATACAAGCGGACAACAAGATCAAATTAACAAAAGATTTGGAAAAGGTTATTCACCTATTGCAGGCCTTGGGATAGACAGTCAACATAAAAAAGTCAAGGCTGGTACCATCCCAAAGGATTACATTCTTGGGTGCAGAACTGGACACATCAAATCAAATGGCATTTCTCACAGCAGAAAAACAAAAACTACCTCTCTATTTCATGGCTTTAACAACGCAGAACCAGCTTACAGCAAGGAAAGTCCTGCAAGCCCTGGGTTACATGGCATCCTGCATAATATTGATCCCACATGCCAGACTACATATGAGGAAGTTACAGTGGTACCTAAGGAATTTATGGTCTCAGCACAAGCACAGCCTAGAAACCCAAATTCCAATAATTCCATGCCTGAAGCAAGAATTCCTGTGGTGGGCTCAGGCCTGTCAGTTGAACAAAGGACTGCCCTTCCACAGACCTCACCCAAGCCAGACTATTGCCACGGATGCCTCAGACCTCGGTTGGGGGGCACACATGGCAGACAAGTGTATACAAGGCCTATGGACACAGGACCAGCTGAACCTACACATAAATCAAAAAGAGATGCTGGCAGTGAAACAGGCAATTCAGACATTCAGACCGTTTCTTCAACAAGGTCATTTGCTGATAAGGACGGACAACACCACAGTTATGTGGTATATCAACAAGCAGGGAGGCACACATTCATATCCTCTATGCCGGATGGCAATGGACCTGTGGCATGTGGCCCTGAACCTCAACATTCAGCTCCAGGCCATATTTGTGCCAGGAAAAGAAAATATACTAGCAGGCACCTTAAGCAGAACTACCAAGGATGCCCACGAATGGATGATGCATCCAGACATCTTCAAAACCATTACAAAGAAATGGGGACTACCAGAACTAGACCTGTTCGCATCCCCACACAACCACCAATTGAGAAAATTCTGCACAAGGACATACCACCCACTTGCTTGGAAGGTGGACTCCCTATCCTTCAGTTGGGAAAACCTAACAGCATATGCATTCCCACCTCTTCCTTTGCTGCACAAAGTGCTACTGAAGATCAAAGAAGACCACCCAAGGATCATACTGATAGCTCCAGACTGGCCTAGGCAGCATTGGTACCCGCTCCTGAGGAGTATGTCTCGGACACACGCATGGCCTCTACCCCTAGTTCCTTTGCTGCTAACACAGAACAAATTCAAGATCCTGCATCCAAACTTGAAAACACTGCAGCTAGCTGCTTGGAATCTTACATAAAACAAAATAACCCAGACTTATCTCAGAGGGTTAAAGACATTATCCTGGAGGCTCGCAGACCCTCCACAAGGAAGACTTATTCAGCAAAATGGAAAAGATACCTCATTTGGAGTACAGCAGAAGGAGAAAATGTATCATTGGCAAACATAGCTCACATCCTGGAATATTTAGCAGAGCTTTTCCACAATGGCCTGTCTTACTCCTCCATCAAGATTCATGCATCAGCAATTTCAGCAGAATATAACATGGATCCTCCAGTCTTCTCACATCCTCTACTCAGGCAGTTTCTGAGAGGAATTAAAAATGTAAAGCCTCCAAGGAAGCCACCTTTGCCTACATGGGACCTGAACTTTGTGCTAGAAAAGTTAACACTTCCCCCTTTTGAACCAGCAGCAACAGCAGAATTACAGTTCTTATCTTGGAAAACTGCTTTCCTGCTTGCAATCACTTCAGCAAGAAGGGTTTCTGAATTACAGGCATTAATGGCAGTACAGCCCTTCCTTATCTTCCATCGGGATAGAGTGTCCTTGAGAACTAACCCTACTTTTATGCCAAAGGTGGTCTCCAGGGTATCATTGAACCAAGCAATCCACCTACCAACATTTTTCCCCAACCCACAGAACAGGGGGGAAAGACTACTGCATACCTTGGATGTACACAGACAATTGCTACTACCTGGACAGAACCAAGAACAATAGAAAAACTGACCAGCTTCTGGTAGCATATGCAGCAGGAATGGAAGGAAAAGCAATTTCAAAACAGACAATCTCAAAATGGATAGGAAATTGCATTAGATTTTGTTACTCCTTTCATGGAAAGACTACTCCAGAAAACATCAGACCTCACTCCACAAGGGCTACAGCCCCTGCTACAGCTTTCTTCAGGAGTGGCTACCAAAGACATTTTAGAGGCTGCTACTTGGAGCTCCGTGCATACATTTGACAAGCATTATAATCTGCCTTTATACTTCAGATCCCGAGCAGGTTTTGCCACTGCTGTGTTGCAAGGGATCTTAACTACACCATAATCTTCTTAGTGCCTCCTCCCCCAGTTTGGCTATGGTATTCTACCCATTTGTTAGGACTGCAGATGCATCCTTGAAGGACATAGTACAGTTTTGTACCTACCATAAATGTAGATGTCCGAGGTATGCATCTGCAGTCAGGATTACCACCCTCCTTCCCCTCTGTGGTACTCCTAGGGTATTTGCCCATCTTGTAGCTAGCTGGGGGAATCTATTATGGTGTATTTGTTTGTATATATGTACATACATGTTTATTTTTGTTTGCTCTCTACTGTTTGGAATCATTTGCATTTATCCAAATTTAGCCTTCCTAGAGGGCACCTGGCATCTGGGGCAAGAAACACTGAGGAAAATGGCGTTGGCTGATGCCTTTATACCCAATTGACAGCAGCTATGACGTCGGATGAAGCGCGACATCAGCCGAGGCCAGACCCAGACTTTGGAATCCGGCCGACCGAAGGGCTGCCTGAGGCAGGACAACCCATTTGTTAGGACTGCAGATGCATACCTCTCGGACATCTACATTTATGGTAGGTACAAAACTGTACTTTTCTTCTTCTGATCAGGAATATGCTTTCCCTCCTTATGAGGATTCTGATGCGGAAGAATCCATTCCTTTAGCTTCTTCTCCTGAGGATTTTTCTTTTGGGGAAACTCTGCATGAAATGAGGGAACATTTCTACTGGGAGGGACAGGAGTATTCAGAATCCAAGAAAAGACTGAGGGTTTTCTTCTTCTACCCCAACATAGACCCCTGGCTATTCCTCCTGTTTTGGATATTGTGGATGATGCCTTTTCCGAGGCTAATTTAACCCCTGATTCTTTTCCTCCTGCTCCTGTTAAGCCTGATAGGTACTACAGGGTTCCTGATTCCCATCAGTTTTTATACAAGAATCCTTCTGCTGACCCTGAAACCATTTCTCAGGGTCCTAAGGGTGTTAAGGCCGCTACTGCCAAAAATCCTATTCCTATTCCTACTGAAAAGGATTATTGAGCCTTGGAAAGATGGGGCAAAAAGGTGTACACTTATGCTACTTTGTCCATTAGGGCTTTAAACTGTCAGGTTTCATATGCTTAAATATCAGCAGTTTCTCTTATCTGTCTTAAAACAAAAATTTACTTCCATTTCTGCCTGTGCAGAGGATAAGGAATTACATGACTTATTGCATGCCACTGAACAAGTTGGGAAGCATGTTTTACACTGTAGATTTGATGCCTTGGAGGCTTCTTGTAGGGCTGCGGCCTCTGGCACAGTCATTAGAAGACATGCATGGTTAAAGGAACAGAATTTACCTGAACAAGTAAAGGCTAAATTATTGGATGCTCCTGTTCAGCATAATGTTTTGTTTGGATCTAAAGCTGAAGAGGTGATTAAAAAGATGGAGGATAAGGCGAAATCCATGCAAACAGTTAAAGATTTTTTACAAGTACAGCCTTCTAGATTTAGCAGGAATTGGCCATCAAAAAGCTGGTCCTTTCCCTCTTCAGACAGGCCTCAAAGGGGTAGATATAGATGCTCCAGAGGGAGGCCTCAAACACAGGCTGCTTATAGACCAAGGCAGTGGACTGCTTCTACCCCTAGGGGAGGAGAGGACAGACCGCAGTCTCAAAGGAAACAAACTCAATGACTCCCTCGGTTGGGCTGCAGGAACGTCTTGCCTGGAAGCCCCTCTCTGAGGAAAACTCTCTCTTTTTTACCAAAATTGGACTCGAATAACCCAGGACAAATGGGTTTTGGATGTGATTTTAAGAGGTTACAAATTCCATTTTCATACTTTGCCAAGGTCAAACGAATGGCCAGACCTTCCAAAACATCAATGGTCGGAGGCCTTAAACCAGGTGGAAGCTCTTTTGGCTATGAATGCCATAGAACTGGTACCTCTTTCAGAGATGGGAAAAGGGTTTTACTCAAGGCTCTTTCTAGTCCCAAGAAGGCAAAATTCATGGAGACCCATTCTGGATCTGTCGGTCTTGAACACCTTTCTAGAGATTCCAAAATTCAAGATGCTTACTCTACAGCAGTTACTTCCAATGCTGTCCAAAGATGCATGGATGGTGACTTTGGATTTAAAGGAGGCATATTTACACATTCCCATCAGGCAGGATCGCAGAAAATACCTCAGGTTCAAGGCCGGATCGAGGCACTTTCAATTCTCTGCTCTGCCCTTTGGATTATCTACTGCGCCCAGGGTCTTCACCAAATGCCTAGCTCCAGTAGTAGCTTACTGCAGACTCAAGGGAATTCAAATATACCCTTATCTGGACGATTGTCTAATTCAGGCAGACAGCAAGGATGTCTTACTCCAGCATCTACATTTTGTACAAAACCTCCTCAAATTCCTGGGATTCTCTGTAAACGTAAAAAAGTCAAATTTGACACCATCACAAGAGATAACTTTTCTGGGTGCTCTTCTAAACACTACAACCCAGATGGCTTTTCTGACATCCGAAAAACAATTACAGCTGGCATCAGCCTTCAAGGCCTTGGCAACTCTGACCCATCTATCTGCAAGGAAAGTCCTGCAGGCTTTGGGTTACATGGCCTCCTGCATCCTTCTCGTACCATATGCAAGACTGCACATGAGGAAAATACAGTGGTACCTAAAAAGCGTATGGTCTCAGCATTACCACAGTTTGGACATACTGATTCCTGTCCTTCCTTGCCTTCAAAAGGAATTTCTTTGGTGGTCCAGGGCAAGTGCTCTAAACAAAGGGAAGCCCTTCCGTCGTCTACCTCCTGCCTCTCAGATTTTAACCACGGACGCCTCGGATTATGCTTGGGGAGCCCATTTTCAGGGCAATTGTCTGCAGGGCCTTTGGACAAAGGATCAGAAGCACCTGCATATCAACTTAAAGGAGATGTTAGCCGTTCAGAAAGCTCTATTGGCCTTCAGGAATCTCATACAGCCAGGACAACTACTAATACGGACAGACAGCACCACAGATGTCCTTCAAGGATGCATCTGCAGTCCTTACAAATGGGTTGTCCTGTCGTCAGGCAGCCCTTCGGTCAGCCGGATTCCAAAGTCTGGGTCTGGCCTCGGCTGTTGTCGCACTTCACCCGACGTCATTTCTGCAGTTATTCGGGTATAAAGGCATCAGCCGACGCCATTTTCCTCAGTCTTTCTTGCCGCGTGGCGCCCGAAGCAGAAGCTGTTCGCAAGTGCCGGTCGGTCAGAACCAGAGATTACTACTACCGAATACTTCTACTACTACCGAAGACTTCTAAAAAGCTAAGTACCCCGTTGGGGACTCTTTCTTGCCTCAGCCGATGTCAGAAAAAGTGAATAACTGTTTTAACTTGTGGGAAACAAATACCTCATAAAGATTTCCACTCTTACTGCTTACCTTGTTTAGGCCCAGACCACGATGTAGCAGCTTGTCTAGCCTGTGCTTCTTTTAACCGACGGACGCTTAGACGTCGGTCGAATTGCTGAGGAGTTTTTCGGCTCCGATTTTGCTTACATTATGCCGTCGGATCCTCCTACTACGCAAATATCTAAAAGCGCAGGAAAAGGACCGACACTCGCGGTCGGCGGTTTCGGCGAAACGCGGTTAGCCAACCACGAGTGTCTCGGTGTCGCCGGAACCCGAGCAACCGGTTCTTCCTTCAGCCAAAACTTACCTCCTGCGAGGCCTCTTCCAACCTCGTGGAATCGGCTTCTGAAATCCCTCCTGCTCTTGCAGTTTCTCAGGAATTATCTGACACTATCCCCTTGGATATCTCTACCCCATGCACGTGGAGCTGCTAGGCCACCTGCATCCATGTCCATTAAGGCTTTTGCCAGGGCTAAAGCAGCTAAAACTACTAAATCTGTGCCTGCTAAGACCCTCTCACAGGCCTAGCTCTAGTTCACAAATGCTTAGTCTAGCAGAGGATCTCATTTCTTTAATCCGGGGATCCCAATCTCACACAGACAGGGCCTCTCACCCACCTCCAGAGAAGAGGCCTAGAGCAGAGCCCCTGAGCCAGTTTCTACAGATGAATCCTCTGATGATTCAGATAATACAAACCCTCCAGATGCTTCTTTCTCCCCTTATGAAGACTCTGATGCTGAAGAGTCCATTCCTTCTGCCTCTCCGCCTGAGGAATTTTCCTTTGGGGAAACCTTACATGCTATGAGGGAACAATTTCAGTGGCAGGGCCAGGATTTTTCAGACTCTAGAAAGAGGCTTAGAACTTTTCTGCATTTACCACAACATAGGCCTTTAGCCATACCTCCAGTTCTCTCTGTTGTAGATGATGCATTTAATGATGCTTGTACTGCTCCTGATTCACTACCTCCGGCCCCTGCTAAGCCCGATAGGTACTACAGGGTCCCGGACACACATTACCATTTGTATAAGGCTCCTTCTGCAGATCCCGAGACTATCTCCCAGGGTCCTAAGGCTGTAGCAGCTACCTCTGCCAAAACCCCTCCCTCTGAAAGGGAATCCAGGTCCTTAGAGATGGGGTAAAAAAGTTTACACTTCTGCTACTCTTTCAGCTAGAGCATTGAACTGTCAATTCCGCATGATCCAGTATCAAGAATTTATGCTAGACCAGTTAACCAAAAAGCTGTCCTTGGATGAACCATTAGACAAAAAATCTGTTCAGGAAATGGTACATAACATTCAGCAGGTCAGTAACCATTCCTTAAAATGCGGCTATGATGCACTGGAGGCTTCCTTTAGATCAGCCATGACTGGCACAGTTATCAGAAGGCATGCATGGTTAAAAGAGCAGGCCTTACCAGACCATGTTAAATCAAAATTACTAGATGCTCCCATGGGCAAGATCAATTTGTTTGGCTCTCCTGCACAACAGGTGCTGAAGAAGATGGAAGAGAAGGCAAAATCTGTCCAAACAGTGAAAGATTTCTTACAGGTCCAACCTCCAAGGTTTAGCAGGAATTGGCCCTCCAAGAATTGGTCCTTTCCAGACTCCTCCAGAGCCCAGAGAGGCAGGAATAGGCGTTCAAGAGGCAGAAGTCAATCCAGGGGTGCCTACAGGGGACGCCAGTGGTAGGGCAACAACCAGCGAGGTGCAGCCACAGACACAGCCACCACCACTACTACAGGACAATCACAGTGACTTGGCTCTAGCACCGCCTACCAGGGAACAACTAGAAGCACCCTTAGGCGGGAAGCTAGCTTTATTTTCAGTAAACTGGCATTACATCACAAGAGACAAGTGGATTTTGCAGACAATAGATCAAGGTTACAGGTTTCACTTCCATACTCTACCAGGGAAGAGAGGAATGCCAAACCTACCTCCAAATCAAAAGGCAGAAGCTCTAAAACAAATAACTCAATTATTAAAAATGAGAGCTGTGGAAAAGGTACCATCTATGGAGCAAGGACAGGGATTTTACTCCAGGCTCTTCCTGGTACCAAGAAAAGAAAGCAAATGGAGACCTATTCTCGACCTGTCCGCTTTAAACACATTCCTCATTGTTCCAAAATTCAAAATGCTGACCCTACAGCAGCTTCTTCCCATGCTG
The DNA here is from genome assembly GCF_019279795.1 of Protopterus annectens. Taxonomy (NCBI): domain Eukaryota; kingdom Metazoa; phylum Chordata; order Ceratodontiformes; family Protopteridae; genus Protopterus; species Protopterus annectens. The sequence goes on along the minus strand of NC_056728.1, from coordinate 494,089,451 downwards.
GGCAAGGAGTCTTGGCTGGTAACTCTAGATCTCAAGGAGGCATACCTGCACGTCCCCATATGACCAAATTGCAGAAGATACCTCAGATTTCTTGCAGGATCAGAGCATTATCAATTCTCAGCATTGCCCTTTGGCTTATCTACTGCGCCCAGAGTGTTCACGAAATGCCTGGCATCAGTAATTGCTCATTGCAGACTTCAGGGAATCCAAATCTACCCTTACCTGGACGACTGCCTGATACAAGCGGACAACAAAAACAAGTTAGTAGAAGACTTGAAAAGGGTCATTTACCTACTGCAAGCCCTGGGATACACAGTCAATATAAAAAAGTCAAGGCTGATACCATCCCAAAGGATAACCTTCTTGGGTGCAGAGCTGGACACATCGAAACAAATGGCATTCCTAACAATAGAAAAACAGGAGCAACTCCCTCTATACTTCTTGACTTTAACAAGGCAGAACCATCTAACAGCAAGAAAAGTCCTGCAAGCCTTGGGATTCATGGCATCCTGCATAATATTGGTTCCACATGCCAGACTGCATATGAGAAAGTTACAGTGGTACCTAAGGAATTTATGGTCTCAGCACAAGCACAGCCTTGAAACCCAAATTCCAATAATTCCATGCCTGAAGCAAGAATTCCAATGGTGGACTCAGGCCTGTCAATCAAACAAAGGATTGCCCTTCCACAACACTCAACCAAGCCAAACCATCACCACGGACGCCTCAGACCTTGGTTGGGGGGCCCACATGCTGGACAAGTGCATACAAGGTTTATGGGCTCAAGACCAGCTGCACCTACACATAAATCAAAAGGAAATGCTGGCAGTAAAACTGGCAATTCAGACATTCAGACCATTTCTTCGACAAGGTCAACTGTTAATAAGGACAGACAACACCACAGTTATGTGGTACATCAACAAACAGGGAGGCACACATTCGTACCCTCTATGCCGGATGGCAATGGACCTCTGGAATGTGGCCCTGAGTTACAACATTCAGTTACAAGCAATTTTGTACCAGGAAAAGAAAACATTCTAGCAGACATACTAAGCAGGACTACCACGGATGCCTGAATGGATGCTGCATCCGGACATCTTCAAAACCATTACAAGAAAATGGGGACTCCCACAAATAGACTTATTTGCATCCCCTCGCAATCACCAACTAAAGAAATTCTGCACAAGGACATACCACCCACTTGCTTGGAAGATGGACTCCCTATCTTTCAGTTGGAAAAACCTGACAGCATATGCATTCCCACCACTTCCTTTGATGCACAAGGTGCTATTGAAGATCAAAGAGGACCGTCCAAGGATCATTCTGATAGCTCCAGACTGGCCAAGACAACATTGGTACCCATTACTGAGGAGCATGTCTCGGGAACAAATATGGCCCCTACCCCTTGTTCCCTTGCTGTTAACACAGAACAACTACAACACCCTGCATCCAAACCTGAAAACACTGCAGCTAACTCCCTGGAACATTGCATAAGAACAAATAACCGTAATTTATCCCAAAGGGTTAAAGACATTATCTTGGAGTCTCGCAGACCCTCAACAAGGAAAAATTATTCAGCAAAATGGAAAAGATATTCCATTTGGAGTAATGCAAAAGGAGAGAATGTGTCACTGGTAAACATAGCCAACATCCTGGAATACTTGGCAGAGCTCTTCCACAAAGGCCTATCCTATTCTTCCATTAATATTCATGCATCAGCTATTTCAGCAGAATACGACTTGGATCCTCCAGTCTTCTCACATCCTCTGCTCAGGCAGTTTCTGAGAGGAATTAAAAATGTAAAACCACCTAGGAAGCCACCATTGCCAGCATGGGACTTGAACTTTGTACTAGAAAAATTAACACTCCCTCCATTTGAACCAGCAGTAACAGCAGAATTACAATACTTATCATGGAAAACTGCTTTCCTACTGGCAATCACTTCAGCAAAAAGGGTATCTGAGCTACAGGCATTAATGGCAGTACAGCCCTTCCTGATCTTCCATCAAGATAGAGTGTCCATGAGGACAAATCCTACTTTTATGCCTAAGGTGGTCTCCAGAGTATCTTTGAATCAGGCTATCCACCTACCTACATTCTTCCCCAACCCACAGAACAGGGGAGAAAGACTGTTGCATACCTTGGATGTGCATAGACAATTACGCTACTACCTGGACAGGACCAAGGGCAATAGAAAAACTGACCAGCTACTGGTAGCATATGCAACAGGAATGGAAGGAAAAGCAATTTCAAAACAGACAATCTCTAAGTGGATAGGAAATTGCATTAGATTTTGTTACTCCTACCATGGGAAGAAAACTCCAGAAAACATCAGGCCTCACTCTACAAGGGCTACAGCCACTACCACAGCTTTTCTACGAGGAGTGGCTACCAAAGACATTTTACAGGCTGCTACTTGGAGCTCCGTGCATACATTTGCCAAGCATTATAATTTACCTTTATACTCTAGATCCCGAGCAGGTTTTGCCACTGCTGTTTTGCAAGGGATCCTAACTACACCATAATTTCATTTCTCCTCCTCCCCCAGTTTGGCTATGGTATTCTACCCATTTGTAAGGACTGCAGATGCATCCTTGAAGGACATAGTACAGTTTTGTACCTACCATAAATGTAGATGTCCGATAGGAATGCATCTGCAGTCAGGATTACCCTCCCTCCTTCCCCTCTGTGGTACTCCTATGGTATTTGCCCATCTTGTAGCTAGCTGGGGGAATCTATTATGGTGTATTTGTTTGTATATATATGTACATACATGCTTATTTTTGTTTGCTCTCTACTATTTGGAATCATTTGCATTTATCCAAATTTAGCCTTCCTAGAGGGCACCTGGCATCTGGGGCAAGAAACACTGAGGAAAATGGCGTCGGCTGATGCCTTTATACCCGAATAACTGCAGCTATGACGTCGGGTGAAATGCGACACCAGCCGAGGCCAGACCCAGACTTTGGAATCTGGCCGACCGAAGGGCTGCCTAACGACAGGACAACCCATTTGTAAGGACTGCAGATGCATTCCTATCGGACATCTACATTTATGGTAGGTACAAAACTGTACTTTATGTGGTACATAAACAAGCAAGGGGGATCTCATTCCTATGCAGACTAGCCATGGATTTATGGAATACAGCTCTAACTTGCAATCTGGATCTTCAAGCTCAGTTTCTACCAGGAAAACAAAACTTACTGGCAGACAGTTTGAGCAGAAACCTTTCGGATCCACACGAATGGATGCTGGACACCAAAATATTCAGGATGATAACAGCAGTATGGGGATGTCCTCACATAGATCTCTTTGCATCCCATCTAAATCATCAGCTGCAGATTTTTTGCACCAGGACATTCCACAGAGAGGCTTGGAATGTGGATGCCCTGTCAATAAGTTGGAGGAACCTCTCGGGATATGCCTTTCTGCCTCTACCTCTTCTTCCACAAGTTTTATTGAAGATAAAACAGGACAAACCCAAGATGATAATCTTGTTGGCTCCAAATTGGCCTCGGCAGTTTTGGTATCCAACTCTAATAAACCTATGCCTGGAGCCCCCTTGGATTTTACCTCCGTCTCCGAACCTTCTGTCCCAACATCAGGGTCAGGTTCTACACTCTCATGTCAGAACTCTCAGCCTGGCGGCCTGGTTAATCCAGGGCCTTTGATTTCTTCATTCCTACCCAAGCAGGTTATGGATGCCATTTTGGAAGCTAGATGTCCTAGCACTAGGAAATCTTATGCGGGAAAATGGAAAAGATTTTGTTCCTGGATGCAGGCTCAGGATTCTGATCCTCTTCTTCCTAACATTACTTTTATTCTACTTTACTTGACGGATCTCTTACATAAGGGTCTCTCTTTCTCTTTAAGATCCATGCTTCAGCTATTTCTGCTCATTATAATACTGAGCCTCCCATCTTTTCCCACCAGCTCATGAGACTGTTCCTCAGAGGAGCTAAGAACTTAAGACCTCCTAGATCTCCTCCTATTCCTGCTTGGGATCTCAATTATGTTTTGGAAAAACTAACCTTGCCTCCTTTTGAGCCTGCCGCTTCTGCTGACATCAGGTTTTTATCTTGGAAGACAGCTATCCTGTTGGCATTAACCTCTGCCAGGAGAGTTTCAGAGATGTCCTTCATGGATGCATCTGCAGTCATAACAAGTGGGTTGTTTTCTGATGTCAGAAAAGTTAACAATTGTTTAACCTGTGGGAAACAAATACCTCATAAAATTTCCACTCATACTGTCTGCCTTGTTTTTAGGCCCAGCCTACTCCAGCAGCCAGCTGTTCTGTGCTTCTTTTAACCGACCACGCTTAGGCGCTAGGCCGGTCGGATTTTGCAGAACAGTTACTGATTTTGTACAGCTGAACCTATTCTAACAACTGAGGCCCCTGCTACAACTCTTGAATCGACCTCAGAAAGTTTACCCACTACGGTGGTGGACTTATCAGACACCATCCATGTCCATTAAGGCAAGCAGCCAAGACTACTAAATCAGTGCCTGTTAAACCCCACATCCAGGCCCTCTTCTAGTTCTCAAATGCTTTCTTTGGCAGAAGATTTAATTTCTTTAATTAGAGGATCTCAACCTCACCCAGATAGGGCCTCTCAGCCCCCTGAGAAGAGATCTAGGGCAGAGCCCCTGAGCCAGTTTCTACTGATGATTCTGCTGATGAATCAGACATAACTGATCAGCCTGAGGCTCCCTTCTCCAATTTTGGGATGCTGAAGAATCCATTCCAGCTGCTTCCCACCAGAAGAATTCTCCTTTGGGGAAACCTTGCAAACAGTTCCAATGGCAGCAACAGGATTTTTCAGACTCAGAAAAGACTTAGGACCTTTCTGCACCTCCCACAGCACAGGCCCTTAGCTATACCTCCTGTTCTCTCTGTGGTGGATGATGCTTTCAATGATGTACAGGGTGCCAGATACTCATCACCACCTTTACAAGGCCCCACTTGCAGACCCAGAAACTATATCCCAGGGTCCCAACAGCTAAAACCCTATTCCTTCTGAAAGGGAAGCTAGGTCACTAGACAGATGGGGTGCTACTCTCTCAGCTAGAGCTTTGAACTGTCAGTTTCACATGATACAATACCAAGAGTTTATGCTTGATCAGTTAACTAAAAAACTAACCACTGATGAATCTCTTGATAAGAAATATGTATTAGAGATGGTAAATAACATACAACAGGTTAGCAACCATTCCTTAAAATGTGGCTATGATGCACTGGAGGCTTCATTTAGATCAGCCATGACAGGCACAGTGATAAGAAGGCATGCATGGCTAAAGGAACAAGCTTTACGGATCATGTTAAAGCTAAGTTGCTAGATGCTCCTATGGACAAGACAAGTTTGTTTGGTACACCTGCCCAGCAGGTTATGAAGAAAATGGAAGAAAAGGCAAAATCTGTTCAAACTGTTAAAGATTTCTTGCAGGTTCAACCCCAAGGTTTAGCAGGAACTGGCCTGCCAAAATTGGTCCTTTCCTGACTCCACAAAATTTCAAAGGGGTAGAAAGAGGCGTTCCAGAGGAAACCAATCCAGAGGAGGTGCCTACAGAGGGACAGTGGCAAGGTAACAACAGAGGCACAGACACAGCCACTGCCACTACATCAGCACAACCGCAGTGACTTGAACAAATAGCAGCCCTCTAGGCGGAAAGTTAACCTTATTTTCAAAGAACTGGCACTACATAACAAAAGACAAGTGGATTTTACAAACCATAGATCAAGGTTACGGTTTCACTTCCACACCTTACCAGTCAAAGAGGAATGCCAAATCTACCTCCAAATCAAAAACAGAGGCTCTAACCCAGATAATGGAGTTAGCAAACATGAGAGCTGTGGAAAGAGTGCCAACAGCAGAACAAGGAAAGGGTTCTACCAGACTATTCCTAGTTCCAAGAAAGGAAAAAGTTGGAGACCAAACCTAAATACATATATCATTATCCCAAAATTCAAAATGCTGACCCTACAGCAACTTCTTCCCATGCTGGGCAAGGAGTCTTGGCTGGTAACTCTAGATCTCAAGGAGGCATACCTGCCCATCCGACCAATCTGCAGAAGATACCTCAGATTTCTTGCAGGATCAGAGCACTATCAATTCTCAGCATTGCCCTTTGGCTTATCTACTGCGCCCAGAGTATTCACAAAATGCCTGGCATCAGTAATCGCCATTTGCAGACTACAGGAATTCAAATTTACCCATACCTGGACGACTGCCTGCTACAAGGGACAACAAAAGCAAGCTGACAACAGATTTACAAAGGGTCATTTACTTGCTACAAGGACTGGGATACACAGTCAATTTACAAAAGTCAAGACTGATACCATCCCAAACAAGGACTTTCGAATTGGACACAGTACAACAAATGGCATTCCTGACTACAGAAAAACAAAAAGAACTTCCTCTTTACTTCTTGGCACTAACAAAGCTGAACAAGTTAACAGCAAGAAAAGTTCTACAGGCATTGGGCTTCATGGCATCATGCATAATCTTGGTCCCATTTGCCAGACTACATATGAGGAAACTACAGTGGTGCCTAAAGAATTTATGGTCCCAACACAGACACAGTCTAGAAACAGAAATCCCACTAATTCCATGCTTAAGACAGGAGTTCCTATGGTGGGCTCAGGCATGCCAGTCAAACACAGGCCTACCCAGATGTCAACCAAGCCAGACCATCACAACAGAGACCTAGGATGGGGCCCACATGCTGGACAAATGCGTGCAAGGATTGTGGACACAGGATCAACTTCACCTGCACATCAATCTAAAAGAAATGCTGGCAGTAAAACTGGCAATCCAAAAGTTCAAACCATTTCTCAAAGAGGGCCAGTTGATGATAAGGACAGACAACACCACAGTCATGTGGTACATCAACAAACAGGAGGCACTCATTCATACCCCTATGCAGAATGACCTTGGAGCTGTGGACCCTGGCACTCAGCTACAACATTCAGTTACAGGCAATATTTGTACCAGGGAAAGACAATACTCTGGCAGACATATTAAGCAGAACCACTTCAGATGCCCACGAATGGAAGCTGCACCCGGACATCTTCAAGACCATCTCGAAGAAATGGGGAATGCCACAGATAGACCTATTTGCATCACCTCTCAATTACCAGCTCAAAAAATTCTGCACAAGGACATTCCACCCACTAGCATGGAAAGTGGACTCACTCTCCTTCAACTGGAAAGGCCTAACAGCATATGCATTCCCACCTCTTCCTTTGATACACAAGGTACTGCTAAAAATAAGGGAAGAACGTCCAAGGATAATCCTGATAGCTCCAAACTGGCCAAGACAACACTGGTACCCACTACTGAAGAGCATGTCTCGGAACAATATGTGGCCAATACCACTGATGCCTTTGATGTTAACTCAGAACAACTACAGCATCATACATCCAAACCTAAAACGCTGCAACTGACTGCATGGAACATCACATAGCAGCAGCTAATCCAGAACTTTCCCAAAGAGTTAAAGACATTATTCTTGAAGCGACCTTCAACAAGAAGGAACTATGCTGGAAAATGGAAAAGGTTTGTCATTTGGAGTAAGAGGAAAAGATGCGTCAAACATAGATATACCTAACATTCTGGAGTATCTGGCCGAACTTCTTCATTCAGGCCTGTCCTACTCCTCCATCAAGATACATGCATCAGCTATTTCAGCAGAATACAGCTTTGATCCACCTGTTTTTCTTTGCTCAGGCAGTTCCTCAGAGGAATCAAGAATGTAAAACCTCCAAGGAAACCACCATTACCAGCTTGGGATTTAAACTTTGTGCTAGAAAAGTTGACACTTATCACCCTTTGAACCAGCAGCAACAGCAGACCTACAACACCTGTCATGGAAAACTGCTTTCCTACTGGCAATTACTTCAGCAAGGAGGGTTTCAGAACTACAGGCCTTAATGGCAGTGCAACCCTTCCTAATCTTCCACCAAGATAGAGTGTCCTTGAGGACTAATCCAACATTTATGCCCAAGGTGGTATCCAGAGTGTCTTTAAACCAGGCAATCCACCTACCTACCTTCTTTCCCAACCCACAAAACAGAGGGAAAGAATACTGCATACCTTGGATGTACATAGACAGCTACGCTACTACTTGGACAGAACAAAAATAGCAGAAAGACTGACCAACTCTTTGTAGCCTATGCAGCAGGAAGGGAAGGAAAAGCTATTTCCAAACAGACAATCTCCAAATGGATAGGAAATTGCATACGATACTGTTACTCCTTCCATGGAAAACCAATTCCACAGAACATAAGACCTCATTCTACAAGGGCAACAGCCACTACCACAGCCTTCTTACTTGGACCTCCGTGCATACATTTGCCAAGCATTATAATTTGCCTCTTTATTCCAGATCCCGAGCTGGGTTTGCCACTGCTGTACTGCAAGGGATCCTAAACACACCATAATCTACTTTTATCCTCCTCCCTAGTTGGCTATGGTATTCTACCCACTTGTTATGACTGCAGATGCATCCATGAAGGACATAGTACAGTTTTGTACCTACCATAAATGTAGATGTCCGAACTGGATAGCATCTGCAGCCTCCTTCCCTCTGTGGTACTCCTAGGGTGTTTACCCTTCTAATAGCTAGCTGTTGGGGGGGAGTCTTTTATGGTGTATTTGTTTGTATATATGTACATACATGCTTATTGTTGTGTTTACCTCTATCTATTTGGAAACATTGGCATCTATCCAAATTTTAGCCTGCAAGAGGGCTACTGGCATCTGGGGCAAGAAACACTGAGGAAAATGGCGTCGGCTGATGCTTTTATATGCGACATCAGCGGCGGACCCGGACTTTGGAATCCGGCCGACTGCAGGGCTGCCTGACGACAGGACAACCCACTTGTTATGACTGCAGATGCTATCCAGTTCGGACATCTACATTTATGGTAGGTACAAAACTGTACTTTACAAGCTCTTATGGCGGTGGAACCTTATATTATTTTTCATCAAGACAGGGTATCTTTGAGGACTAATCCGACCTTTATGCCTAAGGTGGTTTCCAAAGTGGCTTTAAATCAAACTATCCACTTGCCAACCTTTTTCCCCACTCCTCAAAATAAAGGGGAAAGGATCTTACATTCCTTGGATGTACATCGACAGTTGCGTTTTTACTTGAACAGAACCAAGGACATCAGAAAATCTGAACAATTGTTTGTTTCTTATGCTTCAAGTTCTCAAGGTAAAGCCATTTCTAAACAAACCATTTCTAAGTGGATTGCTCATGGAATCAGATTTTGTTATTCACACCATGGAAAGCAAATCCCAGGGACCATACGAACTCATTCCACCAGAGCTGCTGCCACTTCTACAGCCTTCCTCAGGGGAGTTCCTACCAAGGACATATTGGAAGCTGCAACTTGGAGTTCAGTGCATACTTTCTCTAAGCACTACAATTTGCCTCTCTACTCTTAAGTCTAGGGCAGGCTTTGCCTCTGCAGTCTTGCAGGGCCTTTTAGCCGCCCCTTCTTCTTTATGACCACCTCCCTTTCTTTCAGCTTTGGGATTCTACCCTACAGTCATGACTGCAACAGTGAAACACGATGAACATAGTACAGTTGTGTCCACCTACCATAAATGTAGATGTTCGAGTGTCTTCACTGTTGCAGTCTGGGTTTCCCTCCCTCCTGTCCCCTCTTATTTTTACTTTTGTGTGGTTCCTTTTTTCTCCATTCTTCTGAGGTGTATTTGCAAAGGTTTTGGGACCATTTTCATTTTGGGACTCCTGACATCTGGGCCAAGAAAAACTGGAGAAGATGGCATCAGTTGTTGGCTTTATACTCCTGGCGCTCTGACGTCAGGGAGCAGAGTTGAACAAATGACACCGGACCCAGACTTTGGAATTCTGGCCGACCGAGGGCTGCCTGCCGGCAGGGAGAACCCTACAGTCATGACTGCAACAGTGAAGACACTCGAACATCTACATTTATGGTAGGTGTACACAACTGTACTTTCCAGAAATCGTAGTTTTCCCAGGACTCTCAGGACAACTCGTCCCCTAGAGGCAGAGGAAGACATGACAGATGCCGTCCCAGAGGGGGTCCGAGGAACTTTGGGTCTAAGGAGCCCTTCTCAGACAGGCCCGTGCAGCAGCCCTGAGGGGTTGCCCACTGTCCTACTCTGGAGGCAGTCGGGGGAAGATTATCATTGCACCCAACAGCATGGGAGTCCATAACTGCAGATCGTTGGATGCTTCAAATAATATCCAGAGGTTACACCATCCCGTTTTTTGCCCCTCCTGTCCAACCAAAATGCTTCCCAGTTGTTCCACCTACTCAAAGGAAGATGGCAGTGCTAGAGGTTTCCAAGCTGCTTCAAAAAGGAGCCATCGACCTGGTCCCCCCTGATCAATCCGGGTTAGGCATTTACTCCAGGTTCTTTTTAGTGCCAAAAAAGACGGGGGACCTCAGACCCATTTTGGACCTGTCAACCTTAAACCTGGCTGTCGCCAAACAGAAATTCCGGATGGTCACCCTACAGTCCATTCTACCTCCTCTTCGAGAATGTGACTGGATGTGCTTGATAGACCTCCAGGAAACTTACTACCATATCAAGATTCACAGAAGCTCCAGGAGATTCCTTCGCTTCTGGCTTGGAGTCGGTCATTTCCAGTTCTGAGCCCTACCCTTCGGTCTCACCACAGCCCCCAGGGTGTTTACCAAGGTAATAGCAGTCATGGCGGCTCACCTGAGGCTTCAGGGGATTCAGGTATTCCCTTACATAAACGATTGGCTCCTCGCTGCTTCCACTAAACATCTTCATTGCCCAGCCAGAGACTTCTTCCTACATCTTGCAGCTCTGTTAGGGATTATGGTCAATGTTCTCAAGTCACACTTGAATCTGGTACAGATCTTGGACTTTATTGGGGCACGGTTGGACACCCTTCAACTAAAAGTCTTCCTCACTCCAGACAGGGTCCAGAGTCTAAGGGCTCATGTATCGCTAATTCTTGACCCCAGGTTACTGAAAGTGGCAGACATTCTCATAGCCTTGGGCTCTATGGCTGCAGCAATTTCTAACCTCTCCCCTGTGTGTGTCTTCACATGTGTGTTCTACAATGGACACTAGCCATACAGTGGTCTTGGCTGGATCTCCCCATGGAATACCCAATTCACATCAGCAAAGCCTGCAGGGCTTCACTTCTCTGGTGGGTCCAGTCTCCGGAGATTGTAGCGGGACGCCCCTTTGTTCCATCCACAGCCCAAGCCACAGTGACCACGGATGCCTTCCAGCACAGGTGGGGGGGGCATTATCTGGGGAGGAAGATTGAGACCAGATTCCACATCAATGTTTTGGAGATGAGAGCAGTGCTTTTAGCGTTGCAGGGCTTCCATACTGTTCTTCCCCTGGGGACTATTGCAATTCAGTTCAGACAGCATGTCGGTTGTCTGATACATCAACAGACAAGGAGGAACCAGGTCTTACCCTCTGTGTCGCGAGGCCATGAGAGTTTGGGAGTGGGCGATCTCCACCACTCGGTTTCTGATTGCAAGGCACATCCCGCAAAGTCCAACATTTTAGTGGACAAATTGAGTCGGGCTATTCTAATGCCATACAAGTGGTCTCTGAAATGGTCGATAACGGAGGAGATCTTACTTGCGTGGGGACAGCCTTGCTGCAATCTCTTTGCATCTCCTTCCAACGCGAAGTGCAACAAGGTCTTTGCTCTGATTCCCTCACCAGGGGACCCCCACCCCAGAGACACTAGTCCATGGTTGGCCTCCCAGGCTACTGTATGCTTATCCCCTGTTACCACTCATTCCAAAGTTTCTTCAGAAGGCTTTGCCGACTGAGGTGCTAGGTGACCCTCATTGCCCCATTCTGGCCTTGTCAGGTTTGGTTACCCTTCCTCAGGTCTCATGTTCTAGCTCCTCCTTGGATTCTAGATCCCTGCCCGGATCTCATTTCTCATCCTTCAGGCACCTGTCCGCCCAACCTGGACAGCCTCAAGCTGACAGCCTGGTTGCTCCAGTTCCCTTAGGTTGCTCCAGTTCCCTTAAATTGCCAGGACCCCTGGTCTTTTGTCTTCATTGAAAACTGTTCTAGTGGCGGCTCATAAGTCTTCCACTAGGAAGATTTACAGCAGTAAATGGAAACTATTTTCTATTTGGGCATCTCAGAGAAAGCAGGATCTTTTTACGGCCCCTATATCTGCGGTACTGGATTTCTTAGCCAACATTTTTCAGCAATTGGCCAGCTCTTCCACTGTAAAAGTACAACTGGCAGCTATTTCAAATTTCCATGTTGCCGAGAACAGGAATGCCCTGGCCTCTTCTAGATTGGGTAAGGCTTTTCTTAAAGGCAGTTTTCTTTTGCGTCCTCCAGTTAAGAACCCTGTTCCTCCTTGGGACCTTACCTTGGTTCTTCAGGCCTTAGTTGCTCCCCCATTTGAACCTGCAGCATCAGCAGATTTAAAGTTCTTATCCTGGAAGACAGCCTCCCTAGTGGCTATTACATCGGCTAGGAGGGTTTCAGAGCTTCAGGCCTTGCCTGCCATGCCCCCTTACTTGATCTTCCATAAGGACAGGGTTTCTCTCCGCACAAAGCCTTCTTTCTTACCAAAAGTGGCTTCTGAATCAAACATTAATCAAACAATTAACCTGCTTGTTTTCTTCCCAAATTGGAAAGGATGAATATAAACTGCATTTGTTAGATGTTCGTAGACAACTTTGTTTCTATTTACACAGAACAAAGCCCCTTGTAAGTCTGACCAGTTATTTGTGTGCTTTCTAGGCCCTTTTTGGGTAAGGCCATCTCTAGTTTCCTTAGCTAGATTAATTACAGTATGTATTTTGCAAATTTACAAAGACAAAGGCTTGTCTCCACGTGGTCCTGTTAAAGCTCATTCTACCAGATCTATGGCAATGTCTGCTGCTTTCTGGTCTAGGGTGTCATTGGATGACATTTGTGCGTCAGCAACTTGGGCCAAGTCACATACCTTCATTTCTCATTATAAGTTGGATTTAATCTCTAGAGGGGGAGAGCATCCTTCGGCTCTGCGGTGCTCAGGAATGTCCTTCCATGAGGGCCTCCCAGGAGTTTGAGTAGCTGGGGGCTCTGTCCCACATGGTGCAGATAAAATGAAGTTAACTACTTCAGATAAAGAAGTTATGTACTCCCCATAACGTTCCATCTGAGTAGTTACAATTTATTTTTCTGCAACCTTTCCACCCTCCTTCCCCTGAAACTTCTCATGTGATGATCATGTGTGGTTTCTTGTAGTTGAGTTGCTGATTAGTTTGGGTTGCAGCAAACTCGATCTGAGGGAAGGCAGGAGATGGTGGTGTGTTATGGGTAAGGGGGAGGAGCTTGGAGATCGGAGCAGATGCTTGTAAAGTTGCTGGCTCGAATCCGATATGGATCCGAATACCCACAGATTGCAGAAAAATGAGGTATAACTACTCAGATGGAATGTTATGGTGAGTACATAACTTCTTTTTATGTACCTAGCTACCTGTGTAGCCTGCCCCTCATTTTACGTGGGAAAGACTACCAGGAAACTAAGGGAATGAATAGTGGAACACATATCGGATATTAGGAAAAATGTAAATACAAATGCATTAAGTAAACATATAACAGTTTAAGGCATTATTTTAAATGTAGGCTAATGGATAGAGTAGCTTGAGCATGAGGGGTGGAGACTTAAATGATTTTTTGGAAACAAGAGAATATGAATGGATAGTAAGGCTGAGAGCAGATAGTAAACCAGGTATTAATAGTTTGGCAAATATAAAACCTATTTTAGTAAAAATGCAAAAAGAAATAAAATAAATGATGTGATTGTTCAACTTGTATTATGTTATGTTTAATATGTGTTTTAATAATTATATGTTTTGAACAACTTTGACTTTAAATTTTATATGAATTTGTATGTATGAAAAAAGGGGGGAGGGGACTGGTATATGTGTTTGATAGGTTAGCTGGCTGACATGTGTGTTAACTGTTCTTATAATGCACTGAGGAAGGGTGTTGACCTGAAAGCTTTGCAGAATAAACTTGTTTTTTGTTCCTGACATGGTTTTTCTTCCTGAAGAGACTGTTTGAATTACAGCTTTGACCAATTTTGCAGTTGACCACACCTGTGTGTCCTGTTCAATTACAGCCTCACCTCAGGCTTTGTCCCTACAGAATGGCGCACTGCTACAGTCACTCCTCTCCATAAAGGGGGAGCAACTACAGACCCTGTGAATTATCTCCCCATTAGCCTGACGAGTCTGATATGTAAGGCTATGGAGCGCATCTTCATGGACCTAATTAACAAGTATAATAGGGAATTGCCAAACTCTGGATCCCACGCAATTTGGGTTTGTGAAGGCTAGATCATGCCTGCTGAACCAGGTTGACTTCTTTGAGTCAGTCACCAGAGCTGTGGATGAGGGCAAGGCAGTTCATACAGCCTACCTTGATCGTGCCAAGGCCTTTGATACCATTCCCCACTCTGGAATTATTGATAGACTCGCCAAACTAGGCATCAACCTCTATATCACTAGGTGGGTTGCAAATTGGCTCACAGATGTAACCCACAGTGTGAAAGGAGCAGACTTCAAGTCAGATTGCCAGCAATTCACGAGTGGAGTCCCACAGGGATCGGTCCTGGGTCCTCTCCTTTTTGGCATCTACTTCTCAGAATTCCAGGCCCTCTCAGAAGGGCTCTGGCTGACCAAGTTCGCCGACAGTTGCAAGCTGGGAGCCATTACTAACTCCCCAAGTTATGTAGACATCCTACAAAAAGGCCTCACTGACTAATGACTGGTGTCAAAACCATGGCCTTAAGCTTAATGCTAAAAAAATGTGTTGTCATTCCCTTTGGAAAAAACTCTGTTCCCACTAATTACCACATTGATGGTAGCCCACTGAACACTGATGAATAGGATATCTGGGGACACAGGTTGACAGCAGCCTCTCCTTCGACCACCACATTTCCACTGTAGTCAGAAAGTCCTTGTATTTGGCACATCTCATTACCAAGGGTTTGCATCCATGAAGAAAGAGGTCATCATCTCTCTCTACTCTTCCCTCATTAGACAAATCATCGAATATAATGCCCCATTTGGCATGGACCTCACTAAACACCTAAAACAGCTGGAAAGGCCACAAAAGTACCTCACAAAGAGGATCCTAGGCCTTTTAAACACATGCTCTACATGGACAGACTCAAAAAAACTCCAGCTTTTCTCTGTCTCATATTATCTATTAAGAGGCGATCTCTGCTTGACTTACAAAGCCATGTCTGATCCAGCCCTGTTAGAAATGTTACACCTAAAGAAATCCCAATCCCCTCCGCACCACACACTCCAGGGACCTCAACCTCATTACCACAATCAACAGAACTTACGGGAGGGACAGGTTCATAACACAGAGTCTGCCCATGCTCTGGAATAGACTTCCCATATATGTAAAGCAGAGCACCTCATTGTCCCTTTTCAAGAGAAATCTTGGATGAGTGGATGGAAAATAGAAAGTTCGCCCCCCGGGGATCACTCCAGTGGCTCTACTAGATAGAGGCACCGGGAACTAACGGTGGCATGATGCCAGGACACTTCTATGGGCTAGGCTTGTAAAGGCTCCAGGGCCGTTGGCCTAGTACACACCTATGAACCAAAATTCATACCATCATTTCACTTTATAAATTGGACATACAATCCAGATCAAAAGCCTCTTTCAGTTTACCTGTGCTCCAGGATATCCTTTTGTAAGACCACCCAGTTGTTACAGTAGCTGGGGACTCTGCCCATTCATTCAGGAAAAGACAGAAAAGACAACATCAAATACGAAAGTTATGTTATCACCCTAACAGTAGATCTGTTTTGTCTGTATACGTCCTTACTCAACTCCTCACCCATCTTCCCCCTTCCATGTGCTTTATAGCATTTGATATTCTGGTTCCCGGATTTCTCTGGCTGACCAGCATTGGCTTCAAGAGATTCCTTATCATGACCTAGTTTTTCAGCTATTTTTTTTATCTTACTGTCCATCTTTGCCTTTTTTTCCTAGGGGCAATCCTGATCTGGTGTTATTCAGTTGACACCAGGGATTATGGGCAGGGGAGGAGCCTGAACACCAGATCACAAACTTGAAAGTCATTGAAGTCTGATCCGAGACCCAAATATTGATGAAGGACATAAACAGATGGCAAAGGTTTATCTTTGTGGTAAATGCTTGATTTTCGGTGCTTACATTTAGCTTTTATTAACTTGCCACTGTTGAGCATATAAATCCAGACTAGTTTCAATCTCCAGTTTGATTTAACATCACTTTTTAAACCAAATCAAGCACACAGGGTAAATATTTGCTGTATAATTTGGGATCAGGAATTAACTAGTGAGCATATTGCTTTATTTTTTCACTATATTACATATCTTAACAACTGGACCAGTGACTTCATACTTAGTATTTTATTAAAAAGAAGTGTGTCTTCGGTGCTTTGTTCCATATCATTGTCCTCTTCGAGCTAAATTTTCATAACAGAATCCTATACATCTCTTTTTTTTTTTTTTTTAACTAGAGTTCTGTTTCTTATTAGGTTCATAGGTAGATACTAGGCTATCTGCCCTAGGGCATTTACAAGCCTAGCCAGTGTGTGTTTGGCTTTCGCCACCCTTTTAGATTAGATGACTGTGCCCCAGTATAGTAGGTCACAGAAGATAGCCCATTTAAGGTTAGTTTAAAGTGCCCCTGTCTAGCAATGACACAGAGGAGATCCCAGGGGTAAATCTACGGTCTCCCATCCAATCGTCAAGATTCTTCTTGAAGAGGGTCATTGAGGGGCTCTGCCTAACATGGATTGGGATTTTGTTCCAGAGTGAGGGGAGCCTCTGGGATATGAATCTGTCTCTCCAGCATGTCCTATTTATTTCTGTGCTGAGGTTTAAGTCACTGGAGCGTGTAGCTCTAGGGGATTTGGATTTCCTGATGTGGAGCATGTCCATTAATTCTGGGTTGGACATGGCTTTATATGTCAGGCACAGGTCGCCTCTAAGTAGGCGGTAAGCAACTGAGTAGAGCTGGAGTTTCTTTAGTCTAACTGCATAGGGCATCTGCTTGAGTCCCTTAATCCTCTTGGTGAGGTACATTTGGGGTCTTTCTAGTTGTTGCAGGTGTCGGGTAAGGTACATCCCAAATGAGGCATTGTATTCAATTATGGGCCTGATGAGTGATGAGTAGAGGGGCACAATGACCTCTCTTGATCTAGATGTGAACCCTTTCATGATAAGGTGGGCTATATAGAAGGTCCTTCTAACCACTTTGGCAATGTGATTGTCAAAGGAAAGATTACTATTTACTTGGGTCCCCAGATCCCTAATTACTTCTTCCATACTTAATGGATTACCACCTATGTGGTAATTTGTGGGCACTTTGTTTTTCCCAAAGGGGATGACTATGCACTTTTTGGCATTTAGCTTCATGCCATGGCTCTAGCACCAGTTATCTGTCTCTGTGAGACCATTTTGTAGGATGCTTGTGTCAGTCGGCGAGTCGATTATGGCCCCCAGTTTGCAGTCGTCTGCGAACTTGGTCAGCCAAAGTCCTCCTGTGTTAGCCTCTACCTCAGAGAAATATATACCGAACAAGAGAGGTCCCAGGACTGAGCCTTGTGGGACGCCACTTGTAACTGGTTTAGAGTCTGACATGGAACCTGCAATTCTGACCATGTGGGTTCTATCCCTAAGCCAGTTTGTAACCCATCTTGTGACATAGGAATTGATATTTAAGCTGGTGAGCTTGTTTATGATGCCCAAGTGGGGTATTTTGTCGAAGGCTTTTGCGAGGTCTAGGTAGGCTGTGTGGACTACCTTCCCTTCGTCTATGGCCTTGGTGACTGTTTCAAAGAAGTCAACCAGGTTCAAGAGGCAAGATCTGCACTTAACAAAGCCGAATTGGGTAGGATCCAGTGTTTGGAAGTTCCCAATGTCTTTGTTTATGAGTTCCATGATAATACGCTCCATAGCCTTGCAGACCAGACTAGTCAGGCTTATAGGGCGATAGTTACCGGGGTCTGTTGTGGCACCACCTTTATGGAGTGGGACCACTGTTGCTGTACACCATTCTTTGGGTACATATCCTGTTGTAAGGCTGAGACTGAACCCTGATTTTAAGTGGGGGTTCAGTTCTTCTTGGAGCTCGTGTAAAACGCAACCCTGGACACCGTCCGTTCCCATAGATGCTGTGTTTTTTTGCTTTGGAGAGGGCAGCTCTCACCTGTGCATCTGTGATGTCAGGGGGGCTACACTTTGTTGGGTTAGTCATTTGCACATTTGTGGGGGGAAGGGGGGGAGACGTTTGCATTGAACCTGTCTGCCAGGATGTTGGCAGTGTCTGTGGGTTCAGTGTATTTTTTGTCATTTTGCACTAACTCGGAGCATATCTGGGAGTATCCACCCAAGTTACTGACATAACTAAAGAAAGCCTTATGATTATCTTTAGCATCTTAATATAATATAATTCTCAACTCTATACTTTTCATTTCTGTAATCATCTTTTTTACCTCTCCATTTTCTAGTTGTGGCTTTCTTAGCCGCTATCAACACTAAAGACAACAGTGCTTTCAACTCTTTAGTAAGCTATCGACACTAAAGACAACAGGGATTTCAACTCTTTAGTACATGTTTTTGCACCAGTTCAAGAATATCTCTATACTCAAAACTAGGCATATTATTATTTATTTATTTTTTTTTAACTGAACAACTCCGTTTATTCCCAAAATATATGCTTACAGTCCTTTTTAACTACCACATCTCCAGCATATGCCTCTTGTCTGTGGAAATATATTTTTAAGGATCAAAGGGGTATAGAAATACACGTTCAAACATTTCCATGCAAAAATGTAATTTGCTTGATTTAGTTGTAGTCTAGGGTAAACGACTGCCAGAAATAATCCACAGTTTATTAACATTGAACACGAAACGAACACGAACTGGAACAACAAGCAGACTTGCAAACAGATGAAAAACGTAGCATACAAAGTTAGCGCTTTCAACCATTACTGGTCTTCATCAGAACTACTACTTTCAAGTTTATCTGCTACTTAAATAAACTTTGTGGCGCCAAAACTGCTCATTCCATTTTAAAGTCATACTAACACATTGTAAAACAAGTAAATAAATAACTAACTAAATGACTACATAAGAGTCTCCTAACCTTAATATTCTCATCATGAAGCAACTACATAGTTGGAACCAAAAGTTGCTCGTCAATAAAATACAATACCATAATTAAGTACAAACGTACATGTGCGTATGCGTAATATGTAAACAATATAATGTACAAACTTCAACAAACCTATTAATAATATATCATATATATATAAAATAATTTTTTTATATAAGCATATGTTTGATAGTAAAATGTATATATTTATGTGCAGATAATTTTGTTTATATATTTATAACAAGTTATTTAAAATTTTTTAAAAATTAAGATAATTATCTAACCAAATACTCTATAAATAGATAGATGAATAACTAGATATTTAAATAGTAATAATAATAATAATTATATTTATAACAGCAATAAGGACAACAAAGATAAGATGGACTTATTATATTTTCATTTAACAATCCACTAATCCAATTTAAAAAAAAAATTAAAAACTGTGTTAAAAACTTTATTACTTTACATACAAATTAATAATAATATTTAAAAAAATTATATATATAATTTACTTATAAAATTAAATAATTAAGTAAATTAATTGCATAAATATTAATAGATAATAAATAAAAAATATATATATATCTTGTGATTATAAAATGTATATGTATATATCTCACTTTATACTAATAGCAATGATTTAGTTTATATAAATTTGTTTAATCCGGGAAATGTGGTGGCATCCAAGTATATTTGCCACCATGTTTCTTTGTATGCTAGTCAACTTTTAATATCACCACCTCTAGGATCCATTTCAGTAGTATCAAGAATGCTAAACATAAAATTATGGTCATCACCTTCAATATCAACATGTCGGAATAAAGCATTGGTTTTATCCTTGGTCTTAATACTATATATGTGGTCATAAATACGTCTTTTAAGACATCTTTCTGTCTTTCCAACGTAAAAACCTGAGCATTTTCCACATTTAGCTAAATATACTACATTTTTTGTGTTACAATTACCATATCTACATTTTATATTGGATTTTAATCCATTCTGTAGTTTTATTTTATTTTCCAAAGGCATGTATCTGCATTGATTGCAGAATCCACATTTACTACTACTTGTGTTATTACTCAAAATTTTTTTTACTTTTCTTCTCTATGTGTCTGTGTTCCATAAGAAACTTCATATTTTTACCCATTTTGTATATGAAATTGGGTTTAGATCCCAGTAATTTTACCAAATTTGTCACTACTAATCAAATAACAAAATTTGTAAATAATTCTTTTTATCTGATCTACACCTAGGTTATATTGTAGTATAAACAATTTCTGATATCTATTATTCAATATGTTTGTAAGGGATTTTGTGTCACCATTTTTAAAAAAATATATCACCAATTCCCAAAAGTAGTCTATATTTAATATTCCATTGGTTGGTAACATATGTTATTGTTTCGTCCAACATTTCTTCAGGATATCCTCTTTGGATGAATAAACTTTTAATAAACTCTAATTCTTTTTTCATATCCTCAAAATTAGAAACCATACGTGCTGCGCGAATACATTGCCCCTTAAAAACATTTTGTTTGACTTTTTGTAGGTGACAGCTGTTATAAGCTAAATAGCTATTAGAGAAAGTGCTTTTCCTATGGATTGTAGAATGAACAATACCCTCATTGTAATGAATATGGGTATCCAAATATGGTAAACCATAGTTACCCTGAGTATATGTAAATTTCAGATATTCACTACTTGTATTAAGAAATCCTATAAATTGTTGCAATGTTTCTTGTTCACCTTCCCATAGAATATAAATATCATCAAGAAACCTTGAATAATATTTTACAAAAGTAAAATATTGGCTGGGAAACAATATGGTGTCCTCCCAAGTAAGCATAACGAGGTTTGCATATATGGGGGCACTAGCTGCCCCCATAGCTACCCCCCTCGTTTGCTTAAAATATTCTCCTTCAAAATATATAAAGTTGTTATCCAAAACAATAGACATCATTTCAACCAATAAACATATTTCGTCCCAGTCAAAATTAGTGTGTTTAACTATACTAGTTTTAAATGCCTCCAAGCCTTCCTGCTTTGGGATACATGAGAACAAGTCAATAACGTCCACTGTAACTGTAATTATACAAGTAGTGAAATTATTGCTATTTTTTACTATGTCTGTTGGAAAGTTAGCTAAAAAACCCAGGAATCCTTAACCATGTGTTTTATTATCGAGTACATACTTTTTAATTGAATATCTATATACTTACCAATAAAAAATGTTTTAGAATTGCTACCTGAGACTATTGGTCTAAAAGGAGGGTCTATAGTATTTTTATGCATCTTGGGTATTCCTGTAAGAGTGGCTACTTTAGGAAATTTAACCTTTATAAATGTATATGTTTCTTCAGTAATACGACTATCTAACAAGTATTCTTCTATATAAGAATCAATACGTTGATAAGCTATATGTAATTCATTAAGTGAAATCGTCTCATAATTACCTGTTAGATACAAAATGTCATATATTTTCTTAATATATTATATGTTGTCATAAAGCACTATCCCTCTCCCTTTGTCTGGTTTCATTATTCTAATATTACTATCATTCCTAATTTCATCTAGTAATTTCAATTCTTTTTGTGATAAGTTGTTGATATTAGTAATCTGTTTCAAGTTAAAACTTTCCTGATATAATTCCCTTGTTACTACTCTATCAAAGGTATCTATAGAAGGATGTTTAGGTGGTGTAAAAGTACTAGATTTATTACACAAATTGCTTAATTTAGTATTAGTATATTCAGTTTTTGGTGAATTATTAAAAAATACTTCCAAATGAATCTTTATAACATATTTCTTAAAATCTATCAATACTTCAGTTAAATTAAAATTCGGATTGGGAATAAATTTCATACCCTTCACAAATAAATCAAAATAAACACTATTAATTGCAATATTAGAATAATTATAAATATTAAAATTTTTATATTTTTGTTAATAAACTGTGGATTATTTCTGGCAGTCATTGGCACTTATTGCTGTGCTCCATAGGCATTTTTTGGAGGTATTGTGAAGAGTTTTTTTCTGTAGTCTAGGGTAAGACATTTCCCTCCACTTATCTGTAATATTTCTGTTTTATTCTTCATTTGATTTTATTTATAATTTTACCCTGTATTGTCTTCTCAAATAAAATATTGCCTTTTATACTTCTTACTCTTCTGGTCTGCCGTTTAATTTCTGGTCTCAGTAATAAAATTTACCGAGTCAGCACCTTAGCATGGACAGACAAAGCCCTAATTGCAGCCCAGGTGACCTGGGTTTGATTAGCAGCCCAGGCGTCTAAGTCACTGGCAAATAGAGGAGGGATGGATGTGCCCATTGATGGGGAGAGGGTGGTGGTTGTTAGAGAAGCTTCCGTGAAGGGAATTGGGGTCCACAGAGGCGGTTAGCCCTCGAACATTGTTGAATATAGGGGAGGGGGCAGGGAAAATAAGGGTAGTCATAATAATCCCCCTCAGCAAGCAGAAACAATTGCTAGCACCATCCCCCCCTCCCAGGATGCCCTTCAGATCCATGTCAGCCCCAGCTAATGCAGAGAGGTTCTGGGGGAGAAAGGAGGAGCAGATAGACCTGGTGATAAACGGTGGTCACTAGGACAGCCAGACAGTTGGGATTGGTATAATGGTTAAGGTACTTTCCTCACAAACAAGAGGTACAGGGTGTGATTCTCACCAAGGAATTTGGCTAGGCTTAAAATGGCTCGCAAGGGCGGCTAGCCTAGTATTTGCCTTTGAACTGTTGAGCTATAAAAATCTACTGTTTGTGGTTTAACAAATTTTTGTGGTTTAACAAATTTACTATCTAGCCTCTGCATATCTTCCTTCTATTCTAACATTAGACCTGTATGTGCAGGTTTGTCAGCATTCAGTAAACCTAAATGTCTGTCTAGCATCGTCCCATTTGATTTACCTCATCATCTTTTATCATCTTCTCCTAAAGTCACAGCACTCTATTCTTGCTTTTCCAAAAGTTCAATTACAATTTCTCCTTTGTCTTTCTATATGGAGCCAAATTGTTTGTCTTCATTTTTTCCAATGTCTATCTACCTTTAAAGTAAATACTTCTTCAATAGTGCTATGTATGAGAGATTGTACATAATGTTTATATTCCTTTCCTAAATATGCTCACATGTAATCCTGATATTGGATTATCTAGCACTATGCCTGTCCTGCCCTTCCATATGGGCATACATGCCAAGTCTTAAATTAAATGTATTAATGTAAGCTGTGTGACCTTATAATATGCATGCAAATCTGAAAGTCCCAGACACCCTAATTATTTATCATTATTAGATTTTTTCATTGCACTCTTTTGTCACCCCCCCCGAAAAAAAAATCCTTCTTCGTGTTATTTCATTTATGATCTCTTAGCTCATACATTTAAGTCTGACCTACATAAACAACCAATAGGACCTAAAGACATCTTAATTGCTGGTATGTCATTGTCCATAAATAACAATTTCCTTAGTCTTGTCTTGTGTTATAATTATTTTGAGTAATTTCTTACCATATGTCTTTAGCTGCTTGCTCATCATCCCATTTTAACCAAAAGTTACAAGTGTCTCAGCTTGTCATGACCCCACAAAAACAGAAGTTCCATACTGTCATGTTTGGGCGTAATGCATTACTGTAGCCTTTGTTTTTGTTTCATTAACTCTGTAGCCAGTTGTACTAGTTAAATATTGCAGTTTATCAATTACAGTGTTATATCATATTCCAGATTTGTAAGGTACTATTATATCTGCAAAAAGGAGTATTTTCTCCTTCGTATTTCTCCATTTATATCTAGTTATATTTCTCCATTTATATCCAGTTGCAAAGCAAAAAGTAACTATGAAATTAGACACTCCTGCCTAGTTTCTCTAGTAAGACTAAAAGCTTTAGACAGCTCACCCACTACACTTCACCCTAGCTAAAACTTCTTTGTAAGTATTGAATATTAATGTTCATGTTTGCAGAAACCCAAATGCTTCAAAAGATCTCTTCATAAATTCCCACTTCAGTCTGTCAAATGGTTCTTTTTTTTTTTTTTTTTGCATCCAAACTTATTAACATCAATATACAGTAATTGTCCAGTTCATCGTTTTGAATCATAAGGGTTTTGTTAATGTTGGCATATGTTTGCCAAGCTTCTATAAACTTATAGTGATCGTATTAATTACTCTTGACAATGTCTGCAATTCTTTTGGCCAGAATTGTCATAAACAGTTTGGTAGTCATAATTCATAACTGCAGTGGGTCTGTATGACCATGGATCAAGAGGATCCTTTCCCCTTATTTGATATAACTACCACTGCTGCTGCTTTCTAGGTCAAGGGCATATTCCAACCTCTGAGAATATTGTTGGGAGTAGTACATTTATTTTCACTTGATCCTTTGTTTTTTTTTTTTTTTTTTTCCTACACTTTCACAGGAATTCCAGCTCTTCTTGGGGTGAAGTCCATCTCTTCTTGGGGTATGCCTGAATTCTGGTTTCTCGTTACTTTTTTTATTACAGTTTAATTTATTGTCTTTATTAACACCCCTGTGTGTACTTCTGTTAACTGAGAATGTTATAATTGTCTCAAATGTGTTACAATTTTTTGTGTGTTGCTGTCTGCCCTTTACATCTTATTTGTCTAATGCACTGTGTACTAATTTACCATTGTACAAATGTTGAGCAAACAGTTTGGTTGTTAAAGTTTATTGTCAAAAATAGTTTTAAAATTTTACATTGCTGTGTGTTCATTTATATTTTTCATGTACTCTTGCATGGAATTTCTAGCTTCTTTCAGTTACTGTTCGAACTGTTATGTTGCACTTATTCTTTTTCAGTTGTATTAATCCTTTACTTTTTAAGCCCCCTAGATACATACAGTGGTTACTACATATCTTTTTTTTATTATGACCACATTTCTAATCTTCACTATACAACTATCCCAGTCCTTTGCAAGCTCTTTACTGCTTGCATTCAAATCTGATAACATTTCACATAAAGTTTGATCTACCCAATCATTAAATGGTTTCCTTTTCAGAAGAAATATTGGAAACTAACAGTGTTTGTCACAAAAATACTTTTACTTGCTTACAAAGCTTAATTTGTCTAGGTAAATTGTCTGATTGTTAGACGTGTTTTCATGAGTGGTTCATAACATTTTACGTAGTATTTCAGTATGTAACATCTGTCTAGTCT
Source organism: Protopterus annectens (assembly GCF_019279795.1). Classification (NCBI taxonomy): domain Eukaryota; kingdom Metazoa; phylum Chordata; order Ceratodontiformes; family Protopteridae; genus Protopterus; species Protopterus annectens. The sequence continues at coordinate 494,064,085 of NC_056728.1, read as the reverse complement.
TGCCCAGTAACCATACGTAGCTGAGAAATGTGTATATCTCACTGTATTCCGTCTTATTTCCATTACATCAGAGACTTCAAATAAATATATATATTTCTCTAATTATGTGTAATATACTGGTAGTCTACAATATAATGGCCCACCAGAGACATCTTTCTTATTTCCTGTGGTGGTGTTATGTTCTATTTTCTATAGTTTTCCAGTCTCCAGCCACTACCATACATCCTTGAAGAAAGGTTATATAACTTTCATAATATCATTTCTTGACTCATTGGTTTCAGAGAAGTATATACTGCAGCTAGTGTAATTGTTGCACACTTCCAACAAACTCTTCCCACTATACATATTCGCCTCCTATCTTTCATCTATTCCTCTGCTTTTATTCCAATACCCTCATGATTAATATTTCTCTCTGTCTACAGCAATGAAACCCCTCTCCTCACTTTTCATTACGAAGCTTTTATGTTCTTTATGATTCAGGTGCATTTCCTGTAACATTATCTTGGCTGTTACTATTGTAAATAAAACATGAGAAGTTACTGATTTTCCCATGCAACCGCTCATAAATGTTTTATGCTAAGTCAAATTATGCTATAGTAAAGGCATCTTTTATTCTTCATATATATGTTCTTTGTCTTTTCGTTACAAACTAGTCCTTCCTACTCTGAATCGCCTTATATATTTTGTGTAATATTGACGCCAGGTTCCCCTAGTTAGTATGAATACCACCTCTGGTCTCCCCTAAAAAGAGGCTACTGGACTAGTAGGACTAACCCAGTTAATAAGCAATAAATAATTAAACTCCTTCAACATATTATCTACCTACATATTTTTATCAAGGCAGTGGAGCTAGTGCTATGTAAAACCAGCAGTGTAAAACAATTTCTAGTCTGTTGTAATCAGACTCAAACACAGATTTAGTCCTTTGGACTTGAGAATATATATTATAAAACACTAATGTATTTGTTTCACTTGCCTTCATCTAGTAAATTAAATATCTCATTTATGAAACTGTCCCATTATCCTTTTGGTGCTAGATTGAACAACCGGCAGAAGATAAATAGCATGGCTGGCTTTCTTGCAAGTACTGCACATTTTTTTAATATTTCCCCTTTAACTGTTTTAGATTTTTCATCTACTGTAGGGGAGTTCAAAATGGCCGCTGTTCTGTGAGCACTGCTATCACCTAGGTCTCTGATATACCCTGGATTAAAACAAACCCAGAAGGCAACGCAGAATTAATAATACAGAAATAACTGTAGATATTTACTGCTAATATCATCCAGCAAACAAAAGAGGAAGAAAAAGTGACAGATTCAGCTCAGAAACAGCAGGATTAACTAAGATTTCTGAATAACAGCTTAAGCCATGTGCTACTAAGGCCCTGCATCTGACTGCAAGAGTGGTAAAACACTATACAGCAAGATGTCAAAAGAGGAAAATAATATGGAAACAACAACAACTAAGACCAAATTATCAGTACTAGTCTCACCTGAGAAAGACACAACTTCAAAAAGACAAAAGACAACTAAACAAACTGACAACTCTAAAACTACAAATAAATCCAAGATACACCAGCCAGCTAAGCTGGAAGACATAAAATCTGCCTTATTACCTATCCATCAAGCAATACAGGACTTATCATTACAATTTCAAACCTTTGGTAATTCATTCAGCCAAATAATATCTAGAATGGAAAAATCTGAGTCCAAAATAATAGAAAATGAAATAAAAACAGACTCTATTTCTCAAAGAACTGATGCACATGACAAAGAAATACAAAACTTACAAGCAAAAATAACAGACCTGGAAGCAAGATCTCGAAGGAACAATATCATCATCAGAGGAACACCTGAAACTGTACTTCATAACAATCTAATACCAACAATCAAGCAAATAATAAATTCCCTGCTAGAGGAACCTGAAGAAATGCAGCAAATAATAGAGAGCCCACAGAACCCTGAGGAAAATGCAAATGCCACTGAAACCAAGACCTGTCTATATTAAAATATTAAACTACCAAGATGTAAATAAAATCATACTGGCAGCAAAGAAAAAAGGCACACTCACCTGGAATAATAATAAAATCTTCTTTGCTCAAGACCTCCCAATACAAATAAGACAAGCAAGACAACTACTATCTCCATACTGCAGGTTCCTAATAGAAAAAAAAAACAAATTCCAGATGAAATATCCAAATCAGTTAATCTTCTACATCAAAGAGGTTAAATACATGGTCGCTAACCCCAAAGAGGCAAAAGAGACATTCCTGGCTGGTTTCAAGCAAATTCCACCTTCAGAAGTGAAATAAATCCACAAAAAATGATAAAGGACCCTTGGGTGAAAAAACTTCCCCATTCATGAGCACTGTAGCTGGGATCCAACTCTGAAAGCTTCCCCTTGCTGTCTAGGCCTTTAAATCCATGATGTGAGCCATGAGGAACACAGGAAAAGGAAGTACAGCCTGGGTAGGAACCAAAAATCAACTGCCGTTTCTGATGCGCGAATATAGGAAGGAACCTCCTCCTGGGACATTGGTCTGCAAAATCAGTCCCCCTACGATCTTGAGGGCTCCATTAAGAACAGTCGGACAAAATGGATTTCAGCACACTCCAAAAGATTTTACTGCCTGAAAAATGAAAATTGATCTGCACCAGCTAAAAGAAGAAAGCTGCACCATAGATGTCAACCAACCTGCAAGCAAAACCTTGAAGAAATAAGGTACTGTTGAACTGAACCATTCACTAAAACAGTACACCCAGTACTGTGTAGTGAATGAAAATCCAGCCTTAAATAATAGGCAAGAAATAAACTGTCAGAAACAGGCTAGCTCATAGATTAATATTGGGGGAAAAAGGAAAAAAAATTGTTAAAATGTTTTATGTAAATACTAGAAATGTGTTAAAAGATCCTGGAGAGAGGTAATCTCAGGAAAATAGTAAAATAACCTAACAATCTTGGGGTAATGTAAATATAGCCTTAATATGTTAACTATAGCAGAAGGACTGTTTGGCTAAGCTGTTTTTTTTTTCCTGTCTCTCTATACTTCCTACCTCTGATAAATAGGTGCCAAGTATATATTTTATAACCCACACAGATTGATGTAGAAAAACATTACAGGCACCAAAGAAGGCCGAAATCTGAATAAATAAAGAGGAGGAAAAAGAAGTCAAATGAAAGAAAAATGTAAAAATGACAAGATTGATTGTTTAACAATATTACTATGGTACATATATTGCTATAATTTACTGAGGAGTGTATATTAATATGCTGTTCTAAAAATATTATTAGAAAGAATTAGTTGTTGTGTCTTTCGGCTTTTCCCGGTTAGGGGTCGCCACAGCGGAACTCCAGTCCGCTAATGATTGGTAGTTGAATTTTACGTGCAAGTTACCAGCCCTGACGCACAACCTTCAAAGGTACGCCCATTCACGCATGTGTCCACGCAGAAGACGCTCTAGTTGAGAGTCGAACCGGACAGCATCTGTGAGGCGACAATGCTACCGCAGCACCACTACCGTGGGTATTAGAAAGAATTAGTCACAAGACAAAAACAATACATGCTGTACCTTAAATACAATACCATAACTGTATAAATAATATGTTGGAAGAGGCTAGGGATATTAAGTAGCAGTGTTTGTTGAAGGAAATAGTTTGTTCAGCTTTGTCCACATTGTTTATAGTAACACAGGGGGGATGCTATGGGTTAAATCTATATCTAACAAGAAAACACATTCCAAGATTAGACGTAAAGGTAAACCATATAACGAACCTTCACCCCCCCCCCCCGATTATTCTTGGTCCAGGGATATAGTGGTTAGGCACAGAATAGGGAAGGGGATAAATAGATGCTTTCCTAAACCATCACACAATAACACATACAAAGATAACAAAACTAATATACATGGCATATCTAAGGAATACACCTAATAAGTAAATGTGGGAAATAGAATCATGGAATGTTAAAGGGCTTCAAAACAAGAAGAAAAGAAAACTATTCTTACACCTTACATTAAAAACCACAGCCAACCTCATACTAATACAAGAAACACACTTGACTGCAGAGCAATGGGCAGAAATTAGAAGAAAGAAATGGATAAGTCAAATCATAGCTTCAGAGGGGAAAACAAACAGTGCTTGGGCTGCCATAAGAATTAAAAAACAATTTAAGGAAAAAATACTTAAAACCAAAGCTGACAAGGAGGGAAGATGGTGTTATGTAACATTTAGTAGTCCTACAATACCAAAACCTATAATGGTACTTAATGTTTACGCACCCTGTAATAACCAACAACACTTTTTTATGTCATTATACCCAACCTTAAACCAATTTAAAGATCACTACCTAATGATTGGAGGTGACTGAAACACATATCAAAACCCAGAAAAGGATAAATCTAATCTGACCAAATCACATAATAAACAAGCCACATTAGCCCTTAATGAACTCAAACAAGATTATTTCAAACTATATGACCCTTTTAAATATGGGAACAGTGCAGATAAAACAGGGAAATTCACATTCTATTCGCAATGCCACAAAATGTGGTCAGGGATAGACTTCTTCTTAATCTCTGACATATTCATTAACATTGACCCAACAATAACTATACATACCAGGTTCTTTGCAGATCACTCCAAAATCACACTGAACATTAACTGGGAAAAAAAGATATATTTAGAGAATAGGGGTCATAATTGGTAATTAAACCCTAATTTACTTTCCAAAATGGATGTAATAAAAGAAACAGAAGTAATACTAAAAGTAGCTCTTACAAATATCACTAACTCCCAAGTACCAACTGACATAGAATGGGCTGCAATCAAAGCACAAATTAGAGGATTGTTTATCAAAAAAGCAGCATACTATTAAAAATACAACTCAAAGAGGAGCATATACCAAAAGGGAAAATAGAGCATCTTGAAAAGGAACTAATAAATAACCCTAAGAACCAAACAGAAGCAGAACTTTTAAAACTGCAAAGGGATCTATATATGTTAGAAACCAGGAACCTATCTTTTTATGAAGCCAGAATGTTAGCCACGTATGCAGAAGAAGCTCAAATACCATCTAGAGCTCTGGCCAGAATTATCTCCCAACACAAAAATGCCTCCAATATATCATAAATAAACTACAGAGACAAAAACTACACAAAAATGAAGACATTATTAAAACATTTGAACAAATATACTCTCAAATATATGGAGCACAAATACTACAAACCTCAAAGGAAGATAGAACTCTTTTCCTTCAAAAACTGAAATTCCCTAAACTCAATTTAGACCAACAAAAAAAACTGAACTGATATCCATCAGTGAAATTATTACAACAATCAAACACTTAAAAACGCATAAGGCTCCAGGTCCGGATGGACTCACATCAGAATTTTACAAAGCATTTTCCCCCTTGATAGCCAAACTACTATACTATGCACTGAATTACATAATAAACTATAAAATAAATGATATCCACTTTAATGCCTCCAAAACCATCTTTATATTAAAAGAACACACAGACCCCAAAAACCCCGACAGCTACAGACCCATCTCCCTCTTAAACATAGATACTAAAATATTTACCTCTATACTTGCAAACAGAATGAAAAATCTGATAGAGAAAATCATCTCCCCAGAACAATCTGGTTTTACACCACATAGACAGACTAGTGACAATACATTAACATTAGATGCACTAATATCCTACTCTAACCGATACAGTATCAGCATCTACACAATGGTAGTGGATGCCCACAAGGCATTTGATAGAGTTAATCTAGAATTCTTACTCCAAACACTACCCTACTTTAATATACCCAATAACTTCATTCATATCATCCAAACTCTCTATAGCAACCCATACACATCTCTATATATAAATAAAACTTGTCAAATAGGATCCTAATAAAAAATAGAACAAGACAAGGATGCTTATCACCCTTCCTGTTTAACCTATACCTAGAACCACTCTTCTATACATTAAACAAAATACATACCACAATCCTCCATCAATACACAACTTCAAAATATACCTCACTGCATTTGCGGATGATCTAAACATATACTGCACTACACCAAATTCAGATATAAACAAAATAATAGCTGCAATTGAACATTTCGGTCTAACTACAAACTAAACCTCAATAAAACTAATATTTTCCCTCTAAAAACACCCAAACTCATCTCACTAATACCATTGTTAAACACAATAAAAATAAAAGAAGAAACTAAATACCTGGGAATCGCCTTTTTCCAGAACAACAAAGACTTCTACCAACACAATGTAAACCTTAAATGGCAAAATATAATGCAAGACTGTAAAAGATGGAACAACCTAAAACTACCATTCTTGGCCAAATTATCAATAATCAAACTGAACATTTTACCTAGACAATGTATATATTCATGAATAAATTCTTCAAACAAATTCATACCTTCCTAGCAAAATTTATATGGGTACCCAAAAAAACAGAATCTCCTATCCAAAATTAACACTCCCCAAAAGCAAAGGAAGACTAAATATACCAGATTTTAAAATGTACTACTCTATCATTAACACTAACAGAATATTAAGAATAGCTGAACATAACCCATCGATGGAAAATTGGTCTCCTCTTTGGGTGACAATCTGTTATAGATATGTTAAAGCTCTAAGTTTCAATCCCAAAGCACTTCCATTCCTGAAGCAGAAAGTAATGCAAACTTATAACATTATAGGGCCCTTAAAACATTCCATCAACTTGGCACAAAAACTCTTTCAATTCTTGAACCTTGGACAAGCCATGACAATACTGCAACCCCTTCATAAAACCCCAAATTTAAAAATAAACAATAAGATGCTGGACTTAGTCCCTTTTCCCAGACTGAAAGATAAAACGATCCAAGATATTTATTCCTACCTTAAGTGTTCAATACAAGAAATGAGGACCAACTTAAACCTCCCTAAATCACACATAATAATCCTAAGACAAACTGTGTTCCAGTTACCTCCAAAATGTTACTATGACCAATAGTGACATAGAAACTTGTAGCAGGTTTTGGAAAACTGTTATCACAACAAAGAAAACTATTACTAATTCATATAAAATGATAAATTAAATCAAATACCAGAAAGACCTCCTCTTCTCTAACTACTGGAGAAAAATTAAACCATCCATAGATGATCAGCAAATAAGCCAGGCAATCAATCTAACACTGAAGATTATACCCCTCAAAAAGTTAGCATACACTCAGCTCATGATCAGTAATAATGCTTATTTTACACTTGCAATCCTACACAAATTTAACACATTAAAATCACCTTTCTGCCCACACTGTAAGGACCAGATAGCTGACTTAATCCATGTATTTTGGTGCTGTAAATGTGTCTATAAACTCTGGAACTCTCTCAAGGTACAATTACAAAAAACGGGTTGTCAGACATCAACATTAACTTGGAAATTCACTCTATTACACATTCTCCCACCCAACATACCAAGAAAACAAGCAAATACACTTTTAACAATTTTCCTACTAATGAAACTGTATATAGCTTTTAAATGGCTAGATACAATAAATATCTTTTGGGAGGGTTTTAAACAAGTAGCTATACAACACCTTTTAGCTCATAAAATAGTAATAGATAAAAGAAACAAAAATATGAAATCCAGAGAAATTTGGGAACAAACCTTTAATATCATATTAGCATAATTCATCACACAGCAACTTAGAAATACACTATAATGGAACCAAAGAACACATACAAGTTCAGATATTAAATAATAACTTGGATATTACGAATGTATATACTGTCTATATAACTGTGGAATTAACAGTGAAAGCTTCTATGTTGGTGGTGGTGTGTTTCTTTCGGATTTTCCCGGTTAGGGGTCGCCACAGCGGAACTCCGGTCCGCTAATGGTTGGCAGTTGATTTTTACGTGCCGAGTTGCTGGCCCTGACGCACAACCTTCAACAAAGGTACGCCCATTTATGCATGTCTCCACACAGAAGACGCTCTAGCTGAGAATTGAACGGGACAAAGTCTTTCTGTGAGGCAACAACGCTACCACAGCACCACCACCGGGGTAGTGAAAGCATCTATGTACATAGTGTAAATAGATATGTTGTACGACCTATATCCTGTGGTATTTGACATCAATGTACAACACATATATACGGTCATGTTGTATGATGGTTTTTATTTGTGACATTTATTAATGTAAAAATAAAAATTATTGGAAAAAAAGATTTTTCATCTACTGTAACTATTTTCAAAAATCAAACATGGTAAAAATCCCGACAGAATGACTCCATTCTCTTGTGATCAGTCATAGTTTGTCAAGGAAGGTGAGCTGCATTCTAGTAGCACTACAAGCAAAAGAAGACCAAGAATCATACATTCTGAAGCCTGATAACAAATGTGAATTTAACCAAAGAGAATACAATATTAAATAGTTATTTTTCTCACTTGCACTTACTGATTTTAGTGGGGTTTTTTTTTAAGTCTTTCCAATGTGCATCTTATTCTGTAGTTTTACCGGACATCCTTGCCCATCCATACCTATATTCCCTTCATGTAAACTACTTTGCTCTCTTGGTGTTTCCAGTGCATCATTTTTATTAATGTTGGTTTCTATCTTTCTTTCAGTTAGCATAATTTGGTCTTTGTGTGTCATTCCTAGACCTTGTGACTAACAGATATGACTTTATACATTACTGTTGGTTTGTTGCCATCATGTAGAATAATATATTACTTTCTTCATTCATTATTTATTTACTTTTTTCTCCATCCTACTCACTCTGACAGAACCTGTATTAAAAGACACAGCACAGTTTGCAGTCTGAAAATAAATGAGACATTCACCAGACAGCATGCAATATTATTCCCCTTAAGTTCGATATAAACTTGGCATTTAAATACATTTTGAGATGTAATATTTATTTCTGAAATTTATATTAATCAGCTAGTTATTCCACGGTGGTACAGCGGTAGCATTGTTACCTCACAGCAAGAGGTTCTCCTGTTTGATTCTTGGCTTGGTTGGGAGTACCTTCTGTGTGGAGTCTGTATGTCCTCCCCGTGGTTGGGTAGCGTTTGAAAGACATGCGTGCGTAAATGGGCGTGCCTTCGTTGAAGGTTGGGTGTCGAGCTAGCACCTCAGTGTTTCGTAAAAATCTACTGCCAATCATTAGCGGACCGGATTTCTGCTGTGGCGACCCCTTACCGGGAAAAAGCTGAAAGACAAATAACATATTAATCAGCTAGTTATTTTTCTATCTGGTATTTACTGATTTAAATGTTTTTAAAATATCATTCAGAGTGCAATGCACATTTTGGTTATACCACATCCTTTTCCTTGTTAACATGTATTCATTTTAGGAACTGTCACCACTCAGTGGTCCCAGTGTACGTTTTATTTTACTGATTCCCTTGCTTTTCTGAAAACTTTTTCAATTCCTTCTTTTTATCCATCATTTTCTTTTGAAAGTCAGGGAAGGGCTTTGCAGAAACTCCCTCCACTGAAGTGTCCATAGGGCTTTTCTGCATTTGTTGACTGGTTGCTTGTTCTTGTGCTGCCTTCTGTTGTCTCCACTTTTTTCTTTCCTTTTTATTAGTTTATCTTGTGTCTGTCTTGGTTCTCTGTAAGTTTTTAATTCAGGCTTGTAGAAGACTGAAAGTAATGCAGAATACAGTAACCTGAAAAAGGGATTCATTTATTTGCAGAGTCCCATGAAATGAAGAAAAACATTCCTATTAGTTAGTGGTTGTAATGAAAAGTCATTATTTTCATAAACCCTTCTCTCTCAAACCTTTAGGATTGTTTTTCTGCATAAAATAGAATTTTCTCCTTTAGCTGGTAATTCTGCAGTTTAATCAGTATAGGTCGCTGCCACTTTCTCAGTCTCACATTAGGTATACTTATTGTATGTGGTATGTGCTGTTTATATTTTAATACATGCAATAGAAAGTCCAGTCCATGTGCGCAGGCATTTTCTCATAAAGCTTTTACAGTCATTCCCTTTAATTTGTTCTGGTACAGCCGCAAACCTCAAGTTGTCTCTACATGATCTGTCCTCCAGTTCAGACAGTTTGTGTCAGTTCATATTTTAGTTGCTGTTTCACCATGTTTTTCTTTCATATCTTTTTCAGCATGTTTACATGCCAGTTACTTCACCTGAATTCTTGGTTAAAGCAACTTTTTCCTGCAGACTTCTCCGATTTGTCTTTGTATATTTTATGGGAGTCACTTATCTTGAAAATCAGAGTGCATTCAGTAAAATATTTCTCTCTAGGGTGACTAAGGATTTTTCTTCTTCACCTACCATTACCATGTCCTTTTCCCACCCACCACTGCTCCATGCTGCTTTTAGTCCACTTCTGAGTTTTCACAGTTGTTCTCCTTTTACTTCAATTTTTCTCCTCTTTGTTGATCTTCAAGATGTTACTAACACTTCATCTACCAATTTGTTAACTATTTACAATAGTTTGGAGGCTTTTGCTGTTGTATTCAAGGGTGTACTAGCTAGGAGTGCTCTAAAGAGTAAATTTTTCTTTGTATCACTCAGTACATTGTAGCTTTTTCCTCACTGTATCATGTATAGAAATGTTCTAAAGTAATGCCTCTGGTACATAACTTGCATACAGAGAAGATTGTTAATCTAAAAACCATAGTTCTAGAGAGAACTATTACAAACAGGTGTAGCCAGAAAATACCACTTTATACTCTCAATCTCTTATTACTGCCCCCCCCCAACCCACATGGCATTTAAAAATGGGATGCATCTTTCAAAACAATGTGTACATTTGTGAATTGCAGGGGCAATTTTTTTGAAAGATTTGTCCTGTTTTTTTTAGTGCTTGGTAGGTTGGGGGCAGTAATAAGAGTTTGGTAGTATAAAATGATTTCTGGCTACACCCCTCTTCCTAATAGATGTTCTTTGTATTTCACTGTTGCAGTCATCACATTGGGTTATCTGCCTGCAGGTAGCCCTCAGTCGACCCGAATACCAGAGTCTTGGGATTTCTGCGTCGCATGCTGTCGCCTCTTCCATGACGTCAGGTCATCAGGAGTATAAAACATGCAGCCGACGCCATTATATCAGCTTTTCTTGTTGCGCGGGAGCCCGAAGCAGAAGCAGTTCGCAAGTGCCGGTCGGCTGCTACCTGAAATTTTCATTTTTCGAGTTTCAAGCCTGAAGTCTTCTAAAGCTAAGTACCCTGTTGGGGATCATTTTTTTTCTTGCTCTAACTGATGTCAGAAAAAGTTAACAATTGTCTTGCCTGTGGAAAGCAAATACCTCACAGAGGATTTTCATTCTTACTGCATCACATGTTTAGGCCCATACCACGGCGTTCCTCGCTGTCGGTTTTGTGCCATGTTCAACGCCCGAACTATTTGTCATCAGGCTGTCTTTGTTGCTACATTCTTTCGCTCTCATTCTCCATATTCCAGAATGGCTTCAATAAGCCATCCGACTACCGATCTTCCGAAAAAAATGTAAGGATAAAGACAGAGACAGACCACATAGGTCCAAAACTGCCGACAATGATTCCGCTAAGCTAGTCGCCAGTCTGCCGGTACTCAGTGAGGCGCTTTTGCAGCCCCTGATACTCACTTCTACAGATTCGCAGGCCTCTACTGAGACCCATTCAGAGTCCGGTATGCCGCGAGATGCTTCTTTGACTATGGAACCTGCGGATGTCTCGACCTTGGATGGGTCCGAAGTCTCTGTGCAGGCACCGTCTTCTGAGGGTGTATTCAGACCTTCCGATATTCATATTAAACCAACTACTTCGTTTCTGACTAAAACTACTAAATTTCTCAGGCCCAGGGTTTGCACTACACCTAGGAAACCAACGCCAAAGCGCATTCTCAAGCTCCCATGCCACAGAAACAAATGCTTAGAATGGCTGAAGACCTCAGTACTTTAATTAGGAGAAGCCAGCCTTCCCCCTCTAAAAGACAAATAATTGATTTTCCTTCTGTTTCCACAGACCATGAGTCTGATGACTCTGACTCCTCTGATTACCAGGACATACCCTTTCCTATCTATGAGGATTAGGATGCAGAAGACTGTATTCCCTCAGCCTCCCTCCCCCAGAGGACTTTTCTTTCGGTGAAACCTTGCATACCCTAAGAGAGCATTTCCGCTGGGAATGCCAGGACTACCCACAGTCCAAAAAGAGACTCTGGGAATTTTTAGACTTGCCTCAGCACAGGCCTCTAGCTATACCACCTGTCCTGGATATTGTAGATGATGTCTTCATGTAATCCAGTCTTACCCTGATACTTTACCACCATCTCCTAGAAAGCCTGATAGGTACTACAGAGTACCTGACTCTCACAAAATTTTCTTTAAAAATCCCACTGCGGATCCAGAGACCATTTCCCAGGGACCTAACGGTATTAAGGCTACTACAGCCAAAAACCCTACCCCTTCGGGCAGGGATTCTAGGGCTTTAGACAGATGGGGTAAGAACCTCTGCAACTCTTGCCATCAGGGCTTTAAATTGCCAGTTTCACATGTTGAAGTACCAGCAGCATATTATGGAACTAATTAAACAAAAAATGTTGTTGATTCCTGATTGTGCAGAAAGTAAAGATTTACAAGAGTTAATGCATTCTGCAAACCAAGTTGGTAAACATACTTTGCAGTGTGGTTTTGATGCCTTAGAAGCATCTTGCAGGGCTGCTGTCACTGGGTCTGTTCTGAGAAGGCATGCTTAGCTGAAGGAACAAATCTTGCCAGACCATGTCAAAGCAAAATTACTAGATGCTCCATTACCCCAAGAATGTTTGTCTGGCACAAAAGCAGAAGTTCTTAAAAAGACGGAAGAAAAAGCTAAATCTATGCAAACCTTCTCAGTCCAAACCCAGGAGCAACAGACCACCAAGACAATCTCAGGGTATGCACAGATCTAAGCAATGGAGTGCTCCCACCTCAAAATCAGGGAGTGGTAAGCCACCCTCTTATGGAAAAAGTACACAATGACTTGTCCTTCATCCTTCCAAGCCATGCCCACTTACTTGCACCCCTAGGAGGAAAACTCTCCCTGCATGCAAAAAACTGGGAGTATATTACCCAGGACCAATGGGTCTTAAACATTGTATCCCAGGGATACAGATTCCACTTCCACTCACTGCCAACCCCAAACGGATTGCCACACCTTCCTCCAAACCAGTGGGCAGAGGCCCAAAAGCAAGTACTTTCCCTTCTCAGTGTCAGAGCTATTCAACCTGTTCCCTCAGATAAAAGGGGACAGGGTTTCTACTCCAGACTGTTCCTGGTGTCCAGAAAAGAGAACTCCTGGCACCCTATCCTGGATCTGTCAATTCTCAACACCTACCTGGTGGTACCAAAATTCAAAATGCTTACACTCCAGCAGCTGCTTCCTGTGTTAGCCAAGGACTCCTGGCTGGTCACCCTAGACTTAAAATAAGCTTATCTGCACATCCCCATAAGGGAATCTTGCAGGAAATATCTATGTTTCAGGGCAGGCTCTATGCACTATCAGTTCTCTGCACTTCCCTTTGGCTTATCTACTGCGCCCAGGGTATTCACAAAGTGCCTGGCTCCAGCCATTGCATACTGCAGGCAGAGGAATATTCAAATCTACCCATACTTGGATGACTGCCTGATTCAGGTGGGCAGTCAAGATTTGCTACTTCAGCACCTGACGTTTGTAAAGACTCCTAACTTCTCTGGGGTATACCATCAACGAAAATAAATCACAGCTGGTACCCAGCCAAACTATTGTATTCCTATGAGCAAGCTTGAACACAACTTCCCAGATGGTATTCCTCACTCCAGAAAAGCAGGTTTATTTGACAAATTACTTCAAAACTACTGGCCCCCCCAAACCCAGCTATCTGCAAGAAAAATACTGCAAACCCAAGGTTTCATGGCCTCATGCATTCTCCTAATTCCATATGCAAGACTGCATATGGGGAAACTTCAGTGGTACTTAAAAAGTCTCTGGTGTCAACATTCTCAGGACCTTGAAACAGTGATTCCTATCATTCCTTGGCCTAAGAACAGAGTTTCTTTGGTGGGCTGAGGCTTGCAAACACAACAAGGAACTCACTCAACCCCCCCGCCACCCAAACCCTGACAACAGATGCATCAGACTGTGCATGGGGGGCTCACATGGCAGGCAAATGCATTCAGGGCAAATGGAGCCCAGGACAAATTCACCTGCATATCAATCAAAAAGAAATGTTAGCTGTACAGAATGCACTGACAGCCTTTCAAATACCTTATCCTTCCAGGACAACTCTTGATAAAGACAGACAACACCACAGTTATGTGGTACATAAACAAGCAGGGAAGAACTCATTCCAACCCACTCTGCAGGTTAGCCATGGCTCTGTGGAACACATCCTTGAGCAGTCAAGTGCACCTGCAAGCTCAATTCCTGCCAGGCAAACAAAATTCACTGGCAGACGACTTAAGCAAAAATCTTATGGACCCTCACGAGTGGAAGCTGGAACCCAACTCATTCAAACTTCTAATCCACAGGTGGGGGACACCAGAGGTGAACCTCTTTGCTTCCCCCCAAAACCATCAATTGAGCAAATTTTGCACCAGAACTCCCCACAGCCAAGCATGGAAATTGGATGCCCTATCCTTCACATGGGAAAACCTCTCAATCTATGCCTTTCCTCCTGTGCCCGTCCTCTCAAAAGTACTACACAAGACCAAACAGGACAGACCAAGGACAATCCTTGTTGCACCAGATTGACCACGCCAGCACTGGTACCCACTCCTATGCAGCCTGACAGCAGTGCCACCCTGGCACTTACATCAGACCCCCTCTCTGCTGTCCCAGCAGGAGGGACAGATTTTGCACCCTTAGCTGCAAACCCTGAACCTGGCAAGCCTGGTTGATTCCCTGAATACATCACCAGCAACCCTTAGCAAACAGGTGCTGGAGGTCGTTTGAGGCCAGGAGGCCTAGTACTAGGAAATCCTATTCAGAAAAGCAGAAAAGATACTGTTCTTGGAGTCATGCTCAAGGAAAGGACACAGCCATGCCCTCCTTAGCGAAAATCCTAGATTATTTAGCAGAGCTGCTCCACAAAGGCCTATCCTTCTCATCCATTAAGATTCGTGCCTCTGCCATCTCAGCTCATTGAAATACTGAGCCACCCCTCTTCTCTCACCTTCTGATCAAACAGTTCCTGAGAGGAGCCAACAATTTAAGACCACCAAGGAGAGCTCCCACTCTTGCCTGGGACCTTAACTTTATACTGGAGAAGCTCACGCTTCCCCCTTTTGAGCCTGCTGCTTCAGCAGGGTTAAAATTCCTCTCTTGGAAAACAGCTTTACTTCTAGCCATCACCTCAGCAAGAAGAGTGTCCGAGTTACAGGCCCTTATGGCTGTGGAACCCTTAATTATCTTCTATACGGACAGAGTTTCCCTCAGGATTAACCCATCATTTATGCCCAAGATGGTATCCAGGATGGCTTTAAAACAACCCATCCATTTACCAACCTTTTTCCTTAATCCTCAGAGTAAAGGAGAAGGGATCATACTCTCCTTGGACGTGCACAGACAGCTCAGGTTCTACCTAGACAGGACTAAACCTTTCAGAAAATCTGACCAGCTGCTAGTCAGCATTGCTACAGGGGCAGAGGGCAAGGCCATTTCAAAGCAAACCATTTCTAAATGGATAGCACACTGCATCCATTTCTGCTACAAACAACATGGAAAACCTACCCCACAGGGGATCAGAACTCATTCCACTAGGGCTACCTCAACCTCTACAGCATTTCTCAGGGGAGTCCCTACCAGGGACATCCTGGAAGCTGCAGCCTAGAGTTCTGTACACACCTTCGCCAAGCATTACCACTTGCCTATCTTTTCTAAATCCAGAGCTGGATTTGCCACAGCAGTCTTACAAGGCCTGCTAGCCATCCCTAATACTTCTTGACTGCATCCACCCTTCCTCAGCTTTGGGAATCAACCCAAGTGTGATGACTGCAACAGTGAAATACGAAGAACATAGTACAGTTGTGTACACTTACCATAAATGTAGATGTTAGAGTGTATTCATTGTTGCAATCCTGGTTACCCTCCCTCCCTCCAGTCCGCTGACTTTTCTGTACTTTCTACATATCCTCTTTTTTGGCCATATCTTATGGCAGTGGTATTTACTTTTTACTGGAGGTGTTCCACACCATGTAATTGCTTCCTATTTTGGGGGCTGCTGACATCTAGGGAAAAAGAAAACTGATGTAATGGTGTCAGCTGCATATTTTATACCCCTGACGTCATGGAAGAGGCGACAGCATCCGACGCAGAAATCCCAAGACTCTTGTATTCAGTCCGACTGAGGGCTACCTGCAGGCAGAGATAACCCAAGTGTGATGACTGCAACAGTGAATACACTTGAATATCTACATTTATGGTAAGTGTACACAACTGTACTTTCTAGCCCAGACTTCTATTTTTAGCTGCTTACATACTATACCATCCTGGAATCTGTGATTTTTTTTTTTATTGCTTTGTGCAATCTGTAATAGTTTTGGAGATCTTTCCAAGGAACTTCCCACTCTTTTTTTCATCCTCTAGTCATCTCTAAACATGTGGCCATTCTGTCTTTCTGCCACCTTTCTTTTCTTCCTTTCACTAACAACCTCTTACCATAGACCACTCTGCTATCAATCACCTACACCTACTCTCCCCTTTTCTTTTGCACCCCCACTACCTCACACCTATATCACTGCTTCCCATCTCACCCTCTGACCTCTTCAGAGTTATTATTTTTCCAAATTCATCTCTCTCCACTACTATAAATCAAAGACATTGTACTACTCTGAACCTACTCACATATCTTTTCAGTTTCTTTGACACACTTCTTTTGGATGGGGATAGCCACCCCAATCCAGGACCACCTGCCTCTACCTTTTATAAATTCTCAACTTAAACCTCTCCCCTCACCTACCCCTTCATACCAACACTCTGTCACCCAAATCACTAAAAGTCTTCTCTGTTAGTATTCAAAGCATGGTTAATAAGATAAGAGAACTAGACTCTTGGATTTCTAACACTACTCCCCAGATCCTTACGCTATCTGAAACCTGGCTTAAACCTCGCATCCTTAATACAGAAATCTTACCTCCTGGCTACAACATCTTTTGCTCAGAGCTAACAAGAGGGGTGGGGGGTTGCCATCCGTTACTCCAATCAACTTTACCTTTCCCCACTCTTTGTCTCTATTCCTAGCTTTACATCAGAAGAAATTCTTATCGTAAACTGTAACCTTAACCCTCATAAAAAATTTGCCTTAGTCTCTCTGTATACATACCCCTCGGTGATAATATTTCTATCCTAGAGAACTTTCTCTCCTAGCTCACTCAATATGTCCCTTACAAAACCATTGTACTCGGAGACGTTATAGACTGTTCTAAACTGTCTATCTCATCCCCTATTCAGTCTCATCCTTCATGGATTTCACCAGCACATATCTACCCCAACTCAAACTAACAATAACTCCTTACTTGGACCTATCCTTGACTGGATCCTTACCTCACATCCTACCCATTATCACAACCCTGGCGTACTTCCTAACTTTTTAAGTGACCACTTCCCTAGCTATATTCATAGATTCACCCAAAGATCATACATACACAGTATGTCAAAACCTTAACCACTTTGACCCTGATACATTTAACTCCAAACTTTCTAGCATTAAATGCTCCTTCCTAGATCACCTCCCTCTCATGGAGGCAGTAGAATCCTTCAGTAAAATTTTCCTTGACACACTCGACTGAATTGCCCCTTCTAGAAAAATCAGAATTAAATATAACTTTACCACCTGGCTCACAAAACAAACCCACTCCATTATGCACAAAAGAGATGGTACCTGGAAAGACTGGGCTAAAAACAAATCCCCTCTCCTCCTTCAAAGATACAAAGAGCTCAGAAACATGACCAAAAACTAGTCAACAAAGATAAGAAAGCTGTATTCTGTTGTAGCCAATGTAGCCTACATAAAAATCCAAAGAAATTGTGGACTACCTTTGATGCAGCTCATTTGGTGTCGTGGTGTGGTACTCTGACTTTAGTGCACAGGGTCCTGGGTTCAAGACTTGGCAGTGATGACTTCTTAACTACTCATTTGGAGTAGTGGTAGTTGCTGTGACTGGAGTGCACAGGGTCCTGGTTTTGAGACTTGGCAGGGATGTGTATTTTGTCCTTTGGGAGATTGGCATAATGGTTAAGGTGTTTACCTTGATACAAGGTGCAGAGTTTGATTGTCAGAGGGCGTAATTGATTAGGCTTAAAATGGCCTCCAAGGGCAGTTAGCCCAGTACTAACCTAACCGGTAATAATAATAATAATAACCTACTTCACCCTGGCAACCAGTCTACTCCCAACCCCTTCCCACACAACACTGCTACTAAGTCTGCCACTCTCCTTAACAACTATTTCATAGAAACAATCCAAAAATGTACACAAAATAGTACTTCTAACTCAACCCCTCTA
The DNA here is from genome assembly GCF_019279795.1 of Protopterus annectens. Classification (NCBI taxonomy): domain Eukaryota; kingdom Metazoa; phylum Chordata; order Ceratodontiformes; family Protopteridae; genus Protopterus; species Protopterus annectens. The sequence continues at coordinate 494,045,614 of NC_056728.1, read as the reverse complement.
TCGCCCTATAACAAAATTCTCCCTCCCCAGCACTTTCCAACCAGATGTCCTTCAAGGATGCATCTGCAGTCCTTACATATGGGTTGTCCTGCCTCAGGCAGCCCTTCGGTCGGCCGGATTCCAAAGTCTGGGTCCGGCGTCGGCTGATGTCGCCCCTTCCCTGACGTCAGAGCGCCTGGGGTATAAAAGTGTCAGCTGACGCCATCTTCCTCAGTCTTTCTTGCCGCGTGGTGCCCGAAGCAGAAGCAGTTCGCAAGTGCCGGTCGGCCAGCTCCTGTAACTTCAGCTACCGAAGACTTCAAAAAGCTAAGTACCCCGTTGGGGACTCTTTCTTGCCTCAGCCGATGTCAGATCAAACGCTTAAAGTTAATAATTGCTTGACTTGTGGGAAACAAATACCTCAAGGATTTCCATTCCTACTGCCTCCCCTGCCTAGGCCCAGACCACAACGTCTCGGCCTGTACTGCCTGTGCCTCCTTTAATTGACGCACTCTTAGGCGTCGGTCGGAGTTTGCAGAGGAATTTTTTGGGGCTAGTTTCTCTTATAAAATGCCGTCGGAGACTCCGACTTCTCATTTATCCAAGAAATGGAAGGACAAGGACCGACACACGTGGACCGTGGTTTTGGCTGAAACCGCTCTTAGGCCTGCCGTGAGTGTCTCGGCTGAAACCGAGTCCTTGGTACTTCCGTCCGTAGAAACCGCTCAACCGACAGCCTCGGTCCCGGAGGCCTTTTCTGAGTCGGTTATAGAATTACCCTCGGAAACCGGTGTTCAGGAACCTACCGACACCATTCCCCTAGACAAAACTACTCCAGCACGTGGGGCAGCCAGGCCCCCTGCATCCATGTCCATAAAAGCTTTCACTAGGGCTAAGGCTGGTAAGCAACAAAAAACTCTGCCTCCCAAGTCTGTTTCTCAGGGATCCACAACAGGTTCTCAGATACTAAGTTTGGCTGAGGACCTTATTTCCTTAATTAGGGGCTCTCAGCCTCATCCGGACAGGGGCTCTCAACCCCCACTAGACAAAAGGCCCAGGGTTGAGTCTGCTGAACCTCAGTCCTCTGATGAGGCCTCTGATGGCTCTGCTCTATCAGACTACCAGGAGGAGGCCTTCACGGCCTACGAGGATTCTGATGCAGAGGACTCTATTCCCTCTGCCTCCCCTCCTGAAGAGCTGTCCTTTGGGGAGACCCTTCACTCCATGAGAGAGCATTTCCAATGGCAGGGCCAGGAATTCTCTGATTCCAGGAAGAGATTAAGGACTTTTCTTCATTTACCTCAGCATAGACCTTTGGCTAGTCCTCCTGTTTTAAGTGTCATTGATGATGTGTATTCTGAGTCTAGCACTACCCCTGACACCCTTCCTCCGGCTCCTGTTAAACCCGATAGGTACTACAGGGTCCCAGACTCGCATCATTTCCTTTACAAGGCCCACTCTGCTGACCCAGAAACTATTTCCCAGGGTCCTAAAGGGGTTGCAGCTGCCACTACTAAAAATCCACTCCCCTCTGAAAGGGAAGGGAGTCCAGGGTTTTAGAGAGATGGGGTAAAAAGGTGTACACTTCTTCCACTCTGTCTTTGAGGGCTTTAAATTGTCAATTTCATATGATACAGTACCAAGAGTATTTGTTAGATGAATTGCAGAAAAAACTGTCTTCGCCTGAACCCCTAGATCGTAAGTCACTTTAGGATCTGGTACATAATTCACAACAGGTTAGCAACCATTTCTTGCAGTGTGGTTATGATGCATTGGAAGCTTCATGTAGGTCAGCAATGACAGGTGCAGTCATACGTAGACATGCCTGGCTGAAGGAACAATCTCTGCCAGATCATGTTAAGGCTAAGCTTCTGGATGCTCCACTGGAAAAGCAAAAGTTATTTGGCTCCACTGCTCAAGAGGTCTTAAAGAAATTTGAGGAAAAGGCAAAATCTGTACAAACAGTCAAAGATTTCCTCCAGGTACAACCACCAAGATTCAGCGGAAATAGGCCTTCTAAGAATTGGTCCTTTCCAGAAGAGAGATTTCAAAGAGGCAAGAACAGGCATGCCAGAGGTAGAGGGCAAGCTAGAGGCTCCTACAGAGGACGTCAATGGCAGCCTCCTAACCAGAGAGGTAGTGCAGGTCCAACAACTGCTGCACAAGGGCAGACTCAATGACTTCACCTTGACCCCGCCGACCAGGGCTCAATTAGAAGCACCTTTGGGCAGAAAGTTGTCTTTATTCTCAAAAAATTGGCACAGTATTACAAGGGACAAATGGACACTGCAAATAATAGACAAAGGATACAGGTTCCATTTCCATACATTACCAGAATGAAAGGGAATGCCAAACCTGCCACCAAATCAGAGGGCAGAGGCTTTAAAACAAATTGCCAACCTATTGCAAATGAAAGCTATAGAAAAGGTTCCTCTCACAGAACAAGGCCAAGGATTTTATTCCAGACTATTCCTTGTCCCAAGAAAAGAAAAACAATGGAGGCCTATTCTCGATTTGTCCGCACTGAATACTTATCTCATTGTGCCAAAATTCAAAATGCTGACCCTACAGCAACTCCTTCCCATGCTGGGCAAGGGGTCTTGGCTGGTAACTCTAGACCTCAAGGAGGCATACCTGCATGTCCCTATCAGACAAAGTAGCAGAAGACACCTCAGATTTCTTGCAGGTTCAGAGCATTATCAATTCTCAGCATTGCCCTTTGGCTTATCTACTGCGCCCAGAGTATTCACGAAATGCCTGGCATCAGTAATTGCACACTGCAGACTTCAGGGGATTCAAATATACCCGTATCTGGACGACTGCCTTATACATGCGGACAGCCAACAAAATTTGGAAAAACATTTAAATTATGCCATCCGCCTACTACAGGCCTTGGGATACACAGTCAACATTCACAAGTCAAGACTTGTGCCATCCCAAAGAATAACTTTTCTGGGTGCGGAACTAGATACAACCACCCAAATGGCTTTTCTCACAGAAGAAAAACAAAGACAACTACCGGATTACTTCAAAAATCTAACAAAACAAACTCAGATGACTGCAAGGAAAATCCTGCAGGCCCTGGGTTACATGGCATCGTGCATTCTTCTGATTCCACAAGCAAGGCTGCATATGAGAAAACTACAATGGTACCTAAGGAGTTTATGGTCTCAGCACAATCACAGCCTAGAAGCTTTGATACCACTCATTCCATGCCTTCAAAAGGAATTCCTGTGGTGGGCCCAAGCAAGCCAGTCAAACAGGGGCTTGCCTTTCAGCAGACCAGTAACCAGCCAAATGGGGAGCGCATATGGAGGACAGATGCATCCAAGGTCTATGGTCTCAGAAAGAATTGCGTATGCACATAAACCAAAAGGAAATGCTGGCAGTGATTCATGCAATCGAGGCCTTCAAGCTCTTTCTACATCAAGGCCACCTGCTAATAAGGACAGACAATACCACAGTTATGTGGTACATAAACAAGCAAGGAGGTACCCATTCCTACCCTCCTTGCAGACTAGCAATGAATCTTTGGGAACTTTCCCTAAAACTCAATATAGAGCTGCAATCCCAGTTTGTGCCAGGAAAAGACAATATACTGGCGGACAGCCTAAGCAGAAATACCATGGACCCACACGAATGGATGCTGCACCCAGACATCTTCCTTCAGATAACACAATCATGGGGGAGGCCGGACATAGATCTTTTTGCCTCCCACCACAATCATCAGCTGAAGAAATTCTGCACAAGGACATACCACCCACAAGCATGGAAAGTGGACGCCCTCTCTTTCAGTTGGAATACTGTAACAGTGTATGCATTTCCGCCACTCCCACTAATGACCAAGGTCTTACTGAAAATCAAGACAGAGCAGCCAAAAGTGATTCTAATAGCCCCGGACTGGCCAAGGCAGCACTGGTACCCACTGTTACGGACCATGTCACACACGAAACCATGGCCTCTATCACTATGGACACTCCTTCTGACACAGCACAATTACAAAACTCTGCACTCCAGCCTGAAAACCCTGCAGCTGACAGCCTGGAGAATACCTTGACTCCTCACCAGGAAAAGCTATCCAAGAGAGTGAAGGATATCATCATGGAAGCTCGCAGGCCTTCCACGAGAAAGACATATTCAGCAAAATGGAAAAGATTCCACACTTGGAGCACCTCAAAGGGCCTAGATGCCACAGTGATGAGCATGGCACATATCCTGGAATACTTGGCAGAAATGCTCCACAATGGCCTTTCTTACTCTTCCATAAAAATTCATGCTTCAGCAATTTCAGCAGAATACAATACTGATCCACCTGTCTTCTCTCATCCTCTCCTAAGGCAGTTTCTAAGAGGAATTAAAAACATCAATCCTCCAAGAAAACCACCAGTTCCTACATGGGACCTTAACTTCATGTTGGAAAAGTTGACTTTACCTCCCTTTGAACCAGCAGCATCTTCAGAGTTACAGTTCCTGTCTTGGAAGACTGCCTTCCTTCTGGCCATAACCTCAGCAAGAAGAGTATCTGAATTGCAGGCACTCATGGCAGTACAACCATTTCTTATCTTTCATCAGGACAGAGTCTCCTTGAGAACCAATCCTTCATTCATGCCAAAGGTGGTATCCAGGGTCTTATTGAACCAAGCTATTCACCTGCCTACCTTCTTTCCAAACCCACAAAACAAGGGAGAGAAACTTCTGCATACCCTGGACATTCACAGACAGTTACGTTACTACTTGGACAGAACTAAGACTTTCAGAAAAACTGACCAGCTGTTGGTAGCATATGCTGCAGGCATTCAAGGAAAAGCAATTTCCAAACAGACAATTTCAAAATGGATAGGAAATTGCATTCGATTCTGCTATTCTTATCATGGAAAAGCTGTGCCAGCTAACATCAGACCTCATTCCACCAGAGCTACAGCCACCTCCACAGCCTTCTTAAGAGGGGTGGCTACCAAGGACATTTTAGAAGCTGCTACATGGAGCTCCGTGCATACATTTTCCAAGCATTACAATTTACCCTTATATTCCAGATCCAGAGCAGGCTTTGCTACGACAGTCCTGCAGGGCATTTTAGCTACACCATCATTTTATTAGAGCCTACCACCCCCAGCTTGGCTATGGTATTCTACCCATATGTAAGGACTGCAGATGCATCCTTGAAGGACATAGTACAGTTTTGTACCTACCATAAATGTAGATGTCCGATAGGTATGCATCTACAGTCAGGTTTACCCTCCCTTCTTCCCCTCTGTGGTACTTCTTGGGTACTTATCCCTCTTATAGCTAGCTGGGGTTATCTATTATGGTGTATTTGTTTTATATTACTGTGCATGTTTGCAATATTTTGTATTTCTACCAAATTTAGCCTTCCTTAGAGGGCACCTGGCATCTGGGGCAAGAAAAACTGAGGAAGATGGCGTCGGCTGACACTTTTATACCCCAGGCGCTCTGACGTCGGGGAAGGGGCGACATCAGCCAACGCCGGACCCAGACTTTGGAATCCGGCCGACCGAAGGGCTGCCTGAGGCAGGACAATTCATATGTAAGGACTGCAGATGCATACCTATCGGACATCTACATTTATGGTAGGTACAAAACTGTACTTTCCACTTGCATTATTAAATCTCTCCTAAATAAATGTAAGCCTTGCTCCCCCCTCTGCTGACCAACTACCCCATTACTTTCTTAAAGTCACTGCACAGTCTATTGCATACCCTGTCTTTATACTTATCAGTTGTTCCATTTCTGAAGCCCATGTCCCAGACATATGTAAATCCTTTTATACAATCCCTCTTCACAAAGGTGGAAACTCTACTGGTTCTTCTAACTTCAGACCCATTGCTGTCCTGTCCCCCCATCCAAAATCTTGGAAAAGTGCATCCATACTTAGTTACTCAAACACATTGACAACAACCTCCTAATTACCACCCAGCATGACTTTAGACCCCACCAAAGTACAGCCACTGCACTACTCTTTCACCCAAACAATAGCTGAAGCCCGCAACAATAACTTGCTCATCTCCTGTTTAATGTTAAGTTGTCAATCTCGTCTTCATTCTTGCTGGATGGGTTCGGAACCAAACCTCGGCTCCAACTCGGCCTATTACTAAAGCTCGAGAGCTATTTTTACCGGCTCGAGGCTATCCTATGTCCCATAATGCTAGGCATAATATACCCAGATCTCGTTTGCCGCTTCAGCTACGAGGTTGCGTCTTTTTGCCGGCTCCAGGTTGTATTAATCTTTTTCTTGTATTTAGTCAGCTTTTTGGGTTATAATCTTAGCGATAGTTATTCCTAGTTACTACCCTATAGATCCCTGTTTAGAATCCCCTCTTAGGTAGTTTTTTTCTTCAGTTTTCCCCTCACTTAATAGTTAGGCCTCTGGCTAAACTTCTTCTATACAGTTCTGTAGTAGTAAATCCCTTTGGATTTTTTCTGTGCCTAGTTAAATTGTGTTAAAAAGTGTTGGGTTTTTTGTTTTTCTTGGTCTGTTACAAGCCTTTTGTGTGTGTGTGTGTGTTGGCTGATTGTGACTAGACCACCTTGATTTGTCTTTTTCTGCCCGTCATCCTTGTTTCAGGATGTCGAAAGACACCAAGGTCTCGGGCTTCAAGAAGTGTGACTCGTGCTGTCAGAAGATGTCTCTGACAGATGATCACACTTCTTGTGTATATTGCTTGGGCCCTCTGCACCTGCAGGACTCTTGTTCTGTCTGCCATGCGTTCAGTCCAAGAGTCCTGCAGGAACACAGAAACAAACTTATTTTGAGAGGCTTGTTGAAGCCTGAAGGTTCCCTGGCTAAGCCTTCGTCAGGTAAGCCTTCCAAGCCCACCAAACCGTCGGCTCCATGTTCGGAGCCGTCGCCGAGCCGCGCTACTACTACTACCACTGCACCGGTTCCGGCCGGAACTGATGATTCGAGGCCTCAGTCGGCACCGACTCTGCTGTCGGAGCCGTCTTTGAGCAGAAAGCGTTCCAGGTCTCCTTCCCTGGAATCTGTCCATTCGGCTCCGAAGTCTTCCTTGTTATCGGAGCGGAGTCACAGGTCCCATTCCTCTCAGTCTTCCAGGCTGTCGGACCATGATCTCGAGAGGGTGGTTAGTAGACTACTTAAGTCGCAGGCACTGGCCCAAATGTTGCATAGCCCTCCTCATCAGGCAGTGGCTATCACTACTCCCTCTTCGATTCCTCCTCCGACTCTTCCTTTGAGTTCGGAGCTGGAGATTGTAGGGGTCGGGACCGTCGGAACGTCAGAGCCGATACCACTCCTTTCGGCACCCTCGTCGGCTCCGATCTCTTCCTTGGTTCCATCCTTGGAGGGATCTGGGCGCCGGGACTCCCTCGTCGGTTCGGAGAGGGCGAGTGGCATCGGACCCTTGTCCGACCCCGTTCTCCCTCTCGGAGCCTCGGCGCAGGTGAGTTCAGCCCCGACATCGGCCTCGGAGCCGTCCCTCTCAGTGCCGGGAGGAGTCCTTGTCTCTTCGGAGCAGGGACCCCCTTCCCTGCCTGATAGGGGGGGGGCGCCTTTGAGGTCATGAAGAGTGTGCTGGCCCCTGTTCCTGCTCCATGGTCGGCTCCTTTGGCTCCTCCCTCTATGGTGCCTGCTTCAGTCTCTATCCGCCTTTTTGATCCCGAGCGTGGAGAATCGATGCTACAGGTAGCCTCATTGGGTATATCCTCCTCTCCCGAGGCCTCCCCTGATCCTTCAGGGGAGCCCCCTCGAAAGAGAAAATACAAGAGGAAACATGTAGACTCCCCTGAGTCAGTCACGTCGGGCACCGACTTGGATGAGTCAGAAGGGTCCCCAAGGTCCCCCTCTGAGGAGATCTCTTTTTCTGACATCCTGGAGATTCTTAAGCAGAGGGGAAACTGGTCTGCCCTTAACCCTTCTGAGGACGAGTCGGTGTACCTGGATGCATTCGGTTCTCGCCCTTCCACCTCCTGGGTGTCTCCGCCTTTCGACCCACTCATGGATGTGGTGGCTCAAAAGGCATGGACGGCTCCGGATACTATGAAACCAACTCCCCGGAGGCCTACAAAATTTATTACAGCCCCTTCTGACAAGCAGTTTCTAACTAAGGGCATCCCTGTTGATGCCATGGTGGTGGCGGCGGCCACTAAAAAGGAGTTGGCTGACCCTTCAGTACCTGTCCATCCTCCTAATAAGGAATCTAGGACTATGGACAGGTATGGTAAGCGGATGTTTTCTTCAGCGACCTTTGCTAAGCGGTCGCTGAATTATTTGTGCCATTTCACCAGCCTCCAGAGAGACCTTCTCAAAGAACTGGGTGATACCTTACAGGACCCATCAGCTGCAGGGTCTCAAGAAAAGATCAACTCCCAGCTGGGGACCCTGAACTCTATTGTCAACTCCTCCATGCGGCTCATTTCCTATGCAGCCGATGGAGCGAGTAGGGCTGCAGGCACGGGCATTGCTCTAAGGAGACACGCCTGGATACGGCTTTGTAATTTTGCTGACCCCTTCAAGGCGTCCTTCACTAACACCCCCTTTGATGGTTCTGCCTTGTTTGGACCTCAAATGAAGGATACATTGACCAGGTGCGAGCAGGAAGGCAAGACTCTCTCTGCCGTAGGAGTCCATTTTTCTACCCCTTCTAGACCCTACCCTAAGGGTCAGAAGAGTGGGAAAATGTGGTTCCGCAAACCTCAGGGAGTACTGCCTGATGCACGTGGTGAGCTTCCCTCCAGAGGCAGAGGAGGGAACAATAATAGATGCCGCCCGAGGGGCAGGGGGGGGTCCGCAGAATCAGGGTAGCAAAGAATCCTTCTCTGACAAACCCTTCCAGCACCCCTGAGGAGCTGCCCGACTGTCCACCTTCAGAGGTAATCTGGGGAAGACTATCACTGTACCCAGAAGCCTGGCATTCCCTCACGCAAGACAATTGGGTACGGTCGATCATATCTGAGGGTTACAAAATTCCCTTTATTCATACCCCACAACAGCCAAAAGGGCCCCTTCCAGACGTTCCACCTGGTCTGAGGGATCAAGCAGCACTAGAAATTTCAAAGCTGCTAGAAAAAAGAGCCATCCAGCCAGTCCCAGCAGACCAGCAAGGATCCGGAGTCTACTCCAAGTTCTTTTTGGTACCAAAAAGACAGGGGACTGGAGACCTATTTTGGATCTCAGCAGGCTGAACAAGTCTGTTCAAAGGACGAAATTCCGGATGGTCATGCTTCAGTCCATTCTACCCTTCCTGGGTCAGGACAATTGGATGTGCTCTATAGACCTTCAGGATGCTTACTATCATATCAAAATGAACAGGCGCTCCAGGAGGTTTCTCCGCTTCCGGCTGGGAGCCAGTCACTACCAATTCAGAGCCCTGCCCTTTGGCCTCACCATAGCCCCCAGGGTGTTTACCAAATGCATGGCAGTGGTTGCGGCTCACCTGAGATGACAAGGATTCCAGGTGTTTCCATACTTGATGACTGGCTCCTTACTGCCACCACCAAGCGTCAGCTACTCCATTCTAGAGATTATACCCTCCAAATTTGCAACGAGCTAGGTATCTCTATAAACTCCGAAAAGTCTGCCTTGTCACCTTGTCAATCTATTACCTTCATAGGCGCCATTTTAAACACTGTGGAACTGTCAGCAAAACTGCCTGTACAAAGGATTTCAGACATTCGCGATCATGTTCAAATCCTACTACAAGAGAGCAGAGCCCAGGCCAGATTCGTACTAAAAACCCTAGGTCTCGTGGCAGCAGCCATCACATTACTCCCCCTAGCTCGGTTTCACATGCGGATCCTGCAATGGATGCTGTTTTCCCAGTGGTCCTTTCAACAGCTTCCAATGTCGTACAGCATTCTAATCACTCAGTCATGCAAAAGGCACCTTTCGTGGTGGATGGTCTCCCCTCAGGTTCTTCAGGGCAGACCTTTTGTCCTTCCTCCTCCTGTGGCTACTGTGACAACGGATGCCTCCCTGATCGGGTGGGGGCATTTTCAGGGTAGGACAGTCCAGGGCATATGGCAACCTTTCGAAGGCCACCTGCACATAAATGTCTTGGAAATGAGAGTGGTACTTTTAGCGTTGCAGGCCCTTCAAGACTCTCTACCCACCGGGACTATTGCAATTCAGACAGACAATATGTCTGTAGTGTGGTACATCAACAAGCAGGGTGGAACCAGGTCCTACCCCCTATGTCGAGAAGCGCTCAGACTTTGGCAGTGGGCGATCTCTTCTCAACGGTTTCTGGTAGCAAAGCATATCCCCGGGAAGTCCAACGTCATAGCGGACTGGCTGAGCAGAGCCATTCTCATGCCCCACGAGTGGTCTCTCAACCAGCTAGTAGCGGAAAAAATTTTCAGAAGGTGGGGTCTTTTTGCAGCCCCTCAAAACAGCAAGTGCCCAGACTTCTTCACCCTCTTCCCTCTCCCAGGTCTTCCCCCCAGAGACACTCTAGTCCACGATTGGCCACGGGGTCTTCTGTATGCTTTCCCCCCCTTTCCCTTAATTATTCAGTTAATTCAGAAAGCAACTGTTTTGAGGTCCAGAATGATTCTTGTTGCCCCTTACTGGCCTCGACAAATTTGGTTTCCGTTCCTGCAACGTCATCTACTAGATCAGCCCTGGCATCTGGATCCAGCACCAGATCTTCTGACATATCAGTCGGGCGGGCTGCATCAATCTCTCCAATCTCTCAACCTCACAACTTGGTTGCTCCACTTCCAATCCTAGCCAATCTTCCCTCAATCTCTCATTCAGTTCGTGACATCATCCTCGCTTCACACAAGTCTACTACCAGAAAGACTTATGCTAGCAAATGGAAGCGTTTCTCTGTTTGGGCAGGGGAGAAAGAAGTTGACACTTTTACAGCTCCTGTCCATACAGTTTTAGAGTTTTTGGCAGAACTTTTTTTGGGTTCTTCTTCAGCCACCATCAGAGTTCAGTTGGCAGCTATTGTGAATTTTCATGTTAAATTGTCAGAGACCAGCATTATGTCACACAAACTTTATAAAGCCTTTCTAAAAGGAACCCTTTTACTTAGGCCCCCGGTAAAAGATCCCCCCCACCACCACCACCACCATGGGACCTAAATTTGGTGCTGTCGTCTTTAATTCTCCCTCCCTTTGAGCCTGCGGCTTCCTGTTCATTAAAGTTGCTCTCTTGGAAAACTCTGTTTTTAGTAGCCATCACGTCAGCGAGAAGGGTATCGGAACTTCAAGCCCTTTGTGTTCACCCTCCTTACCTTGTTTTTCACAAAGATAGTGTGTCACTTAGGACTAATCCATCCTTTTTACCCAAAGTACTCTCTGAAAAAAATCTGAATCAGACCATCGATCTTCCTGTTTTCTTCCCACTTTATACCAATAGTTCTGAATGGAAGTTACATTGTCTAGATGTTCACCGTCAGTTACGCTTCTACCTGGATAGAACCAAGCAGACGAGGAAATCAGAACAGCTCTTCCTGTCTTACGCGGAAGGGAAGCAAGGCCTGCCAGTTTCCAAAGTAACCTTGTCCAGGTGGTTGACCTCTGTTATCATGTTGATTTACCAATTGAGACATAAAGAGCTCCCTGTTAAGCCCAGAGCTCATTCGACCAGAGCATTAGCTTCTTCAGTAGCCTTTCAGGCAAGATTGCCAATGGATTCCATTTGTGCAGCGGCCAAATGGGCCTCTCCTCATATCTTCATTTCTCATTACAAGCTGGACATGACCTCTAGAAGTAGGGCTGATTTTGGTTCCAACGTACTCAAGAGTTTGTTCCATTGACCACCCAGGACTAAGGTGCTAGGGACACTGTCCCATCCAGCAAGAATGAAGGCGAGATTGACAACTTAACATTGAGAAGTTATGTACTTACCATAACGTTCCATGTTAGTTGTCTTCTCGCCTTCTTTCTTGCGTCCCACCCTCCATCCCCCTAGCCTGGCAAGACCGAGAGTATCTTCTGAGATGTGTTATCATGAGAGTTATCTCCTTAGCTACCTCTCTTCCTTTTCTTGGTAACTCTTATAAGAGTTTTATATGCTTAGATATATAGAGGTAGATATATATATATATATATATATATATATATATATATATATATATATATATATATATATATATATATATATTCTCCGTCATGGTGGGGACATGTATGTCCATAGTGTTAGCTATCAAACGAGATCTGGGTATATTACGCCTAGCATTATGGAAGATAGGATAGTCTCAAGCAGGTAAAAATAGCTCTCAAGCTTTAGTAATAGGCCGAGTCGGAGCCGAGGTTCGGCTCCGAACCCATCCAGCAAGAAAGAAGGCGAGAAGAAGACAACTAACATGGAACGTTATGGTAAGTACATAACTTCTCATTCATCGATATGTCTAAGGCCTTTGATGCTGTCTCCCGTTCCAAACTTCTAACTAAACTCTCTGAGCTTCATCTCTCGACCTCCTCTGTTAACTGGTGTTCTAGCTACAGTGGATGTAAAAAGTGTACAGACCACTGTTAAAATGCCAGTTTTTTGTGATATATAAAAAATGAGACCACAGTAAATCATTTCAAAAGTTTTCCCACCTTTAATGTAACCTATAACCTATGCAGTTCAATTGTAAAACAAACAAATCTCTTAGGGGAAAAATATAAAAAACATACAATAAGCTGGTTGCATAAGTGTGCACACCCTTACACTAATATATTGAAGCACCTTTTGATTTAATTCCATTCAGTCTTCTTGGGTACACACCTGCCATCAATTAAAGAGACTCTGATTAATCCCAAAGAAAGTTCAGCTGTCCTAGTAGGATTTTCCTGACATTTACTCAGTTATCTGCTACAGCAAAAGCCATGGTTTGCAGAGAGCTTACAAAGCATATCAGGGATCTCATTGTTGAAAGGTATCAGTCAGGAGAAGGGTACAAAAACATTTCTACAGCATTGGATATACCATGGAACACAGTGAAGACAGTCATCAAAAAGTGGAGAAAATGTGGGACAACAGTGACATTGCAAAGAACTGGATGTCCCTCCAAAATTGATGAAAAGACAAAACGAAAACTGGTCAGGGAGGCTGCCAAGAGACCTACAGCAACACTGAAGAAGCTGCAGGAATTTCTGGCAAGTACTGTTTGTGTAGTACATGTGACAACACTCTCCCGTATTCCCATATGTATGGACTGTGGGGCAGGGTTGCAAGATGGAATCCTTTTCCTCAGGGCATGGTGTTAGCATTTTGGGGGCCCCCAGCAGATGTCAAGTTGGGGGCCCCCTGGGCACTTCAAGTCTACGTATCACCTTGTCACTGCCACCCTTCCTAAGCAACATTTTAGTTCATACTGCAAACTTTTAGGAGTATTGCATACAGACTAATCTGAAACTACAATACTCATATAACTACAGGCCTGTGTGCCACACCTTTTGGACCATCTCACAAAGGGATATTCAGAGTTACTGGCATTTAGTTGCAACACTTAAACATTGCAGCAACCTTTATATACAGGTCTGGATTTAGGTGAAATGGCACCCTAGACCTACTGTTTCAGCAACACCCCCCCCCCCATATACACACATATCCTCCAGTCTTCCCGTGTTTTCCCCTAATCTTGGGCTCTCCATACTATGCACAATATTTTTTTCTTCATTTTCTCTCCTTTTGCTTTACTCTTCAGCTTTTTCAAGAAGCCATAACTCCCTATATGCTCTGAAGTGCATTTTAAAGATTTTTTTTTCTTTTTACACAATCCTTTCAACCAATGATGACTTGAACAGAAATTATGATTGGGGAAAGAAATTGTGTTGCTGTACAGCTTTAGTTTCCCTTGCATCCTTTCAACACATCTTTCCTGACCAAGACAGCACAGTAATAACCATTTAGGAAATAACTCAAATAAGCCAGGGCCCAAGAAGCCATAGGGTTATAGATGTTCTGGGATGTTTTTAGAGCATTTTCCCAGCTGTTTAATCCAGTGGTGACCTAAATAAAAAAAAAAAACACGAGTAAGAAAAGAATGTCAGTCTTATTTTTTTTTTCTTTCAAGAAAGACACAAGTTGTACCCAATAATTAATGTTCAAAGATGACAAAATTATAGCAACAATAAACTAACAAACTAGTCTGAATACACAAGTACTGTCTAGGAACTGCCTGCCCCCCCCCCCCCCCCAAAAAAAAAGACTGCCTAAGCATTGCTCTGGTGTTAGGCTGGAATGAAAGCAGAGGTTCAAACTGCCACAGTCCTGTATTTCAGTACTTTTCCGTTATCAGGGCAACAGGTTTAACGAGCACTTGGAATATAAACACGCAGTTCCAATGATCGCACTGCTGCCACTGATGTGAGTACAGCCTTCACTTCCTCTAACAAAACATTTCAAGTGGAAATGATGATGATAAAGGAATAATGTGCAGTTTTCCAGAGACTGTATCCCGTTCACATTGTAAAACACAACTGGTTGATAGTCCAGTAACTCCCTAGTTTCACCGGGCATCAGTTACAGTAATGTGGTTTTCATAAACCTCCTGCTGTCCTCAAGCTTTTCGTGTGCGGTTGTGGTGTTTCACTCCACCAAGCACACTTCTCATATTAGCCGTAATGCTACGACTTTTGAACTCTCGGAAAGGAACATAAAAGTACATGAAAAGAATACAAAGTGTCATCGTTAATTGAACATCATTTCTCTTTTTTTGGAAACCTCTACTAACCTAAACATCATACCATTTTTTACAGTTGACTGCCAGTTCTACCTCTCCTTGGTTGGTGCTGTTAAAATAACACTGTAGATCGACAAAGGGGAAGAAACTGGGTAAAAGATGCGACTGAAAAAGCTTTATGAAAAAGAATGGGCTGTTAACTTCGGGCGTGCTTGTACTGATTTTAGGTACGTGCCTCTTTTTGGACATGTTTTTTCTCTTTCTGTGGAAGATGTATGACAACCACAGAACACCTTCAGCTTATATCAAGCTTAACTCCTACAGATGAGAAGGACTCATTAAAAATATTAGTTTGGGAACCTGCCGAGTCTTACAACTGTTTTGTTATGCTTTGTTTCGATTCAGGCCTAAACACTGTGCGATCATTGCGTGTTGCCCCTATAATGGAAAAGTATCTGTATCTCAAGTCACTGCAGACATACATTTACATAGCATGCCTCCTCACTCCTCAACCCAAACTGTCAAAGGCAGCTACTTGTATGCATTCCTGAAGTGCGATTGTGAGGAAAGTGAAACAAATAATGACTGCAGTAATGTACTCTGCTTTATTGTTCCTAGACAGTACCCTGCCCCTACACAAGCCATAGTAACCTTCTTTGTACACCTCTGAGGTCTATGAGAAAAGTAAAAGAAAATAATGACCATACTTCAGGAATCCATACAAGTAGCGGCCTTTGACGGTTTGGGTTGAGGAGATGTAAAAACTACACGACCCCCTCACCCCCCACCCCACCCCACCCCGACACATACAAGCCACAGCAGGTTCCTGTACACACACATCCAAGCAGGGCTGGTATTAGCATGATTGCAGTTGAAGGCAGAGGCCATTATCAGCTTAATCCTAGCCTGTTTATGTTAAAGAGCATAATCAGAAACATAATACATTTTTTTCTCCTCACTTTTCCCCAACCAGCAACAGCTTTTGTGGGGCCCCTACAAAATCATAGATGATTAAGTGAGCCCCCTGTATCCATTTATATAATCTGGAGACTGAGGGCCCCCAGATTCTTAGAGGTTCTAAGTGTCTAAATGTTCTGTGACATATTTTATGCCTCACTTTTGAAATATAATTACTTGTTAGCTACATTTTTTACCGATACCCAGAAGAGTAATGTATGTCTGCTGACATTACTGGGTGTGTGCACACAAATAAAAATCACTGATACTTTTTATACACACACACACACACACATATGTATATATATATATATATATATATATATATATATATATAAGCCGTAGCAGTACTACTTTTGTACCACTGGTACTGGCACACCAGATCAGTGACTGCTATTTAGCAGTTAACAAACAATGGCAGGTGTAAGTCACTTTTACTTACTTCAATGAGTAGTGCAAACCTGTCACTGTTTTGCTCATAATTTTGTTCTGTCCTTCATAAAAAGTTTGATTTGCTTGTGAATCATTCAAGACTACAGTCAGTCAATAAATCCAGATATCAGAGTTTATCCTTAAGCAAAAAAAAAATGCATGTTGATGCAAAATGTGTTATTCTATTAACTTTTTAATTGAATTAGAGTAATATTTAAAACTTGTTCCTGATTTTGAGCCTTTATTCTAGTATTGTTGTTATTGCGCTGAACTCTTCAGCAAAGAAGTTGGGAGTTATAGTATCTGTTCTTCTGCCAGTATTTATAAAACTCCCTGTACAAGAAAACCATCCCTGAAGATCAGAAGCATCAGCTGTTCTTAAACTCCAAGATGTGCATTGAGATCAGTCATGCCGGGCTGACGATCTCTCTAGTGCTTACCTTGCCTATGTTCATTACCAGCTTTAATATAACAGAGTCATATCATAATCCTGTTCAGGTTAAATAGCCTAATCAGGAAATTAAAACATTTTTCCTCCTCATTTTTCCCAATCAGCCACAGCTTTTGTGGGGCCCCCATGCAGTCAAGGATAATTAGGGGGGCCCTTGCAGCCATGGGTATTGCAGGTACCTAAAGCTGGATATGTTGTTAGTTTTAGTGGAGAGAATGTCCACCAGCAGGGTTTAACTAAGCCAAGGGCACTATGTCAGTGGTAAAATATTTAATGGAATTGTGAAAGCTGTTGCCTGATAAGACACTGTTACTATAACCAGCAATATCTTTGAATTTTAAAGGAGATATAAATAAAAGTTATTACCCACCTGGTTTATTAAATATTCAAGATTCCTGTACTAGCTGCTGTTGTTTTGACAGACATGTTGCAAAATGTCAAGACAAGATAACTTGCAGTGGTTGGGGGCCTCCCAGGAACAGGAGACCCCCAGCAACCCCAGGGTTCGCTGGTGCCTAAAGCCAGCTATGCTTTTCGTACACAGAAAAACATCAAGGCTTGGCTAATATTTACAAAAAATACATCAAGTCTCTCAAAAGCATGTGGGAAAATGTGTTATGGTCTGATGAGACCAAGGTTGAACATTTTGGCCACAATTCCAAAAGGTATGTGTGGCACAAAAACAACACTTCGCATCACCAAAAGAACACCATCCCCACGATGAAGCAAGGTGGTGACAGTATCATGCTTTGCGATTGCTTTACTTCAGCTGGAACTGGAGCTTTCGTCAAGTTGGAGAGAATTATGAACAGTTGCAAATACCAGTCAGTTTTGGCCCAAAACCTTCAGGCATCTGCTCGAAAGATGAAGTGGAATTTCACCTTTCAACACGACAGTGACCCCAAACATACTTCCAAATCAACAAAAGAATGGCTTCACCAGAAGAAAACTAAAGTTTTGGAATGGCCCAGCCAGAGCCCAGGCCTAAATCCAATAGAAAATCTGTGGGGTGACCTGAAGAGGGCTGTGCGCAAGAGATGCCCTCGCAATTTGACAGATTTGGAGCACTTTTGCAAGGAAGAGTGGGTAAATATTGCCAAGTCAAGATGTGCCATGCTGATAGACTCCTACCCAAGAAGACTGAATGCTGTAACTAAATCAAAAGGTGCTTCAACAAGGTATTAGTTTAAGGGTGTGCACACTTATGCAACCAGCTTATTGTACATTTTTTTTTTTTTATATATTTTTTCCCCTAACAGATTTGTTTGTTTTTAAATTGAATTGTACAGGTTATAGGTCACGTTAAAGGTGGGAAAAGTTTTGAAATGATTTATTGTGGTCTCATGTTTTTGTATCACAAAAACCTGACATTTTAACAGGGGTGTGCACACTTTTTGTATCCACTCCGGCAGGCAGCAATCCATTGACTGGCAAACTGTCCTCTACCCTTTCTTCCCAGTAAACACTGGCGTCCCTCAAGGATCTATCCTTGGCCCCCTCCTGTTCAATATTTTCACTAACAAACTTCACTCTGCTATTAACCTCTCAACACTTCTACACTACGCCGATGATTCCATTCTCATCACCTCTCTCCACAGCATTTCTGAACTTCTAGCTCTCACTCAGCACACCTTCTCCTCTGTCGAAATCTGTCTTTCTGATAAATTGACTCATACTAAATCCAATAAAAAACTAAACTCCTTCTCTTCCTTCCCAAAACACTTGCTCTGCACAAACCCTCCTTCTCTGTCACTTCCCTCAACAGCAACATTATCTAACCTGAACCCCATACCAAACTACTTGGAGTAATCATTGATGATGAACTAAAATTTGATATACATATCCAACAATGTATAAAAAAAAAAAAACTCCAGAAACTTGGTCTTCTCTATCACAACCAAAGCTCAGTCACTCCTTCTACCTCATCTTCTTTATGCTGCCCGCGTCCTTACTAATGTTCAAACATCTCTTCTCTCCAAACTAGAGAAAACATGGAACAAAATAGCCAGATTTGCCTCCAATCTTCCTTACAAATCCCATCACTACCTCGCCCTTAAGACACTCCAATGGCCTGAATTCCCTAAACAATGGCTTCTTTCTCAACTACATATTGCACACTACACCCTGAATTGATCCCTCTTTCTTCCCTTCATCTCTAATCTACTGTTCTACTATAACCCCCAACGCCACCTCCGTACTACCAGCAGACACCTCCTTGACATATACAAACCCAATAAAAACATTATAAAGTCCCTTTATAAATACTCCATAGCTCGTGCTTGGAACTTACTCCCTCTCAATATAAGAAGCACTCCTCAAAAATACCTGTTCAAACAAGAACTGAAACTTTATCTACAAAAGTTGTGGTCCTGCCCTTGTCAAACCCCCCACTTGACTTATTCTTCCTTCTTATCTGCATAATTTTTTTTCCTCATATACCCTGCACCTTGTTACTTTCCCTCTTTTTCCTATTTTTAAATGCACCAAAAAAAATAAATAAATAATAGGTTCATGTATTACTATTGACTCTTTATAGATTTGAATTGCCTCATGTATTGTATTTCACTAAGTTCTGTTTTTTTAATATTTAATATTTATAGATTTGTTACTTGTTAATAGACTTATGTTATGCCATGCTATTACTTACTAGTAGACTTGTGTTATCTGTTTATATCTTTGTAACAATTGTTAATTTATTGGAGCTTTTCTCCTCGGGTCTCCACTGAAAATAGACCCCTGGCTGAGCTTGGAGTAACCCGGTTAACAAACGTCAATAAATAAATAAATGTTCCCAGAAAAGATTATGAACAGGTGTGCTTGAAGGTGACAAGTGCACCTAAACAACTGTCACCTTCATTGTTTATTTTGCATGGGGGAAATTACCAGGTTTTCTCATTCTGACATTCTGCTCTCATTAATAAGAAGCCCTTTCTCTGTAGGGTCTGTTACTTTTAGGCTTGGTTTGAGCTTAAGAGGATTATAACAGTGGGTGAAGTGGCATCTTTCTTCTCTTCTAACAGTGGAATCATCTGTTGGTGGACAAAGAAATTTTGTAACAGTAAACATCGTTGTAGAAAGTTGAAGTATAAGGAAAGTAGTGATTAAAGAAATCCACTGGTAGAGCTCACAAGAGCTAAAGGGCTGCTGCTCTGGTGGGGTGTAGTATTGACAGCCTCCAGCATTTAAGCCTTCTATTGCTTCTCTACCTGTTGAACTCCCTTTGAAGGCTGACCTTGAGATTTGCAGATGTGCAGTACAGCAAGGTGTCAAGGATTGAAACAGCAGTGTCATAACCAAACACCAGTTCTCATGTGTCCACAAAGGATGATGTTTTGTTGCCAGCCACTGGAGAATAGCCTCCAGCAATAGACATTTCTGTCATGTTTTTTTCAAAAAACAGTGTTCAGGAAAAGCTGTACTTCCAATGTACTTGTGTAAAAGCAGCCACAGTGACAGCAGAACTTGTTGATCATTTAGTGCCAGGGACAGACAAATCCACCTCATGAAGCACCCTTGTATCTTCAACTGAGTGATTTTTCCAAGGTGTACATAGCATTTTGGCAAAAAGTACATGCACCACCTCCCTCTCTAACTCTGACACTGCTATACTTACTGAAAGAGAATAAATGGTTCACTGTCAGAGTTCAACAAGAAGGAAGAACTGGACTGTTCTTGTCGATTTTGTTTCTACTAGGGTATGGTGCAGATGAAGACGGTTCTGCTTTCTGTCTGTTCTTCAAAGGATGTCCCCTTCTGAGCCACCCTCAACCTTGTAAGGGAACATTTTAATGAGAGGCAAAAGGCCTTCTGGAGACATTGAAGAGAAGAGGTGCTTGGAGCACCTAAGCTTGTTGGAGCCCAGGCTTTACAATGACCCCTTCAGTCATCCAGGAAAAGACCTGTTCGAGAGCACCTCCCATGAACCAGTGTGAGAAACTCTAGCCTGTAAACATCCTGATGCAAGGTGCAGGAAAAGTTCAAATACTGTTCTGTGACTGATCCTGCTATTATATTGCTAAATGCTGTGAGTGAGTTCCCAGGGTGTGACAAGGTTTAAACACCCTTCGAAATGACGGACCGAGTACGGTGATGCACTGCTTTGGAAAAAAGTTATACACTTCTCACTGGGCATTAAAGCATTTGATTGCCCAACATAAATGCTTTAATGTCAAGTTGAAATCCTTAAATGAAGGATGTGATGAGTAAGTTATCTGATGAGTCACTTAGATTATTTATGCTACTGCATATGGCTGTTAGCATAGGTCGAGATATTATAAAATCTGGCTGTGATGTCATTGATGCTTATGCTGTAGAAATGGCTACAGTCACATTAATATGCAGCTAACACTAGCTAAGAATACCGTCTTTATTGAAGGATACCAGAGGACATTTTTTTAAAAGCATCCCTGAAAAGGGATTACTGTTTGGGCTGCTTCCAAATAAGTATTTAAGACTGGAAGAGGAAAGAAAGACATTTCATTAGTTTACTAGTCTTTTCATCCATCATGTAATGAGTTATGAAACTTATTTCAGAGAGGAAAAACTGCAAAACATGCATTACCTAAAGAACATAGTAAACAGAGGTGTACAAATAATCAACAAATGTATAACTTTTAAACATTAACATTAGTTATTAGCAGCAGCATCTAAAGAGCTATGCAACTTATTTGGAAAAGAACTTCGTAGAAGGAAATAAATGGAAGAAAATCTAGATTAGTATTAAGAGGTGAGAAAGAACGTCTTATAATAGGTAGAAGGAAAATAGAGGACAAAGAGATTTTGGACCAGTAATTAAGTGCTTGGCAAGAATAAAGTAAGGGCTAGGAAGTTATCCATGAGTTCTGCATGCATAGTGCCAGGTATCTTTCAGGTATGCTGTTGTTTCTGTCGTAAAATAGTTTGTGTTTACTGTGTTTCTTAGATTGAGATGAAGGAAGATCCAAAATTTTTTCAGTGGATCTCCACCATCTGTTTTCGTTATAAGGTTGGAGAATATTTTTCATACTAGGACTTTTATTTGGATAATAGATGATTTTTATGGGACATGACTAGTTGGGATAGTACAAGGTAATGCCTTAACTCTAACCACTGAAGTTTTCTTAAGGTCAAACAGTAATGTATCCCTGTAGTGATGATTTGCAGCAAATTTTGCCACCTTATTATTGCACTGTTCCAAGAGTGAGAGTTGAGTGGATTGTACGTTAATCAGGATGGGAGCAACATTAGTGTAGAGTTGAGAAGGAACTGAGCAGTACTTTTTCTGGCATTATCTGTTAAGTATTGTTTGTGTCTGTAGAGTCCACCTAGCTTTTGGTGGGTATTTTTTACTACGCGTTTTCTGTGATAATCAGCATTTTAGCATTGATCAATAGTAGTGTCTAAAAGCTTAGTTTGACTTGCTTAGTTCTGTGTTGGTGTTAGAAGTGATTTTGAAGTTATTTTTGTAGTCAGTTGAATGAGTATGGATAAGTAGGATCAGTTTTGATTGTTTTAAGGGTAAGGAGCAGCTGTGTATCAGCCATCCAGGAGAAGGACTCTTGGTTGAGTTGTTTTAATTTATCTATGCTTTTAGCAGAACAGATGATTGTTGAATCACTTGCTTACTGTAGGACAATGGCTTGTGTAGAAGCTAGGGTGGAGATCATTAATGAATATATTAACAGGAGACCTAAAATGGACCCTTGAGGGACACCTCCTGTAATGGGAAAGAAAATGAGTATGCCATTTTGACATTTTGCTGCCTATTTGAGAGGTAGGTGGAGAACCATGATGTTGAAGTTTCACGTATTCTTAGGCAAGATAGTTTTGAAGCAATTTCTGTTGGGATACCATGTCAAGCTTTTGGTAAATCCAGGAAAAATGCTGAAGACTAAGTTCCCAGAGTTTCAGTATTGGTTAACAGATGATATAAAACTAAGGAGAGCTGTACATGTAGTATGGCTGTACATGTAGTATGGTAAGGACGGAAACTGTGCTATGTAGAGGAGGATGAGGCAGTTTTCAGTAAGAAAGCTAAGGAGATGAGACTGAAAACAGTTTTCCAGACTG
This sequence comes from Protopterus annectens, assembly GCF_019279795.1. NCBI lineage: Eukaryota > Metazoa > Chordata > Ceratodontiformes > Protopteridae > Protopterus > Protopterus annectens. The sequence continues at coordinate 494,023,150 of NC_056728.1, read as the reverse complement.
TTTGAGAGTGGAGACAGTATGGCTATAGACCTGAAGTTTGAGATCTCATTTGAGTTTCCATTTTTATGGAGAGGAACAGTGTAGCACCTTTTCCATAAGGTTGTGACATAGCTTTTGGTGATGGGGTGATTGATTAGGATAGAGGCAGGAAAAGCTATGGCATCAGCAGCAATTTTAAGTACTCATATGGTATGTTGTTAGAGGTCTATATCAGTTTGTCAAAGTCTAATTACAGCAAACTACTGTTCATTGAACCAAAATCACCAAATGCCTGTTCATTGAACGTTCACATCAGTGAATGTTTTTCCCAGGGAAGGAAATTACTTGGCCAACAGACCACCTGACGCATACACCACAGTACATCAAACCCACCAAAGTGTGAGGGGGGCTGTGCCCTTCTACTTATATATACCAACTCCGAGATTGTACTGCAGTGGTTAAAAAGGTAAATTTCCATATGTTGGCCAAGTCTTCTGTGTAATTAGACTTCAGTGAACTGATCTAGACCCTGTTATTAGGGACAATGATGATAAGTTTTTAAGGTTAGTAATAGTTTTTTGAGTGTAGAAATTGAGACAACATGTTCTTCGTGTTTCACTGTTGCAGTCTTCACTTGTGGGTTATCCCTGCTGGGTAGCCGTCGGTTGGCCCGAATACCAGAGTCAAGCTTTTTCCCTGCACCTGCTGCTGTCGCCTCTGAACTGACATCAGGTTGTCAGTGGTATAAAGGAGAGAAGCCGGCACCATTACATCAGTCTTTCTTGCCTCTTACCGTGGAGCCTGAAGCAAAAGCAGTTTGTGTGTATGCCGGTCGGTTGTTGCTAGAGTGGAAGTTGAATCTGAACATGACTAAAGCTAAGTACCCCGTTGGGGATCTTTTTCTTGCACTAACCGATGTCCAAAAAAGTCGATAATTGTCTCCGCTGTGGAAAACAAATGCCACACCGAGACTTTCTTACCTTGTGTGTTACTTGTCTAGGCCCAGATCACAATGTCTCCCGTTGTCGGTTCTGCACACTTTTCGATTTAAGGACTATTCGCCATAGAGCTGATTTTGTAGCCAGGCATTTCCGAAGTAGTTCCTCACATTACAAAATGGCATCCGTCAGTCAGCAGTCTATGGATATTCCTAAAAAACAAAAGGATAAAGAAAGGGACAGACCACACAACTTAAGCCTTTAGACGACCTATCCCAGAAGCAAGTAGTCAATTCTCAGGAATTCAGTGAGGCACATTCACAGCACCTGATGCCCGACTTGTTTCCTTCACAGGCCTCTACCAAGATCCTTTCGGAGTCCAGCATGCCACCGGGGAATGCTTCATCATCCGATCCCTTGGTTGTCTCCGCTTCAGTTGGGTCCGGAGCCGCTACGTAAGCAACGGCTTCTGAGGAGGTTCTTCGCACAACCGATTCAAGGCAAAAAAACAATGTCTTCGCCTCTGACTACCGCATCCCAACGACAAATGGATTTACCAAGGTCTAAATGCAAGACCACCCCAAAGAAAACAGTCTCTAGTTGCCGTCTTACTCCTCCTCCACCTCCTCAGACACAGTTACTGAAAATGGCGGAGGACCTCATCACTTTCATCAGGGGTAGCCATAGTACTCCTTTTAAAAGAAAGAGGGATACTTCCCCTGTAGTCCACACAGAGCCAGATTCTACCTTGATTCAGATGAGGAACAACAACCTCTCACCTCCTTTGAAAATTCTGATGCAGAGGAATCTATTCCTTCTGCCCCCCCCCCCGAGGATCTTTCATTTGGGGAACCCTGCACACACTCAGAGAGCATTTCAACTGGGAAGTCCCAGATTATCCTCAGTCTAAGAAAAGACTAAGAGAGTTTCTAGGTCTTCCTCGGCACAGACCTTTGGCCATCCCTCGTATTCTGGATGTGGTGGATGATGTTTACAATGAAGCTAGCTTCACCCCCTGATGCCCTACCCCCTGCTCCTAGAAATCCTGACCGGTACTACAGGGTGCCTGATTCACATAAGTACTTGTTTAAAAACCCTGCAGCAGACCCAGAGGTCTTCACACAGGGGACCAAAGGAGCCAAGGCTAGCTCATCTAAAGACCCAGTTCCCTCTGATAAGGACTCGAGCTCTGGACAGATGGGGTAAGAAAGTGTACACCTCCACAACCTTGGCTATTAGAGCTCTTAACTGCCAGTTCCATTTGCTAAAATATCAGCAGCACACCTTGGAACTTATGAAACAAAAAATTTCATCTTTACCTGACACTAGTACTTCCAAAGAGTTGCAGATCTTCTGCACTCTACTTCTCAAGTAGTTAAACACTGCCTGCACTGCAGATTTGATGCCCTAGAAGCCTCAAGTAGGGCCGCTGTGGCAGGTTCAGTCATTGGGAGGCATGCATGGCTAAAAGAACAGCCACTGCCTGATCATGTAAAATCAAAACTAAACTAGTAACCTTGTGTGGCTGTCCAACGACCAAAAAACGATGCATGGTGGGATTATTAAAATCAAAACTACTTGATGCCCCCCTGGATAAAGACCACTTGTTTGGATCTTAAGCAGAGGAGGTCATAAGAAATTTGGAGGATAAAGCTAAATCTATGCAAACACTAAAAGACTTCCTCCAAGTTCAAACTCCCAGATTCCGCAGAAACTTTGCCCCTAAGCACTGGTCTATTCCAGCCCCCAATAGACAGGTTCAAAGGAGGCCTCACAGGGACAGACCAGTTAGACCACAAAACCAAGGCCAGAGAAGAACTAAGCAGTGTCCCTCCACCACTCCAACAGCAGGGAGTTCCAAGTCCACTCAGTACTCAAAGAACGTCCATTGACTCCCACTCCCCCTCCCATCAGAGGTTAGTAGGAAGGCTATCCCTTTACAAACAAAATTGGCTGTCTGTAACAAAGGACCAATGGGTATTAAAAATCAGGTCTATATCACATAGTCGACGTTTAATAACTTCGAACATGGAATGTATGAACGATCCTGTTCAGAGTTAAAAAAAACTTCACCTATGGATAAAAAACTTCATCTATGGATAAAAAACAAGAAAACAAAATAAACTGTTGTAAGCAGGGGGGCAAGCCACCCTGCACCCCCACATGGGAGGCTGCAAACCCCCACCCCCTGCTAATTAAATATACCAACTCTGAGATCGCACCACATTGAACAAAACGGAAACCTCCCCTTACGGAGATTTCAGTTGAAACGCTCGACCTTCTGCAAATTCGAACTTATGGTCTCAATCAAATGAGGTTCGAACTTGTAGAAGTTCGACTGTCTGATATGAGCCCTTAAAAATCATTTTTCAGGGCTACAAATTTACCTTCCAGCAAGTCCCAGCCTTAGCAGGTTACCAAAATCTACCTCCAAATCAGTGGGCAGAAGCATTAAAACAAGTGCACATACTCAAAGTGCAGTGGAGCCTGTGCCACAGGAGCAAGCAGGAAAAGGTTTTTACTCCAGACTTTTCCTAGTGCCAAGAAAAGAAGGCACTTGGCCACCCATCCTTGACCTGTCAACTCTAAACACCTTCCTTGAGGTCCCAAAATTCAAAATGGTAACTCTTCATAAACTTGTACTAATGCTGGGCAAAAATGCATGGGTTAACCACCCGACCTAAAGGATGCTTACTTTCATATACCCATAAGGGGTCTTGCAGAAAATACCCATGCTTCAGAGCAGGTTCACAACACTTTCAGTTCTCTGCACTACCCTTTGGCTTATCTACAGCTCCCAGGGTCTTCACAAAATGCCTGGCCCCCGTGGTTACCTTCTGCAGACAGCAAAACATCCAGATTTACCCTTATCTGGACGACTGCCTAATCCATGCAGACAACAAAGAAGTTACTACAGCACCTGCTCTTTATACAAACAACCCTAACCTCTCTAGGGTTCACTATCAACAGAAAAAAATCAAACCTAAACCCCTCCAGGCAGATCACCTTCTTGGGTACACTCCTAGATACAGCCTCCCAAACAGCCTTCCTCTCACCAGAAAAAAAATGCTTTCTGCCAAATTACTTCTCCCAGCTAGCTCTCAGAAAAAAAAAACTCACAGCAAGGAAAATTCTGCAAGCACTGGGTTACATGTCATTCTGCATTCTGATGATTCCCCTGGCCAGGCTGCACGAGGAAACTCCAGTGGTACCTAAAGAACCTTTGGTGCCGACACTCTTAATCTATGAGAGACCACTCTTCCATGCATAAGGAACGAGTTTCTTTGGTGGGCAGAGGCATGCACTCAGAACAAGGGCCTTCCGTTCACCTACCTTCCTCAAGGCCAGACTATCACCACAGATGCTTGAGACCTAGCTTGGGGTGCTCATTTAGACACCCAATGCACACAAGGCTCTTGGGACCTCAGGCACCTTCACTGGCACATCAACCTAAAGGAAATGATGGCATTTCAAAAGGCAATCACATCCTTCCAAGACCATCTAAAACCAGGAGTCCTCCTCATAAAAACAGACAGTACCATAGTCATGTGGTACATCCGCAAGTGGGGGGGGCACTCATACCCTCTTTGCCGACTAGCAATGAGCGTCTGGCAGACAGCCTCCTCCATGGGCCTACACCTGATAGCCCAATGCATACCAGGAGTAAACAACACCCTAGCAGACCATCTAAGCAGAAACTACTTAGACCCCCGTGAGCAGAAACTCCAAAAGGGGACATTTTTCCAAATCACCCAGGCCTGGGAGACACCAGAGGTGGACCTCTTCGCCTCACAACAAATCAATCAGCGGCCCAAATTCTGCACCAGGGAGTTCCACCCCCTGGCTTGGAATGTGGATGCTGTCTCATTCCAATGGACCAGTCTCTTCATTTATGCGCCCCCCCCCCCGCCCTTACTCCCAAGAGTACTGCTCAAAATAAGGCAGGAAGGACCAAAAGCCATCTTTATAGCACCAGATTGGCCCAGGCAACCTTGGTATCCCTTGCTGCTCAGCCTGACCAAGGAGCCTTGCAGGCCCCTGCTTTTAACTGCAGACCTCCTGACACAAGCCATAGGGGAGATTCTGCATCCAAACCTGCACACACTCAAACTTTCCGCATGGCTTATCCCCCAGGGACCAGGGATAACCCACAGTTGAGTAAGCAGGTCCTAGACATTATTAAGGAAGCCAGAAGGTCCAGCACCAGGAAATTTTACTCCGAGAAATGGAAAAGAAACTCCTGGTGCCTATCAAAAGGTCACAGCAGCCACCAGCCGTCCCTCCCACTTATTCTAGACTACCTAGCAGAGCTACTTAACAAGGGCCTCTTCCTTTTCCTCCACTAAAATCCATGCCTCAGCCATTTCAGCACACTTTCATGCTGAACAAACCTGTCTTCTCTCACCCTTTGATTAGGCAATTCCTCAGAGGTGAATCTAACATTAGGCCCCCTAGAAGGGCACCCACTCCAGCCTGGGACCTGAACTATGTCTTAGAAAAACTGACTTTTCCTCCCTTCGAACTAGCTGCATCAGCAGACCTAAGACACCTTTCCTGGAAGACTGCCTTCCTCTTGACTATTACTTCAGCTAGGAGGGTGTCAGAACTTCAAGCACTCATGGCCGCTGAACCCTTCATTATCTTCCATGCAGACAGGGTGTCTCTCAGGATTAATCCCTCATTCAGTGTCAAAAGTAGTATCAGATGTGACCCTAAACCAGGCTATACATCTCCCCACCTTTTTTCCAAACCCTCAGAATAAAGGGGAGATAATTCTGCACACACTGGATGTGCACAGACAGTTAAGATACTACCTGGACAGAAAAAAGTCCATTAGGAAGTCTGATCAACTGTTGGTTGGCTTTGCCCCAGGGAAAGAGGGAAGCGCATCTCCAAGCAGACCATTTCAAAATGGATATCTCACCGCATACAACTCTGCTACACCTTTCATGGGAAAGCTCCTCCTAAAGCTATCAGAACACATTCCACTAGGGCAGCCTCTACTTCCACTGCCTTCCTTAGAGGAGTACCCACCAGGGACATCCTGGAAGCTGCCACTTGGACCTCTGTCCCCACCTTCACCAAACACTACCACCTGTCTCTGTTCTCCAGGACTCAGGCAGGGTTTGCCTCTGCAATCCTGCAAGGCATGCTAGCTCAAGCCTAAGAATTTCATACTTCCATCCTCCCCTTCCTCAGCTTTGGGAATCCTCCCACAAGTGATGACTGCAACAGTGAAACACAAAGAACATAGTACAGTTGTGTACACTTACCATAAATGTAGATGTTAGTGTATTCACTGTTGCAGTCCTATTTTCCCTCCCACTTTCCCCCTTAATCTTATCCTTTTTGGAGATTAACTGTCATTCTTGTGGCCTTGGGCCACCAGGGGCTGTTTTAATATTTCCTTCAAGGGGCTCCTACAGGTTAGGGCAAGAAAAACTGACGTAATGGCGCTGGCTGCTCTCCTTTATACTACTGACGACCTGATGTCAGTCCAGAGGCAACAGCAGCTGGCATGGGAGAAAAACTTGACTCTGGTATTCGGGCCAACTGAGGGCTACCCAGCAGGAATAACCCACAAGTGATGACTGCAACAGTGAATACACTCTAACATCTACATTTATGGTAAGTGTACACAACTGTACTTTTTGAGTGCAAATGGTTTAGAGGCTAATTATGGAGGAGAGGCATGTGTGTCTGCCTGCGCCAAAAGTTTGATAAGAGAGGCTAATGTTTGGATACTGAAATGGGTATTGAATTTGTTGGCAATACTGTCAGTTTGGTTAGATAAAGTAAGTGCAGTCTATGTTGGTATACTGTGTTTTAGCAGCTGGTTGATAGTCTAGAAAGCTTTGGGGTTGTTACAGTTTGTTGTGCCCATATGCTAATATAGTAAGTTTTTTAATCAATTTTGATTTGATTTTTGTGGAGTTTCTGAAACATTTATGGTATTATTGATGAACATCTATGGCTTGTAACATGCTTCAGTTTTTTCCAGGCTATGTGTTGCTCTCTGTCTCTCGTGCAGTTTAGTAATTTTTGAAAGCCAGGATGTTGAATTTAATTTCATTCTTTTAGTTCTTATTAGAAATAGTTCATTTAGTAACTTAAGGAAACTTGAGTTGAACAGAGGTGCAGCTTCATCAAGTGCAAGGGTTTGAAGAGCCTGCCAGTTGACTGATTTAATGCTGTGAAGAATTGGTTCTTACTAAAAGAGATGAAGTTATGCGGTTGTACTGATGATGTTTTTGATGCCTTATTGCAATGATGGTAGGTGATCATTTAAGGTATTAGGTAAGACACCTGTTGAGAGGATTTTATTTGGGACATTAGAGAGAGTCCAACATAAGGTAGAGTCTGTACCACACTTTTTGTTGTACCTTTTGGGAATTGAAATAAGCTGGGTAAAACCATATATCTCAATGAAAGTAGAAGGACTAGCCAGTTAATGTTCAGATTTCCTGAAATGAGATGTTGCCTGATGCCCAAGAAGGAAATTCTTCAGCAATAACTATGTTATTTCCTGGGCGAGGTAAGGTCCTATAATGCAATGGCTTTTGTGAACATATTGCAAGAATGATGTGACTATTTCAGCATTAAAGAGTGAGTTTGGTTATATCAGACATAGAGAAGTTTAAAGTATTCTAGAAGATAATGGCCATTCCACCACCTTTTTATGGGTACTATCAAGTGTTAAGTGTCCTATCCCTGTAGTAGGATTTATTCAGTTTTTATTTCTTGTTCATTCAAGTTTCTTTGGCTTCTTGTTTATATAGGGAGTGGTGTGCTACCTAGTCATGTAGATCAGTAAGCTTGTTTCTTGTTCATCTAAGGTTAGGTGTGTATAGGTGGAGACCATATGGTTTGAAGGATAACTATTTTGTGATGTAGCTGTATTGATTTGTTGAGTGGTTGCAGGACCTGGGTTAGGATGGATGTCAACATGTTTTCAAGTGAAAGGACTTCAAGGAGTATGTATAAGGGTGTTTGAATTGCAACAAGGCTTTATTGATTATTGTTGTTGTTGTTGTTGTTCTGGGTACAACCTGAATTTTGCTCTTCATATAGCCCAAACCATCAAAAAAGTTCACAAGAAACTTGGCCTCCAATATAGAAATAACCAGTTTCTAACAAGTAGTACAAAAGTCACAATTACCAGAACACACCTCTTATCAACACTCTTATATGCATCCCCAGTATTAACCAACCTCCGAAAAACAGACCTTGTCAAACTTGAAGCTTGTTATAATCTTTTTCTTCTTCTTTTGGCTTTTCTCCAAATTTGCCACCAACTCATCTTTCAAGTCACATCACTGTTTATCCCTTAAACAGCTCAAATGGCTTGAGCTCCCTCAACTCCTGCATTTTAATCAACTAGTCTCAGCACATGAAATACTCCCAACACCCAGAAAACACCCCACCCTGAAAAACATCATACAACACTACTCCGCTTCAAGATCCCGCTGCTCTAACAATAAACTACCTCTACAAGTCACTAAAGCTAAAAACTCAGCTGGTGAATCCCTTTTTTCCAACTACACTTCCCAAGCTTTGGAGCAGCCTGCCAAACTCAAATTGACCAATGCTTCAACAGTGCAGTTTAAAAAACTCCTAAAACCCCACCTTGGAAATTCCTGGCTCTGTTGCTGTAGCTCCCCTGGATAGCTCACTCCTCTGCTCCACTCTATTCATTAACCTCTTCTTGCCTGACTGTATAGGACCACTGTGATAAGCATTGTGCTGACTGCACATAACTCTTTGTAAATATTTGTTATAATCGCTACATCTGCCAAACTAGATGTCTCTGCATATTTATCTATTGACATTTAATTTCTGTTGCTCTGAATGTAACTACAAATACTCTGATTGTACTATATTTCCAATGTTTTTGTGTTACCTACTCTATCATTGTTACTATGTACTGTATGTCTTGGAGCTTTTCTCCCTGAGCCTCCACTGAAAAAGGACATATGTCCAGTTGGACCTTCCCAGCAAAAAATGTAAAATAAATAAATGCATAAAATAATCATTTTTGTAAGTAAGTATAATAGATAGCACCCTATAAACAGAGTTCCTTTTACAGAAAAGTGTCTAATATTGAGCATTTTATGAAAGTAAAGGATTTGCAAAGAAGCTATGAAGAAGAGGCAGAGTCTTTGGCAGGAGCAAAGCAGGAAAAGGGATCCTCGGACAGGAAGGGCCCCTCTCAATACTTATTTCCACCTTTGCTCATCTTCTTGCACTTGCATATATCCAAGGAGGGAGAATTTTACATTGTTTCTAAAGCTGGTTCAGCTTTATGATCTTTATGGATCTTTGGGTAAGAGATGATGTTGAATCAGGTTACAAAATAGAGTTTAAAGCATTCCTACTCTTTGTTGAAATGTCTACCCTGCCATGGACCAGATCTTTGAAACATTCAATACTTTGCCTCAGTTGCTAGAAGCTGTTGCCATTGAAAGGATTCTTGTAGCACAGCAAAGGACCAGGGTTTTACTCTAGGCTACTCTTGGTAACCAAAAAAAAAGGGGGGGGGGACAGTCCTTGCAGGTGTTTTGTGGACACTTTGAAAAAAAATAAAAATGCTAACTTTGTACACCTCTTTCTCTCTGATGATGCAGGATTCTTTGAGAGTAATCCTGAATATGAAGGATGCCTATCTCCATTTTCCTGTTGGCAGGAACTCTGTTCCTCATATTTGTTGTGAGAATGAAATATTTTCAGTTTGTTTTCTGGGCTTTAGTCCTGTAAAAACATGCAGGTGTTGGAGTTTCCGTGCTAACCTGCTTAGGGATGAGGTGACTCTATATTTACTTATATCTAAGTGACAGCCTGCTCCAAGCCAAGTCACAAGTGGAGTATCACAGCGCTCTGAATGACACTATCCATTGTCTTTGACCAATCTGGGAATTTTTGGAAACATCCAGAAATTCGGGCAGATGCTTGCCTCCACCAAGACCTCTTTGAGGTTAGTGTGCAGACTACCTTCCCACAAAAGCAATTCTGGCTCCTGCATTCTTTCTTATCCCAAATGGCACATATAATTCCTGTGAAGTCATGGTGGTACTTAAAGGCTCTGAATTACTGTTAGCTTCCATTTTGATGGATGCCACTAGTCAGGCTGTACATTTGGATTGCCGTGGGGTAGCTTAAAAACTTGTGGGAATAATGCCACTACTCTGTAGAGAAACCATTACCATTGCTTTCCATAATCTAGAAGTAATTCATATGATGGACACAGCAAGTGCAGCCCATCACAGGAATGACATTTCTGTAACCCCCCTGGGTTCCTTTAGTCACACATAACCTCAGATACTGCCTGAGAAGCTCACACAATCCCATTGAAAGTACAAAGGAAAAAGTGTGTGCAGCATAAGAGAACACTCATAAATGTCAATTAAATGTTAACATTGGTCTGTACCCAATGTATTTTTTTTTTAAACAAGATGGTACCAGGTCCCGCTGGAAGTGAGTATGTACTAATGCAGTACATAATCAAAGGGACTTCACCTTTCAGCTGTTCATACCAACCAAGATTGCTTAGGAACTGGCCACTTTCATTGGTTTTATGTGCAGGCTTTTTGCATCGTTTCAACACACCATTCTCTACCAGACCAGCTGAGTAGGACTGCTTCCATCCTCCAGAAGTGTAAATTGGGCAGGCAAGTCATATATAAATTAATTCCAAAGTGGGGAATCTCAGACATGGATTTGTTTGCTTCCCAAGACAACCACCAACTCTACAAATTTTGTGACAGGTACTTAAGCAAGGCCATCCTAGGTAGTGAATGCTTTCACAGTACTATGGAGCAGGGCCTACCATATGGCTTTCTACCCTTCCCTTCCTTCCAGAGATACTGCTGAAGGCAGGAGAGGAAGAAACAAGGCTCATTTTTATAACCATGTTCTGGCCAAGGCAGACAACTGTTTCTCCAGGTTGCTGTAAATAAGTAAGTATGAGCCCATACCACTTCCATTCCTTGCACTTTACTAACTTATAAATGGATAGGAAGCCCTTGTTCACCCAAACCTCAGGGGGTCTTAGGCTGTCAGTCTGTTGGACGGAAACATCATTTCTTTTTGGGCAGCTTCATCATTGAGTTGGTCCATAGCATGTAGGTGATAAGAAAGTCTAGCAGCAGAAAATCCTGCCTAGCAAAATGGGAAATATTATCTTGCTGCTGCTCAAATTATCATATAGAGTCATTAGCTGCCTCTGAAGTACTGCTGTATCTGCCAGGTACCTGTTATAAGAGAGTGATGCAGTCTGCCTTCCTTTGGTCCCTCGCCTGACTCTATCTGCATGGTCAAGCAGTTCTTGAAAGGGTCCTCTGCTTGAGGCCACCAAGAACACCCCCCCCCCCCCCAGAATTCTTGGGACTTGAATTTTGTAATAGAGAAGCTAACTGTGCCTTCTTTCAAGCCAGCCAGTGCAGTAGGACCAAAGTAGTTGTCATGGAAGACTGTTTCTAGTGGCCATTACCTTAGCAAGGAGAATTTCAGGACTGAATGTATAAAGGGTTTTGCACAGTTTTCCACACAGAGAGGGTGGCAGTCGGAACTAGCTTACCTTCTATACCTAAGGAGGTGTCAGAGTTAGCAATACTTGAAGTAGTTCAGTTGCCTGTGTTACTCCAAGCCAAAGAGGAACGATGCCTGGTGTAGGACTTTCACAGACAATTGAGGTGCTGTACTCAAAGAACAAAAGAGCTTAAAAAAAGGAAAAAAAATAGATGTCCTTAATATTCCAAACTGTTGGGTTTCTCACCAGGTAGCCTGAACGTCCAGCCAAGATACCAAACCTAAAACTTCCTTAAAGCCATACTTTTGACGTATGACCTGTGGTTGTGGGCATAAAGGATACATAAGCTAACATATGAGTGAAAGTATTCATCTCTCTCACCTCCATTCTGAATACAGGTCTTGTACCTGTCTGTCTGTTCTACAAGTAGTAGTTGGTATCATTGGCCTTCACTGGTTCAGATAAGTGCCCAGTTGGGGAATCTTCCTTTATTTTTCTTATGACCTTTGGTGTTTTTTGCTATATGAAATGTCAGCATGGAGTGGAAAGTGTGATTGTGGCAGGCAGATTCCCTAAAAAGATCTCCATTCCAGTGCCTCTTCCATATAGGTGCAGAGCACAATTAAAAAAAGTGCACGTTTTGCCAGTCTTTTGTTCCAAAACCTTACAGGCACATGTCTTGAAACTCGACACTTACTTAGAAACCCTGCACGCTAAGTGCCTCCCCCAAGCCAAGATTGCAGACCCTTTCACCCCTGATGTCTCATTGATTCCGATTAAGTAGCTTAAGTGGCCTTGGCCTGACATTTGTATGACCATTTGGACTCTGACATACTCACTGAGGTCTTGGAACTGACAGTGTGCATGATGTATTCTTAGATGACTGCTACTGCAACCCTGCAAGAGGCTAGTATGATGCCTGAGGTACGCATGCCTGAAATGACTAATGTTACTGATACTAGAAAGGAGTGGAACCCTGTATAATTGTTCTGAAGAACCTGAAGGTATTCTACAATTTTATTTAGAAGGAAATACTCTTATAGAGGTACAACCTTTAGGGGTTGGAACCACTGTGTCTTGTGAAAGGGGACACCACACCTAAAATGAAAAACAGAAAGCCAAAAATGTTTCTTCCCCAGATGTCCAAGGAAAAGGAGTTTTTTTCTCTCAGGGCCTCCTTGAGGCCATAGTGGCACTCAAACCACCTTTCTTTGCATCCTGTGCTTCTACTACTTCTACCCCTTAAAAGAGAAATTTAGAAACTTTCTCTGAGGAGGAGGCAGAATCCGATTCTGAGAACTCCATAGCCTAAACTCATGCGATCCACTCTCCAGGCCAGGTTGCCTCTAATGATGAAGACCGCCTTTCTCCAGATTCCCCTGTTAAGGAAACTTCATTTGGGGAAACCGCCTCTAAAATGATAAAACTTTCTGAATGGGAATCTAAGTAGATTTCTGATGTGCAAAAAAGATATAATCTGTAGGCCTTTCTGGATGCCTTCATATCTACTTCATCTTCCCGACTGTCAGCCACCTGCCTCTAAAAGTCCTGATAAATTCTAAAAGTACCTAAAGACTTGACATTTCTGTACAGGAATCCCTTGGCAGACCTTACTATGTGTTTCATGGTTATGGACAAACCTTATAAATTCCTACCTGCTACTAATGCCCTTCCCTCAGATAAAGACAGCAGAGCAATGGATAGACTGGGCAAGAAGGTATCCACATCTTTCACTCTAACCTTCAGATCCCTGAATTATTGGACCCAGATGACTAAATATCTGCTGTCTATTTTGGGACATTAAAGTAAAACTTTGTCTTCTATGGAAGAGTAAGGCAGTAAGCAACAGGCCATGTCTGTGGTGGCTCTGGCCTCACAGGTAGCTAGGCATAGCATTAAATGCAGCTGTGATACAGTGGACACATCCTCTAGAGTAGCTGTCACAGGTTCATTTATCAGATGGTATGGATGGCTAAGATCTCAGGTCCTGCCTGAGGATATTAAACTAAAGTTACTAGATTCTCCTTTGAATAGGGATCTTTTATTTGCCCCGATACAGTCAGCCTGTTTAAAGCTTTACAAGAGCAAGAGGAAATGTTAAAAAATTTCAGACAAAATTTTCTTACTTTGGTTCCTAGATACCAAAGAAACTACGCTTTCAAGCCGACATCCTAGGCCCACTCATAAAGCCAAGAAAATGCTTAGGAAACTATCCTAAGGCAAAGCCAACAGGGTCTCAAAATCTAGGAGGGTCCCCTATGGTCTTTGACTCCCATTGTCCAAAAAAAGTTTGCCTCATCCTGTGTGAAATTTGCAGCTTATTACAAAAGACAAATGAGTTTTCTCTGTTATTTAGCATGGTTACAGAATGACTTGGAAGTCCCTTCATTGAAAGCCAGCCCTCTTCCACCTCCCAACCAGATAACTATTCCCTTCTCCCATTATTCAAGACCTACTCGACCAAGGTACAATAGAGCCTGTACCACAAGAATTTGTGGGAAAAGGGTTACATTCAAGGCTTTTCCGTGTTCCAAGAAAAGGAGAACGGAGCCCAGTACTGGATCTGTCCATTCTCAACACATTCCTCAAGGTCATCTCATTCAAAGTTCTCTCTCTCCAAACTCTTCTCCCCTTCATAATCCCGCAAGCCTTTCTTGTATACTTGGATCTAAAAGATGCCCAACTCCACATTCTGATCTACCCCACTTTCAGGAACTTTCTGAGGTTCTGTGGTTGCTCATTACATTTTGTTTTCTGATTTGCCTTTTGGTTTTTTACTGCTCCCAGGGTTTTCACAAAATTTCTGGCTTGAGTAATAGCCTTCTACAGGACTCTGAAAATTCAGATTTTCCCACACGTAGATGTTAATACAGCCATCCTCTCCACAGATTCTTTTACTTAAACTTCACAGTATTCCTACTCCAAAGTCTGGGGTTCATGATCAACTTCCAGAAATCTACACCGCAACCAACCCAAAACCTTGTCTTCTTGGGCTGCATATTAGATGCCAAGCTTATGCAGGCTTTCCTGCCTCTAGGCAAGGCACAGTTGTGCCTCTCCATTTATTTCAGATATCTTCTACCTCTTCAGATTTGCTCCGAAACTATCCCCATGGTCCTTTTTGCCAGACTTCTTATGAGAAAGATCCAGTGGTAGCTGAAATCCATCTGGTCCTAGTATTCCCAACCTGTGGAAGTTTGGATCCCTTTTCTCCCCTGAATGAAGAAAGAAATTTAAATGGTGGGTGTCACTGGTAAACCTCAATCCAGGCCTATTTTCAGTATGCAGATACTGTGAGAGTTGCACACAGATGCTTCAGACATTGCATGGGTGACATGGGTGGGCTCTCTGAGAGTTCAGGGACAATGGCCCACAAATCAATGGTCAGAGCACATCAACCTGAAAGAGAGAAGCGGGCACTAATTCAGGCCCTCAAGGTCTTCTCCCATGCCTGGGCCCCATGATCACTGAGAATTTTCACAGACAACACTACAGTTATGTGGTACGTAAACAAGCAGGAGGACACCTGATCTTACCAGCTATGCAATCTAGCTCTTCTGGCGTGGGATCTGGCCAAAAAAAGCAAACCTTTTCCTCCAAGCAATTTACATCCCCTCACAAGACAGTGTCCTAGCAGATTTTCTAAGCCGATCAAGGGAAGACCCTTAGAAATGGATGTTGCGCAGGGAGACCTTCCTAGATAAAGTCCACAAATGGGGTATACCACAGATAGACTTATTTGCCTCCATTCACAACAAACAATTTTCTCTGTTTTGCACCAGGACTTCTTGTCCTCAACCATGGAGAATGGATGCCATGTAATTTCCTTGGAAAGGGAGGTTCTTCTTCGCATTCCTTCCTCTGCCACTTCTTCCAAAGGTCTTACTAAAGATTTAGAGACAAACCAAAGATCTTACTGGTGACTCCATTTTGGCCAAGGCAGTATTGGCACTCCCTTTTCTGACACCTAGCCTGGGGTCATCACCATAAATTACCTCACATAATGGACTTGCTTGCACAACTCAAGGGCTCTTTTCTGCACCCCAACTTATCTCTCAGCCTCACACTATGGATGATAGAATTCGGATCTCTTTCAGACACCAGTTTTCTAAGGATGTGCTATAGGTTCTCCAGAAGGCGAGGAAACCTACAACCTGAAAATCTTGCATATCTAAAAGGGGAAAAAATCATTTTGCTGTCATGCTCATGAACAGGACCCTGTACAAAGTTGTCCACATTTTTCTGTCTTATTTGTGTGAGCTCTTAAAAACTGGAATGGCATACTTCTCGATCAAGGCACACCTGTCTGCCGTCTCTGCTTGCTTACCTCTCAACCTCCTCCTTCTGCATAGCTATAGGTAAACAGTTATTGAAAGGTGTACCCCACCTAAAACCACCTAGGAAAGTTATTCTTCCCTGGGACTTCACGTTTTTTCTTGAAAAACTCATTCTTCTCCCTTTTGAACCAGTAACTGCTGTTTCTCTCAGACTCTGTACTTACAAAACCATACTTCTTGTAGCCCTTATGTCAGCTAGCCAAGTCTCGAGTTCCAGGCCCTGGTGGCATCTTCTCTCTTGCTTTTTTTTCATAAGGACAGAAGGTCTTTGAAGCCAAACCCCTTATTTATGCCTAAAGTAGTGAATGAGCTATTCCCTCAGTCAGACCTTCAATCCCCCTTCTTCCCTAATCCTCAGAATAAGGGAGATGGAGAATCCTGCATTCACTAGATGTACATAACAGCTCACATTCTACCTGCACAAGGCATAAGTCTATCCACAAGACTGACCAACTATTTGTTTACTTTCAAGACACCAAGCTAGGTAGGCAAGTTTCAAAACAAACCATTGCTAAGTGGATTTCTAAAGCCATCACCCTTCTGCTGCACTTAACTATGACAAATCTTTAACTTCACCACTGAAAGCATATTCTGCTAGATCAGTGGCCTCCTCTGGTGCCTTTTACAAGAGCATAGACTCGAGAAGTATCCTAAAAGCAGCTATTTGGCCCTGTATGCATACTTTTACCAAACATTACAGGGTAGATGCTTTTTCTAAATCCAGAGCTATCTTAGCCGGATTAGTCCTCTCTGAACTGCTTGACAGCTCTCCTGTGTCTCATCCAGCCACCCTTTACATTGTTTAAGCTTTGAGAATCACCCAGCAGTTTAGAATACTGCAGCAGTGGTCTAATTAAAGACACAGTACAGTTGTGTAAGAACTTATAGATGTCCTACTAATCACTGTTGCAGTATTCCTTTCCACCCCGCTATCCTCCATTTTCTATCTTGCTGTACCTTTTTTTTCACATACTTTGGCAGGTTGTATTTTCTGACTTCTCCCTTCTTAGCTGAACAATAACTTTATTATCCTCAGTTGTCTACAGCCTTCCTGGTTTGTGGTACTCTGGAGTGTTATGCTGTTAAATCTGCTTATATGCCTTTGCACTCATGGGCTTAGGTCATACGTTAGGTGTACGGTTCTATGGAAAACTTTGGCTTTGGTACCCCAGCAAGATGTCCAGGTTATCTGTCGAGATAACCTAACAATTTGGAATACTGTAACAGCGATTAGTAGGACATCTACTGTTATGATAAGTTCTTACACAACTGTACTTCTTGCATCTTTTTTACCATATAAGCAAAGAAGGTGAGCTGGTAAACTGCATTGCCTTCTGTTAATGATCTTCATGGTAAGACACTAAGGGCAGCTCAGAGCCCAACCAACCAGGATGGAAGCAATAGCATCTTTTCTTTAAAAATGTGTCAGTGCAGAGTGTTTGTGAGGGAGCTGCTTGGTTCACCATTCACACCTTTTTCCTCAGCACTACAAACTGTGTAATATAGTTCAGGAGCAGAGCAAGCCTTGCCATGGTTTTCTGATGAGGCAGTGAGTACTTTCTTGCTAGACTTGTGACCAGGCTACCACCAGGGTTGCAAACTACATTACTATTGCCAGAAGTGATACGTCTTATGAACATGGTACAACATAAAACCAGATATTTGAATATAAGATCACTGCTGCTGCGGCAGTAAGTTGTTCACCCAATTTGTGGGTTACTGTTTAGATAATTAGAGGCTCCACTCTCCTTGTGAGGAATTCAGGAAGGATGGCTGTTGAAGATGAAGAGTACCTTCGCTTTTCCTTAGGTACTCTTTAACTACTCCATAACTAGCTACTAAATGCCTCCCCTTGTGGAGGATATTGATTAGCTGGACAAGAACCTTTTTGTCCTACCAGGTTTGTACAGGGGATGCTTGTTGATCTATTGCAGAAAAGAGCATGCAATGGTGTATGCTGCTTCTCCTTTTTTGTAAAGTGCCCTACTCACAGCCTTGAAGTGAAGAGAAATGCCACTTCCATCATCTGGGCACTGACTCCTGGCAAGCAGATACAGGAAGTAAACAAGCAACGCCTTACCAAAAAACTGAAGAAACTCAGCAGCTTAAATGGACCTTTAAACTAATAAAAATCAAGTAAGCACTTTCAAACTAAACAGAGTTCTTCAGACTGCTTGTGCAAAATTTATTTTTTATTTATTAAAAAAACTTAAACTCATCAACTCAAATATATTTTTCTTTTGTTTGTGAAGCTTTGCTTGTTTATACTGCAGGAGAGATCCCGATACACAAAGAGCTACTGTTACGGTGAGTATGATCACAAACTGTATTTTATTTCTGGCAAAATCAATTGAGAGAGGTTTGATGTTTAGGTTTTTGAATAGTGTTGTGATAAAAAAAAAAAAAAAAGCTTTTGTGCATTTGTTACAAAAACTTTCAGGTCATTGGTAATTACAGTTTCCATTTTATTTCATGGATATTAGGTGTCTACTTTAGATTTTAGTAACATTCACGTGCATGTCTTTTCATTGGACTGTACAACACTTTTCTCATTTTCCAAGAATGGCAGAGAAAAAACATGTTCCATATGACCTAGCAACTGGCCCTTGTGAATAGCCAAATGCTGGCTACAACCATAGTGGTTCTAAAGGTGGAGCAATTCTTATGATTTAAATGACTGATAACAGGGCTCAAGTCATCTCTCACCGTGAGTAAAGTCTTAATTCTGGTAGTTCATAATTAATGTTGCAGTTACATTATATATGAAAATAAATCAGATTTTTGTCCCAGCATTGTCCTTTCATGCTGCAGTCATTGGCATATTCCATCAGAAAACACTTGTCTCCCAGAAGAGTGTGAAGAAAAATGTATATGCATACAAGAAGTATTGCACATAGCTGGTGTATATTTGTCTTTATGCAAAAAAGTCATAAGTCATGAAATAAATGCCATCGGTAGCTCAGTGTCATGATGTATTTCTCAACATTTTTCTAGAAATTGTCAGACTGCTTTAAAACTTTAGTTATGTATTGGGAGGGATGACCACTAGGCCTACATTACCATTAGACTTGCTGATTTTTCTGCCATTATTAGTGACATACATTCAACTTGTGTTCTGACAGAGAATCTGAATATTTGATTCACATATTTATTGCATTACTGTAATGTCTGAACTAGAAGTCAAATATATTCTTAAAAAAATGATGCCCTCATTTTAAATGTGTAGAGGAAAAATGTAGGCATCCATTCATTTCTGGTTTGTTTCATAATGTTAGCCTATGTGTATGTAATATATGGTAGGATTTCTAAGCATCTGTGGCACAAAATTGTTAGAAAACCAGAAAGCTTGACAGAACTATAGTCAGTCGTTTAGAATTATTGTTAAGGTCAGAATAGTGAGCAAAACTGACAAGCTGCACCGTTTTCAAAACAGAAGTTTAAAACAAAAGTCTAGATATCATTTCTGGATAGCAGATATGAATGCTGTAAGCTATAATGTAGTCCTAAAACATTATGTATTTAAGTGTAAAGTTAGAGTGTAGTGTAAAACAAAAAGTAGTCTCAAAAGAGCAGTATTTTAGGGTTACAGGTTTCTTGGAAATAACCACTAGTTAAAAAGCTTTAACTTCATGTACGTGTAGTCCAATTTCCAGTCCTGTTTTATCCTCCAGAAATTGAGTTTTTACTTTGATAAACTCAGAGACTTAAAAATTATTTACTAAGCACCTAATTTTAGAATGTTTGTGTACAGATTGTCTAATCTAATCTATGCAGTGTCGTCATCATCCAGTCTCTGTCATTAGTTTTATGTTGGACATATTTTGTATAATTTCTTATGTACAAAAGTGAAAAAATGATTTAAAGAATTTCCCATTCATATTATCAAAATTTCTTTGTTACTTAAGTGCACAGTGCGACAGTCAGATCAAACAGGAAAAGAACCATTGTGAAGAGAGAATAACTGAGTTTCTAGAAAGACAGAACAGAGTGCAAGACTCAGAAAATCAAGTGAATAAAGCAGCAGCTGAGATAAAAATGGTAACTATCCTTCCTAGCTATAATACTTATATGTTGCACTTAATGTCACATGCCAGGTGATCATTTTTTTAATAACTTTGAGAGGTGTCATAAAGTAAAGCAAAGCAAAATAAAAATAGTAGATAGAAAAACATTACCTGTTAAACAGTTAAGGACCAGGAAGTCCACTTTGTTCACCTAGTTTGTCATATTGTATTAAGCAGTTGATAAATCTCTGAGGTGGCTTTTTTTTTTTTTTTGCTGCAGATCTTATAACATGTTTTTTTTCCAATAGGAGTCGGTCACTGACCTGCAGAACTTACTCCCTGCAATTTTCCTGACACTGTTCAGTATTAATGCTGTCATGTCTATAGTTTGTTCTGTAGAGGGGATGCCACATATGCTGTTTATTTTTTTCCCATTGTGGGCCAAAGCTTGAACCAAGTATTTTCATTTTCTGAAGGGGAAAACTTGTTTTTTCTAAATAAAATTCTCCAGTATCCAGTTTATCTTTCAGCACTTTTTCACTTAAATTTTATCATTATATAAAAATGTGCTAGTGTCACTTTCAAATATCACTCACTGGCACAGTTTTTTTTTTTTTGGTGGGGGGGGGGGGGTTGCATTAAGGGTAAATAACAACAACTCTGACTAGCTCTCTTACCAGAAGTTTAATTCAGTTCACTGAATGGAAACTGAAGAATTCAAACTGGCTGAATCTCTAGTCAGAAAGTAAATACTATGTTCCTTTTCTTGTACTAATTCCTCATGGCTTTGAGAAACCAGAAATGTGGAAAGAAGTGAGGAAGACTCTTGAAAAAAAAGCAGAAGGAAAGAGGTAGGGATTGTAGCCACGAGGTGAAAAAGCTTTGAAAGAAGTCATCTTAAAGTCAGACTTTTCATTCTGTAACAATGTCCACATGCCTTGTAAGATGCAGTTTATCCTCTATAAAAGCAGAACTGTGGCTGTCAGGCATTCTGGTCTGTCAGCAGATAAACCTTTCAGAGGCTACAAAACTCCCTCCTGCCCTTAATGCACCACAATCACAAGCCTTTCCCGATCTAAAACGAGGCGTGCTAATGCATTTAGGGATTAGAAGAGTTAGGAACTCAGACTATACCAAAATCAAAGGAAGGTGGAAAGGTATGTTGCAGAGAGATGAAAACTTTTCATCAAGATGCATCATTATGACAAGTAAATACATTTTGTGTCTGGTATTCATCCCCCATGAAAGCAAAACAAGAGTCCAAGCTAAATCATCCAGGCTGTTCCCCCCCTCCCCCCGTTATGGGAATGTACTCTTTAATGTTGTATGTTTCAAAGGAAGATGAAGACCTAGATATCACGTTCAGTTTATAGTACCTGGCAATGTTGTTAAAACTGGACCAAGTAGCTGCTGTGCGAATATCGAGAGTTATATACATGAAAAGGGGCTGTGGAATTGGCAGTAGTTCTGCTGGGATGAGCGTGGGATAGAAATGTGAGACGCATAGTGTATTGCTGTAACAGAAGGTTGTCTGGCTGATGCCATGGTTAGAATAGTCATACTGAAAGATGGATTAATTTGTTGAGATAAGATTTTGTAACCACTTTATGCATGAATGAAGGGTTAGTATGGAGAGTAACCTTATCTTTGTGAAATATCAAGTATGACAGCTCAGTCAGTAAAGCATGCAATTCAGAAATACTTCTGGTCGAATACTTGACAATTTCAACCAAGAAAGGTATTTTAAGTAAGAAGATATTTCAAGCTCAAACAGAGGAATAGTCAATTTTCCAAGACAAAGTACAGGTCCCAAGAGTCACAGGGGCCCACAGAAGTGAATTTGTGAAGCAAATACATTTTGAAAAAACACAGTGTGCAACTTTAATTTCCTCCATCAGTGAACTGGAAAATTAATATTTGGTTGGCTATTTCTGCACTGGAAAATTAATTCAGTAGAGTACAGGGAGGCATGGCTCATAATAAAATTCCCTTCAAGAAAAGATAATTTACTAGATGTTATTTTTTCTTTCTTGCACTTTTTGCCCTTGCTCCCTGTTGACCATCAAACCCTTTGTTGGCCTCTCAGCCCATTTTTGCCCCCTCACCGGATGAGAGCTGACCAAGAAGGAGCTGTGATTCATGACTTCCGAATCAAGATTCTCATTCTCATGCTGTTCAGTGGTATTTTCTGGGTGTTGGATAAAGTATCAGCAAGATAAAGAAGTTTGCCTTTTGTGTAGACAAGATTGAAATTGTACTTTTGCAATCTCAACATGTTACATTGCAGTCTGGTTGAGTTGAATGGCATAGGCTTTCTCAAAATAGTGACTAGAGACTGGTGATCTGTTTCAGTCAGGATAGGTCTACCATAAATCGAACATGCAAACACAATTGCCAACAGTTCTTTATCTGAGCATACTGCATTTCAGTTTGGGTTAGAGTTCTAGATGCATAGGCAACAGGTTGATCCTCTTGAAGAATGACTGCACCAAGACCAAATTTTGAAGCATCACAGGAAAGAATAACCAGTTTATGAACATGATGATATCTGAAAGTTGGTGGACTGGCAATTCTCTGTTTCAGGACATCAAATGCTCTCTGGTGGTGGTCCAACCATGACCAAGATACATCTTTACATGTTAGCTCTCTGTAAGCGGTGCTGCTAGTTGGCTCAAGTTTGGAATGAGCTTGCCTAGGTATTTAACCATGCCGAGAAAACGTTGAAGGACTTGAACATTGTCTGGAGCTAGCATCTCAAGAATAACTGTTCGTTTCGAAGGCTCTGGTCGTAAGCCTGAACTTGTAAACAAATGACCAACATAAGAGACTTCTCGTAACCTGAACCTGCATTTTTGAGGATTTAGCTTAAGATTCACTTGACATGTTCTTTCCAAAACTTTTTTGAGGTTTCTGTCATGCTCATCTTCACTGTTACCTCCTAGTAGAATATCATCTACTATAATAGCATGAGAATATCCAGAAAAAGTTGCTCTATTACACCTTGAAAGACTTCACTGGCAGGATTTATCCCAAGTAACATTCTCAAAAATCTGTACCTGCCAAAAGGAGTACTGCACATAGTTAGCAACGAGGAGTTTTGGTCAAGCAAAATTTGCCAAAATGAACTAAGAAAACAGTGGCATTTGGCATCATAGCTGCGACTTCTTCGACTGTACGCATTGGATGATGAGGTCTTTTCAGTGCTTTGTTCAAATCTTGTGGATCAATACATATTCTGATGTCAACTGAGCTTTTCTTATGAGCTAACACTATGGAAGATACCTATTCAGTCAGTTCTTCTACCGGACAGATCACATTTGTTGCACCATTTTATCTAGCTTGGCTTTGACTCTTCTCTGCATAGCTGCTGGAACTTTCTGGACTGGCCTGACAAGTGGGCTGACATCTGGGTCTAACTTCATGGAGTACACAACTGGAAGCTCGCCTAGTTTGTCTTCAAAAAAATCAGCATAGATAGAAAAAATATACTGGGCGAAATTAAAGAAGTGGTCTTTCCAACTAACATGATGGACTTCTTTATTAAATGAAAGCAGCCCCATTTTCAAACTGTCTCTGAGCCCTAATAATGACTGTACGTGCCTTTTGACCATAAAAAATAAGTCATAGCTTATCCCAGCAGAGTAACATGAAAGTACTACTGAGCCTTCAGTTTGAATCTCTTCACCACCAAAAGCAACAAGCTTCGCACACTTTGCCAAATCAAGCTTTTCACTAGCACGTACTCTAGCAAATGTCTCTGCAGATACAACATTGCACTTTGAACCTATGTCAACTTTGAGCTCTTTGGGTTTTCTATTTATCCGGACAGTACAAAATACTTCATTCTTTGCCTATAAATCTACTGCATTGACCGTTTCATGAAGCACTGACGCATCATTAACATAAAAAGTAGGGTCACAGCTTTCTAATTGATCAACTTGTTTCTCTGAAATGCTCCCTTTTAATAAAAGAATGTGCCCCTTTTGATTTATAAAACCTTTTGAAATGATTCCACTTATTGCATTTGTGACATTGCTGACCAAAAGCTAAATTTTTTACCCTTTTAGGCTCATGATTGCCACCACAGTTATGACAGCAATAAAAGTGGGTGGCAGCCCATTCTTTGAGTTTACTGACTCACTCTTGTGCTTCACTGAGACTGTGCGTACTCTGGAACTTGTTAGAAAGGTATGGGGTTTCCCTGTGACTATTGCAGGGCTTATAGTTGCTGCCATGTGTTTGGGCCTGTTTCTTTTAACCAAGTGCTGCATACTATCAGCATTAGCCTTAGGAGTTACTGGAAGCATGCATCTCATCTGTAAGCATGTTTGTGCACTTTTCTGTAAGCTCGTATATCTAACAAATCTCAGTGGCCTTATTCAAAGTTAAATCACTGTCACAATGCAAAATCTTTCTCACAGCATCATCTTTAATACCACACACACACTAGTCTGTCTTTCATCACCTTATCACTTAAGTCACCAAATCTGCATGGTTTAGCCTTGCTTCTCACATCAGCTATATATGCTGCAAAAGTTTCCCCAGACTTTTGATCCCTAGAGTAAAATAAGTGCCTTTCCATTGTAACATTCTTTTGGTGGTTACACATTTCTCTAAATTTACGTTTCAACCATTTTGGGTCTTCCCTTGACTCAGCTGGTACAACTGTATGATGATGTTCTTCATCTCACATTGCTGCAGTCATAACTTATGGGTAGTCCGCTGTCCTCGGTCGGCCCGAATACCAAAGTATTAGGCTGACGTCGGTCATGGGCGCTCAGATCTGACGTCAGAGCGTCAAGGTATTAAAGCGCATGACCGACGTCATTTCCTCAGTCTTTTTTGCCGCATGGTCCGAAGCAGAAGCAGCGTTTGCAAGTGCCGTTCGGCGTTCTGAAATTTTCGTATTCTGAGTTTCAGACCGATACCAAGTTGGGCTAAGTACCCCGTTGGGGAATATTTTTGTTTTTTCTTGCCTCAGTTACTTCCGGATGTCAGAAAAAGTGAATAATTGTATTTCTTGTGGGAAACAGATACCGCATAGGGATTACCACTCTCTTTGTATTCCTTGTTTGGGACCTGAGCACGACGTAGTAGGGTGTCGCTTTTGTGCTAGATTTAATAAGCGCATCATTAAACGTAGGTTAGATTGTGCTAGGCTTGTCTTGATGGCGGTGTAATTACAATATGCCGTCGGATCCTCCGACGCCCGCTACCGCGAAGAAGCGCAAAGATAAATCTTTAAAGTCCAAACAGGATGACTCGTCCATTCCGGACGCCGGTTCTTTAGACACCACGGTGGATTCGGTTGATCCGGCCGAAGTTTCAACTGAGTCTCAGGGGGAGAACTGAAAAACCACAAAACCACAAACTAGTGAATCCAAGGAGCAGAATTAAGAGGCACACTCAAGATAATAGTGAAGCGCTTTTCGTTTATGACACAAACATAAACTTCATCAGACATTTTGAGACACAATCGAATACGTTTAAATACACAAATCCACCCAATCAAATTAGATTTAGTTACAACTCTTAATTTAAAGAAACAGTGTTAAAACAGTATTTAAAACAGTAGAATAAGACAATAAAATAAAATAATATAAAATAGTAAAATGGTCAACACCTCCTTCTACACTAAATGTATCATGTTACAAACTTGATATAAAGTTTAAAGCCTGCACCTATCTTGTTTACATAAGCACAAGTATAGAAAATATATATATGATGTACAGAATAGAAAAAATGTATGAAAAAAAAATATATATATATATGTTTTCACAAAGGGTTTTAGCGTTTTATATGTATATATATATATATATATATATATATATATATATATATATATTTTTCATACATTTTTTCTATTCTGTACATCATATATATATTTTCTATACTTGTGCTTATGTAAACAAGATAGGTGCAGGCTTTAAACTTTATATCAAGTTTGTAACATGATACATTTAGTGTCGAAGGAGGTGTTGACCATTTTACTATTTTATATTATTTTATTTTATTGTCTTATTCTACTGTTTTAAATACTGTTTTAACACTGTTTCTTTAAATTAAGAGTTGTAACTAAATCTAATTTGATTGGGTGGATTTGTGTATTTAAACGTATTCGATTGTGTCTCAAAATGTCTGATGAAGTTTATGTTTGTGTCATAAACGAAAAGCGCTTCACTATTATCTTGAGTCTCAGGGGGAGACGTTGGTTTTGCAAGATGTGGCCTCTCAGGAGTCAGGTCAGGCTGAGGGGGCCTCTCAGGTTACTGTTCTCCCTTCTTTGCCTAAGGTGGTTAGGCCTTCTCCTTCTGTCTCTAAGGTGCCTTCCAAAGGCAGGCCGGGTTTGCCTTCCACAGGTGTCAGTCCTAGTTCTGCAGGTTCTGTGCCTAAAAAACACATGCTTAAAATGGCAGAAGATTTAATTACTTTAATCAGGGGTTCTATGCCCCCTCCTGATAAGAGGCCTAGGGTGGAACCAGAAATGGAAAGTTTGGAGCAGGCTTCAGATTACTCAGAGTCTTCGGCTGAAGACATTCAGGATTTTCCTCCTTATTCTGATTCAGACGCAGAGGATTCCACTCCTTCTGCTTCTCCTCCAGAGGATTTTTCTTTTTCAGAAACCCTGCATTCCATGAGGGAGCATTTTAAATGGGAAGGTCAGGATTTCTCAGATTCCAGGAAGAGGCTTAGGGAATTTTTGTTTTACCACAGCATAGGCCCTTGGCTATACCTCCTGTTTTGGATGTTGTTCAAGACGTTTTCTCTGAGGCTTCCCTTAATCCAGACTCTTTGCCTCCTGCCAGTTAAGCCAGATAGGTATTACAGAGTGCCTGAGGCTCATAAATATCTGTATAAGAGCCCTAGGGCCGACCCAGAAACTATTAGCCAGGGACCTAAGGGTGTCAGGGCTTCTGTTGTAAAGAATCCAGTTCCTTTGGATAAGGATGCTAGAGCTTTGGAAAGGTGGGGTAAGAAAGTGTATACCTCTTCCACTTTAGCAATGAGGGCTTTGAATTGCCAGTTTCATATGTTGAAGTACCAGAATTTTCTCCTTACTCAGTTAAAATCTAAAATGGATGCTTTGGCAGAGGGCATAGAGTGTAAGGAATTACAGGATTTGGTACATGCCTCTGATCAGGTGGGTAAGCATGCTTTGCAGTGTGGTTTTGATGCTTTGCAGGCTTCTTCCAGGGTGGCTGCCACTGGTTCAGTTATTCGCAGGCACGCCTGGCTTAAGGATCAGAATTTGTCAGAGCATGTTAAAGCTAGGATTTTAGATGCTCCTTTGCAGTCTGAAGTTTTGTTTGGTTCTCCTGTGGAGTCTGTCTTGAAAAAAAATGGAAGACAAGGCTAAGTCTATGCAGACTGTTAAAGATTTTTTGCAGGTGCAGCCCCCTAAGTTTAGCAGGAACTGGCCTGCTAAGGGTTGGACTTACCCTTCTTCTGATTCACAGTCTAGGGGTAGATCTAGACGTGGTAGGGGCAGAGCTCAGAGTTCTTTCAGGCCTAGACCGTGGAGTTCACCAGCACAATCTACAGGTGAGGGCAGGGGCCAGTCCTTTCGTAAACAGGCCCAATGACCTGCATCTCCAGCTGCCAGATCCTTCCTGTCTGGCAGCTCCTTTGGGAGGAAAGTTGGCACTCTTCAAGCAAAATTGGTTTCTAGTCACCCAGGACAAATGGGTGTTGGACATTATAGACCGAGGCTACAAGTTTTATTTCCATACATTGCCTCCTTTCAAAGGCATGCCAGACGTTCCTCCTCAGCAAAGGGTAGAGGCTCACAAACAGATTTCTTTACTTCTTCAAATGGGGGCTATACAGCAGGTCCCTCTGTCAGAAGTGGGCCTCGGATTTTACTCGCCTATTTCTTGTACCAAAGAAAGGAAACACTTGGAGGCCAATCTTGGATCTATCTATCCTCAACACATATCTGGACATTCCAAAATTCAAAATGTTGACGTTGCAACAACTTCTGCCTCTGTTGGGCAAAGATCACTGGATGGTAACTCTGGATCTCAAAGAGGCTTATCTTCATGTTCCTATCAGGCTCAGTTGCAGGAGATTCCTGCGTTTGGCTGGGACTTTACATTATCAGTTCTCTGCATTGCCCTTTGGCTTATCTACTGCGCCCAGAGTATTCACAAAAGTTCTGGCTCCAGTGATAGCCTTCTTCAGGTTAAGAGGAATACAAATTTATCCTTATTTGGACGATTGCCTGATTCTTGCTCAAGACAAGCACGAGCTTCTTCACCATCTACAGTATGTTATGACAGTGTTAAGGTGCCTAGGGTATTCTGTGAACGAAACAAAGTCCAGTCTAGTACCCTCTCAGGAAATGTGCTTTCTGGGTGTGAGACTGAATACAGCTTCCCAGATGGCCTTTTTGACCCCGGACAAGCAAATGAATCGTACACTTTACTTCCATCAATTGTCTCTACGGTCCAGGCTGACTGCAAGGACAGTCCAAGCCTTGGGGTTCATGGCATCTTGTATTCTGGTGCTTCCCAATGCCAAACTGCATATGAGGAAGCTACAATGGTATCTCAAAAATGTATGGACACAACACTGCCAAGATCTGGACACTGTCATTCAGATAATACCTTGCATTCAAAAGGAATTTTTGTGGTGGGCTCAGGAATGTCACCTAAACAAGGGACTCTCTGTGACCCGACCAGAGGCGAGTCAGATTTTAGCGACAGATGCCTCGGACAAGGCCTGGGGAGCACACCTCAATGGAAAATGGGTTCAAGCCACGTGGCCTGCCAGACTTCAACATTTACATATCAACTTGAAGGAAATGTTAGCAGTCCAGTTTGCATTGATGGCTTTCAAGGATTTACTTCTCCCAGGGCAGGTGTTGATTCAAACAGACAACACAACTGTCATGTGGTACATCAACAAGCAAGGGGAACCCATTCGTACCCTCTTTGCAGGCAAGCTATGATTTTGTGGGAGACTGCTCTCAGTTTGCAACTCACTCTTCAAGCAAGGTTTCTGCCAGGAGCACAGAACTCCTTAGCAGATGTTTTGAGCAGACGGATAGTGGATCCCCACGAGTGGAAATTGGATCCTCATGTATTTCAACGGTTGACAATGATATGGGGGACTCCAGACATAGATCTGTTCGCTTCTCCACTAAATTTCCAGGTGCCAAAGTTTTGCACAAAGATGTTTCATCCCACAGCTTGGAAAGTGGATGCTCTGTTATTCAGTTGGAGCAATCTTCACGTCTATGCCTTTCCGCCTCTGCCTCTTCTTCCAAAGGTTCTCTTGAAGGTCAAACAAGACAAGCCATCCATGATTCTAATAGCTCCAGACTGGCCTCGACAGCACTGGTACCCTCTGCTGAGGAGTTTAGTACGGGAACCTCCTTACCCTTTGCCTTTGATTCCGCACCTTTTGACTCAGGAGGGCAATCATTTCCTCAATGTCAGGATTCAGTCCCTGCATCTAACAGCCTGGCATATTCTGTTCTAGAACCTGGAGGGTCGCAGCTTCCTCAACAAGTTTTGAATGTTATTTTGGAGGCCAGGAGGCCTAGTACAAGGAAAGTTTATGCTGATAAATGGAGGAGATTTTTTATTTGGAGCAAAGCAAAGAGCTTTGATGTTTCCAGGCCTGATTTGAGTGTTTCTCTTCAATATCTTACAGAATTATTGGACAAGGGTTTGTCTTTCTCCTCTATAAAAGTTCATGCTGCAGCCATTTCTGCTCACTATGACTGTGATCCACCATTATTCTCTCATCCTTTGTTTAAGCAATTCCTTAGAGGGGCAAAGAACATAAGACTCCCGCGTAGAGCTCCTACTCCTGCTTGGGATCTCAATTTTGTGTTGGAAAAACTTACTTTACCTCCTTTTGAACCTGCAGCTACGGCTGAGTTAAAGTTTTTGTCTTGGAAGACTGCTTTTTTTGTTGGCCATTACGTCTGCTAGAAGGGTTTCTGAATTACAGGCTCTAATGGCAGTTGAACCCTTCCTAATTTTTCATAAGGACAGGGTATCTCTGCGTACTAACCCTACTTTTATGCCTAAAGTGGTTTCAAATGTGGCCTTGAACCAATCTATTCATTTGCCTACTTTTTATGCAGATCCCCAAAATAAAGGGGAGAAAATTTTGCACACTTTGGATATTCACAGGCAGTTGCGTTATTATTTGAGCAAGACTAAAGGGTTCAGACAGTCTCAGCAGTTGTTTGTTTCTTTTGCTTTGGGTTCTCAGGAAACCTGTTTCAAAACAAACTATTTCTAAGTGGATTGGCTTTTGTATTGCTTTTGTTATTCTCATCATGGTAAGGAGATTCCAGCTGGAATCAGGCCTCACTCCACTAGGGCTACTGCCACTTCTACTGCTTTTTAAGGGGTAGCTACTTAAGATATTTCGGAAGCAGCTACTTGGAGTTCAGTGCACACTTTTCTAAACATTACCATCTTCCTCTTTATTCCAAATCTAGGGCTGGATTTGCCACTGCAATCTTACAGGGCATTTTAGCAGCCCCAATGCTTTATGATTTTGCCAGCCTCCCTTTACCTCTGCTTTGGGATTCTACCCATAAGTTATGACTGCAGCAATGTGAGATGAAGAACATAGTACAGTTTTGTACCTACCATAAATGTAGATGTTCAAGATCCACATTGCTGCAGTCCAATTACCCTCCCTCCTTCCCCTCTGTAGTTTGGAGTGGTGGTATGATTTGGGTTGTAGCTGTTTTTTGTACATGGTTTTAGGGAGTTATTCTGTTTTTGGCTGTGGCCTTTATTTTTAGGGCCTTCTGACATCTGGGGCAAGAAAAGACTGAGGAAATGACGTCGGTCATGCGCTTTAATACCTTGACGCTCTGACGTCAGATCTGAGCGCCCATGACCGACGTCAGCCTAATACTTTGGTATTCGGGCCGACCGAGGACAGCGGACTACCCATAAGTTATGACTGCAGCAATGTGGATCTTCGAACATCTACATTTATGGTAGGTACAAAACTGTACTTTTTTTCCCCACTCCTGCAAAGACAACAGGTGTATACATGAATGAACGCTCCTTTTCAATTGGTTCTGAACCAGCTAAATTAAACAGAATAAATGGCTTTGTACGATCATCTTTATCAGAAAATGCAGCCTGTATGAAAATATTGTATTTTTGCTCAAACACTCCCCAATTCTCTGCAGTATTAACAAGTGGAGTTGATCTATGAAATCCTTCAGCCATGCCAACAAGTTATAGTAAAACACAATGCAATCCTGGCCCACTTATAATCGTATATGAACAAGTTGCTCTGTATGCCTGTAATAACATTCAAATGCACAGTAAACTCTTCGGAATACTGTACTTTGTGAAATATGCTTTGAAATGGCTGTATTTTCCAAAATAACTACTGTAATACTGAGCAAACATACAAACACTTCCTATACTTCAGACAACTCGACTAGCTTTGATTAATGAGAAAAAGTAGTGCTTAGTGAACAAATACAGTTGCTTCCCTTGTTTTATTCATTTTATGTGATTTGGACTTTATTTCAAACATATTCTGTAGTTAGTTTGACTATTTCTGTTAATATGTCATGATTTTGAATATTTCTGTTACTTAGAAAAGTGTTCTGAATGCCCCGTTTCATATTTTCTGAATAAGAAATAGTTTGAGCAAGTTTTAATACCTGAAATTCATGTCTGACCTGTTTTGAGAGTTATACATGCAGCAGGAGTAATTCACTCCTGTATATTCCTCCAGTCTTAACTGAGTGCTTCTCGGCCTCAAAGTTGAGGAATCTGGATCCCATTCTGGCACCATGTCACTCGTCTCTCTAGTATAGATGACGAATAGGTGGAGTTGTGCATTTCTATGCTTTATTACATAGAAACACATCAGGATGGATAGCAGCATTACAAAATATAATACTGATTTAACAGACTACACAGACATACATACTTACATCTCAACAGCTTACTACAAAATGGCAGTCAGGCTCACACATGCTCAGTATTTATACACTTGTGCAAGCCCCTATAAAACTTTTTAAAGGCATACATACATATTTATCTACAGAAGTGGTGTGTCAGTATTCATTAAAGATAAATACACCTCCAGATTGGTTAAACACTGTGATTCCCTGGAGGTACTTCAGGTGCAATTAGCTATTGGTAGGACACCTATTCAATTCATTGCCAGCTACTGGACCCCCTCCATGAATCAGTTTACACAATGTGCCTATTTGGATCTACATGAGTCTATGAAGATACATCTGAACACCGTGGTTTTGGGTGACTTTAACTACTCATCCATTGACTGGGTAAATTACTAGTGCTCAAACTCACTTGCCCAAAGGTTCCTCGACTTCTTTAACTCCAGTGCCCTGGACCAGCTGGTTGACACCCCCACAAGGGGTGCCAGCATCCTGGATCTTGTCCTTACCAATATGGGGGACCACTGTAGCACCCCCACTGTGAGGTCTTTCCTGGTGAGATCTTACCACAAAACAGTCTCATTGGAAGTAACTGTCACACCTGACCCACCCCCAGCAGCAAATAACCTAAGAAACTTCTCCAAAGCAGATTATAACCTCTTACAGGATGGTATAAATAGCTTCACTGTACCCCCACCCCCTTAGATGGAACTGGCAACTATGCCGAGGTCTACACCAGTGCTATTTACAAACACCTGTATAACTGCATTGACTTGGCCATACCTGATAGAACTAAAACAGGCTTCTCAAGGAAGAACAAACTTGCCTGATGGACAACTGGCATTGACAGGCTTTACAATAAAAGGAAGAAATTGCTGTCAGGGTAAGAGGGAGCCAAGCCCTAAACTGGAAACACTCCCGGCTCAGCTTAAACAAATGAATAAGATTTCTGGTGAAGTCCTCCAAAGCAAACTACAAGTGCAAATTAGCTTCCTCAACTAAGGACAACCATAAGGCGTTCTTTAGTTACATCCATGACCTAAAAGGAAAGGCCCAGATTTGTGCCGTACTGGTAGTTAATGATGCCACATATACTGAGCCTGTGGACATAGCTAGCCTGTTGGCCGACAGGTTCTGTGAAAACTCTACCTGTCCCCTACCTTGCATCTCTAAAGGGCAGGTCATAAATGCCTTCTCTAAGGGCAAAAATGCATCTATTGGACCTGATATCCCAGGAAGTGTCCCGCATAGGCTTCAACAAGAATTACCAGCACTAGCGGGTATTCTTTTTTTTCAGTCATAGTTATACCATTCCTCTCAACTGTACAGATTTTTGCAGAATGTCCAGATTTTTACCTCGTATTTTTGGTCTGCTCCTTGTAAAATCTGTGGTTTTCTGGAAAATCATTGAAGATTGAAGTCACTAAATAATACTAAATAATGACAGACATTTGAGTTTCAGACTTTATATCATTCAGAAAATTCATAATAATGCAAAACCTGTTATTCTAGCAACTGCTAAGTTTATAGGAGTAGTATTTAAATTCTCTCCCTATTTTTGGATCTTTGTCCCCCCCCATTCTTCCTGGCTTTGTCCAGATTTCTTGCACTAAGAGGTTGAGAGGTATGGTCATAGTCTAAGCACTGGCTTCATCCCAGCTGAATGGAAAATGACCACCGTTATTCCTTTGAACAAAGGTGGTGCTACCACTGACCCCAGGAATTGTAGCACTTACCCTGGGAACTACAGCCTTTTAGCCTGACTAGCCTTATCTGCAAGGCCATGGAGCGAATCGTCATGGACCTTATCAACACAGATATAGGTAGTTTCCAAATTCTTGACTCTACTCCATTTCGATTTGTCAAAGGAGAGATCATGCCTGTTAAACCTGGTAGACTTTTTTGAGCCGGTCGCCAAAGCCTTGGATGAGGGGAAATCTGTGCATACAGCTTGCCAAGGCATTTGACACTATCCCCAATTTGGGCATCACTGACAAACTCGCCCAGCTAGGTATCAACCCTTATATCACTAGATGGGTTGCTAAATGTCTCAACGGTAGAACCCATATAGTCAAAATAGGGTAATCCATCTCCAGCAGCAGACCTGTAACCAGTAGTGTTCCACATGGATCAGTCCTGGGACCTATACTGTTTGGAATCTATTTCTCCAAAGTACAAGCAAAAACTAAAGGTCTGTGGCTGACAAAGTTTGCTGATGACTGCAAACTGGGAGCAGTCATAGAATCTCCATATGATGTCAACATCCTGCAAGAGGGTCTTACACAAACAAATGATTGACGCCAAAGCCATTGCCTTAAATTCAATGCAAAAAATGTGTAATCATCCCTTTCAGTAAGAGAGTTGTCTTTGCTAAGTACCATATCGATAGCAAACACCCCAGGTACGCACTCTGTAGTGAGAAACCTGGGCACACAGTTGGACAGCAACCTTACCTTTGGCCACCATTTCTCCACAGTGATAAAAAGGGCATTCTATACTGCTCATCTCATAAGTATGGGCATTGTCTCCAGAACAAAAGAAGTTATAACCTCCCTGTACTTTTCCCTCATCAGGGCAATAACAGAATACAACACCCCTTTTGGTATGTACCTTTCCAAGCACTTGCAGCAATTAGAGAGACCACAGAGGTTCCTCACAAAGAAAATTCAAGGTCTTCAGCATCTGTCCTGTGTGGATAATCTGAAATCATTGTCACTTTATTCTGTTTCATACAGACTACTCAGAGGCAATCTCTCCCTTGCATAGAAGGCAATCTCTGACACTGCTTTACTGGAAATGCTGCATATCCGTAATTCAAATGGTACACTGGTTATTCACTCTAAAGACCTTAACCTGGTATGTGACACTAACAGAACCTGCTGGAGGGAATTGTATCCCAGAGGTTACCACCCATTTGGAGCAGACTCCCACTTCATGTCAAACAGAGCACCACATTGGCCCTCTTCAAACGCAATCATGGCAATTGGATGAGTAATTGTAAATTCACCCAGGGTCCCACCTGTGTCCTTCTTGGACATTGGCAATAGGTGCTGATCGTGGAAATAAGGGTAGAACTTGGCTAGGCTTATAAGGGCCCTAGGGCCATTAGGCTAGTAACTTCCTATGAGATTTTACCAGTAGGGATGACTGCAAGTAGGGGTACAGAAAATGGGCAAGAGGGGCTGGAATTTACTGAAGAAATCTGGCAAAGGAACCAGGCTATTGAGAGCAAATAACTAGAAAAGTAATAGAGTGGGACAAGGCCAAGAAGACATTCATACTGCAGGCTAGAGACTGCCTTCCCTACCAGAAATTGATAACTGAATGTAGGCAAAGAGCAAGGGATAGGGAAATCTTAATTGGAGAACCTGCTCTGGTGGTATTTTTAGTTGAGTCTAGGACAGAAGCTGCTGCTAAAAAAAGAGTAATGAGTAGGGCATATAAAATTCTGCATGATAACTATAAGAATCAGAAGACATTAGAAAAAACTTGGGAAGAGAGACTGGAAAGCAATTTACAAGAGAACAATGGGAGGACATATGTATGGATCCCAGGTATCTATTTATTTATTTTTATTTTACATTTGTTTACCGGGCTAGTCCAGCTGGATTAATGTCCATTTTCAGTGGAGGCCCGGGGAGAAAAGCTCCAGAGGTTAAAAACAGTTATTGGAAATACATAAAAAGACAAAGTACAAATGTATTATACAAAGGGAAAAAAAATGTAAGTACAAATATTAAAGATCTTAACTAATCAAAATCATTCTAGGTCAGAAAGAAGTGAGGTCAGAGGTTAGCAACTAGCAAAACAATATAATAAGGTATCAAATCATAAACACAAACAATTCCTGTTTTTTTTTTTTTTAGTGAGTTAAGTAATATTTACAACAAAGGGATAATATCTCAGTTGAAGTAGAAGATGAAATACAAGTGGATAAGAAAAGTTTATAACAAACATAAGGGTGCCAACAGGCTAGTCTGGGTTGGTACAAGAGCAAAGCCAGAATTTATTAAGATGTATTAAAAGTTGTTTCTTAAATAGTGGGAGAGTAGGCAAAGAGGACAAACCAGATGAAAGATTATTCCATATTTTACCTACTGAGTTAGAGAAAAGGCAATTGCCTGCAGAATTCATAATTTTGGTAATATTAACAAGTGATTTATCAGAGGAACGTAGTTGTTTCAGGTTGATATAAGGAGTCAAGAGGTTAGAAAGAGCTGGTGTTTTAGAAGGTTAGTATAGAATTTTGTGTGCTATTAAGAGTTGTTGAAAAATGAGCTTGTTAGGGAGTTCCAGCCAGTGTAGTTGTTTTAGGTTTAGACAGTGGTGAGCTCTAAATTGGGAAGTGGTGGCAAAGCGGGCAATATTGTGGTAAGATGTAGTAAGTTTCTTAAGGTTACTTTTAAATAGATTAGTGTAAATAGAGGAAGCATACAAAAGGGTAGAGATAAGGTGTGTTTGGGCTAAGGTTATCCTAGCTTCAGGTGTGAGGAAGGGCTTTATTCTGTATAGGGATCCAATCTTTTTATTAACAGCTTTTATTGTGGTGTTGATGTGGCAATCATAGTTGAGATTATTATCGATAATAACACCAAGAAGTTTAGTTGAGGAGTCAGGAGAGATTATGGTGTTGTCAGTTGCAGTAATACAGAAGTTTATCAAAGTAGATTTACGGGTAGGTGAGAAGAGTAATAATTTAGTTTTCTTGGGGTTAAGGAGTAGACAGCGATTGGAGAACCACTGTTCAACAGTTGAGAAGGCTGATTGTGTTTGAAACTGGAGTTCTGTTTGAGAAGAGGCAGTGCAAATTATAGTGGAGTCCTCTGCATATTGTATGCAGGTAGTATTAGGTAAAGATGATTGAAGGTCATTAATAAAGATAGAAAATAGAAGTGGGCCTAGGATAGACCCTTGAGGTACTCCTAAAGAGATAGGAAGGAGAGTAGAGAGAGAATTTTTCCAGAGTACAGCTTGCTGACGATTTACAAGATAGGAAGAGAACCAGGTAAGGGAAGAAGGCTCCAGGGCCAGAGATTTTAATGTGTGCAAGAGAAGTGTATGATTAACCATGGCAAAGGCTTTTGATAGGTCTACGAAAAGCGAAGATGTAAGTTTGTTGTTGTTACGGTTTAAGTTAATAGTGTTGGTGAAGGAGAGAAGAGCTGTGGTAGTACTGTGATCAGGTCTAAAACCGTGTTGAGTGTCAGCTAGAAGGCTATTCTTGAGGAGGTGGTTGAGCAGTTGTTTATGTATGCATTTTTCTGTGATTTTAGCTAAGGGGGATAAAAGTGCTATGGGATGATAGTTGGAGAAGTCATAAGATTTGCCTCCTTTGTGGAGGGGTATGATATGTGATATCTTCCAGATTGTTGGGAAAATACCTTCTTTTATTGATCTGTTTGTCAAGATAGAGACAGGGTAAGCAATGGCTTTTGCTGCTAGTTGCAGGAATTCAGCAGGAAGTTTGTCTGCAGAAGGGGTGGTAGGTTTGAGTTTTTGGATGAGAGATTGTATATAAGAGGTAGAAACCAGTTCTTATCCAGTATCCATTTGATAAGTTTACTATCCGGTGTGTAAATTGTAATGAAGGAGTTCTTGAATCCAGTACTATGTTCCTTATGGGAGTTGGGTTCCCCTCCAATGCAATTTTGTTAAAATAATTATTCTGATCTTTTATTATTCTTTAAAATTTGGACAAAATACTTCCTATCGCTCTTAATACATCAGGTTATTCACAAATGTTTCTGCGCACCCTCTTTTTTTTTTTTTTTTTTTATCATTTTTTTCAAAAGAAGGCATTCATCCAAGAAATGTTCCTGTAAGTTGGTCATTCCGGCTGCTCTTGCAAATTGCCCCTTCACTACCACTCTTTTCTGTGCAAGTGGATGAACATTATTGAAATGAAGAAAACCATTAGAATATGTCGGTTTGCTATAAATTCTAGATGTATAACTGCTAGTAGATATATGTTTTGTCAACCATGCATCTAAATATGCTATGCTTTCTTCACCTATCTCATGTGTGGACTTGAAGAAACTTGCGCTTTCATTAATATAATCAAGAAAGCTTAGTATTTTCTCCTTATTTCACACAATAAAGATGTCATCCAAATGTCTAGTGTACAACCTGCCTGAATCCATTATTTTATTATTTATTAAGTAGAGAGTTTTTTTCCCATTGTACCATAACTATATTCGCGAATAGAGAACCGCAAGCGGAACCCATTGCCATCCCTTTCTGCTGCAAATAGTATTGCCCTTCAAAGATAATTGTTTTTTAGCACTATTTCAAGCAGTTGTTCATATAAATTGATTTGATCTTGTGAGATTCCTTTACTTAATAAGTAGTCTGTGAGCCACTGAATACCCAACTCGTGGTATTACTGTACAGGGTCTTTAACATCTATTGTTAAGAACAGGTATTTCTCCTTATAGTCTAACTGATCAGTTATAGTCTAACTGATCAGTTTTACCCAGAAAGTCCAAAAATCCCTGCAGACATGTAGTTCTTGCAAAACAAACTGTTTGTTTCTCATCAAGAAACTTAGCACAGGCATAAGTAATAGAACCTCTGGCTTCTACAATTGGGAGCATTGGGGGATTTTGAATGCTGTGTATCTTCTGCACTCCAGATATGGCCGGTATTGTGGGGGTTACTGCATTCAAGTTGTTATATTCATCAGTGTTAATCTGTTGTTGTATGCATAAGTCATTTAGTTTGGTTGTGATCTTTCTCTATGATGTATTTAATTCGTTCTTCGAGGCCTGTCTATAAGTGTCTTCAAATAGCATCCTACCCACAGACAGGTTTTTTCATGACTACAAGCCTTCCCCCTTTATCAGGCTTTATGATTCTAATGGTACAGTTCTTCATGCCTTCCAGTTTTTCCCACTCTTCCCTAGTGTTATGTTCATTAACTCCTTTTTTGTCGAAATGAAGTATATTTCTCACATCCAGTTCACACATTTTCTCAAATGAATGCAGAACTGGGTGTCCGGGGGGAGGGGGTTAAAAGGTGCTCAAGACTCTCAGTCCTGTCATAGCCATAGAAAGATCATTAAAAATTGTATTAAGCAATATGTCAGAGCTTAACTTCAAGGTCCATCAGTGTCTTTGCAATGTCAGCATTTTTTGTCGGAACAAATGATGGGCCTCTGGCAAATAAATCACCACAGTAATCATTTATAGAATATGATGGAAAACTGTAAATTTTGAAATCCCTGTTGATATTTGTCACAATTGTACAAGGTCATTCATTTAGATTCTCATTAATGTCCTCATTTGCATTGTGCTGATTCAATGCCAGCTCATTTTCTTTGACCCCCGATCAGGGCCGGTGTTAGCATTTTGGGGGCCCCCAGCAAATGTCAAGTTGGGGGCCCCCTAGGCACTTCCAGTATAAGCATCATCCTAACAATGCCATCCATCCTAAGCAACCTTTTATTTCATGCTGCAAACTTTTAGGAGCAGTATCCACAGACAGACCTGCAGCTACAAGCTTTTACATTACAACAGGCCTATGTATCACACTATCACTATGTTGAGCTGTCTAACAAAGGGGCAGTTAGAGTTACTGGCACTTAGTTGCAACAGTGATACATTGCAACAAGTCTATGTACAGGTCTGGACTTAAAGTGAAATGATGACTGGGCCTACATTTCAACCCCCCCCCCCCCACACACACACACACACACACCCCAGTCCTCTCCTCTGAGTCCTTCTCCTTTTGGGCTCCCCATACCATCCATGTTACCTTTTTCTTCCTTATCTCACATTTTGCCTTACTCTAAGCTTTTTCAAGAAGCCATAACTTTCTATATGCTCTGAAGTGCATTTTACACAACCTTTTCCAATGATAGCTTGAACAGAAATTATGATTAAGGAAAGAAATTCACTGTTGTGGTTCAGCTTTAGTTTTCCTTGCATCCTTCAACACACCTTTCCTGAACAAGACAGCCCAGTAATAACCATTTAGAAAATAACTCAAGTCAGGGCCCAAGAAGCCACAGGTTTACAGATGGTCTGGGATGCATTTTAGAGCATTTTTAACATTTTACTCCAATGGTTGCCTAAATAAAATTATGAAGAAAAAAAGAATTTCAGTCTTATTTTTTCTTTCAAGGCATAATTGTGCCCAAGGCTTAATTTTCAAAGCTGACAAAATTGTAGCTTACAGTAAACTAACAAGCCAGTAGTTGTGAGAATATTTAAGTCTTATCTGGAAATACTGCCTACCTCCCTAACTCTCTAATAAAGACAAGTCACTGCCTATGCATCCCTCTGGTGTTAGACTGGGATAAAAGCAGAGATTTAAATTGCCTTTGTCATATATTTCAAGTGACTGATGATATACATATACATAGCATGTTCTTCACCCCAGCCGTCAAATGTAGCCGCATGTATATGTGCCTAGTATGTGATTGTGAGAATGATTTCAGTAATATTCAAGTTTGTTGCTCCTGGACAGTACACCTCTCTTACACAAGCTATAGTAACCTTCTTTGTATACCTCTGAGGTCTGTGAGAAACACTGCCCTCAGCTCAGACACAAGCTATAATGACTTCATGTGCACACCTCTAAGGTTTGACTGTGATGAAAATTAAAGATGTAATATCCACACAATCTCTAGCCCTGCATAACCTGTAGCAGCTTTATGTACACACACACATTTGAGCAGGGCTGGTTTTAGAATGGGTGTGGTTGTAAACAGAGGCTATTAGCTTTATCCTAAAAGGGTCATATCTCAGCACCATTCAGGTTAAACAGCGTATTCAGAAAATTGATATATTTTTCTCCAACAAGCAACAGCTTTGGTGGGGGCCCCCACAGAGTCAAGGATGATAAAGGGAGTCCCCATTATCCATTTAGACAGTCTGGTGAGTGGGGGCAACCAGGCTCCAAGAATATCTAAGTGTCTGAATGTTCTGTGATATATGTTCTGTCTTACTTTCGAAATATAATTACTTGTTAGGTACATTTTTTACTGATACACAGAAGAATAATGACTGTGTCCTGGCATTATTGGGTGCATGCACAGATAAAAATCATTGATGTTTTTTACACACACACACACACACAACATGCATGCATAAGCCACAGCAGTACTAGTTATGTACTTAATTTCAGCAAACAGCAATGCCTTGTGCAACATTGGTACTGCCACACCAGATTAGTCACTGCTGTTTAGCAGTCATCTAACAGCAGAAGCAATAAGATTTATCCCATTGAGGAGTAATGCATACTTGTCACTGTCCCTACTTTCACAGACCTTCCCTGATTTTGTTCATACTTTTGCTTTATCCTTCGTAAAAAGTCTGATTTGCTGGTAAATCATTCAGGATTACAAACAGTCAATTAATCCAGACATCTGAGTTTTATACTTATTGTCCAAAAATAGATGTTGATGCAAAATATGTTATTCTAGTAACTTTATAAGTGAATTAGAGAAATATTTAAACATATTTATGATTCTGAGCATTTATTCTATTATTTTTGGGATTGTACTGAATTCTTAAGCAAAGAAATTGAGTTATAGAATCAGGTGTTCTGGTATTAGTTATAAAACTACCTGAAAGAGAAACTATCCCTGATGATCGGAAGCATCAGCTCTTCTTAAAATCCAAAGTTTGCACTGAGGTAAGTCACTCTGGGCTGCTGATCCCTCTAGTGCTTATATTGTTCATGTTCATTATCATCTTCATCCTAACAGGGTCATATCACAGCCCTGTTCATGTTAAAGAGGATAATTAGGAAATTAATGCATTTTTCATTCCTCATTTTTCCCCAATCAGCAGCAGCTTTTGTGGGGCCCCACACAGACAAAGATGATTAAGGGGCCCCTGCAGCCATGGTTTTGCAGGGACTAAAAGCTGGCTATGTAGTTAGTTTTAGTGGAGCAAATGTCCAAAGCAGGGTTTAACTAAGCCAGGAGCACTATGTCAGTAGTAAAATATTTAATGGCATTCTGATGCCTGTTACTTGACAAAACACCGTTACTACAACCAGAAATATCTTTGAATTTTAAGGGAGATATAAATAAGAGTTATTACCCTCATAGTTTATTAAGTATGCAAGACTGCTGCACTAGCTTTTGCTGGTTTTACAGATGTGACAAAATATCAGGATAAGATAACTTGCTGTGGTTGGGGGCCCCCAGGGAACAGGGGCCCCCAGCCTGGTGCCTAAAACCGGCTATGCCCCCGATTTTGCCATGCTTCATAATTGTTCCCTCAACAGAGCAGTGTTATCAGAAATGTTCAGTCACTGGGGCCAGTCTTGTGATTTCTTTGCATCTCCTGCCAAAGTAGAGCAGTTACTTTGCCCTCATCTCTCAACAGCGGCAGTCACAGAGGGATGCTGTAGTTCATACTTGGCCATCTGATCTTCTGTATGCCTTCCTTTATATTCCTCTAGTAATTATGTTCTTACAGCTGCCCTGCACAGAAGTCTTCTGTGATACTCATTGCACCCTTCTGACCCTGACATATTTGGTACCCTTACCTGTGGCCTCGTCTTCTTTAACCACCATACGTCTTGGATCCCAAGTCAGATCTCCTGTTTCACCCATCTGGCGGGCTTCATCCAGGCATTACATTCCTCAAATAACTACAATCTCTTCAATTTCACCACACAGTTTCTTCAATGTCAATCATGGCCAGTGATTCCCGTTTAGCATCTAGGGTCATTCATATTGTATCTTCTTCATAGAAGCCTTCCACTTGGAATTTCTGCTAGAGTAAATGTAAAATGTTTTCTATGTGGGCTGTCAGTTAAGGACTAGATCCTTTTTCTGCTCCTCTTTCCTCTCTGCTGGATTTTTGGCAGCCTGTCTCAAAGGCATATACTTGACCACCTATTAAGGATCTGACTCCCCCTTGGGACCTTACTCTGATGCTACAAGCCCTTGCTTAATCTTTTTCGAACCAGCCACTGCTGCCAGTTTGAAGTTTCTGAGTTGGAAGACTTTGTTTTTGGTGGCTATAACGTCTGCTAGATGAATTTCTAAACTGCAGGCCTCGTCTTGCAAACATGCTTTTTTGATTTTTCATAAAGACTGAGTAACTTTGTGGCCTAATCCTACCATTGCATCTAAAGTAACTATGAAGTCAGCTTTGATTCAATGTATGCATTTGCTTGTATTTTTTTCCATATTATTCTAACCAAGTGGAATATATTTTGCTTACTTTGGATGTACACCATCATCTGAGACTTTATTGCATTGCACAAAAGATTTATGTAAAAAATGGTTAAATATTCGTGACTTTTTTAAGCCACATTAAAGTCCAGAGTTTCTATGGTCACTTTGTCTAGATGGCTTATGGATCACATTGCCTTTGTTTACAGTTCAAATGAATTATATCTTTCAACCAAACCAGTAGCATATTCCACTAGATCCATTTCAATTTCTGCTGTCTTCCTCAAACAGTCATTGGTAGATGATATTGTGTGCAGCAGTAACTTGGTGTACAGTACACACCTTTGTCATATTTGAAACTGGAAATCATTTCCAGATCCAGACCAGCTTTCAGTTCCACCATTCTCAAAGATATCTTGTCATGATTCCACTCAAGATTAGCAATACCTAGGAGAAGCTGTCCAACAGTCGAGGCAGACTGAGGGGGGACAACATAGGATTTAGAAGTTATGTACTTACCTCAAGGGTATATCCTTGTTGTCCTTCTCCATTCATCTTGACAATCTTTCCCCCTTCCACTTTCAAATTGGCAAGGCCCTTTTTAAGTTTTATTCCTAGAGTATCAAGGTGGAGCCTGCCTGAAGCCCGTCTTCTCCCTCCTATTACCCAGTAGGTTTTTCCATTTTTCTTGAGAATTTCATGTCTGTTTTCAGGGGCAGACTTGATCAGAGGAGTAGTCTTAGTTCATTGCTTTATGGGAGATGGACAGCTCAAGCATTGGGGAAGGTCTGAAAGTGTTGCTGGCCTTAAGGCAGATAATCCAGACAGTTGAGACAGATGGATATGCTCAACTCGGACCTAGCTTTATGGTAAATACTTAAGTTTTAATGTGAAGTTGTTCAATCTCTCCTTCATTCTTACTGATGGGTTCGGAGCCGATCCTCCGCTCCAAGTCGGTCAAATTGCAAAGCTCAAGGTCTCTAACAGCTCAAGGCCAAAGCCCTATCCCACAGTGCACCACTACATTCCCCAGATCTAGTTTGCTGCTGCAACTGATCGTGCGTTTCTCTACAGCTCAGGCCGTTGGAGAGATGTCTAATTTTGTGCTAGTTAATGTTTATATAGGCTTGTAGTTAGGACAGTTTATCCATTTTCGTATTTTATATCCTTTTCGACCTAATATCTCTCTAGTTGTTGGGCGTTGGCCCCTGTTTTTCTTTCTGTGTTTAGCCATTTGGCTTATTTGCCCTATATGAGTTAGGCTTTTGCAGTTTCTGCAATTTGTCGTTAGCTGGTTAGGCTCTTAGTCGTTTGTTGGCTGTTTTCCGTTTTTTACCTTAGCCTGTTGGGCTTATTCTGTGTTTGCAACAGACTTTAGGAAGCTACAGTAAGCTGCCTTTTAGTACTTGTAGCCAGTTAGGCTTAGTTTCATTTGCTGACAGGGTATTGTTGTTTTCCTTGCTGACTTCTGTATTCTTGTCACTATGTCTAAGAAGGCAAAATCAGGATTTAAAAGGTGCCCTAAATGTAATCAGAAGATGTCTATAACTGATGGCCACTCTACATGTGTGTATTGCTTGGGTGAGGTCCATTTACAGGAAGTTTGCTCCATTTGTCATGGGTTCAGCTCTAGAGTTTTGGCTGAAAGGAAACGTAAGCTAGTGGAGCATGGATTAAGTCTGTTTTCCTGTCAGACTTGGATTCTGCTCCGGGACAACCAAAACCTTCTTCTCCAGCCTCTTCCACTAGTTCGGGTCCGAAGGGCTCTTCAGTTCCGACATCTTCTAAGAAAGCTCCTGTCTCGGCTCCACTGTCATCGGAACCGACCGTACAGATAG
Organism: Protopterus annectens; assembly: GCF_019279795.1. NCBI lineage: Eukaryota > Metazoa > Chordata > Ceratodontiformes > Protopteridae > Protopterus > Protopterus annectens. The sequence goes on along the minus strand of NC_056728.1, from coordinate 493,978,492 downwards.
TTGGTAGGAGCTGATGTTCTTCATGTTTCACTGTTGTAGTCATTACACTTGGGTTATCCTGCTGGCAGGCTACCCTCAGTCGGCCTGAATTCCAAAGTCTAGGTCCGGCGTCGGTTGCTGTCGCCTCCTCCCTGATGTCAGAGTGCCAGGGGTACAAAAGATGCAGCTGACGCCATTTTCTTCAGTCTTTCTTGCCACGAGGTGCCCAAAGCATAAGTAGTTCGCAAGTGCCGGTCGGCCGACTCCTGAGATTTTCGTGTTCGAATTTCAGATCCGAAGTCTTCTTCAGAAGCTACCCCATTGGGAAAACTTTTTTTCTTGCTCCAGACCGATGTCGGAAAAAGTTAATAATTGTATTTCTTATGGGAAGCAAATACCTCATAAGGACTTTCATTCTTACTGTATTCCTTGCCTAGGCCCTGACCACGATGTTGCTAGTTGTCAGTTTTGTGCTAGATTTAACCAATGCACTATTAAGCGTCAGTACGATTTTGCATTACACTATTTTGGCAGAAGGTTTAATTATACAATGTCGTCGGTTAGCCATCTGACTACCAGAATTCACAAGAAACGCAAAGAAAAAGAAAAGGACAAGTATCCGAGGTCCAAAACAGACGACAAGGCTTCTTCTAAGCCAGTCGCCGGTTCACCAGTTCTCAGTGAGGCGCCTTTGCAGCCCCTGACGCCCGCTACTTTAGACCCGCAGGCCACTACCGACTCCCACGTGGAGTTGACTAGGCCGCTGGAAGATCAAAGTATTGGACCTTCAGAGACCATTCCCTCAGATGGGTCCAGAGCCATTACCTCAGATGGGTCCAGAGCCGCTGAGCAGGCATCTGCTTCTGAGGGAGTTTTCAGACCTACTCAATTATACATTAGAACGACTTCAGCTTCAAAGGCAAAGACTAAAGCACCTTTAAAGACAAAGAAACAAGTACAACAGCCTCACGGACAGGCCTCTATGCACAAAAAGCAGATGCTCAAAATGGCCGAAGACCTAATTACTTTGATCAGATATTCCCATCCCCCTCCTGATAAAAGGCCTAGGCAAGAGACAGAATATGAATCTTCAGATCAGGTTTCCATTTCATCTGATTCCTCTTCTGATCAGGAATACTCAGTTCCTCCCTATGAGGATTCTGATGCTGAAGAATCTATCCCTTCAGTCTCTCCTCCTGAGGATTACTCTTTTGAGGAAACCTTGCATACCATGAGGGAACATTTTCACTGGGAGAGCCAAGATTTTTCAGAATTTAAGAAAAGGCTCAGAGACTTCCTTTTACTACCACAACACAGGCCCCTATCTATTCCACCTGCGTTAGACATTGTAGATGATGTATTTTCAGAGTCCAGTCTGACCCCTGACTCCTTACCTTCAGCTCCTGTTAAGCCGGGCAGATACTACAGGGTTCCTGACTGTCATAAATTCCTTTTCAAAAACCCTGCTGCTGACCCAGAAACAATCTCTCAGGATCCCAAAGGGGTCAAGGCTTCCGCTGCAAAAAAACCTTACCCACTCAGACAGGGATTCTAGGGCATTAGACAGATGGGGAAAAAAGATTTACACTTCTGCTACCTTCGCTATAAGAGCTTTAAATTGTCAGTTTCATATGCTCAAATATCAGCAATATATTATGTCACTGCTTAAACAGAAAATGTTGATAAATTCTGAATGTGCAGAAAACAAAGAAATGCAGGATTTATTGCATGCAGCTGAACAAGTTGGAAAGCATACTTTGCAATGTGGTTTTGATTCTTTGGAGGCCTCCTGCAGGGCCGCTGTTACGGGTTTTGTCATCAGGAGGCATGCTTGGTTAAAGGAACAAAATCTGCCTGATCGTGTCAAAGCAAAATTATTAGATGCTCCATTACAGCATGATACTTTGGTGTTAAAGCAGAAGAGGTGTTAAAGAAAATGGGAGGGCAAAGCTAAATCTATGCGTAGGGCAAAGCTAAATGTATGCGTACGGTTAAGGATTTTCTTACAGGTACATTCACCTAGATTTAGCAGACACTGGCCTACAAAGAATTGGTCCTTTCCAGTGTCAGACAGACCACAGAGGGGCAGATACAGACACCCAAGAGGCAGATCCCAGCCCCAAGTTTTGTACAGGTCTAAACAATGGGGTGCTTTTACCTCCAAAAGTGGAGAAGACAAATCACAGCCATACAGGAAACAGTCCCAATGACTTTCCCCCTGCCTGCACCAAGCTCTTATCTTCTGGCAGCACATTTAGGGGGAAAAAATAGCACTTTTTCTCAAAATTGGCATATAATAACCCAGGACAAATGGGTCCTAGACAGTGTCACAAGGCTACAAGTTTCACTTCCATACCCTGCCAAGGACAAACGGTTGGCCAAATCTGCCAAAACATCAATGGGCAGAGGCACAAAAACAAGTCTCATCCCTCATGGACATAAGGGCCATTCAACAAGTACCAGAGCAAGAGCAGGGACAAGGATTTTATTCAAAACTTTTCTTGGTCCCAAGAAAGGACAACACCTGGAGACCAATACTGGACCTATCTATTCTAAACACATTTCTGGATATACCAAAATTCAAAATGTTGACTCTACAGCAACTTCTGCCCATGCTGTGCAAGAAGGCTTGGCTAGTGACTTTAGACCTAAAAGAGGCATACCTGCATGTCCCAATCAGACCAACCTGCAGAAGATACCTCAGATTCAAAGCTGGCTCAATGCACTACCAATTTTCTGCACTGCCCTTTGGCTTATCTACTGTGCCCAGGGTCTTCACAAATTGCCTGGCACCAGTAATTGCATTCTGCAGACAAAGAGGAATACAAATATATCTTTACTTGGACGACTGCCTCATTCAAGCAGAGAACAAGGACATTCTACTACAACATCTGGTGTTTGTAAAGAGATTTCTAACAGGCCTGGGGTACACAGTCAACGAAAAGAAATCAAAACTAGTACCCTCTCAAGAGATAATATTCCTGGGTGCAAGCTTAAATACAACTGCCCAGATGGCTTATCTCACGCCAGACAAACAAAGACAACTGACTACCTATTTCAACCTGTTAGCAACAAAGGCCCAGTTATCTGCAAGAAATATTCTGCAGGCTTTGAGTTTCTTGGCATTCTGCATTCTACTAATTCCATATGCGAGACTGCATATGAGGAAACTTCAGTGATACCTAAAAAGTGTTTGGACTCAACATTGCCACAGTCTGGAAACAATAATTACCCTCATTCCCTGCCTGCAGCAGGAGTTTCGATGGTGGGCGAAGGCTTGTCACCAGAACAAGGGGCAGACATTCACTTTACCTCCAGCCAGGCAAACATTAACAACAGATGCATCGGATTATGCCTGGGGGGCCCACATGGCAGGAAGGTGTATTCAAGGCACATGGTCCGCAAACCAAATGCATCTACATATCAATCAAAAAGAGATGCTAGCTGTTCAGAATGCCCTGACAGCCTTCAAGGATCTACTTCATCTGGGACAATTACTGATAAAGACAGACAACACCACGGTCATGTGGTATATAAACAAACAGGGAGGCACTCATTCCTACCCCCTTTGCAGACTAGCCATGACTTTGTGGGACACAGCATTGACTTACCAAGTACATCTGCAGGCAAAATTCCTGCCAGGAAAGATAAATACTCTGGCAGACGAACTAAACAGAAACCTCATGGATCCCCATGAGTGGAAATTGGATCCACAAGTCTTCAGCATGATAACAAAGAAATGGGGATGCCCAGAGATAGATCTATTTGCCTCTCCTCACAACTACCAACTAAAAAGATTCTGCACAAGGACTTATCACAGCATGGAAAGTGGACGACCTATCTTTCAGCTGGAAAAACTTAGCAGTATATGCCTTTCCTCCACTACCTCTCCTCCCCAAGGTACTCCTAAAGGTCAGACAAGAGAAGCCAAAAATGATACTGATTGCCCCAGACTGGCCCCCCGCCAGTACTGGTATCCAATTCTAACGAACTTGTCTCAATGCCCGGCTTGGACCTTGCCTCAAATACCTTATCTACTATCCCAACAACACAATCAGATCCTGCACAGCCAGCTAAAGACCTTAAATCTGGCAGCATGACGGATAATGTAGTCATACAAAACGCGCCCCTCACTAAAGCTGTGATGGATGTCATTTTGGAGGCCAGAAGGCCTAGTACCAGAAAATCTTACGCTGGAAAATGGAAGAGATTCTGTGCTTGGAACCAGGCACAAGGAATTGACACAGCTGTACCAAATATTCCTCAGATTTTGCAATACTTAACTGAGATGCTGGACAAAGGCCTATCCTTTTCATCAATTAAAATTCATGCCTCTGCCATTTCGGCTCATTACAATACAGAGCCACCAATCTTTTCTCATCCTTTGTTAAGGCAGTACTTCAGAGGAGGCAAAAACTTAAGGCCTCCAAGGAGATCACCAATACCTGCATGGGACCTCAATTATGTCTTGGAAAAACTCACCCTGCCTCCTTTTGAGCCATCCGTTACAGCTGATATAAAGTTTTTATCTTGGATACCTGAGATACCTGAGACCTGTCGGTACGGGCAACCCTGATGTCCTCTGCTCCGGCAGCGGAATCTGGGAGCCGACACTCTCCTGTCGGTTCCGGGGGGGGGGTCGAACCGATACGTTGGTACCGACTCTTCCCCTTGGGGGCTTCGGCACGGATGAGTTCAGCTCCTACCTTGGGCTCGGGCAGTTCTGGTATGGGAGGAGTCTTCGGTGTCTTCAGACCCAGGTGCTTCCTCACATCGGAGGCGTGGGGCCTTCGATGCCATGAGGGGGGCTTTGTCCACCCCGGACTGCCACAACCTTTGATATGGCCACCTCCTCCCGAAAGGCACCTGAATCTTATCCGCTACCACAGATTCACCATAAGTGTAGGGACCCAGAGCCTCAGGATGCCCCTTTGGGGGAACCCTGCTCTTCCGAGACCTCCCCAGAAATTCCCACTGAGGAGGTCCCTTGGAAGAGGTTATGTAAGAGGAGACATTTAGATTCCCCCCAGGAATCCATCACATCAGACACCGATTTGGAGGAATCGGAAGGGTCCTCAAGCTCCCCTTCTGAGGATATCTCCTTTGGGGATATCCTTGACATCCTTAATCAGAGGGTGACTGGCAGCCCCTAAACCCTACCGAGGACGAATCGGTGCTCCCGAAGGCTTTCTGGTCTCCGCCCTTCGATGAGTTGATGGATCTTTTGTCTCAAAGGGCATGGGAGTCACCAGATTCTATGAAGCCTGTTCCTAGGAGGCCCAACAAATACATTTCAGTGCCTCAAGATAAGTCCTTCTTATCCAAACCCATACCTGTTGATGCCATGGTGGTGGCGGCAGCCACTAAGGAAGAGATGTTGGAGACTTCTATGTCTGTCCATCCTCCTAATAGAGAGTCTAGGATCATGGACAGATACGGGAAGCATGTGTTTAGATGTTCGTGTTTCACTGTTGCAGTCATTACACTTGGGTTATCCTGCTGGCAGGCTACCCGCAGTCGGCCTAAATTCCAAAGTCTTGGTCCGGAGTCGGTTGCTGTTGCCTCTTCCCTGACGTCAGTGCGCCAGGGGTATAAAAGATGCAGCCAACGCCATTTTCTTCAGTCTTTCTTGCTGCGCGGTGCCCGAAGCAAAAGCAGTTCGCAAGTGCTGGTTGGCCGACTCCTGAGATTTACGAAATTGAATTTCAGATCCGAAGTTTTCTATAAAGCTAAATACCCCGTTGGGGAAACTTTTTTTCTTGCTCCAGACCGATGTCAGAAAAAGTTAACAATTGTATTTCTTGTAGGAAGCAAATACCTCATAAGGATTTTCATTCTTACTGTATTCCTTGCCTAGGCCCTGACCACGGCATTGCTAGTCTGTTTTGAGCTAGATTTAACCAATGCACTATTAAGCGTCAGTACGATTTTGCTTTTCATTACTTTGGCCGAAGGTTTAACTACATAAAGCTGTCGGAACAACCGACAATCGGAGTTCATAAAAAGCACAAGGAAAAAGAAAAGGACAGGCATCTGAGATCCAAAACCGATGAGGAAGCCTCTTCTAGGCCAGTCGCCTGTTCGCCGGTTCTCAGTGAGGTGCTTTCGCAGCCCCTGACACCCGCTACCTCAGAGCCACAGGCCACCTCCGACTCCCACATGGAGACAGCTAGGCCTCTGGATACTCAAGGTATTGGGCCTTCGGAAACTAATCCATCATATGGGTCCAGAGCCGCTGAGCAGGCATCGGCTTCTGAGGGTGTTTTCAGACCTACACAGCTTTATATCAAGCCAACTTCAGCATCAAAGACTAAAACAGTTTTAAAGACAAGGAAACAAGTACAGCATTCTCCAGGACAGACTTCCATGCCTAAGAAACAGATGCTCAAAATGGCCGAAGACCTAATTACTTTGATCAGGGGATCCCATCCCCCTCCTGATAAGAGGCTTAGGCAAGACACTGAATATGATTCCTCTGATCAGGTTTCCATTTCCTCTGACTCCTCTTCAGAACAGGGATACTCTATTCCTCCCTATGAGGATTCTGATGCTGAAGAATCTATTCCTTCAGCTTCTCCTCCTGAGGATTACTCATTTGGGGAAACCCTGCATACCATGAGGGAGCATTTCCACTGGGAGAGCCAAGATTATTCAGATTCTAAGAAAAGGCTCATAGACTTTCTTTTACTACCTCAGCACAGTCCTCTTTCTATTCCTCCTGTTCTAGACATTGTAGATGATGTATTTTCAGAGTCCGGTCAGTCTCCTGACTCTTTACCTCCTGCACCTGTTAAGCCAGACAGATACTGCAGGGTTCCAGATTCTCATAAATTTCTATATAAAAACCCTGCTGCTGACACAGAAACTATTTCTCAGGGTCCCAAAGGGGTCAAGGCTGCTACTGCAAAAACCTTGTCCCCTCAGATAGAGATTCTAGGGCACTGGACAGATGGGGGAAAAAAGTTTACACTTCTGCTACCTTGGCTGTAAGGGCTTTAAATTGTCAGTTGCATATGCTTAAATATCAGCAATATTTAATGTCTCTGTTAAAACAGAAAATGTTAACAAATTCAGAATGTGCTGAGAACAAGGAATTGCAGGATTAATTGCATGCAGCTGAACAAGTGGGAAAACATACTTTGCAATGTGGTTATGATTCACTGGAGGCCTCTTGCAGGGCTGCTGTAACAGGTTCTGTCATTAGAAGGCATGCTTGGTTAGAGGAACAGACTCTGCCTGATCATGTTTAATTATTGGATGTTCCATTACAGCATGATACTTTGTTTGGTGTTAAGGCAGAAGAGGTGTTGAAGTAAATGGAGGATAAAGCTAAATCTATGCAGACAGTGAAGGATTTCTTACAGGTGCAGCCACCCAGATTTAGCAGGAACTGGCCTTCTAAGAATTGGTCCTTTTCCGTGTCTGACAGGCCACAAAGAGGCAGATACAGATGCCCTAGAGGCAGACAACAGCCCCAGGGCTCATACAGGCCCAAACAGTGGAGTGCTTCTACCTCCAAAAGCGGAGAAGACAAATCACAGCCGTATAGGAAACAGTCCCAATGACTTCCCTCTGCCAATGCCAAGCATTTATCTTTTGGCAGCACCCTTAGGGGGAAAGCTAGCACTTTTTTTCACAAAATTGGCACATGATTACCCAGGATAAATGGGTCTTAAATATAGTCTCTCCGGGCTACAGGTTCCACTTTCACACCCTTCCAAAGGCAAAAGGTATGCCAGACCTGCCACACAATCAATGTGCAGAGGCACAAAACCAAGTTTCATCTCTCATGGACATGAGGGCTATTCAGCCAGTGCCACAACAAGAGCAGGGACAAGGATTTTACTCAAGACTTTTCTTAGTACCAAGAAAGGACAAAGCATGGAGACCAATTCTGGACTCGTCAACGGGGAGGGAAAATGTGGTTCTGTAAGACCCAAGGAGCCTTTCCGAACTCACAAAATGAATCCTCCTCCAGGGACAGAGGGAGAGGCAATGGTGGAAGACGACGCCCACGTAGCATAGGGGATTCGCAGAACAAGGGTGACAGGGATCAGATGTTCATCGTGCATACAGCTGCAGTCATTACAGATGGGTTCTCCTGCCGTCAGGCGGGTCCTCGGTCGGCCGAATTCCAAAGTCTAGGTCCGGCGTCAGTTGTTGTCGCCTTCTTCCCTGACGTCAGTGCGACAGGGGTATATAAGACACAGCCGACGCCATTTTCTCCAGTCTTTTTTGCCGCGCGGTGCCCAAAGCAGAAGCAGTTCGCAAGTGCCGGTCGGCCAGCTCCTGAAATTACGAAAATTTGGAACCCGAAGTCTTCTTTAAAGCTAAGTACCCCGTTGGGGAAACTTTTCTTGCCTCAGACTGATGTCAGACAAAGTTAACAATTGTATTTCTTGTGGGAAGCAAATACCGCATAAGGATTTCCATTCCCTTTGTATTCCTTGTTTAGGCCCAGACCACGACGTCTCGGGCTGTCGCTTTTGTGCTACCTTTAATAAACGCACTATTAAGCGTCGGGCGGAGTTCGCCCAGCACTTTTTTGGTAAAGCTTTTAACTATAAAATGTCGTCGGAGACTCCGACTACCGTTTTGTCCAAAAAATGCAAGGACAAAGACAGACACGCGAGGCCCGCGGTCTCCACCGACACCACGTCAAAACCAGCTACAGGTGGTCCGGTTCTCAGTGAGGCGCCTACGCAGCCCCTGACTACCGACGACACTTCTTTGGCGGTGTCCTCTGTAACCGAGACCGCAGGTTCCTTGGCCCACACCCTGACTACAGCTACTGAAGCCACTGTGAGTGTTGAGCCTCTTAATGTGGACAGATCTACTTCCACCCATGGTGTCTTCAGACCTTCTTCTTCCTTTTCCATCAAGGCCTTTACTAAGTCTAAATCAGCCATGCACTCCCAGAGTCCTGTTGCACAGGGCCCATGTGCAGGCCCCATGCCTAAAAAGCAGATGCTCAAAATGGCTGAGGATTTAATTACTCTTATCAGGGGTTCCCAACCCCCACCAGACAAGAGACCCAGAGTGGAGGAAGAATCTCCCTCTTCTGACCAGGGCTCCATTATTTCAGAACATTCTGATGAAGAGGAGCATTTGTACTCCCCTTTTGAAGATTCTGATGCAGAACAGTCCATTCCTTCTGTATCCCCCCCCCCCCAGAGGATTTCTCATTCGGGGAAACCTTGCATACCTTAATGGAACACTTCCATTGGGAAGGCCAGGATTTTTCAGATTCAAAGAAAAGGCTTAGGGAATTTCTTCTGCTACCTCAGCACAGACCTCTGGCGATACCTCCTGTCTTGGACATACTTGATGATGTTTATTCGGAGGCTTGCCTTAATCCGGATTCCCTACATCCAGCCCCAGTCAAGCCTGATAGGTACTACAGAGTTCCTAACTCACACCAATTTCTTTACAAAAGCCATAATGCTGACCCAGAAACCATTTCTCAGGGTCCCAAGGGAATGAAGGCCTCTACTGCTAAGAATCCATTACCTTCCGAAAGAGAGTCTAGATCCTTAGAAAGGTGGGGAAAAAAGGTATATACCTCGGCCACACTAGCCATGGGGGCCTTAAATTGTCAGTTCCATATGCTTAAATATCAGCAGTTTCTGTTATCACAATTAAAGAATAAAATGTCACAACCTGAACATCCAGATCTGAAGGAGTTACAGGATATGATGCATAGTGCAGAACAAGTGGGTAAGCACACCTTACAATGTGGTTATGATGCTCTAGAGGCCTCAAGTAGAGCTGCAGTTACAGGATCAGTCATTCGTAGACATGCCTGGCTTAGGGAACAAACCCTGCCTGATCATGCCAAAGCTAAATTACTAGAACTAGATGCTCCTTTACAAAAGGATGTATTATTTGGTACTAATGCTGAGGAAATACTAAGGAAAATGGAAGAAAAAACTAAATCTATGCAAACTGTTAAGGCTTTTCTACAGGTACAATCACCACGTTTTAGTAGAAATTGGCCTACAAAAAACTGGTCCTTTCCAGCCATGGACAAGCCCCAAAGAGGTAGATACAGACGCAGAAGGGGCAGAGGACAATCTCAAGGATCATATAGAGGCAGACAATGGCAACCTCCAGCATCAAGAGGTGGTGAAGACAGTGCACAGCAATACAGAAAACAAACCCAATGACTTTCCCCTTTGCATGCCAAACAAGGCTCAAGTGGCAGCACCCTTGGGAGGAAAGCTGGCATTATTTTCAAAAAATTGGCATATTGTCACAAAAGACAAATGGATCCTGGACATTATAAACGGAGGCTACAGATTTCATTTTCACACTCTTCCAAAAATGAGAGGCATGCCGAACCTGCCACACAATCAAAGGGCAGAGGCTCAAATACAAATTTCAAAGCTCATGGACATGAAAGCTATTCAAGAGGTACCTACTCACGAACAAGGTCAAGGTTTTTATTCCAGACTATTCCTGGTACCAAGGAAGGGAACCGATTGGAGACCCATTTTGGACTTATCCATCCTAAACACATTTCTACTGCACAAAATTCAAGATGCTCACCTTACAGCAGCTTCTTCCCATGCTGGGCAAGGGGTCTTGGCTGGTAACATTGGACCTCAAGGAGGCATACCTGCATGTCCCAATCAGACAAAGCTGCAGAAGATACCTCAGATTTCTTGCAGGTTCAATCCACTATCAATTCTCTGCATTGCCCTTTGGCTTATCTACTGCGCCCAGAGTATTCACGAAATGCCTGGCATCAGTAATTGCCTACTGCAGACTTCAAGGGATACAAATATACCCTTATTTGGACGACTGCCTGATCCAAGCGGACAGCAAACACATACTTCTGAAATATCTGGCTTATGTAACACAGTTATTGAATTCTCTGGGATACACAGTCAACAAAGAGAAATCCAGGCTAACACCATCTCAGAAAATAATTTTCCTGGGTGCCAACTTGGACACAAACATCCAGATGGCCTATCTTATGCCAGAAAAACAGGGGCAACTAACTCAGTACTTCAAGATACTAGCAAATTGTACCAGGCTAACTGCAAGGAAAATCCTGCAGGCTCTGGGATTCATGGCATCTTGCATTCTTCTAATCCCATGTGCAAAGTTGCATATGAGGAAACTTCAATGGTACCTAAAAAACCTATGGTCTCAACACAGCCACAGTTTGGAAACAATAATACCACTAATTCCATGTTTACAAAAGGAATTTCTATGGTGGGCTCAAGCATGCCAAACAAACGCAGGTCTACCATTCTGCAAACCTCAAGCAAATCAAGTCATTACAACAGACGCCTCAGACTACGCCTGGGGGGCACACATGACAGACGGGTGCATTCAGGGCAAATGGTCCCAAAAGGAAAAGCACCTTCACATCAATCAAAAGGAAATGCTAGCAGTGATAAATGCAATTACAGCTTTCAAGTACCCCCTGCATCCAGGGCAATTATTAATAAGAACAGACATCACCACAGTAATGTGGTACATAAACAAACAAGGAGGAACACATTCATACCCCCTGTGCAGGCTGGCCATGTCACTTTGGAACAGGGCTCTGGAATGGCAAATCGAGCTTCAAGCACAGTACGTGCCAGGTATGGAAAACATGCTGGCAGACAATCTAAGCAGAAATATGACAGACCCTCACGAATGGAAGTTGCATCCTCAAGTGTTTACAAAGATAACCCAAGCCTGGGGAAGGCCAGACATAGATCTCTTTGCCTCCCACAAAAATCACCAATTAACAAAATTCTGCTCAAGGACATTTTATCCAAAGGCCTGGAGAGTGGACGCCCTTTCTTTCAGTTGGGCAGCACGGACAGTTTATGCCTTTCCACCTCTTCCTCTACTGACCAAGGTGCTTTTGAAAACAAGAGCAGACAGACCAAAGATGATACTGATTGCTCCAGACTGTCCAAGACAACACTGGTACCCACTCCTGAGGAGCCTAACACATTCTCCTCCCTGGACCTACCTCTAATGCCTCTCCTTCTGACTCAGCACAGCTACAAAACTCTTCACAGTCAGCTGAAAACACTCAATCTGGCTGCATGGAAAATTCCTTAACACCACAACAGACCCTACTCTCCAAGGAGGTACAGGATGTCATTTTGGAAGCCAGAAGGCCATCTACTAGAAACGCTTACTCCGCAAAATGGAAACGGTTTTGCGCTTGGAATGAGAAAAAGGACCAGGATCCTAGAAAACTGAATTTGCCTCCGATATTACAGTATCTAACTGAGCTGCTGAACAGTGGACTTTCATTCTCCTCCATTAAAATCCATGCCTCAGCCATTTCTGCAGAATACAACACAATACAATCCTCCTTTATTCTCTCACCCACTCTTAAGACAGTTCCTCAGAGGGGCTAAGAATATAAGGCCTCCAAGGAAACAACCAATCCCAGCCTGGGATCTTAATTACATTCTGGAAAAATTAACATTGCCTCCTTTTGAACCAGCTGCCTCAACAGATTTGCAATATTTGTCCTGGAAAACAGCTTTCCTTCTGGCTATTACCTCAGCTCGTAGGGTCTCGGAATTACAAGCCCTCATGGCTGTGCAGCCCTTTCTCATCTTCCATCAGGACAGGGTTTCCCTACGAACCAACCCGTCATTTATGCCTAAGGTAGTATCCGGGGTAGCTTTAAATCAGGCCATACACTTACTTGCCTACCTTTTACCCCAATCCTCAAAACAAAGGGGAAAGGCTGCTACACTCCTTAGACATCCATAGACAGCTGCGTTACTATTTGGACAGAACAAAGCCATTCAGGAAATCAGAACAACTCTTTGTGTCCTATGCTGTAGGAGCTCAAGGGAAGCCAATTTCCAAACAGACAATTTCAAAATGGATAGGCCACTGCATACGTTTTTGTTACTCCTTTCATGGTAAACCTGTGCCTACAGGCATCAGATCCCACTCCACAAGGGCCACAGCTACCTCTGCAGCCTTCCTCAGAGGAGTTCCTACCAAAGATATTTTGGAGGCAGCCACTTGGAGTTCGGTGCATACCTTCACTAAACACTACCACCTACCTTTATACTCCAAAACAAGAGCAGGCTTTGCCACTGCTAGTGCCTACCACCCTGTGCGTAGCTTTGGGATTCTACCCATCTGTAATGACTGCAGCTGTATGCACGATGAACATAGTACAGTTTTGTACCTACCATAAATGTACATGTTCGAGTGCTAATACAGCTGCAGTCCAGGTTTCCCTCCCTCCTTCCCCTCTTGGTACAGGCCTAGTGGCTAACTCCTCCTCATACAACCTGTTTGGGTTATCCTTCAATGGTGTATTTGCTTGCAACTACTGAATTTTGATTATATTGCATTGCATGAGTATACATAGATATATAAATTATGTATTGCCTTCCTTCTGGGGGCATCTGACATCTGGGGCAAGAAAGACTGAAGAAAATGGCGTCGGCTGTGTCTTGTATACCCCTGTCACACTGACGTCAGGGAAGAAGGCGACAACAACCGACGCCAGACCTAGACTTTGGAATTCGGCCGACCGAGGACCCGCCTGACTGCAGCTGTATTAGCACTCGAACATCTAAATTTATGGTAGGTACAAAACTGTACTTTCCTTGGCAAGCCCTATCAGCGCTCCTGAAAGGAGACCCGACTGTCCTGCTCTGGAGGCAGTTGGGGGATGTTTGTCTTTGTAACTAGCCTCCTGGCTAAAAATCTCAGAAGACCGATGGGTACAAAACATTATATCCAGAGGATATTCCAACCCCTTTCTCTCGCAACCCAGACCAACAAAAGGAATCCCAGAAGTTTCACCCAGTCTACGGGATGTGGCATCCATAGTGGTCCAAAAACTATTGCAAAAAAGAGTCATCCAGCCAGTCCCAGCAGGCCAGCAAGGATCCGGAACTTACTCAAGATTCTTTTTGGTACCAAAGAAGACAGGGGACTGGAGACCTATTTTGGATCTCAGCAGACTCAACAAATATGTGGAAAAGATGAAGTTCCAGATGGTCATGCTTCAGTCCATACTCCCATTCTTAGGGATGTGCTCTCTAGATCTCCAGTATGCATACTACTATATCAAAATGGCCAGGCCATCCAGGGATCATCTGCGCTTCAGGCTGGGAGCCAGTCACCAGTTTTGGGCCCTGCCCTTTGGTCTCACTACAGCCCCCAGAGTGTTCACCAAATGTATGGCAGTGGTCATAGGTAGGTACCAGGCTATCAGCCCGAGGACCTACATAAGCCTAGCCAACAAGGTTCCCTGGCTTATGCCACCCAAGAAAGTTATTTTCCTGTGCCACTGTCGAGCAGAGACACAGAAGTGATCCCCGGGGTGTATTTCCTATTTCCCATCCACTCATCAAGATTTTTCTTGTCATGGCTCACTTGAGACATATAGGAATCTGGGTGTTTCCTTACTTGGACGACTGGCTCCTTACTGCTCCCAGCAGGCATCGACTTATTCGAGCAAGGGACACTGCCTTAGATATATGCTTCCAACTGGGTATTCAGTAAATTCAGAAAAGTCTGCTTTATTGCCATCGCAGCATACAGTCTTTATAGAAGCAGACTTGGACATGGTCAGCATGTCCCTGAAGCTCCCTCCAGAAAGAGTAATTACCCTTCGACAACAAATTGTGGATCTCCTGTCAAGACAAAAAGCACCAGCATCGCAGATTCTCAAGTTGCTTGGCACTATGGTAGCAGCGATTATTGCAATACCCCATGCGAGATCTCACATGCGCATTCTTCAGTGGCTGCTATTCACACAGTGGACATTTCAGGACTTGACGATGAATCACCCAGATGTTCATCGTGTTTCACTGCTGCAGTCATTACACTTGGGTTATCCTGCCGTCAGGCGGGCCCGCAGTCGGCCTGAGTTCCAAAGTCTTGGTCCGGTGTCAGTTGCTGTCGCCTCTTCCCTGATGTCAGTGTGCCAGGGGGATATAAGAAGCAGCCGACGCCATTTTCTTCAGTCTTTCTTGCCGCGCGGTGCCCGAAGCAAAAGCAGTTCGCAAGTGCCGGTCGGCCGACTCCTGAGATTTCAAATTCGATTTCAGATCCGAAGTCTTCAATAGAGCTAAGTACCCCGTTGGGGAAATTTTTTCTTGCCTCAGACCGATGTCAGTAAAAGTTAATAATTGTATTTCTTGTGGGAAGCATATACCTCATAAAGATTTCCATTCTTACTGTATTCCATGCCTAGGCCCAGATCACGACATCACTAGTTGTCGGTTTTGTGCTAGATTTAACAAACGCACTATTAAACGTTGGTTTGATTTTGCTCGCCATTACTTTGGACGAAGGTTTAATTATACAATGCTGTCGGAACAACCGATGACCGGAATGCACAAAAAACGCAAAGAATAAAGATAAGGACAGGCACCCGAGGCCCAAAACTGACAACGAAGACTCTTCTAGGCCAGTCGCCAGTTTGTCGGTTTTCAGTGAGGCACTTTCGCAGCCCCTGACACCCGCTACCTCAGAACAACAGGCCGCGACCAACTCCCATGTGGAGGTGCCTAGGCCTCTGGATAGTCAAGGTGTTGGGCCAGCGGAAATTAACGCTTCAGATGGGTCCAGAGCCGCTGAGCAGTCATTGGCATCTGAGGGTGTTTTCAGGCCTACTCAACTTACCATTGCAACTACAGCCAAGACTAAACCTACATTAAAGACAAAGAAACAAGTACAGCATTCACCTGGACAGGCCTCCATGCCTAAAAAAAAACAGATGCTCAAAATGGCCAAAGACTTAATAACTCTGATCAGGGGTTCCCATCCCCTTCCTGATAAAAGGCCTAGGCAGGATACAGACTATGATTCCTCTGACCAGGTTTCAATATATTCTGATTCCTCTTCAGACCAGGGATATTCTTTACCCCCTATGAGGATTCTGATGCTGAAGAATCAATTCCTTCAGCCTCTCCTGAGGATTACTATTTTGGGGAAACTTTACATACCATGAGGGAGCATTTCCATTGGGAGGGCCAGGATTACTCAGAATCCAAGAAAAGGCTCAGAGACTTTCTTTTACTGCCTCAGCACAGGCCCCTTGCTATTCCGCCAGTGTTGGACATCGTGGATGATGTGTTCTCTGAATCTAGTTTAAATCCTGATTCTTTACCCCCAGCTCCTGTCAAGCCAGGCAGGTACTACAGAGTCCCTGACTCTCACAAATTTCTTTATAAAAACCCTGTTGCTGACCCAGAAACTATTTCCCAGGGTCCCAAAGGGGTTAAGGCTTCCACGGCTAAGAATCCAGTTCCCTCAGATAGGGACTCCAGAGCATTAGACGATGGGGAAAGAAAGTTTACACCTCTGCAACTTTAGCAGTGAGGGCTCTAAATTGCCAGTTTCACATGCTTAAATATCAACAATACTTACTGTCTCAATTAAAACAGAAAATGAGTACAAATGCAGAACAACCTGACTATAAGGAAATGCAGGATTTATTGCATGAAGCTGAACGAGTGGGAAAGCATACTTTGCAATGTGGTTTTGATTCATTAGAAGCTTCTTGTAGAGCAGCTGTTACAAGATCTGTGATTCGAAGGCATGCTTGGTTAAAAGAACAAGTTTACCAGATCATGTTAAGGCAAAATTATTGGATGCTCCTTTGCAACAAGATAATTTATTTGGTATTAAAGCAGAAGAGGTATTAAAGAAAATGGAGGATAAGGCAAAATCTATGCAAACAGTGAAGGATTTCTTACAGGTACAGCCACTATGATTTAGCAGAAATTGGCCTACAAAGAATTAGTCCTTTCCAGTGTCAGACAGGCCACAAAGAGGCAGATACAGACGCCCAAGAGGCAAATCTCAGCCACAAGGCTCTTACAGACCACAACAGTGGGGTGCTTCAAACCCAAAAGGAGGCAAGGACAAGTCACAACCTTACAGGAAACAGTCCCAATGACTTCCCTCTTCCAATGCCAAATTATTCCCTTTTGGCAGCTCCCTTAGGGGGGAAACTAGCACTTTTCTCTCAAAACTGGCAAGCAATCACCCAAGACAAATGGGTGCTGAATATTGTGTCTCAAGGTTACACTTTCACACTTTTCCAAGGCTAAAAGGAATGCCAGACCTGCCACAAAATCAATGGGCAGAAGCTCAAAAACAAGTTACAGCCCTCATAAACATGAGAGCTATTCAAAAAGTACCTCAGCAGGAAAAAAGGACAAGGATTTACTCAAGTCTCTTCCTGGTACCCAGAAAGGACAAAGCCTGGAGACCCATTCTGGACCTTTCCACTCTAAATACTTACCTGGATGTTCCAAAATTCAAAATGTTGACACTACAACAGCTCCTTCCCATGTTGGGCAAGAAAGCTTGGCTTGTTACTTTGGACCTCAGAGGTATACCTGCATGTCCCTATCAGACAAAATTGCAGAAGATATCTCAGATTCATAGCTGGTTCAATGCACTACCAATTCTCTGCACTGCCCTTTGGCTTATCTACTGCACCCAGGGTCTTTACCAAGTGCCTTGCACCAGTAATTGCATTTTGCAGACAAAAAGGAAGTCAAATATATCCATATCTGGACAACTGCCTGATTCAAGCAGAGAGCAAGGACATTCTTCTACAGCATCTGGCATTCATAAAAAGATTAAGTTGCCTAGGGTACACAGTAAATGAAAAGAAATCAAAACTAGTGCCCTCACAAGAGATAATATTCCTGGGTGCCAGCTTACATACAACGGCCCATATGGCTTATCTCACGCCAGACAAACAAGGACAACTGACTCAGTATTTTCAATTGATGGCAACAAAGTCCCAACTCCCTGCAAGAAAAATTCTGCAAGCCTTGGGATTCATGGCATCCTGCATACTACTAATTCCATATGCAAGACTGCATATGAGGAAATTACAATGGTACCTAAAAAGTGTTTGGTCTCAACATTCTCACAGCTTGGAGACAGTAATACCAATAATTCCCTGCCTACAACAGGAGTTTCGATGGTGGGCACAGGCATGTCACCTCAGCAAGGGTCAGCCTTTCACTCTTCCCACAGCCAGCCAGACTTTAACTACAGACGCCTCGGATTATGCCTGGGGAGCACACATGGCAGGAAAATGCATTCAGGGCAAATGGACCGCAGACCAAATACATCTTCACATCAATCAAAAAGAGATGTTGGCTGTACAAAATGCCCTTACAGCTTTCAAGGATCTTCTGCATCCAGGACAATTACTTTTAAAGACAGACAACACCACAGTAATGTGGTACATAAACAAACAAGGGGCACTCATTCATACCCCCTATGCAGACAAGCCATGACCTTGTGGAACACAGCTCTAACCTATCAAGTTCATCTGCAAGCACAATTCCTGCCATGAAAGAAAAACACTCTGGCAGACGATTTAAGCGGAAACATCATGGATCCTCACGAGTGGAAATTAAATCCACAAATGATAATGCAAAAATGGGGGTGCCCGGACATAGGTCTTTTTGCCTCACCACTGAATTACCAACTACAAAAATTCTGCACAAGGACTTATCACACAGAAGCATGGAAAGTGGATGCTCTTTCGTTCAGCTGGAAAAGCCTAAATGATGTCCTTCAAGAATGCAACTGCAGTCATAACATATGGGTTGTCCTGCCTCAGGCAGCCCTCGGTCGGCCGGATTCCAAAGTCTGGGTCCGACGTCGGCTGATGTCGCATTTCTCTCCGACGTCAGAGCGGCTGGAGTACATAAGCATCAGCCGACGCCATTTTCTTCAGTCTTTCTTGCCGCGGTGCCGGCAGAAGCAGTTCGCAAGTGCCGGTCGGTCAGCTCCTGTATTCTTCGATTCCGAAGTCATCAAAAAAGCTAAGTACCCCGTTGCGGACCATTTCTTGCCTCAGCCGATGTCAGAAATTACTGAAAAAGTTAACAATTGTCTTTCTTGTGGTAAACAAATACCTCATAAGGATTTCCACTCTTACTGTCTTCCTTGCCTTGGCCCAGACCACGACGTCTCGGCCTGTGTAGCCTGTGCTTGCTTCAACAAGCGCACTCTCAGGCGCCGGGCGGAGTTCGCTGAAGATTTTTTCGGCGAAAAATTTGCTTATACAATGCCGTCGGAACTTCCGACATCGCAAACTCCCAAGAAACGAAAAGACCGGGACCGACATCCTCGGCCCGCGTCTACCACCGACTCCACGCCAAAACCTTCCGCGAGTGCTCCGGTTCCCCCTGAGATGGTTATTCCACCGCTCCGAACCGAAGACACCGCAATACCGACGACTCCGATTCCGGATATCACTCCGCCAGTTATTGATTTTCCTCCGGATACCGAAACCGAGGAAATGCCCGAGACCATTGCTGTAGATAAGGTCACTCCTGCACGTGGAGCTGCCAGGCCTCCTATGGCCATGTCTATTAAGGCCTACACTAGGGCTAAGGCAGCCTGTAAGACCAAGCATTTTACTGCTAATGCCTTACCTCAGCCTACTCCAGAGACACAAATTATGACTATGGCTGCTGACTTAATTTCTATGATTAGAGGTTCACAGGCCCATCCTGAGAGAGGATCCCAGCCTCCTTCTGATAAAAGGCCCCGGGTTGAACCCTCTGACCCTATTCCTTCAGATGAAGATTCTGGGGACTCTGTCCACTCTGATGGCCAGGAAGAGCTCTTCCAGACCTATGAGGACTCGGATGCAGAGGATTCCATCCCCTCGGCCTCCCCTCCTGAGGATATTTCTTTTGGTGAAGTTCTGCATACCATGAGGGAACATTTCAAGTGGCAAGGCCAGGAATATTCTGATTCCAGAAAGCGCCTTCGAACTTTCCTTAAAAAGCCCCAGCACAGGCCCTTAGCTATTCCTCCTGTGCTTGATGATGTCCTTCAAGGATGCATCTGCAGTCATAACAAATGGGTTGTCCTGTCGTCAGGCAGCCCTTCGGTCGGCCGGATTCCAAAGTCTGGGTCCGGCTTCGGCTGATGTCGCACTTCACCCGACGTCATCTCTGCTGGGCTTCGGGTATAAAGGCATCAGCCGACGCCATTTTCCTCAGTCTTTCTTGCCGCGTGGCCCAAGCAGAAGCTGTTCGCAAGTGCCGGTTGGTCAGATCCAGAGATTACTACTACCGAATACTACTTCAAGACTTCTAAAAGCTAAGTACCCGTTGGGGACTCTTTCTTGCCTCAGCCGATGTCAGAAAAAGTCAATAACTGTTTAACTTGTGGGAAACAAATACCTCATAAAGATTTCCACTCTTACTGCCTGCCTTGCTTAGGCCCAGACCATGACGTAGCAGCCTGTTCGCCTGTGCTTCCTTCAACCGGTAACGCTTAGGCGGGTCGGAGTTTGCTGAACAGTTTTCGGCTCAGATTTTGCGTACATTATGCCGTCGGATCCTCCGACTACCCAAATTGTTAAAAACGCAAAGAAAAGACCGACACTCGCGGTCCGGTTTCGGCCGAAACCACGGTTAAGCAAACAGCGAGTGTCTCGGTTTCGCGAAACCGAGAAAACCGTCAATCTTCAGCCGAATCCATGACTACTACTGAGGCTCCTGCTACCTTAGTGGAATCGGCCTCAGAAATTTTGCCTACAATTGTGGTTCCTAGTGATTTATCAGACACCATCCCTTTGGATGTCTCTACCCCAGCACGTGGTGCTGCTAGGCCTCCTGCAGCCATGTCTATTAAGGCCTTTGCCAGGGCTAAAGCAGCCAAATCTGTTAAATCAGTGCCTGTTAAGTCCCCCTCACACAGGCCCACTTCTAGTTCACAAATGCTTACTCTGGCAGAGGATTTAATATCCTTAATTAGGGATCCCAATCTCACCCAGACAGGGCCTCTCAGCCCCAGAAAAGAGACCTAGAGCAGAGCCCCGAGCCAGTGTCCTCTGATGATTCTGGGATGACTCAGACATTACAGACCAGCCAGAGGCTCCTTTTCTACTTATGAAGATTCTGATGCTGAAGAATCCATTCCAGCTGCCTCTCCACCAGAGGAATTTTCCTTTGGGGAAACCTTACATGCCATGAGAGAACAATTCCAATGGCAGGGACAAGATTTCTCAGATTCAAGAAAAGGCTTAGGACATTTCTGCACTTACCACAACATAGGCCCTTAGCTATACCTCCTGTACTGCCTGTTGTGGATGATGCATTTAATGATGTTTGCACTGCTCCTGATTCTTTACCTCCAGCCCCTGCCAAACCAGATAGATTTTACAGGGTTCCAGACACTCATCACCACCTATACAAGGCCCCACTTGCAGATCCTGAAACTATATCCCAGGGGCCTAAGGCAGTAGCCTCGACCTCAGCAAAACCCTATTCCTTCTGAAAGGGAATCCAGGTCCTTAGAGATGGGGAAAAAGTTTACACCTCTGCTACTCTCTCAGCTAGAGCTTTAAACTGTCAGTTTCATATGATCCAATACCAAGAGTTTATGCTTGATCAGTTAACTAAAAAGCTGTCCTCTGATGACTCCTTAGATAAGAAATATGTATTAGAAATGGTGAATAACATCCAACAGGTTAGTAACCATTCTTTAAAATGTGGCTATGATGCACTGGAGGCTTCATTTAGATCAGCCATGACTGGCACAGTGATAAGAAGGCATGCATGGTTGAAAGAACAGGTCTTACCGGATCATGTTAAAGCAAAGCTGTTAGATGCTCCTATGGATAAGGCCAGTCTATTTGGTACACCTGCTCAGCAAGTAATGAAGAAAATGGAAGAGAAGGCAAAATCTGTACAAACAGTTAAAGATTTCTTACAGGTTCAGCCCCCAAGGTTAGCAGGAACTGGCCTGCCAAAAATTGGTCCTTTCCAGACTCCTCAAAATCCCAAAGAGGAAGGAATAGACGCTCTAGAGGCAGAAATCAATCCAGAGGAGGTGCCTACAGAGGACGACAGTGGCAAGGCAATAACTGAGGCACAGACACAACCACTGCCACTGCAACAGGACAATCACAGTGACTTGGCTCTGACACCGCCTACCAGGGAGCAAATAGCAGCACCTTTAGGTGGAAAGTTAGCCTTATTTTCAAAAATTGGCACTATATCACAAAAGACAAGTGGATTTTGCAAACCATAGACCAAGGCTACAGGTTCCACTTCCACACCTTACCAGTAAAAAGAGGAATGCCAAACCTACCTCCAAATCAAAAAACAGAAGCTCTAAAGCAGATAGCGGAATTAGCAAAGATGAGAGCTGTGGAGAGAGTACCAATAACAGAACAGGGCAAAGGATTCTACTCCAGACTTTTCCTAGTACCAAGAAAAGAGAAAAGTTGGAGACCTATTCTCGACCTGTCCGTCTTAAACACATACATCATTGTTCCAAAATTCAAAATGCTGACCCTACAGCAACTTCTTCCCATGCTGGGCAAGGAGTGTTGGCTGGTAACTCTAGATCTCAAGGAGGCATACCTGCACGTCCCCATACGACCAAATTGCAGAAGATACCTCAGATTTCTTGCAGGATCAGAGCATTATCAATTCTCAGCATTGCCCTTTGGCTTATCTACTGCCCAGAGTATTCACAAAATGCCTGGCATCAGTAATCGCTCACTGCAGACTACAGGGAATCCAAATTTATCCATACCTGGACGACTGCCTGTTACAAGCGGACAACAAAAGCAAGCTGACAACAGATTTACAGAGAGTCATTTGCTTACTACAAGCCCTGGGATACACAGTCAATTTACAAAAGTCAAGGCTGATACCATCCCAAACAAGAACATTCTTGGTGCGGAATTGGACACAGTAAAACAAATGGCATTCCTAACTGCAGAAAAACAAAAAGAACTCCCTCTTTACTTCTTGGCATTAACAAAGCAGAACAAACTAACAGCAAGAAAAGTACTGCAGGCCTTGGGCTTCATGGCATCATGCATAATCTTGGTCCCACATGCCAGACTGCATATGAGAAAGCTACAGTGGTACCTAAAGAATTTATGGTCTCAACACAGGCACAGCTTAGAAACCGAAATCCCACTAATCCCATGCCTAAAACAGGAGTTCCTATGGTGGGCTCAAGCATGCCAGTCAAACCCAGGCTTACCCTTCCACAACTTTCAAGCAAGCCAAACCATCACAACGGACGCCTCAGACCTAGGCTGGGGCGCACATGTTGGACAAATGCATACAAGGATTGTGGACTCAAGACCAGCTGCACCTGCACATAAACCAAAAGAAATGCTGGCAGTAAAACTAGCAATCCAGAAATTCAGACCATTCCTCAAAGAAGGCCATTTAATGATAAGGACAGACAACACCACAGTCATGTGGTACATCAACAAACAGGGAGGCACTCATTCATACCGCCTATGCAGAATGACTCTGGACCTTTGGAATCTGGCTCTGAGCTACAACATCCAGTTACAGGCAATATTTGTGCCGGAAAAGAAAACACCCTAGCAGACATGTTAAGCAGAACCACCTCGGATGCTCACGAATGGATGCTACACCGGACATCTTCAAGGCCATCACAAAGAAATGGGGAATGCCACAAATAGACCTATTCGCATCCCCACTCAATCACCAGCTCAAAAAATTCTGCACAAGGACATACCACCCACTTGCATGGAAGGTGGACTCTCTATCCTTCAGTTGGA
Organism: Protopterus annectens; assembly: GCF_019279795.1. NCBI lineage: Eukaryota > Metazoa > Chordata > Ceratodontiformes > Protopteridae > Protopterus > Protopterus annectens. The sequence goes on along the minus strand of NC_056728.1, from coordinate 493,954,962 downwards.
AAGGCCTGACAGCATATGCATTTCCACCTCTTCCCTTGATGCACAAGGTACTACTGAAAATCAAAGAGGAACATCCAAGGATAATCCTGATAGCTCCGAATTGGCCAAGACAACACTGGTACCCATTGTTGAGGAGCATGTCTCGGGGGAGAATGTGGTCAATACCCCTGATGCCTTTGATGTTAACTCAGAACAACTACAACATCATGCATCCAAACCTAAAAACCTTGCAACTGACTGCCTGGAACATCACATAGCAGCAACTAACCCAGACCTATCCCAAAGGGTTAAAGACATTATCCTTGAAGCCCGCAGACCTTCAACAAGAAGGAACTATGCAGGAAAATGGAAAAGGTTTGTCATTTGGAGTACTGAAAGAGGAAAAGATGTGTCAAACATAGATATTGCTAACATCCTGGAGTACTTGGCAGAGCTTCTACATACAGGCCTGTCCTATTCCTCCATCAAGATACATGCATCAGCTATTTCAGCAGAATACAGCTTCGATCCACCTGTCTTTTCGCATCCTCTACTCAGGCAGTTCCTCAGAGGGATCAAGAATGTAAAACCCCCTAGGAAACCACCATTACCAGCATGGGACTTGAACTTTGTGCTAGAAAAGTTGACACTCCCTCCATTTGAACCAGCAGCAACAGCAGATCTGCAACACCTATCATGGAAAACTGCCTTCCTACTGGCAATTACTTCAGCAAGGAGGGTTTCGGAACTACAGGCCTTAATGGCAGTGCAACCCTTCCTAATCTTCCATCAAGATAGGGTGTCCATGAGAACTAATCCTACATTTATGCCTAAGGTGGTATCCAGAGTGTCTTTAAACCAGGCAATCCACCTACCTACCTTCTTTCCCAATCCACAGAATAGGGGGGAAAGACTGCTGCATACCTTGGATATGTACATAGGCAGTTACGCTACTACCTGGACAGAACCAAAGGTAACAGAAAAACTGACCAGCTTTTAGTAGCCTATGCAACAGGAAGGGAAGGAAAAGCAATTTCCAAACAGACAATCTCCAAATGGATAGGAAATTGCATAAGATTCTGTTACTCCTACCATGGAAAACCAATTCCACAGAACATAAGACCTCATTCTACAAGGGCTACAGCCACTACCACAGCTTTCTTACGAGGAGTGGCAACCAAGGACATTATTGAGGCGGCTACTTGGACCTCCGTGCATACATTTGCCAAGCATTATAATTTACCTCTATACTCTAGATCCCGAGCAGGGTTTGCCACTGCTGTACTGCAAGGGATCCTAACTACACCATAATTTTTCTTCCTCCACCCCTAGTTTGGCTATGGTATTCTACCCATTTGTTATGACTGCAGATGCATCCTTGAAGGACATAGTACAGTTTTGTACCTACCATAAATGTAGATGTCCGAACAGGATAGCATCTGCAGTCAGGATTACCCACCCTCCTTCCCCTCTGTGGTACTCCTAGGGTATTTACCCTCCTAATAGCTAGCTGGGGAGTCTCTTATGGTGTATTTGTTTGTATATATGTACATACATGCTTATTTTTTGTGTTTGCCTTCTATTTTTTTGGAAACATTGGCATTTATCCAAAATTTAGCTTTCCAAGAGGGCAACTGGCATCTGGGGCAAGAAACACTGAGGAAAATGGCATTGGCTGATGCCTTTATACCCGAAGACCAGCAGAGATGACGTCGGGTGAAGTGCGACATCAGCCGGACCCAGACTTTGGAATCCGGCCGACCGAAGGGCTGCCTGACGACAGGACAACCCATTTGTTATGACTGCAGATGCTATCCTGTTCGGACATCTACATTTATGGTAGGTACAAAACTGTACTTTTTGGATGATTTATATTCTGACTCTAGTGTTACCCCTGACTCTCTTCCTCCTGCTCCAGCCAAGCCAGACAGGTATTACAGGGTCCCAGAAACACATTCCCATTTATTCAGGGCCCATACTGCTGATTTGGAAACTATTTCTCAGGGACCTAAAGGTGTTTCAGCTTCCACCTCTAAATATCCTTTGCCCTCCAACAGGGAAGCTAGGTCATTAGAAAGATGGGGTAAAAAGGTTTACACCTCCACTACTTTATCTGTGAGAGCTTTGAATTGCCTTTTTCATTTGTTACAATATCAGGATTTCCTGTTAGAAGATTTACAGAAAACATTGGCCTCTCCTGATCCTTTAGACAGGAAGTCTTTGCAGGAAGCTGTACATAACTCTCAGCAAGTAAGCAATCACTTCCTGCAGTGTGGATATGATGCACTGGAAGCTTCATGTAGGGCAGCTATGACAGGGGCAGTCATTCGTAGACATGCATGGTTAAAATATCAACCTCTACCAGATCATGTAAAGGCAAAACTTCTGGATGCACCTTTGGAAAAGAACAAGCTTTTTGGTGCTAATGCTAAGGATGTGTTAAAGTCCATCGAGGAAAAAGCAAAATCAGTTCAGACGGTGAAAGATTTCCTCCAGGTTCAACTCCTCAGATTCAGTAGGAATTGGCCTTCAAAAAACTGATCCTTTCCTAATCCTGAAAAATTTCAAAGGGGTAAAAACAGACGTGGCCGAGGAAGAGGACAATACAGAGGTCCTTACAGGGGACGTCAATGGCAGCCAGCAAACCAAAGAAGTGACACAGGGGTTTCACCTACCCCACAGCCACAATCTCAATGACTTTCCTCTACTTCCGCCTACCAGGGAACAAATAGAAGCTCCCTTGGGTGGGAAATTATCTCTGTTTGCAGACAATTGGCACAGACTGACAAAGGACAAATGGATTCTGGACATTATAGACCGAGGTTACAGGTTCCATTTTCATACCTTACCAAGAAAACAAGGCATGCCAAACCTACCACAAAACCAGAGGGCAGAGGCTATCAAGCAAATCTCTCTGCTGACTCGGATGAAAGCAATAGAAAGAGTTCCACAACAAGAACAAGGCCAGGGGTTTTACTCAAGACTGTTCCTTGTTCCAAGAAAAGAATCTCAATGGAGACCAATACTGGATTTGTCCGCATTAAACACCTTTCTCATAGTACCAAAGTTCAAAATGCTGACTCTACAGCAACTCCTTCCCATGCTGGGCAAGGGGTCTTGGCTGATTACTCTGGACCTCAAGGAGGCATACCTGCATGTCCCTATCAGACACAGCTGCAGAAGATACCTCAGATTTCTTGCAGGGCCAGAGCATTATCAATTCTCAGCATTGCCATTTGGCTTATCTACTGTGCCCAGAGTATTCACAAAATGCCTGGCTTCAGTAATTGCTCATTGCAGGCTCCAGGGGATCCAAATTTACCCGTACCTGGACGACTGCCTCATACAAGCGGACGACAAATTGATGTTGACAAAAACTTGGACTATGTCATACGATTACTTCAAGCTCTGGGATACACAGTCAACTTCCAAAAGTCAAGACTTCAGCCATCCCAGCAAATAATCTTCTTAGGAGCCAAATTAGACACAGCCTCTCAAATGGCTTACCTAACAGAAGACAAGCAAGAGAAGTTTACTCATTATTTCAAAGGTTTGGCAAAACTTACCCAGATGACTGCAAGGAGATTCCTACAGGCCCTGGGTTACATGGCATCCTGCATTCTCCTGGTTCCATTAGCAAGACTACACATGAGAAAGCTTCAATGGTACCTAAAAAGCCTATGGTCTCAGCACAGCAACAACTTAGAGACAACCATACCGCTCATTCCATGCCTACAAAAGGAATTCCTATAGTGGGCCTCGGTAAGCCAGGCAAACACAGGCATGTCATTCAAAAAACCGCAGATAACACAGACCATGACCACAGATGCCTCAGACCTTGGATGGGGGGGGGGGCGCACATGGAAGGCAGGTGTATACAAGGACAATGGTCTCCAAAGGAAACACATCTGCATATAAACCAAAAGGAAATGCTGGCAGTAATGCATGCCATCGAGGCCTTTCAACACCAACTTCAGCAAGGCCATTTACTGATACGGACAGACAACACCACTGTGATGTGGTATATAAACAAGCAAGGGAGCACCCATTCTTACCCCCTTTGCAGACTGACAATGCATCTTTGGGAAAAATCACTGAGCCTAAACATTCAGTTACAATCCCAGTTTGTTCCAGGCAAAGGCAATGTGCTGGCGGACAGCCTAAGCAGGAATTTCACAGATCCACACGAGTGGAGGTTACATCCGAAGATCTTCACACAGCTCACTTCGACATGGGGCAGGCCAGAAGTAGACCCATTTGCCTCTCACCTCAACCATCATCTACAAAAATTCTGCTCAAGGACATACCATCCACAAGCTTGGAAAATAGATGCTCTCTCATTCAACTGGAACTTCCTAAAAATCTATGCATTCCCACCTCTGCCACTGATGACCTCAGTATTACTAAAGATCAAAGCAGAGAGACCCAAGGGGATCCTAATAGCTCCGGACTGGCCAAGACAACACTGGTATCCACTACTACGGAGCATATGTCACACCAAGAAATGGGCCCTTCCCCAATGGCCTGTACTTTTGACTCAACACAACTTCAAAACAGTGCATCCAAACCTTCAGACACTGCAGCTAACAGCCTGGGAGATCCCATGAATACCCTCAACCTATCTCTCTCCAAGGAAGTTCAGCGGATACTAACAGAGGCTCGAAGACCATCCACCAGAAAGGTTTACTTAGCAAAATGGAAGAGATTCAGCATTTGGAATACCAGCAAGGGACATGATGTTTCATTATTGAACATCCTACTCATCCTGGAATATTTGGCAGATATGCTAAAGAATGGACTCTCATATTCTTCCATAAAGATACATGCATCAGCTATTTTAGCTAGATATAACACTGATCCGCCTGTCTTTTCACATCCTTTGCTAAGGCAATTCCTCAGGGGAATCAAGAACATTAAGCCACCAAGAAAGGCTCCAGTGCCAGCCTGGGACCTCAATTTTGTCCTAGAAAAACTGACTCTACCTCCATTTGAGCCAGCAGCTTCAGTTGACTTGCAATTTCTCTCATGGAAGACAGCTTTCCTGTTGGCAATTACCTCAGCAAGAAGGGTTTCGGAACTACAGGCCCTAATGGCAATACCACCGTTCATAATTTTCCACAGAGACAGGGTTTCATTAAGGACTAACCCTACTTTTATGCCAAAGGTGGTATCTAGGGTTTCTTTAAATCAAGCTATTCATCTGCCTGCTTTCTTCCCCAATCCTGAGAATAAGGGGGAAAGACTGCTACATACCTTGGACATTCACAGATAACTTCGATACTACCTGGACAGAACCAAGACCAGTAGGAAGTCAGAACAACTTTTTGTAGCTTACGCCCCTGCAGTCCAAGGAAAAGCAATTTCAAAACAGACTCTTTCAAAATGGATTGGACATTGCATCAGATTCTGTTATTCCTTTCATGGAAAGACTGTTCCAGCCAATGTCAGACCACATTCCACCAGAGCCTTAGCCACCTCTACAGCATTCTTAAGAGGGGTGCCTACTAAGGACATTCTAGAAGCTGCTACATGGAGCTCCGTGCATACATTCTCCAAACACTACAATCTCCCTCTATACTCCAGATCCAGAGCAGGCTTTGCTTCGGCAGTCCTGCAGGGTTTGATTGCCACACCATCTTTTTCCTAGAGCATTCCTCCTCCCCCAGCTAAGCTATGGTATTCTACCCATATGTTATGACTGCAGTTGCATTCTTGAAGGACATAGTACAGTTTTGTACCTACCATAAATGTAGATGTCCGATAGATATGCAACTGCAGTCGGATTTTCCCTCCCTCCATACCCCTCTATGCCTAGGGTCCACTCCTATCCCTGTTTCTCTTAGCTGGGGATATCTGTTATGGTGTATCTGTTTATTGCTCATTTATTTGTCTGGAATCCTGTTTTTGTCTTCCAATTTGATTACAGCCTTCCTTGGAGGGCACCTGGCATCTGGGGCAAGAAACACTGAAGAAAATGGCATCGGCTGATGCTTATGTACTCCAGCCGCTCTGACGTCGGAGAGAAATGCGACATCAGCCGACGTCGGACCCAGACTTTGGAATCCGGCCGACCGAGGTTTGCCTGAGGCAGGACAACCCATATGTTATGACTGCAGTTGCATATCTATCGGACATCTACATTTATGGTAGGTACAAAACTGTACTTTTATGCCTTCCCACCTCTACCTCTCCTTTCAAAGGTACTCCTAAAAGCCAGACAAGAAAAACCACAGATGATTCTGATTGCTCCAGACTGGCCACGCCAGCATTGGTACCCAATCTTGAAGAACTTAGCTCAAGGCCCACCTTGGATTTTGCCTCAAATTCCACACCTCCTGACTCAGCAAAACAGTCAGATACTGCACAATCAGCTCAAAACCTTAAGCCTAGCTGCATGGCAGATTCATTAAGCCAATTTCTCTCTCTAAAGCTGTTATGGATGTCATTATGGAGGCCAGGAGGCCTAGCACCAGGAAATCTTATTCAGAAAAGTGGAAGAGATTCTGTGCCTGGAACCAGGCTCAAAACCTTGATCCTCTGGTCCCTAATATTCCTCAGATACTACAATACTTGACTGAGATGCTGGACAAAGGACTATCCTTCTCATCCATTAAGATTCACGCTTCTGCCATCTCGGCTCATTACAATACAGATCCTCCTATTTTTTCACACCCATTGCTAAAGCAGTACCTCAGAGGGGCTAAAAACATAAGACCGCCCTGGAGAGTACCAACACCAACTTGGGACATAATTTTGTTTTGGAAAAGCTCACTTTGTCTCCTTTTGAACCAGCCAATTCAGCAGAGTTAAAATATATATCATGGAAAGCTGCTCTGCTTCTGGCAATAACCTCAGCACGAAGAGTCTCAGAACTGCAGGCACTAATGGCAGTGGAGCCTTTCATCATTTTCCACCAAGACAGGGTTTCTTTAAGAACAAACCATTCATTTATGCCAAAGGTCGTTTCCAGTGTGGCTCTTAACCAAACTATTCACTTGCCAACTTTTTATCCAAATCCCCAGAATAAAGGGGAGAGACTTCTGCATTCATTGGACATATACAGACAGCTACATTTCTACTTGGGCAAAACAAAAGCTTTCAGGAAAACTGAAGAATTGTTTGTAGCATATGCTGCAGGATCACAGGGAAAGGCTATTTCAAAGCAGACCATTTCAAAGTGGATAGGACACTGTATCCGGTTCTGCTGCACACAGCATGGGAAACCTGTACCATCCAACATTAGACCACATTCCACCAGGGCAACTGCCACTTCTACTGCCTACCTTAAAGGAGTACCTACCAAAGATATGTTGGAAGCTGCAACTTGGAGTTCAGTGCACACCTTTACCAAGCATTACCATTTGCCTCTTTATTCTACATCCAGAGCTGGCTTTGCCACTGCAGTGCTGCAGGGCCTCATAGCCACACCAAATCCTCTATAGAGCCAGCCACCCAAACTCAGTTTTGGGATTCTACCCAAGTGTAATGACTGCAGCAATGAAACATGATGAACATAGTACAGATGTCCTTCAAGGATGCATCTGCAGTCCTAACATATGGGTTGTCCTGCCTCAGGCAGCACTTCGGTCGGCCGGATTCCAAAGTCTGGGTCTGGCCTCGGCTGATGTCGCACTTCACCCGACGTCATAGCTGCGGTGTATTGGGTATAAAGGCATCAGCCGACGCCATTTTCCTCAGTCTTTCTTGCCGCGTGGTGCCCGAAGCAGAAGCTGTTCGCAAGTGCCGGTCGGTCAGATCCAGAGATTTCTACTACCAAAGACTTTTAAAAAGCTAAGTACCCCGTTGGGGACTCTTTCTTGCCTCAGCCGATGTCAGAAAAAGTAAATAGTTGTTTAACTTAGTGGGAAACAAATACCTCATAAGGATTTTCACTCTTAGTGCCTTCCTTGCTTAGGCCCAAACCACGACGTATCAGCTTGTCTAGCCTGTGCTTCCTTCAACCGACGGACACTTAGACATCGGTCGGAGTTTGCAGAGGAGTTTCTTGGTCCCGCTTTTGCTTACAAAATGCCGTCGGAGACACCGACTTCACAATTAGCTAAAAAGCATAAGGAAAAGGACTGACCGCGAGTGTCTCTGTTTCGGCTGAAATAGAGTCCTCGGTTCTTCCTTCGGCCGAAAGCATGCCTCCGATAGCCGAGGCCTCACAGAGCATGGCTGAATCTGCTACTGAAATTTCCCCTGCTGTAGCAGGCACCCAGGACTTATCAGATACTATTCCTTTAGACATATCTACTCGTGCACGTGGAGCTGCTAGGCCCCCTGCATCTATGTCTATCAAGGCTTTTACTAGGGCTAAAGCAGCTAAATCTTCTAAGGCCTTGCCTGCTAAAACCCCCTCTCACAGGCCTACCTCTAGTTCCCAAATGCTCAGCCTGGCTGAGGATCTCATTTCTTTTATCAGGGGATCCCAACCTCACCCAGACAGGGCCTCTCAACCCCCTCCAGAGAAGAGGCCTAGAACTGAGCCCCTGGATCCTGTTTCTACAGACTATTCCTCAGATGATTCAGAAAACTCAGACCCTCCAGAAGGCCCATATTCTCCTTATGAGGATTCTGATGCAGAAGACTCCATTCCTTCTGCCTCTCCTCCTGAAGAATTTTCTTTTGGGGAAACCTTACATGCTATGAGAGAGCATTTTCAGTGGCAGGGGCCAGGATTTTTCAGATTCAAGGAAAAGGCTAAGGACCTTTTTACATTTACCACAGCATAGGCCTTTAGCCATTCCTCCAATACTAACAGTTGTTGATGATGCGTATAATGATGCCTGTACTGCCCCCGACTCTCTTCCTCCGGACCCTGCCAAGCCCGACAGATATTACAGGGTCCCGGACACGCACTTTCACTTGTATAAGGCTCCTATTGCAGATCCTGAAACCATTTCACAGGGCCCCAAAGCTGTAGCAGCTGCCTCTGCCACAAACCCCCTTCCCTCTGAAAGAGAATCTAGAGCATTAGAGAGATGGGGTAAAAAAGTTTATACTTCTGCTACTCTTTTGGCCAGGGCCTTAAACTGTCAATTCCACATGATTCAGTATCAGGAATTTTTGTTAGACCAGCTAAATAAAAAACTGTCCTCTCCTGAACCTATAGACCGTAAGTCCCTTCAGGATTTGGTACATAACACTCAGCAGGTCAGTAATCATTCATTAAAATGTGGCTATGATGCACTGGAGGCTTCCTTTAGATCAGCTATGACTGGAACAGTGATTAGAAGGCATGCCTGGTTAAAAGAGCAATCCTTACCAGACCATGTTAAGTCAAAGCTCCTAGATGCCGTCAAAGCTCCTAGATGCTCCTATGGAGAAACAAAGTTTGTTTGGCTCCACTGCACAGCAAGTGCTAAAGAAGGTGGAAGAAAAAGCAAAATCTGTCCAAACAGTCAAGGATTTCTTACAGGTCCAACCTCCGAGGTTTAGTAGAAATTGGCCTTCGAAGAATTGGTCCTTTCCAGACACCTCCAGAGCACAGAGAGGCAGAAATAGGTGCCCAAGAGGCAGAGGTCAATCCAGAGGTGCCTACAGGGGATGTCAGTGGCAGCCTAACAACCAGAGAAGTACTGCCACAGATTCAGCTACGACCACTTCCACAGGACAGACACAATGACTTGGCTCTGATACTGCCTACCAGGGAACAACTGGAAGCACCCTTGGGCGGAAAGCTAGCCTTATTTTCCCTAAACTGGCATTACATTACAGGAGACAAATGGATTTTACAGACAATAGACAAAGGCTACAGGTTTCACTTCCACACTCTACCAAAAAAGAGAGGAATGCCAAACCTACCACCAAACCAAAAGACAAGCGCTCTAGGACAAATCAACCACCTAAGGATGAGAGCTATAGAAAAGGTACCGCCTATGGAACAAGGGCAAGGATTTTACTCCAGACTTTTCCTGGTACCAAGGAAAGAAAATCAATGGAGGCCTATTCTCGACCTGTCCGCTCTGAACACATATCTCATTGTTCCAAAATTCAAAATGCTGACCCTACAGCAACTTCTTCCCATGCTGGGCAAGGAGTCTTGGCTGGTGACTCTAGATCTCAAGGAGGCATACCTGCACGTCCCTATATGACCAGATTGCAGAAGACACCTCAGATTTCCTGCAGGATCAGAGCATTATCAATTCTCAGCATTGCCCTTTGGCTTATCTACTGCGCCCAGAGTATTCACGAAATGCCTGGCATCAGTAATTGCTCATTGCAGGCTTCAGGGAATTCAGATTTATCCATACCTGGACGACTGCCAAATACAAGCGTACAACAAGGCCAAATTAACAAAAGATTTGGAAAAGGTTATACAACTGCTGCAATCCCTGGGATACACAGTCAGCATGAAAAAGTCAAGGCTGGTACCATCCCAAAGGATAACATTCTTGGGTGCAGAACTGGACACACCACATCAGATGGCGTTTCTCACAGCAGAAAAACAAAAGCAACTACCACTCTATTTCATGGCATTAACAACACAGATCCAGCTTACAGCAAGGAAAGTCCTGCAAGCCCTGGGTTACATGGCATCCTGCATAATATTGATTCCGCATGCCAGGCTTCATATGAGAAAGTTGCAATGGCACCTAAGGAATGTATGGTCTCAACACAAGCACAGTCTAGAAGCCCAGATTCCAATAATTCCATGCCTGAAGCAAGAATTCCTGTGGTGGGCTCAGGCCTGTCAGTTAAACAGAGGACTGCCTTTCCACAAACCTCATCCAAGCCAGACCATCACCACGGACGGCTCAGACCTAGGCTGGGGGGCACACATGGTGGACGAGTGTATACAAGGCCTATGGACACAAGACCAGCTGAATCTACACATAAATCAAAAGGAGATGCTGGCAGTGAAACAAGCAATCCAGACATTCAGACCTTTTCTTCAACAGGGTCACTTGCTGATAAGGACGGACAACACCACAGTCATGTGGTATATCAACAAACAGGGAGGTACACACTCATATCTTCTATGCCGGATGGCAATGGACCTGTGGAATGTAGCCCTGAACCTCAACATTCAACTCCAGGCCAAATTTGAGCCAGGAAAAGAAAATTCACTAGCAGACACCTTAAGCAGAACTACCACGGATGCCCACGAATGGATGCTGCATCCAGACATCTTCAAAACCATTACAAAGAAATGGGGACTACCAGAAATAGACCTGTTCGCATCCCCACACAACCACCAATTGAGGAAATTCTGCACAAGGACATACCACCCACTTGCTTGGAAGGTGGACTCCCTATCCTTCAGTTGGGAAAACCTGACAGCATATGCATTCCCACCTCTTCCTTTGATGCACAGAGTCCTACTGAAGATCAAAGAAGATCACCCAAGGATAATCCTGATAGCTCCAGACTGGCCGAGGCAGCATTGGTACCCGCTACTGAGGAGTATGTCTCGGACACACGCATGGCCTCTACCTCTATGTCCTTTACTTCTAACACAGAACTACTACAGGATCCTACATCCAAACTTGAAAACACTACAGCTAGCTGCTTGGAATATTACATAAAACAAAATAACCCAGATTTATCTCAGAGGGTTAAAGACATTATCCTGGAGGCTCGCAGACCCTCCACAAGGAAGACTTATTCAGCCAAATGGAAAAGAAACCTCATTTGGAGTGCAGCAAAAGGAGAAAATGTATCATTAGCAAACATAGCTAACATCCTGGAATACTTAGCAGAACTTTTCCACAATGGCCTGTCTTACTCCTCCATTAAGATTCATGCATCAGCAATTTCAGCTGAATACAACATGGATCCTCCAGTCTTCTCTCATCCTCTACTCAGGCAGTTTCTGAGAGGAATTAAAAATGTAAAGCCTCCAAGGAAGCCACCTTTGCCTACATGGGACCTTAACTTTGTGCTGGAAAAGTTAACACTTCCCCCTTTTGAGCCAGCAGCTACAGCAGAATTACAGTTCTTATCTTGGAAAACTGCTTTCCTGCTTGCAATCACTTCAGCAAGAAGGGTTTCTGAATTACAGGCATTAATGGCAGTACAGCCCTTCCTTATCTTCCATCAGGATAGAGTGTCCTTGAGAACTAACCCTACTTTTATGCCAAAAGTGGTCTCCAGAGTATCATTGAACCAAGCAATCCACCTACCAACATTCTTCCCCAACCCACAGAACAGGGGGGAAAGACTACTGCATACCTTGGATGTGCACAGGCAATTACGCTACTATCTGGACAGAACTAAGACCAACAGAAAAACTGACCAGCTTCTGGTAGCATATGCAACAGGAATGCAAGGAAAAGCAATTTCAAAACAGACAATCTCAAAATGGATAGGAAATTGCATTAGATTTTGTTACTCTTTTCATGGAAAGACAACTCCAGAAAACATCATACCTCACTCCACAAGGGCTACAGCCACTACTACAGCTTTCCTACGAGGAGTGGCTACCAAAGACATTTTAGAAGCTGCTACTTGGAGCTCCGTGCATACATTTGCCAAGCATTATAATCTTCCTTTATACTCCAGATCCCGAGCAGGTTTTGCAACTGCTGTTTTGCAAGGGATCTTAACTACACCATCATTATCTTAGTGCCTCCTCCCCCAGTTTGGCTATGGTATTCTACCCATATGTTAGGACTGCAGATGCATCCTTGAAGGACATAGTACAGTTTTGTACCTACCATAAATGTAGATGTCCGAGAGTTATGCATCTGCAGTCAGGATTACCCGCCCTCCTTCCCCTCTGTGGTACTCCTAGGGTATTTGCCCATCTTGTAGCTAGCTGGGGGAATCTATTATGGTGTATTTGTTTGTATATATGTATATACATTCTTATATTGTTTGCTCTCTACTGTTTGGAATCATTTGCATTTATCCAAATTTAGCCTTCCTAGAGGGCACCTGGCATCTGGGGCAAGAAACACTGAGGAAAATGGCGTCGGCTGATGCCTTTATACCCAATACACAGCAGCTGTGACGTCGGGTGAAGTGCGACATCAGCCGAGGCCAGACCCAGACTTTGGAATCCGGCCGACCGAAGGGCTGCCTGAGGCAGGACAACCCATATGTTAGGACTGCAGATGCATACCTATCGGACATCTACATTTATGGTAGGTACAAAACTGTACTTTTTGTACCTACCATAAATGTAGATGTTCGAGTGTCTTCACTGCTGCAGTCCAGGTTACCCACCCGCCATCCCCTCTTTCTTATCTCGGACTAATCTCTACTTACCTATGTGGTGTATTTGCTGGTTACTGAAGGTTTTATTTTTACCTTTTTTTTATGTTTTATTAGCAATATGTATTGCCTGTCATTTTTGGGGGCACCTAACATCTGGGGCAAGAAAAACTGAAGAAAATGGCGTTGGCTGCTTCTTGTATCCCCCTGGTGCACTGACGTCAGGGAAGAGGCGACAGCAACCGACGCCGGACCAAGACTTTGGAACTCAGGTCGACTGCGGGCCCGCCTGACGGCAGGATAACCCAAGTGTAATGACTGCAGCAGTGGAGACACTCAAACATCTACATTTATGGTGGGTACAAAACTGTACTTTCTGATTACCAACTGTTGGAAGGATGATCTTCAGTGGTGGCTAATGTCCGAGACAGTGACTATGGGACGTCCATTTGTCCTTCTGGCTGCAGTTGCAACAGTATCCACGGATGCCTCCCTGAGCGGGTGAGGGGGCATTATCAGGGACGGACAGCCCCACGAGGCTCATTTGTATGTTAATGTCCTGGAGATGAGAGCGGTTCTTTTAGCATTGCAGTCCTTTCAAGACTATCTTTCCTTAGGCACGATTGTGATCCAGTCAGACAACATGTCCGTAGTCTGGTACATAAACAAGGAGGAACCATTTCTTGCCCCCTATGTTGAGAGGCTCTAAGATTATGGAAATGGGCAGAGTCCACCCAGCGCTTTCTGATAGCAACGCACATCCCGGAGAAATCCAACGTAATAGCGGACAGACTCAGCAGAACTATTCTGTTGCCTCACGAGTGGTCTCTGAAGAACGAAACAGCGGAAATGATTTTCCACATATGGGGCCAGCCTTGCTGCAACCTTTTTGCCACCTCCACAACACCAAGTGCAGCAACTACTTTGCCCTGATCCCTCAACAGGGACAACGCTCGAGTGAAGCACTCATCCCTGATAGGCCCCCGGCACTCCTTTATGCTTTCCCTCCATTTCACCTGATTCCCAAAGTCTTACAGAAAGCAAGTTTTCTGGGCAGGACACTTATCTTGATAGCCCCATATTGGCCTTGTCAAATTTGGTTCCCCTTCTTGAAGCCTCATCTACTGGAGGAGCCTTGGATCCTGGACCCCAGTGCCGGATTTGTTGACCCACTCGTCAGGAGCTGTTCACCCTTCTCTCCAGTCCATCAAACTGACAGCTTGGCTGCTCCAATTCCCAGAATAGCCAGGTTCCAGAATTTATCAGAAGAGGCTCAACATATTCTCTTGTCGTCACCAAATCTTCAACCAGGAAACTTTATCTCAGTAAGTGGAAAAGGTTTTCCTACTGGGCACAGCAAAATAACTTTGACCCTTTCCTGGCGTCCATTTCGGATATTTTGGAATTTCTAACAAAACTTGTCAATGAAGGAGCTGCAGCAGCAATCATTCGAGTCCAACTGACTGCTGTTTCTAACTTAGGTGCATCTGAAAATGGTATGTCTAATAAGTTGACTAAGGGTTTTTTGAAAGGTATGATGCACTTAAGACCACCGATCAGATCTCCTACTACTCCGTGGAACTTAAATCTAGTCCTGTCCAAGGTTGTTCTTCCGCCCTTTGAACCTGCTTCCTCTTGTGAGCTGAAATATCTTTCTTGGAAGACCATTTTCTTGGTGGCCATTACATCAGCAGAATTTCGGAGTTGCAAGCCCTTTCTATTAAGCAGCTGTACTTAATATTTCACAAAGATAGGGTTTCCCTCGGAACAAATCCGTCATTCTTGCCAAAAGTGTGTTCAGAATTCACACTTAATCAGACGATTGAATTACCTGTTTTCTTTCCCAATCACTCAAATCAGTTGGAATATATGCTTCATAAACTTGACGTCCATAGACAACTTCACTTCTATTTGGACAGGACAAAAGACCATAGAAGGGCTGATCAGCTGTTTGTCTCCTTCTCGGATTCTAAAAAAGGTGCACCTGTCTCCAAATCTACCTTGTCTAAATGGCTCTCTGATTGTATATCCTTTATTTACTGTGAAGTTGGTATTGCATTACATGAGAAAGTCAAGGCTCATTCTACAAGAGCGGTTTCTACTTCTGTAGCCTTCTTGACCAGGCTACCTATTGATTCAATTTGTGCAGCTGCCACCTGGTCAAATCCACATACCTTTATATCTCACTACAAAGTGGACAAGGCCTGTAGGGACAGAGCTTCATTTAGGTCTGCTGTCCTTAAGCAGGCACTCCTGTGAGCCACCCAAGCTTGTGGTGCTGGGGACGCTACCCATCAGTAAGAATGAAGGCGAGATTGAACAACTTCACATAAAGGAGTTATGTACTTACGTACGTTCCATGTGAGTTGTTCTTGCCTTCATTATTAAGACCCCCCCACCTACCCCCATCCAATGTCTGGAAGTTCGAGAGGTTCTATCTTGGTTTTGGTTCTCCTGAGGAGTTTTCTCTCACAGTGGTCTGTATGATTTCTTTGAAATCTGGGGTAGGTTTTAATGAAATAGAATATATCATTGAGTTAATTGGCCCTAAACTTCCTTCCTTTTTTTTTTTTTACACGCAAAACTCTTTTTTACTGCATTTAATCTAGAATTCTATAAATAGAAAAAATATCTGCAGTAATTAATTTTCAAATACTTAAGGCAAAATTGCATTAAAGAAAGTACTATTTTTAGATGTTTTTAAGAACAGCGTGGACACTTATTATGGAAACAAGTATTTTGGTATTTTGGCAGGCTAGGAGGGCATTAATGCCCATGCTGGAAATATTTGTTTGCATGTATGTATAGATATCTTGATAAGTCTGCTATTTTCCCATCAGTGTTGAATTTATCAAATAAGCCTTTTTTTCTGAATGATAATTTATATGCTCACCAGAAAAGACAGGTTTGTTGTATTTCTTTTTTTTTTGCTTTCCCATTGAATTCTATTACGTTTATTCCCAAATTGTATGGCATGCATTGCATTAATTCATTGTAAAATGTATATCCTTGTCTTTATTACATCACCTAAACCTTTACTTTTCTCTTTAAGGCTATTTCTATCACCTGTAGACACTAATTTGTGCAAATGATTACATCTTTTATCCAAAATTGTTTTTGCAATTATTATAATCTTATCTGCATAGTTTAACATAACTGGAATTCTTAACCCTTCATGTGTTATATACCTTGCCTCCTTCATTTTGTAATTTATTTCACATACTGTCATGTGGATAACTATTACAAAGTCTGTACAGTGTATTGGGCAGTCGTATTACACCACTCTTCATATCCACATCTTGGCTTAACCAGCCATTTACAAATATTTTTACTTTATTATGACTGTACACTGACATACATAATTTCCTTACTTTGTCACTTATATTCTTTCATTATTACCTGCAAGATATCATGCTGAGTTGTATCAAATGCATTATTAAGGTTTCCTATTATGATTTTTGCTTATTTTTTATTCATGTCATCCACAATTTCTGTAATTGTCATTAATAGTTAACCTTTCCCTTTTATACTATCTTCTATAATATTTTCCATTTCAGTTTCAAATCTGTTTTATATTATTTTCATAAAGATCTTATAATCATTATTATTCAATACTATCCGTCTCCAGTTTGTCTTCTATATTCCTTCTTCCATATGAATTTAAGTATTCCGCTATTTAATTATTTATACAGAAAACCATAACTCATATAAAGAAATCTCCTTTTCCAACTCTTTTTCTTTTTCTGTTAACATTTTTTTTTTTTACTTTCCATGCTTTTTCGGTACCTTCTGTTTTTCTTTAAACATTTCTTATGCATATTGTACTACACTGTTCATAATCTTTTCCTGAGTTCTTTCTATTTCTTCTTTTACATTTTTATTTTTCTCATTATACTACCATCTTCCTTTACTTATCTGCTTAAATAACTCAATGCTTCAACTCTTTATCCTTGTAAGAAATCTATTACAATATTCAATGTTTCACTACATAGTCTAAAATATGACAAAATAAGCTTTCCCTTTCTTTGTAATTAATATAAACACATACTGTTACAATTCTGTGTATATGTTATTTCCCCTTTTAAATCTACAATGGTTAATCTTCCCATTTTTGTTAATGTTGCATCTAACATCTTTACATCTGACATCTGTACTGTATTTCTACAAACTGTGGATATTCCAGAACATCTCTCATTTTCCAAATTACGGATGATCTTTCCTCCCCATAGTTTATTTATAATGTTTCCTCACATGTTAAATCTTGTCTTCTAATATAATTACATGGGTCTATGTTAAATATTAGAACTTCCAAAATGTCGAATACCATATGGTCAATATTTGGAAGTTCGAATATTTAATTAAAAAAAAAAAAAAAAAAGATAAACATACCTTAACAGTATGAGCAGAAGGGCAAGCCCCCCTGCACCCCCACACACCCCTACTTAAATATACCAACTCCGAGACCATACTTCATTGCAGAAAAGGGAAATTTTCCCATTCTGCACCGTATGGTGCCGTTAAAAGTCAGTCTGCAAACACTTGAAATGTCGATCATATGGTCTCGACCATATGATGTTTGACATTTCAAGCGTTCGTTTAATTGACATAGACCCAATTATATCACTCTTACTATATTCTTAATACTGTTCACTTTTATAGAAAGCACTCTAAATTTGTCATTTTCAGTTTCCTTTCATTCATGGTTTCATTAGCTTTTAGCGAATTAGTTGGTTGGTTGGCTGCCTTTAATGGGCTACTCTAACCCAAGCCAGTTTCCCACCCAAATGTGAGAATCAAACTTTGCCTTGTGTCTGTTAGTCAAACACCTTAATACCAACCCTCCAACCCAACCATTAGCTGTGTATATTCTTTTTCATCCATTTCCTTTCTTTTTTACTTTTGTACTTATTCCTTTAAATGCTCTTTTTCTGTCTTTTACCTTTTTACCAATGGAATTCATTTTGTTCATTATTTCCCAAATTGTGTGTTCTTCCTCACTTATTTCAGAGCTTTCTTCTGTCCTGCTATTTTTTCTCATCTAATTTTTTCTATTTCTACTTCTAAAATTTCTTCTCTTTTTCTTTTTCCTTGCTCTTATTTTCATTTTTGCAATCCATCCATAAATGTCCAATTTTGTTACATTTATAACATTTCAATTTACTTCTTTTTGCATCATGCATTTCGCCACAAATATAACCTTTTCTTTTTTCACAGTTACTTATCAAATGTCTTTTCCACAAAAAATAAATATGTTTTGGAGTTTTCCCAGTATACAGCACACCTCTCCCCTTCCACATTTATCATGCTTGGTATATGTATATTTTTTCTCTTTTTATTTTTAACAGTGTTACAATCCCATGTGCCAGTTCATAAACCCCTTTTATCATAAAGTTTTGCAATGTCCAGTACTACTTTGCATGCATTTTTCAGATGTTTCTTTCAAAGTCTTTCCACCTCTTCAAAATTGTACATGAATTTTCTTTTTTTTTTCTCTGTTAAATGCTTTTATCACATAAAGATTCCATGGGTTACAGTCTTTTTTCATATTCTCCAAGAAAATTTTCCATTGGAAAAACAGTTTCAAATATAATGTGATAAAATGTCTCTTAGTTAATCAGAATAAATGCTCTTACCTCATGTGCTTTTACACCCAAAGGATGTATTAAATTGCCACATACTTCATACCTGTCCATTTCTTTATCTTCTTTACTTTGAATTTTCTTCTGCCTTTTTCTTTTCTGATGCTTCCCTTTTGCCTCCTTTCAGTTTCTTTGTATATTTTTTCTTTTCCATCTCATCATTATTCTTCAGGATTGTCTGTGCATCCTCTTTTTGTATTTTCACCATAGTGTCCCCCCAGGAAATGTCTCCTTCATTTTCTGGCTCACTCTGCATCACATTTTTTTTAATTAAATCATCTTGCAAACTTCCTGACTGGAGGGTTGTAATTATACATCCATCATTTTTTGCTGACTCATAGCCATCAAAAAGATTTCTTTGGAACATCTCAGAACCTGCTTGCAGTCTCTGGTCTTAGTCATAGCTTTCTCTTGCATTTCTGTCACCACTCCATTATCTCCATCTGCCTCCCTGTTTCTCCAGGCCACCTCTATGCCTAAAATGGAAACATGAAGTGTTCATGCAAAATGGGTCCCACTTGTAGCAACGACAAGTAGGAGAAGTTTCCTGATGCTCTGGCCAAATTTTTCCTAGTAATATAAATACCACCACAGGTCTTCCCTAAAAAGATGCTGCTAGACTAGTGGGACTAACCAGTCAACAAGGGATAAATTAAATAAATTCTTTACTCTCGTAATTTTTTTTTTATTCACTTAGTCAAACATATGAGTTGTGCACAGGAAATAAAATGGCTGTAATTGAAAGGTATGGAGGATATCTGTTTGTAAAAGTGACTTACTTCTGCTTTTAAGTCACAGTTAAAAATCACTGATCTGATTTAGCAGGAACAATGTAACATGATGTATTGTACTTGCTGAAAGTGCAAAATGATCATTGCTGTGACTTTTGTGTGTGTGTGTGTGTGTGTGTGTGTGTGTGTGTGTTTGTGTAAAAGAGTAATGTGTTTAAGAATAGCGGGTTAGCTATAATTTCTCTTTCCATCACAGTCTGATGTCAACATTGTAGATAATAAATTGCTGTCTTTGGTAGGCTGGGCAGAATGTGGATGAATGCAGCTGATGATTGGCACAGTGATTGGAGCTGCCATATTATAGCATTCAGTTTTCTAGTTGAGTTCTTGGCTGTATGTAGGTGCTTCTTTTCGAAGTTTGCATGTTTTAACCAGGTGCTTTGTTTTCCTCCAATACCCCAGAGACATCTATTTGTGTGTGCATGTGCATCTTGTAATAGATCTCGCTTGTCAGCATCAGTGTCATTAAGTATGTGCATTTTGGAAAAGAAAAGTCACCTGTTTCATATGTGGACACAGTATAGAAGAGCAAGTGCATAATTCTTCTGGCTAACATTAAAAAAGATGGGGATGAATGACGGCAGTAATAAAAAGAACAGTTGAAAGTAACTGTGTTTCAAAATAAGGCATAAAATATATTACATTACATGTAGACCTCTGAGGCTTCTGGTGACCATCAGGCCACAAGCTTCCAGCTGTATAACAGGCTTTTGACACAGACTTATTACAGGGGCCTCATTTTAACCTCTGCCTAGGTTCCCACCCAGTATAAAAACAGACCTGTTCAGAGATGTGTAGAGAAAGTCACTATAGTTTGTGGGTTCTAGGGACAGTGTGGCCATTATTTCTTTAACTTTCCTCATGTTTTGTCAGATGTTTGCATAGATAGCTTATCTATGCACATTGTCCTGTTTAGAGACAGCAAGTTGGAGTTCATTACTGTATCATTTTTTCCCTCACAGTCAAACATCAGACATGTATGCAGTTGGTTTTCTTTAGGAGGTAAGGGGGCATGCTTTGTATGTACTTCTATTGCAACATATTGAAATGTATCACTATGGCCATTTTTTCTTTTGCATTTTTTTATTTTTATTTTTCTATTTGTCTAACATTTGATGTCCTTCCACATCACTGCTGCAGTATTCTTTACAAAAGGGATTTCCTGCCAAGGGTAGCCCAACATCTGGCCAGCATACCAAAGCCTTAGGATTTTATAGATGTCATAAGGCACACACATACTCCCTGCACAAGGAGTAGGGCATAAAGGTGATGTACAGACGTACATACTTCAGAACTTCTTTGCCACCAGTCTGAACACCTTCATTGAACATCTGTCCTTCTGTGCTGGTTACTGAGCCATGTTTCAGATAGGTGCCCTGTTGAGATTTCTTCTCATATTTTTCTGTTTTAATTTTTGTGAGTTTACATGTCAGCCAGAAAGGGAAAATGTCAATGTGGGAAGCAAATTCCCCATAAAGATCATCACAAGCAGACTCTTCCATGTGGGTGCTTCTCGTGACCATACGCTGTGTTCTTTCTGCCCAACATTTGTCCCTAAGACCCTAAGTAGTCTTCTGTCCTCTTTGTCCATTTACCTCGATAACCAGTGTCTTAAGTTGTATGTGCAGGATGTTACGGCAGTATCTTCTCATCCCAAAGGTCAGCTGCTTGCCAAGAAAAAGGCCAAGAAACTCTTGTCTGATTTTTCTGCTGTCCCATCTCCCCTAGACGTCTCTCTTAAGGCTGGTGAGAGCCCAGAAAATCACCCGGTTATTGTAATGGATTACTGTGCTGTGACCCTGATGGAGGCCGGCATGGATCCAACTTCTCGCACATCCTTGGAGGCTCTGCAAATGTCCGCTCCGATTGTTGAGTGGGAACCTCTGCAGATTATTTCAGAAGGACCGAGGGGGATAAAGCAGATACTTGTTCAGGAGGAGATTCCTGCTAGGTTGGTTGAGTGTAGGCAAGGGTCTGAACCTCCTAGGCTATTTAGGGCAGACATCCCTCTAAAGAAAAAGCAAAAAACTAAGCATGTTTCCTCTTTTGCTAAAGATCCTCCATGTGAATGGCAGGATTTTACCCAGGGGGGGGGTTTAATACATTGATGGCCTTAAAGCCTCCCCAGGGAGTTTCTCTGCCTACTCCCCCTTGGTCATGTACCTCACTGAAGAAGCCAGCAGAGCAGTACTCCTCTGAAGAGGATTTGGATTCTGGGAAAAAGTCTTTGGCATATTCCTCTCAGATCCCTTTTCCCTTGGATAATGACACTGAGGAGGAAGATTCTGTTAGCCCAGATTTCTCCCTTAGAAGAACTCTCCTTTGAGGATACTATTTCTTGTACAATGGAATATTTTAAAATGGACTTGTCAGGTTTCTGACATTCAAATATGGTATTATGAGCTCCTCCAGATGGAGACCCTAAGCCCTCTGCTGTACCTCCAGTCTTAGCTGCCCTTTTAGATACCTTTTTGGCAGCCTCTGTGGCCCCAGATTCTCTGACTCTAGACTCTAAGAAACCTGATAGATTTTTACAAGGTGCCTGATGAGTTTAACTTCCTATACAAATGTCCTCCTGCTGACCCTTTTGTAGTGTCGGTCTGTTCTGACAAAACCCTCTGAACTTTTGCCTGCTACTAAACTACAACTTTCAGACAAGGACAGTAGAGCTATGGAACAACTAGGCAAAAACATATATACTGCTGCCAACTTGGCCTTACAGGCTATTAATTACTAGAACTGTAGAACCAGGTATATTTTAGCCCTTCTTTTTCAAGCTTCCCAGGCAGTCTTTGACCTCCCTGGTTCTGACAGGAAGGCCTCTGCCTTCAGTTTACTGGGCTATCCTTCTCAGGTAGTTTGCCACTGTATTAAATGAAGTTATGATGCCGCTGATGCCTTCTCGAAGGCCACTATCTTTGGTTCTGTTTTGAGATGTTACACTTGGCTTTATCTTCTGCCTTTGCTTGCTGATATTAAGTCTAAATTGTTGGATGCTCCTCTTGACAATAAGAACCTGTTTGGTTCTGTTGCTGCTGAGCTTTTTAAGTCCCTTCAGGATAAAGGTAAGGCCTTGAAGGAATTGAAGCATATTTTTAGGTTTCCTATCCGTAAGCTGCACAAGGATTATCCATTCAAGTATGCCTTTGTTCACAGATGGCCTCGCCCTCCTACCAAAAGTAAAAAGGGTTTGAGGCGGGTTCCTCCTGCTAAGTCTATTCAGACTCCTGCTTCTCAGAAGCCTGCTTTTCATGACAAGCCAGGTTCTAGCTGACTTCTTGCTTACCCTTTTCTTGAGTCAGGTTCCCTTATCCCTTTGTCTTTGCCTGTCCCTGCCCAATTGGTTAAGGGTCACACAAAACTCTTGGATTCTGTCCATCATCTGTCAGGGATACTTCATGGTATGAAAATGCCTTCCTCTTTTTCTGGGCATCAATCAGCCTCCTCAGAAACAGCTTCCTTCCTTTCTTCCCAGAACTGCTTCAGGGCCTTTTGGCACAAGGTACCATTCAAGCTGTGCCCCCTTCCCAGAAAGGGAAAGGGGTTTATTCCAGAATGTTTCTGGTTCCCAGAAAGGAAGCCACCTGGAGACCCATTCTGGACCTTTCTCAGCTCAGCACCTTTCTGAAGGGTTATTCCTTTCGGATGTTATCCCTTCAAACCCTGTTTCCTCTTCTTCTTTCCCCAAGCTTTCTTGGTGTCTGTGGACCTCAAGGATGCTTATCTTCACAACTCAATTCATCCCCATTTTAGGACGTTTTTGTGTCTCTGTCTCTTCCTTGCATTTTCAGTTCTCTGCTTTGCCCTTTGGCCTTTCTACTACCCTAAGGGTATTCATCAAATGTGTCGCTCCTGTGAGTGCCTTTTGCCGGATGAAAGGAGTTCAAATCTTTCCTTATCTGGACGACTTGCTCATTCAGGCTTCCTCATCCAAGGTCTTGCTTCAGCACCTCCAGTGTACTGTTTGTCTCTTACAAAGCCTGAGGTTTACAACAAACTTCCAGAAACCAGTCCTAATTCCTTCTTAGGATCATGTGTTTCTCAGTTGCAGGCCCCATACCATTCCTATGCTGATGTTCTTCATTTTTCACTGTTGCAGTCATTACATTTGGGTTATCTGCTTGCAGGTAGCCCTCAGTCAGCCTGATTAACAAAGTCCTGGGTCCTGTGTCGGTTGCTGTCCCTTCTTCCATGACATCAGGTCATCAGGGGTGTAAAACATGCAGCCGACGCCATTACATCAGTCTTTCTTGCCGTGCAGTGCCCGAAGCAGAAGCAGTTCGCAAGTGCTGGTCAGCCGACTCCTGAAATTTTCGTTTTCAAGTTTCAGAACCGAAGTCTTCAACTAAAGCTAAGTACCCCGTTGGGGAAACTTTTTCTTGCTCCTTACCAATGTCAGTAAAAGTTAATAATTGCATTACCTGTGGAAAGCAAATACCTCATAAAGATTTTCATTTGTACTGTATTCCTTGCCTAGGCCCTGACCAACGTACCTTGCTGTCGGTTTTGTGCTTTATTTAATCAGCGCACTATCCATCGTCGGTATATTTTTGCCTTGAAATATTTCGGTTCTCTGTTTAATTATCCAGAAATGTCGTCGGTTAGCCATCCGACTACTGGGATTCTGAAAAAACGCAAAGATAAAGACAGAGACAGGCCGCCGAGATCCAAAACTGCCGACAACGCTTCTCCTAAGCCATTCGCCAGTTCGCCGGTACTCGGTGAGGTGCTTTCGCAGCCCCCGATACCCACTACTTCTACTTTTGACTCACAGGTCTCTACTGAGACCCATTCGGAGTCCATTATGCTCCGAGATGCTTCAACTATGGAACCCGCAGATGTCTCTACCTTGGATGGGTCTGGATCCGCTGTGCAGTCACCGGCTTCTGAGGGTGTATTCAGGCCTACAGATTTGCATATTAAATCAATGCCTCCTTCATTACTTAGGCCTAAATCTCGATCCATGCCTAAAAAAATCACGCCCAGGTCATATGCTTAGGCCTCTATGCCTAAAAAACAAATGATAAGAATGGCTGAAGATCTAATAACTCTAATCAGGGGTAGCCAAACACCCCCCCCCCCCAAGAGGCCTAGGACTGAAGTTGATTATGAATCTTCTGTCCAGAATTCTGTTTTTTCTGATTATTTGGATTTGCCCTTCTCTACTTATGAAGATTCTGATTTAGAGGACTCCATTCTGTCTGCTTCCCCTCCTGAGGATTTTTCTTTTGGGGAAACCTTACATACTCTGAGAGCATTTCCACTGGGAAAGCCAGGATTTTTCTGTTTCAAAAAAGAGGCTTAGAGATTTCCTTCTCCTACCTCAGCATAGGCCTTTAGCTATTCCTCCTGTACTATTCATTGTTGATGATGCTTTTTCGGAATCTAGTTTGGCCCCTGATTCCCTGCCTCCTGCTCCCAGAAAACCTGACAGATACTACAGGGTCCCTGAGTCCCACAAGTTCCTTTTTAAAAATCCTATTGCAGATCCAGAAACTATTTCACAGAGGCCCAAGGGCATTAAGGCTTCTACTGCTAAAAATCCTACCCCGTCTGATAGGGACTCCAGGGCGCTGGATAGATGAGGTAAGAAGGTTTACACTTCTGCAACCTTGGCCATTAGGGCTTTAAACTGCCAGTTTCATATGTTAAAGTATCAGCAGCATGTTATTTGACTGCTTAAACAGAAAATTATGTTGATTCCTGACTGTGTGGAAAATAAAGAATTACAGGATTTAATGCATTCTTCTGAACAAGTTGGAAAACATACTTTGCAATGTGGTTTTGATTCATTAGAGGCCTCTTGCAGGGCTGCTGTTACTGGGTCTGTGCTCAGAAGGCATGCATGGCTTAAGGAGCAATCTTTGCCTGATCATGTTAAAGCTAAATTGTTGGATGCTCCTTTAAATCAGGACCACCTGTTTGGCAACAAGGCTGAGAAAGTTCTTAAAAAGATGGAAGATAAAGCTAAATCTATGCAAACTGTTAAAGATTTTTTACAAGTTCAGCCTCCTAGATTTAGTAGGCACTGGCCCTCTAAGAATTGGTCCTTTCCAGCCCCTTCCAGGTCTTCTCAAGCCAAACACAGACACAGCATAAACCCCAGGTTTCAGTCCCAGGGGACGCACAGAACTAAGCAGTGGGGGGCCTCCACTTCCCAATCTGAGAATAATAAGACTTCCCCCTATGGTAAACTGTCTCAATTACTTCCTTTTAAAATTTCCAAGCACTTATCAACTGACTGCCCCTTTGGGGGGAAAGATTGCTCTTCATGCAAAGAATTGAGAACTCATTACCCAGGACAAATGGGTTTTAAATAGTGTCCCAGGGATACAGATTTCACTTCCACATGTTGCCAACACCAAGCGGGTGGACGGACCTACCACCAAATCAGTGGACAGAGGCCCAAAAACAAGTACTTTCTCTCTTAAGCATGGGGGCTATTCAGCTGGTACCAGAAGAGGAAAAGGGACAAGGTTTCTACTCAAGACTTTTCCTGGTACCCAGAAAAGACAGTTCATGACGTCCTATCCTTGACCTGTCTACTCTAAGCACATTTTTTGGAGATTCCAAAATTCAAGATGCTGACTCTTCAATTACTTCCTCTGCTAGGCAAAGATGCCTGGTTGGCAACACTAGATTTAAAAGAAGCATACCTGCACATCCCAATCAGGAAATCTTGCAGAAGATACCTACTCATCAAAGCAGGCTACACGCACTCTCAGTTCTCTGCACTGCTCTTTGGTTATCTACTGCGCCCAGGGTAGTCACAAAGTGCCTAGCTCCAGTTATTGCATTTTGCAGGCAAAGAAATATTCAAATATACCCATATCTGGACGATTGTCTAATTCAGACAGAAAGCCAGGGACATACTTTTGAATCATCTGGCCTTTGTGCAAAGGGTTCTAACTTGTCTGGGGTACACCATAAATGAAAAGAAATCGCAACTGGTACCCTGTCAACAAATTATATTCCTGTGAGCAAGCTTGAATGCAACTTCCCAGATGGCTTACCTCACGCCAGAGAAACAAATTCATTTGACAACCTACTTCAAACAAGTGGCCACAAAAACCCTGCTATCTTCAAGACAAATACTGCAGGCCTTGGGGTTCATGGCCTCCTGCATTCTTCTAATTTCATATGCAAGACTGCTTATGAGGAAACTACATTGGTATCTAAAAAGCCTATGGTGTCAACATTCTCAGGACCTAGAAACAATGATTACTGTCATACCTTGCCTACGCCTAGAGTTCCTTTGGTGGGAAGAGGCCTGCCACCAAAACAAGGGACTAGCTTTCACACCACCCCCTGCCACCCAAACCCTAGCAACAGACACATCAGACTATGCATGGGGGCTCACCTGGCAGGGAAGTGCATTCAGGGCAAATGGAACCCAAGTCAAATGCACCTGCATATCAATCAGAAAGAAATGTTAGCTGTACAAAATGCTCTGACAGCCTTCAAGGACCACCTTCTTCCAGGACAACTAATGGTAAAGGATGGACAACACCACTGTTATGTGGTACATAAACAAGCAGGGGGGTACACATTCTTACCCCCTCTGGCATTGTGGAACACCGCTTTGAGCTACCAAGTGCACCTACAAGCTCAATTCCTCCCATGAAAATTAAATACATTGGCAGACGGACTAAGCAGAAACCTCATGGACCCACTGGAACCAAGGACTTTCAACATGTTGAAAAGCAAATGAAGGGAGCCCAGATATAGACCTGTTTGCCTCTGCCCAGAACTACCAATTGGACAAATTTTGCACAAGGACTCCCCACAAACAAGCCTGGAAAGTGGATGCTTTGTCCTTCAGCTGGAAAAACATATCAGTCTATGCCTTCCCCCCTCTGCCTCTGCTCTCCAAAGTACTACTAAAAATCAAACAGGACAAACCAAGGATGATTTTGATTGCTCCAGACTGGCCACGCCAACATTGGTACCCCCTTCTGTGCAATGTGTCACGGTTATCTCCATGGCACCTGCCTCAGACTCCCTTCCCTGCTGTCTCAGCAAGAGAACCAGATTCTGCACCGTCAGCTTTTAACATTGAACCTTGCAGCCTGGCTAATTACTTAATCTCCGCTTTACCATCTCTCAGCAAACCTGTGATGGATATCATTTTAGAGGCAAGGAGGACTAGTACTAGAAAATATTATGCTGAAAAATGGAAAAGATTCTGTGCCTGGAACCAGTCTCAAGGGATGAGCACAGCAGCACCCAATTTACCTCAAATTTTGCAATACTTAGAGATGCTTCACAAGGGCCTGTCTTTTTCCTCCATTAAAATCCACGCCACAGCCATTTCAGCTCATTATAACACAGAACCTCCCCCCTTCTCTCATCCACTGCTCAAGCAGTTCTTCAGAAGAGCCAGAAATTTGAGACCACCTAGGAGAGCTCCAACCCCAGCCTGGGACCTTAACTTTGTCTTGGAGAAACTCATTCTACATCCTTTCAAGCCAGCTGCTACTGCATACTTAAAATTTCTTTCTTGGAAAACAGCTTTCCTTTTAGCAATCACTTCAACTAGAAGGGTATCTAAATTATAGGCCCTTATGTCAGTGGAGCCTTTCATCATCTTTCATGCGGACAGGATGTCCCTCAGAACCAATCCATCCTTCATGCCCAAGGTGGTATCCAGTGTGGCTCTTAATCAGTCCATTCATTTGCCAACCTTCTTTCCCAATCCACAGAATAAAGGGGAACGGTTACTGTATTGCTTATATGTGCACAGACAACTTAGATTCTACTTGGACAGGACTAAACCTCAAAGGAAATCTGAACAACTGCTGGTGGCATTTGCTTCAGGGGCTGAGGGGAAGGCTATTTCAAAGCAAACCATTTCTAAGTGGATAAGCCATTGCATTCATTTCTGCTATAAGCACCATGGAAAACCTATCCCCCAGGGGATCAGACCTCACTCCACCAGGACTGCATCTACCTCTACAGCCTTTCTCAGAGGCGTCCCTACCAGGGACATCCTAGAAGCTGCTACCTGGAGTTTTGTACATACTTTCACCAAGCATTATCATTTGCCAATTTTCTCTAAATCCAGAGCTGGCTTTGCCACTGCAGTCTTGCAGGGCCTTATAGTTGGCCCTGATGCTGTCTAAATTCCTCCTCCCAACCATAGCTTTGGGAATCTACCCAAATGTAATGACTGCAACAGTGAAACATGAAGAACATAGTACAGTTTTGTACACTTACCATAAATGTAGATGTTCAAGTATATTCACTGTTGCAGTATTGGTTACCCTCCCTCCAGCCCCCTAACTTCTTTTGGCTGTACCTCTACTTTCCTTTACTATGCTTAAAAGCCTTTTTGGTGTATTTGCTTTTTTGTTGGAGGTATATCTTTGTACTTTTATATTTATTTGCTTCCCATTAGGGGGGCACCTGACATCTGGGGCAAGAAAAACTGATGTAATGGTGTCAGCTGCCCTGACGTCATGAAAGAAGGGACCGCAGCCGATGCAGGACCCAAGACTTTGTTAATCAGGCTGACTGAGGGCTACCTGCAAGCAGATAATCCAAATGTAATGACTGCAACAGTGAATACACTCGAACATCTACATTTATGGTAAGTGTACACAACTGTACTTTCTCCCTGCCATCATCCCGAGACTCTTTTTCTAATCGCCCTTTTTCAGTTCCTTCTTCCTCTGGTTTCAGTTAGTCAGGGAATTTCTCAAGGGTCTGGAATTCATGGCCTCCCCCATTCCTATGCCACCTCTAGCCAGACTTGATATGAGAAAACTACAGTGGTTCCTAAATCAGTGTGGCTCCAGCACTGTCATCCACTAGATTTTCTATTCCCTCTTCCTTGCCTCAAACTTCAGCTTCATTGGTGGATTCATCAGCTGTCTGTTAACCTGGGATGTCTTCAGCCCCCAGTCCCCTCTCACGGACTTTTCTCGGATTCCTCAGACACAGTTTGGAGAGCCTTTTTCATTTCCCTAAAGGTTCAGTGCCTCTGGCCTTCTCATCAAATGTCAGACCACATCGTCATAAAGGAGATAAGAGCTCTGGAGATAAGAGCTCTCATTTTTGCTCTTCAGACTTTTCACTCCCTCTTTTTCCAGGGCCACTCATATTCTTCACAGACAGTTACCACAGTGATGTGGTGTATCAGCATGCAAGGGGACATGGTCCTACCTTCCTTGCAGACTGGGCTCTTCAGGTTTGGGGTCTAGCTGTTCAGTTTCAAGTGACTCTTCAGGCTGCATGCATTCCTTTAGAGCAAAATATAGTGGCAGACTCTTTGAGCAGTTCCATTTCACAGCCTCACGAATGGATGCTTCACAGAGTGGGGTACTCCTCTGGTAGATCTTTTTGCCTTCCCTTTGAACAGACAGTTTCCTCTTTTTTGCACCAGAGTTCCAAGTTCTTTGGATTGGAAGGTGGATGCCCTATCTTTTTCTTCAAAGGGGATTTTTTCTACATCTTCGCTCCCCTTCCTCTGATTCCAAGAGTCTTGCTCAAGATGGAGCAGGACTCCCCCAGCATCTTGTTAGTGACTCCCTTTTGGCCCAGAAGGCATTGGTTCCCCATTTTTCTTCACCTGGCCAGGGGCAATCACCTCAAGTTACCTCACATGGTGGACCTACTGTCACAAGACAAGAGGCCTCTGATCATCCTCACTTGTCCACTCTTCAGTTGACATTGTGGGTGATAGGGTTTTGATCCCTTTTTGTGAAGATGTGCTTAGGTTTCTGCAGGAAGCCTGGAAACCCACTTCCTGGAAATCCCGTGTCTCCATATGGAAGACGGTTTGTGTTTAGTGCCTTGCTCTTAACTGGGAACCTCTTTCTGTGGAGATTCCTGTGGTTCTGTCTTGTTGATGTTAATTGATCCATGCTAGGTTAGGATATTCTTCTGTTAAAGCTCACTTCTTGTCTGTTTCTGCTTGTCTGCCATTAACTCCTCCTCTGGCTTCCAGGTTGAAGGTCAAACAATTTCTTCTTCATATTCGGCCTCCCAGGAAGCCTGTTCCGCTTTCCTGGGACCTTAGTTTCGTACTTGAAAAATTGACTCAGACTCTTTTGAGTCTGCAGCTTCAACTTCCTTGAAACATTGTATTTTTGGAAGACTGTTCTTTTGGCCCTTACTTCAGCTGAGAGTGTCTCTGAACTACAGGCTCTTATGCCTCCTCCTTTCTTGGTTTTTCACAGGGACAAGGTGTCACTTCATACTAATCCTTCTCATGCCCAAGGTGGTTAATGAATTGTCTGTTAAGCAGTCTATTAATTTGCTCCCCTTTTTTCTTTCTCCACAGTTTGCTCGTGAGAAAGTCTTCACACCTTGGATTTTCATAAATAGCTCGGATATTATTTAGATAAGTCTATGGCCATTCGCAAGTCTGGGCAACTTTTTTTCCTTTCATCCCAGATGTCTGGGGTCGGCTGTTTCTAACCAAACTATATCTTGATGCATCTCTAAAGCCATTTCTTTTTGTTACTCCTTTTTATGGAAAATGCCTTTCTGCCTCTGGAAAGGTTTCTACTAGGGCTGTTGCTTCCTCCAGTGCTTTTTTTTTTCCAAAGGATTGGATACCAGTTCCATCCCTGAGGCTGCTACTTGGACCTCTGTCCATACTTTCACTAAGCATCAGAAATTGGATGTTGTTTCCTGAACAAGAGCTGGTTTTGAGCTATCCTTCTTGGGTTTCTTGAGAGGGCTCTTAGGTTCATAGGTTCATACTAGGCTGTCTGCCCTGAGGCAATTATAAACCTAGCCCGATTCTGTATGGCTTATGCCACCCCTTGATTTGAGTATACTGTGCCCTTTAAGGTTTAGTTTACTGTGCCTCTGTCTAATAGTGACACGGGAGTAATCCCTGGGACAAACCTACGATCCCCCATCCACCTATCGAGATTCTTCTTGAAGAGATTCAGTGAGGTACTCTGCCTCACATGAACTGGAATTCTATTCCAGAGTGAAGGGAGCCTCTGGGTTATGAACCTGTCCCTCCAGCAAGTTCTATTTATTTCTGTGTTGAGGTTCAATTCCCTCGAGCGTGTGGCTCTAAGGGATTTAGATTTACTGAGCTGGAGCATGTCCATTAATTCTGGATTTGACATAGCTTTGTATGTCAGGCATAGATCGCCTCGAAGTAGGCGGTATGCAACTGAGTAGAGCTTGAGTTTTTTTAACCGAGCAGCATATGGCATCTGTTTGAGACCCTTGATCCTCTTGGTGAGATACTTTTGGGGTCTTTCTAATTGCTGCAGGTGTCGGGTAAGGTACATCCCAAAAGGGGCATTTTATTCTATGATGGGCCTGATGAGGGATGAATAAAGGGGCAACGATTACCTCTCTTGATCTAGATGTGAAACCCTTCGTGATGAGGTGGGCTATGTAGAAGGTCTTTCTAACCACTTTGGCAATGTGGTTTTCAAAGGAGAGATTGCTATCAACGTGGGTCCCCAGGTCCCTAATAACTTTCTCTGTACTTAATGGGTTTCTGCCTATGTGGTAATTTGTGGGCACATTGTTTTTGCCAAAGAGTATGACTATACATTTTTTGGCATTTAGCTTTAGACCATGGCGCTGGCACCAGTTATCTGTCTCTGAGAGACCTTTTTGAAGGATGTTTGTGTCAGCTGGAGAGTTGATTATGGCACCCAGTTTGCAGTCGTCTGCAAACTTGGTGAGCCATAGTCCTCCCACGTTTGCCTGTACCTCGGAAAAGTATATTCCGAACAAGAGTGGTCCCAGGACAGAATCCCCTGGGATGCCACTTGTGACTGGTTTCGAGTCTGACATGGCTCCAGCAACTCTCACTCTGTGGGTTCTGTCTTTGAGCCAGTTTGCGACCTATCTTGTGACATAGGGGTTTATATTTAAGCTGGATAGCTTATCTATGATGCCCGAGTGGGGTATTGTGTCAAATGCCTTTGCGAGGTCCAGATAGGCTGTGTGGACTACCTTCCCTTCATCTATGGCTTTGGTGACTGTTTCGAAGAAGTCAACCAGGTTCAAAAGGCAGGATCTGCCCTTCACAAAGCCAGACTGGGTAGGATCTAGTGTCTGTAGGTCCCCCAATGTCTTTGTTTATGAGCTCCATGATGATCCTCTCCATAGCCTTGCAGACTAAGCTAGTCAGGCTTATGGGGCGATAGTTTCCAGGGTCCGTAGAGGCTCCACCTTTGTGGAGTGGGACCACTGTTGCTGTACGCCATTCTGTGGGCACATATCCTGTAGTGAGGCTGAGATTGTATAGCTGTTTTATTTGAGGGATTAGTTCCTCTTGGAGTTCATGTAGGACGCAACCTGGGACGCCATCTGGTCCCATGGAAGCAGTGTTTTTTGCTTTGGAGAGGGCAGCCTTCACCTGAGCATCAGAGATGTTTGGGAGGCAGCCCTCTGCTGGGATAGATACTTGCTCTTTTGGGGGGAGGGGGTGGAGAAGTTTGCACTGAACCTGTCTGCCAGGATATTGGCGATGTCTGTGGGTTCAGTGTATTTTTTGTCGCTTAGAATCAACTCAGAAGAAGTCTGGGAGTTGCATCTCAGGTTTGTAACATAACTGAAAAAGCCTTATGATCGCCTTTGGTGTCCTGTGCAATTTTTCTCTCAAAGCTGGCCTTGGAGGATTTTATGAGGGATCGTAATTTTTGCTAGTAATGATCAGAGATGCCTTCCCTGTTAGGGATTTTGCTCTATCATGTAGTAGCTTCCTCCTTCTGTTGTACAGTTTATTTATGGCAGGGGTCCACCAGACTGGACGCCTGCCTTTGGATGATTGGGTCTTGGTTTTGTTTGGGATAGCATGATCCATGCATTCCTGGAGATGTCCGTGAGAATGCGTTTATATAGGATTCTGCAGTTTGGGCTGTAGTTTCCACTGGCCCTGGGGCCTTGAAGGATTCCACTTCAGTTTTGAGAAGTGAGAAGTTCGCTTTTGAGAAGTTTTTCACTGTGGTTTTCTGGGCTGGGGGTGGGGTCGGGATGTGGACATCCAGTAAGATTAATTTATGGTCTGATCTTACCAATGAGGGATATACTTCTGGTGTGGAGCATAGAGTCCCCATGTTGGTAATGATCAGGTCTAGTATGTTGTCCCCTCTTGTGGGAGTGGTGACTAGTTGTTCCATAGCATTTAAGTTTATAATTTCCAGGAACCTTTGGGCTAAGGTGCTGGGGCTTGAGTAGTGCTCCCAGTCAATGTTTGGATAGTTGAAGTTGCCCAGTATAATGGTGTTCGGAGAGATCTTCATGTTCTCCAATGTTTTCAGGAAAGCCGGGTGCTTCTTGGCTTTCCTCCTCCCAAGTTTTCTCTTGAGCTTTTGTGCTTTCCCTTTTGTAAAGAATACTTCAACAGTGATATGTAAAGACATAGTTGTGTAAAGTAAAATCTTACCATAACAGTAGATGTCCTTCTTGTCAGTGTTGCAGTATTTTGCTTCCTTCCTCCTCCCCCTCTGCTGAGCTCTTTTCCTTGTATTTTCCTGGCCTGGAATTCCTTTCTTTTTTTCTCCTTCTAGATGCACGTGTTCCTCCTGGGGCTTTTCGGTTCTGTGTTTATTTATTTCCAGTTTGATTACTGGGGAAGTCCACTGGGCCCAGGGAGCCCGTTTTCAGTGGAGGCCAGGGGAGAAAAGCTCCATATTATAGAAATACAGTAGAAATTACAATACAGGTACTAAAAACTAAAATATGCCCAGTATTTGCACAGAACATGCTATTATGTGAATTACAGAGTTCAGTTACATTTTACAAAGTATTATATCCTTCAAATGAAAAATGAGAAGCTATTTACAATATTTACATTAAGCAGCATAACCTATGGGAGTTAGCTGTTAGATTAAGCAAGTTTGTCAAAGTCTTAAATCCCTAGGATGATGCCATGTGTGGTCTTTTGCATCAAGGAGGGATTAGGTTGGTAGGATGCAGTTGCATTTCCATTTAGAAGAAGGGTAGGAGTGAAGCTGAATTTTGAAGTTTTCAGTATTCTGCATAGTCCTTAGTAAGGCTGGGAGAGAATTCCATTTCTTGCCTAGGGATAATGAGAGAAGTTGCCCAGCAGAGCGTTTGGGTTTATGGATAGTAATTAAATTTTGGTGTTCAGATCTGAGAGTTCTATTAGGGGTATAAAGGGGAAGGATGTTTGAAAGTGCAGGGCAATTGATTGGGTTGAATATTAATCTATGGGCAGTGGTAAGTTGCATGTAGTCCAGATATTTGGAGAGTTCTAGCCAATTTAAAGACTGGAGGGTAATGCAGTGGTGTGTACTATGTTTGGCATTGTTGGCAAATTTAGAAATTTTGTTCTAACAATTTTCAAGTTTAGAAGAGAGACGGATAGGTTGGTTAGCAGAGGGGCATGGTACATTAGGGAGGGAAGGAGGTACGTAGAGGCTAGTGTTTGTTTAGTAGAAGAGGAGAGGAAGTGATGGTTTCTATAACATTCCTAGTTTTTGGTGGGTTTTCTTTATATTTTGCTGAATGTGAATGTCAAACTTTAGGTGTTCATCTATAGTTACGCCTAATAGTTTGGCAAAAGGGTGCCATTTCAATATGAGAGTTGTTTTGGCTAAGTTTTAGGAAAGAGCTTTTGTCATAAGGGAAGGATTTTGAGGGTGGGAACAGTAGAATGTTTGATTTGTTTGCATTGAGAGATAGGTGGTTTTGACGCATCCAGATCTCAGTAGTAGAGAAGGCAGACTGGGTCTTTGTTTGAAGTTCTGGGAGGTTTGTGGCAAAGCAGACTAGAGTTGAGCCATACTGAATGATTTTAGCATTAGGAGTAGCAGAGTGGAAGTTGTTGATAAAAATATTGAACAACATTGGTCCAAGGATGGATCCCTGAGGTACACCAGTAGGGGTGGGTAGAAAAGGTGAGAGGTGCCTTTTCTCCATTTCACAGCCTGGGATCTGTTTGATAAGTAACTTGAGAACCAGGATAGGATACTTTGAGATAGGTTCAGATTTGAGAGATGACTCAGGAGGTGGTTTTGGGAGACCATATCAAATGCTTTAGAGAGATCTAGTAGAACTGTTGATACTATGTTCCCTGAGTCTCGGGCTAGATTGACTGTTTCAAAGAAGGAGAGCAGAGCTGTTATGGTGCTGTGCCCAGGTCAGAAACCATGTTGGGTAGGAGTGAGAAGATTGTTTTGAGTTAGGAAGGGCATTAGTTGGTTGTGGACACATTTTTGTAAGATCTTAGAAATAGGGGATAGGAGAGCAATATGACGAAAGTTAGAGATGTTAGTATTTTTGCCTCCTTTATGAAGAGAGAGAATGAAGGCAGTACACCGGAGTTTGGGAACATATTCTAGTATGGATCTGTTAATTAAGATTCTAATTGGGTGTGCAATTCTATCGGCCGCTGTTTTTAGGAAGGATGAGGGGATGTTGTCGGGAGCATTGGAGCAGGGTTTTGGTTTGGTGAGAAGTCTTTTTATGTAGTAAGTGGAGACATGTTTGAG
Source organism: Protopterus annectens (assembly GCF_019279795.1). Taxonomy (NCBI): domain Eukaryota; kingdom Metazoa; phylum Chordata; order Ceratodontiformes; family Protopteridae; genus Protopterus; species Protopterus annectens. The sequence goes on along the minus strand of NC_056728.1, from coordinate 493,918,950 downwards.
CTGAAACATAGGGGGGAAGCTGGGGTCAGTGGATGAGGGTGGAGTGCTTAGATGAGGGAGGGTGCAGAAGAGATGGGTTGTTGATAAAAGTTTTGGTTAGGTCTGCTATTGATTCTATAAAGAAAGAGTTAAATAGGGAGACTATTTCAAGATCAGATTTACTGAGGTTGGGGCAGGGGTTATTTTTGGTACAAGGGTTAAGAAGTGAGTTTATTGAGTTCAGAACTGCCTGGGATTTTTGTTATGATTAGACAAGAGCTTAGTGTAATAAGATTTTTCTTATCTCTCATTTGTTTTTTGCAAGGTTACGGAGCTGTGTGTATTGACTAAGGGCTTCAGGCAGTTTATTCTTTTGGTACAATTTCCAGGATTTGTCTCTTTGATGCATGATTTGCTTTGTTTCTTTAGTTAGCCAGGGGACAGTTTTAGCTCTTATTCTTTTTGTTCTAGGTGGAGCTAGAGAGTTTAGCATATTTAGGAATGTAGAATTAAAGGGCGGCCATGGTGGTGCAGTGGTTAGCATTGCCGCCTCACAGCAAGAGGTTCTCCGGTTCGATCCTCGGTGGGGGTGCCTTCTGTGCAGAGTCTGCATGTCCACCCTGTGGTTGCGTGGGTTTCCTCCGGGTGCTCCGGTTTCCTCCCACATCCCAAAGACATGCTGTAGGTGGACTGGACACTCTAAATTGGGGCTAGGTCTGAGTGCGTGTGTATGTGTGCCTTCTGTGGAAGGTTGAGCACCGGACTGGCAACTCGACACTGTAAAAACTCCACTGTCAATCATGAGTGGACAAGGTGATCTGCTGTGGCGACCCCTAACAGGGAAAAGCTGAAAGAAGAAGGAATGTAGAATTAAAGTAGTCTAGGGCTTAGTGGAGGGTTTTTTAGAATGTTCCAATTCATTTCTTTGAGAAGGTCTGAGAAAGATTTGGGGTCAAAGTTGCTAAGGTTTCTAGTGTGCAAGTGATGATGCTGTTGTGAAGAGGAGGAGGTTGCATGATGAATGAAGGCTAATAGAGTTGGGGATGGTGCCAGAGTTGGTGATTTTATCTGGGTGGGTGATTAGGATCCAGTCAAGAATGGAACCTGGGGGATTTGTTTTATTGGGTGTGGTAATAGAGTGGGTTACTTGTGTGAAGTTGAAGGGATTAATAGAAAGAGAAGGTGTATGGTTGTTAATTTTGTTCCAGTCTATATTTACATCACCTAATATACAAGTTTCGAGTGTTATGTCCATACACCGCCTTTATGCCCTACACATTGAGCAGGGAGCATGCATGTGATGTACGACATCTGTAAAGTCCTAAGGCTTTGGTATACTGGCTGGACATTGGGCTACTCTTGGCAAGAAATCCCTTTTGTAAAGAATACTGCAACAGTGAAGAGAAGTACATCTGTTATGGTAAGATTTTACAGGTCTATGTCAGGAGATCGAAAGTTCAAAAGACTGAAAGTCAGAATGTCTAAAACTCAAAAGTCAGAATGTCTAAAACTCAAAATATCAAGCATTTTTAGCGCAGGGGCAAGCCCCCCTACACCCACTCATATGGGGGGCTGCACTTCTCACACCCCCTGCTAACTGCTAATTATATATACCAACTCTGAGATTGCACAACAGTGGAGAATGGCCAAATTCCATTTTCGATATTTTGAGTTTTAGATATTTTGATTATCAGTCTTGTGAACTTTCGATGTGGACCCAATTTTACACAACTGTACTTTATCTGGTTAAGTCATCTGTTTCAAGGACCCTTTTAGCCATGACCTAGGCAATAAGGGCAAATTCAACATGCACAAATGATTTATACAAAACAGCAGGGAAGATTATGAAGCAATCATTTTGCAATTAAAGAAAATATAAAATCATATAATTACAAATATTTGCAAGGAAAACATTGTTCAGATTAAAAGTCAAAAGAGTGATCAAAGAAGCAGTTGTACAACATGAAATAGTAACAGTAGGAGCATTCCTAGTGGGGAAAGGATCAAAATTCCTTTGCCTTAGTACTTTCTGTTTATTGGGCTGTATGTCTGGCGTATAGATTTCAACTATTAGCTTGTCTCTAAACCAATTATATTTATTTTCTTTAGTAAGATAAGACTTCAGATTTTTTGAACACTTGTAACTGCTTGAGAGCTAACCTGTTCTGCCATTTCATTTCATTTTCTACATTGGATATAAAAAGTGTACACATACCTGTTAAAATGCCAGGTTTTGTGATATAAAAAAATGAGACCTCAATAAATCATTTCAAAACTTTTCCAACCTTTAATGTGAACTATAACCTGTACAATTCAGTTGAAAAACAAATATGTTAGGGGAAAAAATATACAAAATAAAAAAAGTACAGTACGCTGGTTGCATAAGTGTGCACACCCTTAAACTAATACTTTGTTGAAACAACTTTTGATTTAATTACAGCATTCAGTCTTCTTGGGTACACACCTGCCATCAGTTAGAGACTCTGATTAACCCCAAATAAAGTTCAGCTGTCCTAGTAGAATTTTTCTGACATTTACTCAGTTGCCTGCCACAGCAAAAGCTGTGGTTCGCAGACAGCTTACAGAGCATCAAAGGGATCTCATTGTTGAAAGGTATCAGTCAGGAGAAGGGTACAAAAAATTTTCCACAGCATTAGATATACCATAGAATGTAGTGAAGACAGTCATCAAAAAGTGGAGAAAATATGGGACAACAGTGACATTGCAAAGAATTGGACGTCCCTCCAAAATTGATGAAAAGACACAAAACTGGTCAGGGAGGCTGCCAAGAGACCTACAGCAACACTGAAGGAGTTGCAGGAATTTCTGGCAAGTACTGGTTGCATACTACATGTGACAACAATCAACTGCATTCTCCATATGCTCCATATGCCTGGACTATGGGGTAGGGTTGCAAGATGAAAGCCTTTTCTTACACAGAAAAACATCCAGCCCCAGTTAAAATTTGGAGGACAATACATAGTCTCCTAAAAGCATGTGGGAAAATGTGTTGTGGTCTGAAGAGACCAAGGCTGAACTTTTTGGCCACAATTCCAAAAGGTATGTTTGGCGCAAAAACAACACTTTGCATCACCAGAACACCACCATCCCCACAGTGAAGCATGGTGTTGGCAGTATCATGCTTTGGGATTACTTTTTTTCAGCTGGAACTGGGGCTTTAGTCAAGGTGGAGGGAATTATGAACAATTCCAAATACCAGTCACTTTTGGCCCAAACCCTTCAGGCGTCTGCTAGAAAGCTGAAGAGGAATTTCATCTTTCAGCACAACAGTGACCCCAAGCGTACATCCATATCAACAAAAGAATGGCTTCACAGAAGAAAATGAAAGCTTTGGAATGGCCCAGCCAGAGCCCAGACCTAAATCCAGTAGAAAATCTGTGGGGTGACCTGAAGAGGACTGTGCACAAGAGTAGTCCTCGCAATCTGACAGATTTGGAGTGCTTTTGCAAGGAAGAGTGGCCAAATATTGACAAGTCAAGATGTGCCGTGCTGATAGACTCCTACCCAAGAAGACTGAATGCTGTAATTAAATCAAAAGGTGCTTTAACAAAGTGTTAGTTTAAGGGTGTGCACACTTATGCAACCAGCTTATTGTACTTTTTTTATATTTTTCCCCTAACAGATTTGTTTATTTTCCAATTGAATTGTACAGGCTATAGGTCATATTAAAGGTGGGAAATTTTTGAAATTATTTATTGTGGTCTCATTTTTTTATATCACAAAAACCTGGCATTTTAACAGGGATGTGTGCACTTTTTATATCCACTGTATGTACAACTGTGGTAGGTTATGATGCAGGTTAAGGTTCAGAGGAAAATATACAGGATTGATGGAGAGTGCTATAAGAAAAGAAAAGCAGGGATTTAATGAACTCTAAAGAAAAAAAAACACAGAGTTTCATTTTTCTTAAGTCTTTTTTGTTTCTAATACCATGATTGGACTGGACCCCACTCCTAAGTGAAAGTATGATTAAGGTTTGCGAAATTAGTATTGTTTTAGCCTTTGTTGTTAGACAAAAGTGCTCTTTGCAGCACCAGCAATGTGTTCAGAATTTACTGCTTCTGCAATTCATACAGAGTTACATGCATCAGCAGCATATCTAAATAAGACTGTAAATTCTTTTTTATGAGACCTATTGCTCCTACTACTACTACTACTATTGGAACTGTCTGGCTATCCTTCCTTTCCTTATTTCTGCCTGCAAATCCTGGTATTTTATGACTTTTTTGTCTAGTCTGTATGTAAGACACTAATCACTGGGTATAGCAATGTCAGTGATCAATGTTACTTTTGTCTTCTTTTCATGGACTACTGTATCTGGTTTTCTTGCATGTATTTTTGAACTGATGGTAATGGAAAATTTTATGTGATATAAACATAATTGTCTATAATGCTTTGTGGCTCGTGTTTCTAATGCTTTTCAACTACTTCAGTACTGTAATGTTTGCGGAATCCCCAATCCAACCATTGTGCCGCATTACTATGCCTTTCCAGTGTACAGGCCCTCTGCCATTAGTGTATCACTCCTGGCAAGAAGATGTGTAACGGTTTCCAGTTGTTTTACAGAACTGCATTTGTCTGTTTCTCCATCATGTTCATAGGCTGGTCCTAGGCTATCGGCCCTAGGACCTATACAAGCCTAGCCATAAAAACCTCAGCTTTGGCCGGCTAAGAACTAGCTGTATTCAACTGGACGTATAAGAGAATTTAAGTACCTTTATCTGCACTTTTTTTTCAAAAAATACAGTATTTAAATTGATTTTAGCTGTGTTGCAGGAATATTAACTGAACTGGAAGTTAGTCAGTGTTTGCTGAATTTTGTTATTTGCTAGTAATTACAGGTGTGGGGGTAGCCACATTCTTTGATTTCCTGTCCTTGCCTATTTAAGTGGTACAATGTGAAATATTTTCTGCTTAAAAACCTCAGCTTTGGCCGGCTAAGAACTAGCTGTATTCAACTGGACGTATAAGAGAATTTAAGTACCTTCATCTGCACATTTTTTTCCCAAAAATACAGTATTTAAATTGATTTTAACTGTGTTGCAGGAATATTAACTGAACTGGAAGTTTTGACTCTGCACTTCAGTTAGTCCTACCCTACCTCCCACCCTCCCTGTTTTTGTTTTGGTGTTAATCTTAGTGGCCTTGAAACGGCCTGCCCCTCTTGTAAATTTGTGTTTGGATACTCCTTCTGGGCCCATCTCATTTGCTCACTCAACTGAGTGCAGTGAGATCATATTCTGATTTCAGGCACTCCTACTGTGTACAAAGAGAGCATCTGGGAAACAGAAAAAAAATTAAGCTTGTTTCCTGCCTTTCCTGTTAAGTGGTATAGGCTATTTGTAGGCTTCTGAGCCCCCAAGCCCTTCTGTGTTGGAAGGAAGCCTTCTAGCTTAGTTTTTTTTTCTTATAACTAGCCAGTTTTCTAGTTTCAGCACTCAAATCTGTTTCTTTGATCTCAGCACTTGTTCAGAAAAAAAAAAATTTCATCTGCTTTTACTGTACTTGTGTTTCTACCTACTTTATTTTACTTTTGCATCATCTTAAAAGTATTCAATTGTATTTATTACTGCTTGGTGTAACTCATTCTAAGCCTTTTGGTTTAAACACTTGGGCTTCGGACCAGTTGTTTTGCACTGAGAGGATTTGTGGTCTGCACTGTAGTGGCAGAACAGGTAGCTTACAACCTTCTAGGTTGGGAACTGCTGATTGAGGGCTCAGTGTCTGTTATTCTAAAAATGTATTAATTCTGGTTTAAGCACTTGGGCTTTCAGGCCAGTTATTTTACATTAAGAGGGTTCGTGGTCTGCACTCTTGTGGGAGGAGAGGCTGGACTCTGCCCTTCTGAGCTGGGAATTTCTGGTTAAAGGCTTATAGTGCATGCATATCTGAACTGCTTCTTACTGAAGTTGGTGCGCCTTGTTTGCTGTGGCATAGACTGGATTCGGGCCTGCTGGATCTAGCTTTGTTTGTGTAACTTGAGCACTAATCCAGGCATTCTCTAAAGTATTCAATTGTATTTATTACTGCTTGGTAGTAACTTGATTAAAGTGTAGCTATCATTCTAAGTCTTTTGGATTAAGCACTTGGGCTTCAGACCAGTTGTTTTACATTAGGAAGGTTTGTGGCATGCACTGTGGTGGCAGGACAGGTAGCTTTCATCCTTCTAAGTTTTGGGAACTGCTGATTGAGAGCCCAGTGTCTGTTATTATTAAAGTGTATTAGTTCTGGTTTAAGCACTTGGGCTTCAGGCCAGTTATTTTACATTAAGAAGGTTCGTGGTTTGCACTCTTGTGGGAGAAGAGGCTGGACTCTGCCCTTCTGAGCTGGGAATTTCTGGTTAAAGGTTTATAGTGCCTGAATATTTGAACTGTATCTTACTGAAATTGGTACACCTTGTTTGCTGTAGCATAGACTAGATCCAGGCCTGCTGAATCTAGCTTTGTTTATATGCTTGTTTGCTTGTTATTTCCCTGGAACGCTAATTCCACCTAATACGCGCTTCTCAGCTTCTGTGGATCACTAGTGATATCTGCATTGCTTACTGTACTTATTTCCTTGTTTCACTTGAAAGAAAGTTACTGTTTGTCGCTTTTGTATTTAAGTTACCTGTAACACATTGCACTTAAGTTACCTGGCACTTGCTCACTAAAGCAATTATATAAGTCAGCACTAAAAATTAAAAGCACTACACCCTCACTCCCCACTGGCCCTTGTTTTCAATTATAAAGGAATTCCCAATATTATTCTAGCATGTCCAAAGGTCAGTTGTCAATCTCCTCTCCGGTCCAGCTGGTGAATCTGGGAATCTTGAGGCAATGTTACAACTGCCTCATGTACACAGGCAACCCTCTCCTCCTCCCAACAAATTCCAACACATGTGAGAGATGCAACCATATAGCCAAACTGGAGGCTAAGCTCTCTCAACTCAGTACTGGCATAACCAGTCAGGAGGAGAAGGAAACCACACTCACTACAATTCCAGTCTCACATAGACCTACCACGACAGCAAACCAAACAATCACACAAAAACATACTCGGAGGCTCTAAATAAAGATCTGCTTAAGCAGCAGAGACCTCCAAAGCAGACACCCAAGCAACTGCTACCCCAATTCAAAACGCATGCAACACATCTCACAAAGCCAGTGTGCCGAACAGTCACAGCCCTTAAGACTAAACAACATACCTGATACACTTGTAATAGGTGACTCTATCGTCAGGCACACTGACGTCCCGCTCACCAGGCTGAACAAGGAGAGAGTCACGGTGAGCAGCCTGTCGGGCGCTAGGATCCCCCACATAACACAAGCACTCGGGTCACTCCAAGGCAAGTACAAATATGACTCAGTCATTGTCCATGCTGGTGTGAATGACCTGAGACGTGAGACATAGAGGAGCTCTCTGAGCATGTAGCCCAGGCCGGTATGACCCTGACCTTGAGTAGCATCTTACCCTCACCAAGAATGATGCCACAATATGAAGACAAGATGATCAATTTCAACAATTGGCTTAAGTACTGGTGTCATTCAAAGGGGATCCAATGCCTGTCAGCTTGGGATGATATGCTAGACAAGCCACGATGCTTCGCTAGGGACGGTTTGCACCTGTCACCCCTGGGCTTTCGGATGTTGGCAAAGGCTCTTACTACCCCCATAGTGCCTTTTTTAGGCAAGGCTCAAAAGACAAACCCACCTCCATAGGTATCACAAGGGATAAGAAACTAAGAGTAATGCTACTCAACGCCAGAAGTCTAAACCTCAAGATGCACGCACTTGAAACTCTCCTTAGCATGGAGAACATTGATATCTGTGCAGTAACAGAAACCTGGTTCATGGCTCCCAAGAGCACCCCAGCACTACCAGGTTATACCTCATACCATGCTGCTTTTCGACCCCAAGACTTGGACCGAACCACAAAAGGAGGGGGGAGTATCGATATTCATCAAAGATACCCACACCTCCAGGTTGGTGGCAAAGCACGAAGCATCAGAGACTATCCATGTGCAACTAACAGTGGGTAAAACTGCGTTCTGTTTTATAGCCTGCTACAGACCACCCTCCCAAACCCAGGAACTCCACTCTGCCATCCTGAGAACACTGGAAAATATGAAGGTCTCTCCAAACACCATTATATTGGGCGACTTCAACTACCCAAACATAGACCGGGAGCATTACTCTAGCTCCAACACCCTAGCCCAAAGGTTCCTAGAATTTATAAACTCAAATGCTATGGAACAACTTGTTAACAATCCCACAAGAGGGGAAAACATACTGGACCTGATCATCACCAACATGGGGACTCTATGCTCCAGACCAGAAGTGTATCCCTCACTGCTAAGATCAGACCATAAACTAATCTCACTGGATATTCACATCCCGACCCCACACCCTGTCCAGAAACCACAGTGAAAAACTTCTAAAGCAAATTTCACACTCCTCAAAACCGAGGTGGAATCCTCAAAGCCCCGGCCTGTGGAAAATACGGCCCAGACCGCAGAATCCTTTATAAAGGCATTCTATGAACACCTTCAGGAATGCATGGATCATGCGATCCCAAATAAAACCAAGACCCAATCCTCCAAAGGCAGACGCCCTGTCTGGTGGACCCCAGCCATAAACAAACTATACAATAGAAGGAGGAAGCTACTAAATGATAGAGCAAAATCCCAAAAAGGGAAGGCATCACTGATCAGTATTAGCAAAAAACTACGGGCACTCATAAAATTGTCTAAGGCCAGCTTCGAGAGCAAAATTGCACAGGACACTAAGGATAATCACAAGGCTTTCTTTAGTTATGTTAGGAACCTGGGTGGTAATTCCCAGATATGCTCAGAATTAGTCCAAAATGACAAAAAATACACCGAACCCACAGACATTGCCAACATCCTAGCTGACAGGTTCAGCGCAAACTCCCCCCACCAAAAGGGCAAATATCTATCCCAGCAGAGTGCTGCCCCTGACATCTCAGATGCTTAGGTAAGAGCCGCCTCTCCAAAGCAAAAACACAGCATCAATGGGACCAGACGGTGTCCCGGGCTGCGTCCTGCATGAACTCCAAGAAGAGCTAAACCCAAACATAAAACTACTGTTCAGTCTCAGCCTTACTACAGGATATGTGCCCAAAGAGTGGCATACAGCAACAGTGGTCCCTCTCCATAAAGGTGGTGCCTCAACGGATCCTGGAAACTATCGCCCCATAAGCCTGACTAGCTTGATCTGCAAAGCTATGGAAAGGATCATCATGGACCTCATAAATAAAGATATTGGGGACCTACAGACACTGGATCCTACCCAGTTTGGCTTTAAGGGCAGATCCTGCCTCTTAAACCTGGTTGATTTCTTTGAAACAAGTCACCAAGGCCATTGACGAGGGGAAGGTGGTCCACACAGCCTACCTGGACCTCGCAAAAGCCTTCGATACAATACCCCACTCGGGCATTATAGATAAGCTCACCAGCTTAAATATAAACCCCTATGTCACTAGATGGATTGCAAACTGGCTCAAGGACAGAACCCACATGGTTAGAATTGCTGGAGCCATGTTAGACTCCAAACCAGTTACAAGTGGTGTCCCACAAGGCTCAGCCCTGGGACCTCTCTTGTTTGGTATATATTTCTCGGAGGTACAGGCCAACACGGAAAGACTGTGGCTGACCAAGTTCGCAGATGACTGCAAACTGGGCGCCATAATCGACTCTCCAGCCGACACACGCATCCTCCAAAAGGGCCTCATAGAAACAGACAACTGGTGCCAGAGCCATGGCCTCAAGCTAAATGCCAAAAAGTGTATAGTCATCCCCTTTGGCAAAAACAAAGTGCCCACAAATTACCACATAGGTGGTAATCCATTAAGTACAGAAGAAGTAATTAGGGACCTGGGGACCCAAGTTGATAGCAATCTCTCATTTGACAACCACATGGCCAAAGTGGTTAGAAAAACATTTTATATAGCCCACCTAATCTAGATCAGGGGAGGTCATCGTGCCTCTTTACTCATCCCTCATCAGGCCAATAATTGAGTACAGTGCCCCTTTTGGGATGTACCTTACCAGACACCTGCAGCAACTGGAAAGACCCCAAAAGTATCTCACCAAGAGGATCAAAGGGCTCAAACAGATGCCATATGCTGCCCGGTTAAAGAAACTCCAGCTCTACTCAGTGGCATACCGCCTGTTCAGAGGCGATCTGTGCCTATGTATAAAGCCATGCCAACCCGGAATTAATGGACATGCTGCACCTCAGAAAATCCAAATCCCATCGAGCTACGAGCTCGAGAGACTTGAACCTCAGCACTGAAATAAATAGGACATGCTGGAGGGACAGATTCATAACCCAGAGGCTCCCTTCACTCTGGAATAAAATCCCAGTCCAGGTTAGGCAGAGTCCCTCATTGACTCTCTTCAAGAGGAATCTTGATGAGTGGATGGGAGATCGTAGGTTTACCCCGGGTATCACTTTTGTGTCACTGTTAGACAGGCACAGTATACTAAACTCGAAAAAGGGCATAGCAAAATAAATTTAAAATGGGTGGCGAAAGCCAAACACATTCTGGCTAGGCTTATAAATGCCCTAGGGCAGATAGCCTAGTATGAACCTATGAACCTATAACAATTCCCTGGATATTTCTTCCCACAATATTTACTTCTCTGGACCCCTGTCTAGCAGGGCGACTGACATGAATTTCCTATCTCCCATCCAATCATCAAGGTTCCTTTTGAAGAGGGCCAATGAGGTGCTCTGCTTGACATGTATGGGCAGTCTATTCCAGAGTATGGGGAGTCTCTGGGTCAGGAACCTATCTCTCCAGCATGTTTTGTTCATTGTGATGACAAGGTTTAGATCCCTGGAGCGTGTGGCTCTGAGGGATTGGGATTTCTTTAAGTGGAGCATGTTCAACAGCGCAGGGTTTGACATGGCCTTGTATGTTAAGCAAAGATCACCTCTGAGTAGACGATATGCCACAGAGTATAGCTGGAGTTTTTTTTTAGACAGTCAGCATATGGCATCTGCTTTAGGCCTGTGATTCTTTTAGTGAGGTATTTCTGTGGCCTTTCCAGTTGTTGCAGATGTCTTGTGAGGTACATACCAAACGGGGCATTATACTCTATAATGGGTCTAATGAGGAATGAGTACAATGGGACAATGGCCTCCTTTTTTTTGGATGAAAAGCCCTTAGTGATGAGGTGTGCCACATAGAAGGGTTTCCTGACTGTTGTGATGTGGTTATCGAAAGTGAGACGACTGTCCACCTGTGTCCCTAAGTCTTTCATCACACTTTCGATGTTTAGTGTACTGCATCCTATGTGGTAATTCATGGGTACATGTTTTTTTCCAAAGGGGATAACTATACAATGTTAAGTTGTCAGTCTCGCCTTCATTCTTGCTGGATGAGTTCAGAGCCGATCCTCTGCTCCGACTCGGCCTATACTAAAGCTCGAGAGCTATTTTTACCGGCTCAAGGCTCCCCTGTATCCCACAATGCTTGGCGCTATCTACCCAGATCTCGTTTGCCGTTTCAGCTACGAGGTTGCGTTTTTGCCGGCTCTCAGGTTAAAATTAGAAAAATCTCTTCTGGTAAGGTTTTTTCTCCCTTTTGTAGTATTAGTTTTGTCTATTAGACCCACTTTACCCCTCTAGTGTATCCCCTTCCTAGATAGCTCCCTTTTCAGGTTTATTTCTCATTACCAACCCCACTCCTTAGATTACTAGGCCTTCGGCTAACTTTAGTTTAGACATTAGCTTAATCTTAAGTTTATTTTTGTTATTGTTAGAATAGATTTTCTATTTTTTCAGTTTAAACAGTCTCAGTCTTTGTGTGTGTGCATGTCTAGACTGAGTAAGTTTGAGTGTGGGTGTTTGTGTGTTGGTGACTTGTCATCCCTTCAGGATGTCCAAGGATGCCAGGGTTTCAGGCTTCAAGAAGTGTGACTTGTGCTGTCAGAAGATGTCTTTGACGGACGGTCACACTTCTTGTGTTTACTGCCTGGGCCCTCTGCACCTGCAGGACTTTTGTTCCGTCTGCCATGCATTCAGTCCAAGAGTCCTGCAGGAATGAAAGAACAAGCTTATATTACGAGGCTTGTTGAAACCCGAAGGTTCCCCGACCAAGTCTTCGTCGGGCAAACCTTCAAAGCCCACAAAACCGTCGGCTCCAAGATCCAAGCCTTCGTCTAGTGGTGCTTCTAGTGCTCCTACGTCTGCTCCGGCTGGAGCCGATCCTACCAAGACTCAGTCGGCTCCGATAGTTGTGTTGGAACCGTCTGCGAGCCGTAAGCACTCCAGGTCTCCATCTTTGGAGTCTGTCCATTCGGCTCCGAGATCTCCTTTGCTTTCGGAGCGGAGCCATCGGTCCCATTCCTCTCGGTCTTCCAGGCTTTTGGAACACAACCTCGAGAGGGTGGTTAGTAGACTCCTTAAGTCGCAGGCACTGGCCCAGATGCTTCAGAGCCCTTCTCAACAGACAGCGGATATCCCCATTCTATCGTCGATTCCTCCTCCGACTCTTCCTTTGAGCTCGTAGCCGGAGTTCGTGGGAGCCGGGACCGTCGACACGTCAGAGCCGATAACACACCTTTCGGCTCAGATCTCTTCCATCGTTCCATCATTGGAAGGATCCGGGTGTCGGGACTCCCTCGTCAGCTCTGAGGGGGCGAGTGGCATCGGACCCTTGTCCGACCCGTTCTCCCCCTCAGAGCTTCGGCGCAGGTGAGTTAGGCCCCGACATCGGCCTCGGAGCCGTCCATCTCAGTGCCGGGAGGGGTCCTTATCTCTTCGGAGCGGGGGCCTTCTTCCCTGCCTGATAGGGGTGCCTTCGAGGTCATGAGGAGCGTGCTGGCCCCTGTGCCTGCTCCTCGGTCAGCTCCCTCAGCTCCTTCCACTGTTGTGCCTGCCACGGTCTCTACCCATTCTCTCGACCCCGACCGCAGAGATCCAACGCCTCAGGTGCCCCCATTGGCAGCATCCTCCTCTTCCGAGGCCTCCCCTGGTCCGTCAGGGGAGACCCCTCGGAAAAGGAAATGCAAGAGGAAGCATGTGGACTCTCCTGAGTCCGTCACATCTGACACCGACTTGGATGAGTCGGAAGGGTCCCCATGGTCCCCCTCTGAGGATGTCTCCTTTTCTGACATCCTTGAAATCCTCAAACAGAGGGGGAACTGGTCTACTCTCAATCCTTCCGAGGACAAGTCGGTTTACCTAGAGGCTTTTGGTTCTCGTCCTTCCACCTCCTGGGTGTCTCCGCCCTTTGACCCCCTTATGGAAGTGGTGGCGCGGAAGGCATGGACGGCCCCTGAATCGATAGAACCTACCCCACGGAGGCCTTCAAAATTTATCACAGCCCCTTCTGATAAACAGTTTTTAACCAAAGGTGTCCCTGTTGATGCCATGGTGGTGCCGGCAGCCACTAAGAAGGAACTTGGCTGATCCTTCAGTACCAATCCATCCTCCTAATAAGGAATCTAGGACTATGGATAGGTACGGTAAGCGGATGTTTTCTTCAGCAACCTTTACCATGCAGTCGTTGAATTACTTATGTCATTTCACCCGCCTTCAAAGAGACATGCTCAAAGAAATGGGTGATACTTTACAGGATCCAACAGCTACGGGGTCTCACGACAAAATCAACTCCCAGCTGGCAACCCTGAACTCGATTGTTAACTCCTCCATGCGGCTTATTTCTTATGCGGCCGATGGGGCAAGTAGGGCTGCAGGCAAGGCGTGGCCTGAAGGCGTCATGCCTGGATGCGGCTTTGTAATTTGCTGACCCCTTCAAGGCGTCCTTCATGAACTCCCCCTTTAATGGTTCGGTGTTGTTCGGACCTCAAGTGAAGGATACTTTGACCAGATGCGAACAGGATGGCAAGACTGTCTCTGCCATGAGAGTCCATTTTTCCACCCCCGTCTAGACCATGCCCTAAGGGTCAGAAGGGTGGAAAAATGTGGTTTTGCAAACCACAGGGAGTCGCGCCTAACGCACGAGGTGAGTTCCCCTCTAGAGGCGGGGGGGGGGACAATAACAGACGCTGCCCTAGAGGCAGAGGGGGTCTGCAGAATCAGGGTAGCAGAGAAGCTGTCTCTGGCCAGCCCTTCCAGCATCCCTGAGATGCTGCTCCGACTGTCCGCCTTCGGAGGCACTCGGGGGAAGATTATCACTGTACCCAGAAGCCTGGCTTTCCCTCACTCAAGACAAATGGGTACGGTCAATCATATCCGAGGGTTACAAAATTCCCTTTGCCCACACCCCAGCACAGCCAAAAAGGCCCCTTCCAGATGTTCCACCCGGTCTAAGGGAACAAGCAGTATTAGAAATCGCAAAACTGCTAAGAAAAAGAGATATCCAACCAGTCCCAGCAGACCAGCAAGGATCCGGAATCTACTCCAAGTTCTTTTTTGTACCAAAAAAGACAGGGGACTGGAGACCAATTTTGGATCTCAGCAGGCTAAACAGGTCTGTCCAAAGAATGAAGTTTTGGATGGTCACTCTACAGTCCATTCTACCCTTTTTGGGCCAGGACAATTGGATGTGCTCTATAGACCTTCAGGATGCTTACTACCACATCAAGATGCACAGGCGCTTCAGGAGGTTTCTCCGCTTCCGGCTGGGGGCCAGTCAGTACCAGTTCAGGGCCCTGCCCTTTGGTCTCACTACAGCCCCCCGAGTGTTCACCAAATGCATGGCAGTGGTCACGGCTCATCTGAGACGTCAAGGATTCCAGGTGTTTCCATATCTGGACAACTGGCTCCTTACCGCCACCACCAGGCATCAACTTCTTCATTCCAGAGATTACACCATTCAAACTTGCAAAGAGCTAGGTATCTCCATAAATGTCGAAAAGTCTGCATTGTTGCCTTGTCAGTCTATTACTTTCATATGCGCCATATTGGACACAGCCGAACTAACCGTAAAACTAACTGCACAGAGAGTTTCGGATATTCACACACACATTCACATCCTTCTTCAGAGCAACAAAATCCAGGCCAGGTTTGTACTGAAGACTTTAGGTCTCATGGCAGCTGCCATTAGTTACTTCCCCTAGCTCGCTTTCACATGCGGATCCTTCAATGGATGCTTTTTTCCCAGTGGTCCTTTCAACAGCTTCCAATGTCTCACACCATTTTAATCACACAATCATGCAAGAAACACCTGTCTTGGTGGATGGTCTCCCAGCAAGTCCTTCAGGGCAGACCCTTTGTTCTCCCCTCCCCCAAGTTGCTATGGTGACAACGGACGCCTCCCTGATCGGGTGGGGGGGCATTTTCAGGGCAGGACAGTCCAGGGCACATGGCAACCTTTCGAGTGCCACCTGCACATAAATGTCTTGGAGATGAGAGCAGTACTTTTAGCGTTGCAAGCCCTTCAGGACTCTCTTCCCATAGGGACTATTGCAGTTCAGACGGGCAATATGTCCGTAGTGTGGTACATCAACAAGCAGGAACCAAGTCCTACCCCTTGTGTCGAGAAGCACTCAGACTTTTGCAGTGGGCGATCTCTTCTCAGCGGTTTCTGATTGCAACTCATATCCCCGGGAAGTCCAACGTTATAGCGGACAGGCTGAGCAGAGCCATTCTCATGCCGCACGAGTGGTCTCTCAAACAGTCAGTAGTGGAAGAGATTTTCCAAAGATGGGGTCAACCTTGCTGCGATCTTTTCGCAACATCTCAAAACAGCAAGTGCCACGACTTCTTCACTCTCTTCCCATCCCCTGTCCCCCAGAGATGCTCTTGTCCACGATTGGCCCCGGGGTCTCCTGTACGCTTTTCCCCCCTTTCCATTAATCACACAACTGATTCAGAAAGCTACCGCATTGAGATCCTCAATGATCCTCATTGCCCCTTACTGGCCTCGACAAATCTGTTTTCCGTTCCTGCATCATTACCTCTTGGAGCAGCCCTGGCATCTGGACCCAGTGCCAGACCTTTTGACCCATCAGTTGGGCGAGCTGCACCACTCCCTTCTGTCAACCTCACCGCTTGGTTGCTCCACTTCCAACCTTAGCCAGGCTTCCTTTTATTTCCCATTCGGTGCGTGACATCATTCTAACTTCCCACAAATCTTCTACCAGGAAGATTTATGCTAGCAAATGGAAACGTTTCTCCTTCTGGGCAGAGTCTAGAAACATGGATCCTTTCACGACACCTATCCAGTCAGTCTTAGATTTCTTGGCTGAACTTTTTCAATCAGGTTCTTCTTCGTCCACTATCAGAGTTCAGTTAGCGGCCATTTCAAATTTTCATGTTGGCCTGTCAGACTCCACTGTTATGTCCCATAAACTTTGTAAAGCCTTCCTTAAGGGCATATTTTTTACTCAAGCCCCCAATCAGAGATCCCCCGCCACAGTGGGATTTGAATCTGGTTTTAACCTCTTTGATTCTTCCTCCCTTTGAACCTGCGGCTTCAATTCTGAAGAGGTCTCCAGGGTGGAGACGAAAGCGCTCAATCCTTACTGTTTGTATTTAATGTGGATTTATTAAAAACTTCTTGTGTCTACATTGCCGTGGAGTCGGATGATTACTTTTCCACCATTGGATTTCCTGTTGGATCTGCTTGCTGGTTTTATTTTTTACTGGTTTCCTACTGAAGGCTACAGCATATCTTCATGTGGCAAGTGATCGGATACTTCATGCTCCACCAGTTTCTCATTAATATGGGGGCTCATTTTTTCCATCATGTTGTGACATTACCAGACCAGAGTTGGATTTTCTACAATAAATCCTTCATTTTGAAGGTATTCCATAACTTAATTTTCTGTTTGTTTCACATCTGCTGTCCCCCTTTCTGATCTCATTTTTTTGTATTGTGACATTTTCCATATCTGGATGCATTTGCCTATATTTCTCTTCAAATATGTTTAGAGCTGTTTTTTTTTTATTGTCTTGATTAGTTTGGCTTTTTCCTTTACATAAATATTGCACAACTTCAGATCTCTCTTTCTTTCCCATGTTCATATTTCTTTTTTTTTTTAACCTTTCAAAAATTTCTAGGTTTTGTTCTTTATATTTTCACGTTTCCTCTGTCACTTCTTTTTCTAAACGGCCCAAGGTTTTTTGGTCTGTATAATGTTATTCATGGATCTGTTGTATTAATGAACACAAATTTGCATTTAAAGCTTTTGACAGTTTTTTTTTTTCTTGTGCAAGTATTTTCCTTAACTGTAATATTTCTCTCAATCTTTCTGAATATCTTCTATCTGAAAATTCTGGGCTTCTTGCATAATAACAATACATAATATCTTTCTTGTCCTCAGTAGTCCACACTATCATTTACATGGCTCTTTTTTTGGCCTGACAATTTGTTTTTTGTGGACTGCTACCTTCTACAACAAGTGGGCCATCCTCCCAGTGAGCCTGGCCTAACCCCACTGTAGGAATGTTTCTATGTCTTGAGGATTCTACACTGTCATCTTTTCCAGTCCTGACACTTTTGTGCATACCAGGATTGGACACTTTTTTATCCTGGTATTTGTGCACCAAGCTGTCTTTATTATTTATTAACCATGATATATGCTGTCATTTTGGTGAGATTTTGTGAAAACAGAGTCCACCTCTTGAAGGTAGTCACCAAGGCCTAAGGATGAATTCAGGGCATTGTAGTAGAACAGTACCTCCCTGTTTGGTCTGCGCAGAAGTGGGTGAGTCTTGTGTGACTTGACATGCAAAATGGCTGTGGTGCCATATGCAAATGATGCATGATTCGCTGCCATGCAGATTTGACAAGTGGCATCATGCATACATTAGGTTACTGTTAGGCTTTGAACATTCTGAATGGAGACTGGGGCCGTGCACAGAACCAGAATTTTACTAATTTCCTCACTGTAGCGTGATCTTGGAGTTGGTATATTTTATTTGCAAGGGGTGTGGGGGATTTAGCCCCCCTGCAAAAAAATGTTAAAAAATGCAGTTGTTGGTCTTATTTCTTTTTTTCTTCTGTGCTCCACCCCAGCTAACCTGCTGAATGCCAAATGAATATTCATCCAGCTGGTAAAGACATCACCATGAATATTCACTGGTAATTCCAACACATCACTGGATCTTAGATGGTGGGTGGGGTTTAGGTGGACTTGCTGCTGTGATCCCAGGAGGGAGGGTATTCTACAACATAGCTGAATTCATTTCCAGCAGTACTACTCTCCCTTGCTTGTTGATTTTTTTTCATCTCTCCATTTGGACCCTCTGTAGACTGTCAAACTTGTAGAGTAAAATATGAAGACATCTTTTCTGCAACTTCAAATGTTTACTTGACTTTATGGTTGGTTAACTTTTACAAATGCTGAGGCATGAAGAAGCTGGTTTGTATTATGTTGGGATTTCTAAGCCTTGGGCAATACATGTTCAGTGGAAGTAGCAGATGAATGGAAGGAATAAGAAGATTCAAGTGGATAAAGGAGACTGTTTTACTGCACAGTGGTTTGACAGTTAATATGGAAGTTTGAGCCATCCTAACATCAGAGGGATGTTCAGACGTTGACTGTCTGTTGTGTGTGTGGAGTGGGGGAGGGGGTTGGGGTTGGGGGTGAACAATATATGCTGTATATGTATCACAGCAACAACTAGAACTGTATGACTGTAGCCATGTGTTCTTTCACTTCATTATAATGTGACACCAGAGGGCTTTTTATTGGGGGGGTGGCTAGGAAGGCAGTCAGTATTCCCTTGTATGATTTATGTATCTTCGCAAGCATTTGTCTTCTCAGCTTACTGGAAACTGCTGTTGTGTGAGCTTTGAATGTTAAGCTTTGGACGCAACTTATTCCTTCCCTGAAAGAAAATATAAGACTGATTTTCTTATGTAATGCTTGATTTTCATGCCATCATTGGATCAAAAAAAAAATGGAGAAAAAAATCTCTGAAATGCACCTCAGAACATTTAGAATCCCCATGGCTTCCCAAACTATGTTGGTTTGTTTACTTACTCCATAGGTACTACTGCATAGTCTTGGCCAGTTTGGGTATGTTGAAAGGATGGAGGAAAAAGCTGGAGAGTGAAATAGTGCATTAAAAAAAAAGGAATTTAGATGTTGTGGGTAGAAAAAGATGGAGGACCAGTCTGGCACTGGGGGTTGGTGCAGGGGAACTGGTAGACAGTTTGGGTCCATGGAGTACTTTTTTGAAAGAGGTTTGTTTCTCCTAAACCTATTCTTGTGATCACAGTTGGACATTTGAGATGTAAATAGTCAAAGTGGTTAGAGTGAGTAGGTACTGAGGTCGTCTGTGACAGAAAGTTACTAAACTCAGCTGGCTGTTTGAGGGTAAATGATTAACCTGTTGTAATTTATCCATATCCATATATTTGCTTCCTGCAGTCCTTCCCCACCTTACTTTGAAATTATCAGCCACCACTGTCTCTGATATTTTACAAATTTCAACCAGCTGGTGCAACTTTTGAAAATGTTTTCTGCCCTGTTACCCTTGAGAAATAGGACCTTACTAGTGAAATAGGATTCCTTGAAAAAGAACTAAAGAAGAAATTAAATTCTGTATTCTGTAGTTTTGAATCAAGAGGTGAACAGTTGTGAGTAATGTAACAATTTGTAGGTGAAGCAATTTGGAAGCAGAGCTGCACTGACAATTGTTGGTAGCCAATTAGCTTGGTAAATGAGTTTCTCTGAGTAGAGTGGTTCTTCCTGGGACTATCTAAGTGTATGAGCCTGCAGATCTTATTTCTTTACTGTCACCTGGAAACTGTAGGTTTCTATGCAGACTTCAGCACCAGTAATGGTAAAAAGTCTTCAGTATCGGACGTTATTGTCTGTATTGCAAGGGCTTTTCTTCTAAGGGAAGTAGTTGGAATGATTGTATGCTAGCCTTAGTTGGATGAGGGTTGTGTTTATGATATTTTGTGCGAAGAGGATCTCAACATAACCCACTCGAAACCTGAGAAACAAGGATATCAGCACTACCTAGATATAGTCAAATGATTTGAAACTGAACTGGTTGAGTGCCATCTCCATGAATTGTACTTAAAACCCCATCAAATAAAGATTTTTATAGGGGGGGGGGGGATTCTCCGGCGTGTATACACACACACACACACACACACACACGCACGCGCGCACTCTATGAGAAGACCTCTTGCATCTCCTGCTTTGTTATTGGATGAGTTGCTACATCATAGGAATGTGGAGAAAAATGTTTTTTGCAGAGTCTATTTTCATGATTTGTGATTCAGCAAATTCTAGCACAAAGAAAGCCAGTATTACCAAAGTGTAGTTCACCCTTCAGTCACACAGCTGTTTCCAAACTTCATGTGCCCCCTACCTGTACTAGCTCCTCTCAGGTTACAAGGCTTTCATTTTAACCTTAGCTGGGATGGCTTTCAACTCCAAGTTGAGGCAGAAGAACAGTCGTTCGGATAGTTATAGTTTTCTTTCTAAAACCTGAAGTCATCAGGTCTAATCCCACTACAGAAGATGTTTCTGAGAGCTATGCAGGATTTGGTGCAAGTGATACTTTTCCAGACCAGGGTAGGATGTTTGGGGTTGTCTTCAAGACAGCAGCAGCTCATACTTTTGTGGAAAAAGTGAAGGGTCCTCATATGCACAAAGGACCAAACGAGCAAGACCCTAATAAAACTGAAAAGCACTGTAGAAAAAAATTTGCAACCCTCTTTTTAATCAAAGCAACATGGGAGAGTTTCCTTGAGACAATAAAAGCATTTTGGCCACAGCATTATGAATTCACAATAAAAAGCAGGTCTTTAGTAATGAATTTAATCACCAGGTGCTGTTTTCAGGCATATCAGTGCAACGTAGCTGTGGTGTCAAGTGTGTCTTCCAGAAAGCTTGATGTACATTCCCTTCAGGAAGAGTACAAAGTAAGATTTAAAAAATTAAGGGGTTGTCTAAGTTAGCATCAGCTTCTACCCTTCATTCCTCATAGCTCAGGGAAAGATCAGGATGATGATGTCTTAACATATTCAGATTAGCTCTCCTCTTTTTGACTGTGTGCTGCAGAGGGGCAAAGTCCTGACTTTGCATTGGGAGTAGCTGGAGAGAGCTTGGCTAAACAAGAATATTTGTACCAAAATATTTGCAAACCTCCTTTTATCAAAACATCATGACAGATGCACAAATTTCAGACACTCAGATGCATAATAATGCCCTAAAGGGCTTTGCCAGAGACGGTTGTCGCTGCTTAAGCCAGATCTTACTTAGCAGACAGTATATAATTGTAGCTTCATGCTTCATGCTATAAGCATCACTGGGGTCCACTATTGAAAGAAAATAGCTGCTCACCTAAGTCCATTCCTTATGAGTCAGTTTGCTAGGTTTGAGTAGTTTTTCCAGGCCAAGATCTGGGACCATTTTGAAGAATGTATCATTTCTTGTCATTTTGGCATTTTAAAGTATTTTAGTGACACTGAAATTTATGTTCGCAAATTATAATTTTGTGTGTGTGTGTGGATTTATCTTTTCAAGATGCCTTTAGAGAAACCCAGTGTGTGTTTTTTTGAGCAGATTTGAATTTCCCAAAAAGAGCAGGGCTTCAGGTGTTTATTTTGTTTAGGGAACACTAGGATTGTGATAATTTTTGAGAGTTAGGTTTCCTTATGAGTTATTAATTGACGTTCCTTTTTTTTTTTAAGCATAGAAGACTTTTATCTTTACCCGCTGTTTTATGTGTTCCTTTACTTCTCTATCTGCTGTTAATGTCCCTCATCAGAAAAAGAAGTGTGCATAACAGAAAGAAAAAAAAATAAAATAAATAATATATAATGATGGCCTTTCTTTCAGGCACCACACAGTAACAAACATCAGAGACTGAGGGCCAAGTTTGACTTGTTGAGGGAGTCAGCTTGTCTTGTGGTAGCTTGCGCACAAACTGGTTCCCCCACTCCACAGTAGGTTAGGTATTGTCTGCTTGATGTTTCTTGGTACTTCATCACCATTGTTCATACACAGGGTTCTTGATGACAAGTAGTCAGAGATAGTTCAGTTTGATGACAAAGACTGTGGTCAGATGGATGCTTGATAATGAAGGATTTACGATTGTGTAAATGTCTTCTCTCAATGTGAACACCAGTAGGTCCAGACTGTGACAATCCTTCATCTGGCTCCCATTAAGTCTTCAGATGTCCCTGGATTTTCTTCCACTCACCTGCTGAGTTTTCTTTTATAGTGCAGACTGCTGGTGGCAACCAGCTGCAGATGCCTGACCAAGTTTCAGTATTTTTTTTTTTCTTATAGGTGTCAGACTTTGGTCTCCCTGGATGTGTGGATGCTCCTGCTTTCAGTAATACCAAGTTTACACTGAAATGATTTAGGCTGATGGCAGGTACTTCATTGGTTTTGTTAGTCTCAGGACTTTCTTCTTTCACCTGACTAAAGAGACAGAAAAAAAGAATATGGCTTCTACTCCCCCACTCCTCGTAGTTTAGAGGAAGTTCAGGATAATTGTCTTACCATATTCAGATCAGATTTGATCTCCAATTGTCAGCTGTGTGGTGTAGAGGGGCAAAGTCCTGACCATGTCCCATGCGAATGGGGTTTGATTAGTGGCCCCAGCACTGGACGAACCAGTTGGATTCGGCAAAGAATAAAGGGGAGTTGCCATCTCATCTTTTTTTGAGGGGCTGTGTACTCAGGGACACATTTGCTGGCATGATTTTCATGGTTGAGTCTGGGGAAAATCCAGGTATTGCCTAACCAGGCAGGAAAGAAGCAGGGTCATCCTGCTGGTATACTAACCTTTGTAGAAGTAAGTGACATCCCAGCACTGCCATTCCCATTGTATGCCTAACCCACCAGCATGTGAGGAAAAGATTGTGAGGAAAAGATTGGGGCTTACAGAGAACTCCCCACCCCACCCCACCCATTCGTGGTTGTTTGACCGACAGTCCCTGCAATTGTCTTACCAATTGGTTTGCAAGAGACCAGTTGTTGGTAGTGAACTGATGCAAAAAATATCACTTGTGGGGCATGATATAAATACTGGGAAAGAAGGCAGTCTCCTCTTTCTGTACCAGACATTTTTCAGGTGATACTTTAAACATCATAAAATAAATTTTATGTGACTCACTAAGTTGTCCTCCCCAGGAATTAGAATTTGAAGCTACCGGAACTCACAGCACTGTGAAGGCTCTTCCCCTTATTGATGGATACTGGAGTACTTTTGCAGATTAGAGTCTGATTTTTGAGCCACCTGCTCCTAAGACATAATAGAATTTATAAAGTTCAGGAGAAAGTTGCATTTCTGTGTTTAAATAGATAGAGTGAATGAATGACAAAAAAGTGACTGACTGTGCTGTTATAGATTTTTCCACATCTAACAGTTTAAAGAAACAGCTGTTCCTTTAAGATACAAAGTAGATGTTTGTCTGAGAACAATGTATAAATCTTGTACTTAGACCATCACTTCTTTTAACCATCTGACCAATATGATGCAGTATGACGAGATCCTAAAGATAAAATATTTTTTTAAGATGCAGATGCTGCAGGAGTTGTGCATTAGTAAGTATGGTTATGACACTATGGATGCTAGCTTTAACGTTTTGTAAAGCTCTGCCAAGGTAAAAATCCAGACTTTCCTAGAAGATGTTATGGTTGTATTGGTACATGCCTTTGTGGCTAGAACCATTTTCTTTGGTCCATTGCAAAAAGTGTTCAAATGGAAATGTTTCAATGAAGGAAGTGGACAAGACTTGAATGAGATGCTTCAGTACACAGTTTTAAATAGTGTAGGATCCTGGAATTATCTTTCCAAGTGTTGGCCCTTCTATAAAAAGTAGATGAAGGAGAGCAGTCCAAGGAGGGACATCTCCAGGGTAAATAGCATTCCAGAGGGGATAAGCAGTTTCAACAGCAGTGGCTGTGTTCAGCAGTAAACTTCACAGTTGTGATGAGATCAGCCGTCGTCCTTTGCACCCACTGCTGCACCCTTATAGTGAGAAGTTTTTGTGTGCATGTGTGTGTGTATGAAAAATGGTATTTTACCCCAGACAAAAGGGTAAGTAAGAGAAGTAGCCCTGCATATGATAACCAGAAGAATTTTTCATTCTTAGTTTGAGGAGTTTGTTTGCTTTTCTAGTTCCAAATAGACTTGGCAGGACAAATTAGCCTGGAGATTGTTTGTTGTTTTAATCTACACTTGAAAGCTACTTTTGTTCTGCTTTTACATTAAGAAATTTCAGGATTTTCCAGCTTTTTGACAGAAGTTGTTTACTTAGTCTGACTGAGTTGGAAAGTACTCCAGAGAGCTCAAAGTGTGGTTGTTAATCAGTTAGAGACATAGGAGTCAGTTTTCAAGCTTTTTTCTCTGCTATAAATTGAGTTTGCACAGAGGTATGCACTGCATAGTGGTGGTTAGCAGTGCCCCGTACAGTAACAAATGCCTAGACAGTATAATTTCCCTAGAAAAAAACCTGTTAAACAGTGACTGCATGGAATTAATCTTAGAGCAGCTAGCTTGTGCATCAAATAGCACTACTGTATCCTAGCAGTATACAATATCTTGCCTTTAACCCCAGAAACTAGTTTGCATTATCAGATAGCACTACCATATCCTAGCAGTATATAACATGATGACCATAACCCTAGAAACTACCCTAGGAGATACCTGTTAAAACCCAGTCCTTAATCCTAAACAACCCTCCCTGTTACAGGACCGGGCAATATGGATATGTAATTTCCTAATGTCTCTGTGGCCAGTTTAGTAGATTAGGACACCTGAGGCAATTTGAACATTTTCTTATTTCAGCCAGCCAGTTAATCACTAAAGAAAATAACACAGTGTGTAAGAGATGTAAATAAATAATTTCCTAGGAGGCAAATATCTGGCATAGAAATGAGATTGTCAGGAATACCCACACTGCATCCCTCAGGCAATACCGCTCACCACAGACATTGTCTTATGCTGAGGTACTTAAAAGAAACCTTCCCAAATCTCAGACCTCCATAGCCACCTAATGGCAATACTGCTTCTCAGCAATCACTAAAAAACGCACCAAAAGTGACACCAAACATCGCACTTAAGTCTACAACCAGTGGTTCCACAAGAGCAAAGCCCATAAGGCAAGCATATATTTTACTTAATACTGTTGTCACTGGGGACTTCACTGTGTGACATACATACTGTTGTCACTGGGGACTTCACTGTGTGACATACAGATGCCCCACTCATCAGGTTAGACAAGGAGAAGATAATGGTTAGACGTTCTGTGTGTTTCACTGTTGCAGTCCTAACTTTTGTGATTTCCTGCTGTGGAAGGCCTTGGCCTGCCCAACTACCAGCATAAAAATCCCCCTCATCCTAAGGCTGTTGTAAGCCCTTCCCTGATGTTAGTTGTTGTCTTTCGGCTTTTTCCCAGTTAGGGGTCGCCACAGCAGAACTCCGGTCCGCTATTGATTGGCAGTAGATTTTTATGTGCTGAGTTGCCGGCCCTGAGGCACAACCTTCAATGAAGGTACGCCCATTCACGCACATCTCCACACAGAAGACGCTCTAATTGAGAATCAAACAGGACAACGTCTTACTGGGAGGTGACGATGCTACCGCAGCACCACCACCGCAGTGGGTATAAAGGGAGCAAACCAATGCCATTACATCAGTCTTTTCTTGCCATCGGAGCCTGAAACATTGTTTCAGTGCGTCAGTCAGTCCACACCAGAGAGAAGACTTCTAAAGCTAAGTACCCCATTGGGGAACTCTTTTTCTTGTTTTAAACTCATGGACGGTAAGGTTAATATTTGTCTCTGCTGTGGTAAGCAAATCCCACACCGAGACTTTCATACTTTCTGTGTCACCTGTCTAGACCCAGATCACAACATCCCTAGTTGTCATTTTTGCGCCCGTTTAAATTCTGGGGCTGTCAGGCATAGGGCCAAAATCTTAGCTAGGTATCTTAGTTTACAGTCTTCTATGCATCATTCCATGGCATATGCCGGTCGTCCCGAGGTTGAGCTCCCTAAGCGCAAGAAAGACAAAGAAAAAAGACCCAGACTTAGTGCCTTGGACAACAACCATTGACCGTCTGCCAGTCCTCTGAGGCTCACAGGACTTGGTGGAACTGGTACCAGGTCATCAAATAGGGAAAGTGTTCTACTCCAGGCTGTTCCTGGTTCCCAGAAAGGAAGGCTCTTGGCACCCTGTCCTAGACCTGTCCACCCTCAATCAGTCCCTGCTGGTACCAAAATTCAGAATTTTAACTCTTCAAAAACTTCTCCCTATAATAGCCCCTCAGGCCTTAATGGTCACCTTGAAACTAAAAGATGCTTACTTGCATATTCCCATATCAGAATCTTGCAGACGTTTTCTACGCTTCAGGGAAGGTACCAGTAACTTTCAATTCTCTGCACTGCCCTTTGGCTTGTCTACTGCTCCCAGGGTCTTCATAGCTCCTGTAATCCCCTTCCTCAAGGATCTGGCCTTCACTTAGACCCTCCTCACCTCTTTAGGTTTCACCATAAATCTTCGCAAATCCAATACAGACCCATCCACAAGGATAGTTGTCCAGGGGCTTCTTTTGGATTTCTCCCTTCAAAAGGCCAGGGAATTCCTCAGAGCATTAGGCTACATGGCATCTTGTATCCTCATGATCCTTCTGGCCAGGCTACACATAAGGATGCTTCATTGGTACCTCAAGAATCTGTGGTGCCAGCTCTCACAGAAATTCCACTGATCCCTTGCCTCAAGGAGGAATTTGCATGGTGAACACTGGCATGTGCCCAGAACCAGTATCTCTCCTTCAGGTTCATCCCTTAGGGCCAGACTTTAACCACAGCTGCTTCAGAAACAGCCTGGGAGCTCATTTCCAACACATTCAATCCCAGGGCAGATGGGAAGATCAGTTTAGACACAAGTACATAAATTGAAAAGAACTGATGGCAGTGCAAAAGGGCCTAGTGTCTATCAAAGATCAGTGTAAACCAGGAGTCCTGCTTGTCAAAACAGACAACATCACAGTTATGTGGTACATAAACAAAGGGGCACCCACTCTTACCCTCTTCATCGACTAGTGATGCACATCTGGGGGACAGCTCACTCTCTGGGATTGCACCTCATGGCACAATACCTCCCAGGGACTCAAACCATTCTAGCAGATCATCTCATTCCCATGAGTGGCATCTGCATCAGGAAACATTTTGTAGCATAGTCCAGAAATGGGGATCCCCATGGATAGACCTCTTTGGCATCTAAGAAAGTGCTCAACTGAAAAGATTCTGTTCCAGGAACAAACTACCCACAGCCTGGAGGATAGATGCATTCTCCTTCCTTTGGAGCCACCTCTTCCTTTATGCATTCCGTCCTCTGTCTCTTTTTTTCCAAGGGTCCTCCTAAAAATCAGGTGAAGGCCAAAGGGTCATTCTGATAGCCCAGACTGCCCTAGGCAGTACTGATATCCTCTGCTACTGAGTTTAACCAACCAAAAAAACGTGGCAGTTACCTCAGAGAGTGAACTTTCAGACACAGGACAAGGGGAGATTTGTACATCCCAACCTACAGACTCGCAAACTCTCAGCCTGGATGGTTCCACAAAATACTACTCTGAGCTCACCCTAAGCAGACAAGTTCAAGACCTTCTCAGAGGCTAGAAGACACAGTGCTAGGAAATCATACTCAGCCAAGTGGAAAAGATTCTCCATTTGGTATCAGTAGCAAGGCTTCAATCCTAAATCAGTCATTATTTTTGCCATTTTAGGTTACCTGGCTACCCTGGTGGACAGAGGCCTATCTTTTTCTTCCATCAGGATTCATGCCTCTGCCATTTCAGCCCACATCCCTACTCATCCTCCTATCTTTTCCCACCCTCTGATGAAACAGTTCCTCAGGGGAGTGGTCCATCTCAAGCCTCCCAGGGGACAACCCATACCTCCATGGGACTTCAGTTAGTTTTGTTCTAGAAAAACTGACACTTAACCCCCTTTGAAGTGGCAGCTTCTGATGGTTTAAAATTTCTAACCTGGAAGACTGTCTTTTTTACCGACTGTCACTTCAGCTAGAAGGGTCTCTGAGCTAGTAGCGCACATGGCAGTGGAACCATTTCTCATATTCCACCCAGACAGAGTATCACTCAGGACTAATCCATCCTTTATGCCCAAGGTGGTCTCGGACACATCCTTGACTCAAGCCATGCACTTGCCCACCTTCTTCCCCAATCCTCAGAACAAGGGGGGAAGAATCCTTCACTCTTTGGATATGCACAGACAGCTTCGCTAGTCTCTTGACGGAACTAAATCTTTCAGGAAGTCAGATCAACTCTTTGTTTCCTTTGCCACTGACTCTGAAGGGAAACCAGTCTCCAAACAGACTATCTCCAAGTGGATCTCCCACTCCTTTCGTTACAGCCGTCATGGCAAAAAGCCTGCTGAAACTGTAAAGACTCACTCTACTAGGGCTATTTCTACCTCAGCTGCCATGCTGAAAGGAGTACCTACCAAAGACATTTTGGAACCTGCTACCTGGTCATCTGTGCATACCTTAACCAAACATTGCCACTTTTCTGCCTTCTCCAAGTCTAGAGCAGGGTTTGCCACTGCCATCTTGCGGGATGTCCTCTGTTCTCCATAAATTGCCTTCCACCTTCATCTCAGCTTGGGAATCATCCCTCAAGTCAGGACTGCAACAGTGAAACAAGAAGAGCATAGTACAATTGTGGACACTTACCATAAATGTAAATGGTAGTGCATTCACTGTTGCAGTTTTTCTCTCCCTCCTTCCTCCATTTTACCTACAGTAGTACTTTGCTTCTGTTTTCTGCACTATCCAGAGGACCCCCTGGGTGTTTTCCCTGCAGGCCTCTTTTTCTAACTTTGTCGCTTGCGTATGCTTCATCCTGGGGGCTGTTACTTTAAGGGAAAAGAAAAAACTGATGTAATGATGTCGGCTGGCTCCTTTATACCCAAGCATACTGATGTCCGGGAAGGGGGTCTACCAGCATTAGGAGGAGGGAAATTTTTACTCTGGTAGTTGGGTCGGCCAAGGGCTTCCACAGCAGGAAATCCCACAAGTCAGGACTGCAACAGTGAATACACTTGAACATCTACATTTATGGTAAGTGTACACATCTGTACTTGCCTGTCTGGAGCCAGGATCTGCAATATCATGCACAAACTGAAGTCACTGCACCCCCAGGTATCAATATAATTCTGTCATCATCCATGCGGATGTAAATGACCTGAGATGTACCTCACTGGACTGTATGAAAAGAGCCGTAATGGATCTCCCAGAATATGTGCAACAGGTACGAGCCTTGCATTGAGCAGCATTCTACCTTCACCAAGGTTGATGCCACACAGTATGAACATAAAATAATTGATTTAAAATGATCAGCTTAGCTTCTGGGGATCCAACATCTGTCAGCATGGGAGGACGTGGTCAACAAATCATGTTCCCCTCCCCCCAGCTTTCGGGTATTGACTAAAATGTTATCCCCGCCCCCTTAGACCCTTTTAGGCAATGCCAAAAAGACAAAACTACCAACAAAGTGAAAAAGTCTCCAAGAAACCTTAATGTATTACTGCCCAATGCTCAGAGCCTTAACAAAAAAATTCACACCCTTGAAGCCTTCCTCACTCTAGAGAGTGTAAATTGAGAACAAAACTTGGTTTAAAGCAAAAGAAAGTACTCCTGCAGTGCAAGGCTACAGTGCCTTCCACACATTTTAGACCATCAACAGCACATACCGGGGCCAAAGGTGAAGGTGTCCCGATCTATATTAGCAACAAACATACCCCCAGGTTGGTTAAGCAGGATGATACCGTGAACCCCATCCAAGTGCAAGTCACCATAGATAGGGTCCCTCACCACATCGTGGCTAGCTACAGGTCACCATCTATGCCAAGAGTCTCGCAACTCTTACCTAAACCTACTAGAGGCACTCATCACTCAACCAAACACCCAATTCAGTGGTGACTTTAACTATAGACTGGGAAACTTATACTGCCTCAAACTGACAGGCGCACAATACATCCTGAACTTTATTAAAACAAATGTCCTGGAACATATAGTGCATGCTCCAGCCAGGGAATCAAACATGCTGGAGGTGGTACTCACCATAAGTTCATAGGTAGGTACTAGGCTGTCGGCCCTAGGGTCTATACAAGCCCAGTCAAAAAGTTAACCCTGGCTTTTGCCACCCTAGAAAATTATTTTTCTGTGCCACTGTCGAGCAAAGCCACAGAAGTGATCCCCGGGGTGACAACATAGGAGAGCTTTGAATCCCCCCCCCCCCTGAAGTAAAAGGTGGTACTCACCAACATGGGAGAGCATTGAGCCCCCCCCTTTGAAATATAAAAATCAACCCCGAAAACCCAACTAAACCAGTAACAGGAACTATTCTAAAGCAAACGACATCCTATTAAGTGACAGTTTCTCAAAATTCAAGGCTCTCTGTAACCCTGAGACCACAGCTCAGACCATACATTTTTTAAGGATGTATGACACCTCATTGTAATTTAATGTAATTGAAATGGAATTAAGCCCCCTCCCCCAAAGAAGCTGAAAAATCATATTTTTAAATATGGTGCATCTTCCAACCCCTAGTGGGTGGGCGGGGTCAAATGTCTTACCATGCAATTAAGTACCTCTGAAATTACAGTGTGGAAAGGGGCTTAGTCTTGAATGCCATAGTGATGAGCATTTGTCAGGGTAAAACGGTTCACATTTTTATTGCGTCAGTGATACAGACAACTCGGATATTACATAAAGAGAAGCCCTGTTAGGCAGAACT
The DNA here is from genome assembly GCF_019279795.1 of Protopterus annectens. Taxonomy (NCBI): domain Eukaryota; kingdom Metazoa; phylum Chordata; order Ceratodontiformes; family Protopteridae; genus Protopterus; species Protopterus annectens. The sequence goes on along the minus strand of NC_056728.1, from coordinate 493,888,290 downwards.
TCTCTTTCATTCATAAAAGGTCAACTGGGTCAATCACCAAAATGAATGGATTCAAAATGGCCGATTGCGTTACCTTTTTTAATTATATTACAAGACTTTTATTGATGAGGTTAATTCATTCCAAAAGTCAGCAGCTGCTAAAGAGCCACCTTCAACATTGTATGTGCCCATTTCACCTAACAGCTTGTAACATAACACCCTCTTTTAGCAACAATTTACCCTTTGATAACTGGGACACCTGTAAATCAATGTAGGATATGCCCAAATATTCCTAGACTTAATAAACAAAAAAATTCTTTAGCAGTCTGTTAATAAACCTACTAAAGGGCATGTCATTCTTGACCTGATCTTTACTAGTGTTGCCTGTTGCATTACTTTTGTGATCTCATTCCCCAGTGAAGTCCAACCAAAAACTTGTGAACTTCTTCTTTAAACTCCCCAAAATCCCTACAGCAATCCTCACCAAATTTAAGGCTAACACATGTGCCAACCTTGACCTACTCCATGATGAAATTTCAAAATTCAGTTATGATTGCACCTCTCCTGACCTTTGTAGTGCAATAAGCTACACTAAAGACCTCTACACAGATTTATAAAATACTTAGAGCTTGCAGTCTTTGCCAGAGCCAAGTGTCACAGGAAATTAAAAACAAAACACCCTGGTGGTCTTCCACCATAAGTAAAGTATGTTACAAAAGAAACTCTTTAAATTTAGAAAATCTAAAACCCATCTTCTCAATTATAATATCAAAAGCACCACAAAACAAAATGAAAACCAGTGAAGGTGCCCATGAACCTAGGCTGGCCTCGGAAACCAAAGATAGTTATAAGTCATTATTTAACTCGCTTAGAAGACCAAGAAACAATACCATACATTGTTCTGAACTTGACACCTCCTGTTGTGAGCCAACAGACCTTGCCAGTATTTTTCCAAATAAATTTAGTACAGCTTCACCTCCAGGGCTTCTACACATAACCTTGAAATATCTGAATCCCTTACTCCCCCAATTATCTCTAAAGATCATTTATTGAGAGTGCTAGCTAAGATTAAAGATACTTCCTCTGTAGGACCTGGCAGTATACCTGGCTGCTTAGTTACTAATGTTAAACATGTACTTGCAGACATGCTCCTTAAATTGATTAACCTAACTTTTGCTACTCTTTTTTTCCGCTGGTGAGTGACGAGTCTTGTTAGACTTGGCTCTCAACAGTTGGCTTTTTAGAAGGCAGATTATGTCTGTTGAGTCTGGTAAGCTTCTTTGAGAAGGTCACAGAGGCTGTAGACTGTGGCCTTGCAGTATGCATGGCATATCAAGATCCTCTCCATGGTCTTCAACAACATTCTACATGTTGTCATTATGCAGAAGCTAAACACTTTAAAAAAATCAGTCCATATGTGATGAGATGGATAGGAAACTGACTAAAAGACAGAAGCCACCCAGTATAAATTGCAGGTGTCTCATCAGAAAGTATGAAGGTGAACAGATGTATCCTTTACAATTCTGTGCTGAGACCTGTCCTTTTTGGCATTTATTTCTCAGATCTCCAAGCAAGGAGTGAAGAACTTTGGCTAAGAATGTTTACAGAGGACTGCAGACTAGTTAAGTCATCCTTTGACACCAAGACCCTCCAGAGTGTGCCCTCCCTAGAAGACTCTTGGAGTACTAAAAATGAGCTCAAATGAAATGCTAAAAATGCAGTATCACTTTTGGTAGACAACCCCTCCCTTAGTCATGTTGTATAGACAACACACAACTACAAAATGAAAATGTAATCCGGGACATAGAAAGTTGGGTTGATATATCTGTCTGTTTTTACATCATGCAACAACAGTTGTCATGAAATCCTTTTGTTTATCACAGATAATTGTCAAAGGAATATCAAGTTCTAAACAAGTAATCACTCCCTTTACTCTCAGCATTGATCAGGTCACAGTTATCAAGTACATCACCCCTTTGGGATGTATCTCACTAAAGACTCCCAAAGGCACCTGACCCAAACATTCAGACTTGTTCTATGAGTTATCAGGAGAGGCTGAAAGCTTTATACATTTTATTCATTGCCTTAAACTCTGTTGAGAAGATATCTGTCTCACTTACTGTGCCATTAAACATCTAATTGTCTTGGATCTTCTGTATCTTTCCAAGTCCAATATCATCACCACTACTAGAACCAAAGACGTAAAGTTTCACTAGCAGATGAAACATAGCGGAAGGATAGGTTTACAAATATGCAACTCCCAGGGCTTTGGAATAAACATCCCTTGCATGTTAACCTCTTTAAATTTCCATTTTCCTTTAAGCATGACCTGGATGGGTAGCACAAATTTAATCCAGAACTGACTGGTATGACCCTCCCAAAGAAATGAGGTATGACATGAGGGAGGGAACTAGCAGCATTTGAACAGTTACAAGGCTTAGTGTCTAACTCTTTGGATATCCATCTGACATTCCTAACATAAAAGCCTTCTACGACCAGGACAGGATTTGTATCAGCTGTACTAAATTGTATGCCTTGGACCCTATGTACACACTTGGGAGTTGAGGGCACACTAGTCCTACAACAGCGACTTTTAAGATGTCTGCACACTGATCAGCAGGTTAATTTCATCTCTATTAGTGCCACAAAAGAAACTGGGAAATAAAAGCCAGTTATATTGTCTTAAGTAAAATTCAGTTACTGACCGGTCCACTGCCTGGATGCCAGAAAACATGAAATTTAGAGAACCTGAAAGAAAATCATCCAGAAACCATGAATAAAAAACAGTGGCTGAGAAGAATCAAGCAGTTGTTGAGCTAAAGGCATTTCAAGCTTCAGCTTTGGTTCAAGAGATGACTTCCAGTAATTTAGAGGAAAAAATAAATCAAATGTACTCAGAAGTGATGAAAATAAATGAAACTGAAATAGTATAGTAAATCATATAACAAAAGGCTGTAAAAATAGAAGAAGCTTTAACTAGCTATAAAGATGAAATGATAAAACTGTAAAAAAACAGAGGATGAAATGAAGAAATGTCTGCTTGAGTATGAGACTTCTCAAGAAAAGCTTTTTCAAAAAAATGATGAGTTAGAAAACTGCACATGCAAAGAAAACCTGAGATTTTCTGCCATACTAGAGAAACTGAAAGGAACAGACTGTATTAATTTTCTGAAAGCACAAGTAGTAAGTACATGGACTGGTACTTCACAGCAGGATTTATTTGAAAGGACACATAAAAAATGTATGTTCCAAACCTGGCAGGGACAAAATAGCCAAGATGTGTATTATTAACGATGCAGTCATACCAAGAGAAAAAAAAAAGTGGTCCTGACAATATTTGGCAGAAGGGAAAAGTATAAAAAAATGGAAGCAACAAGGTGTTTATGGAAAATGATTATTCACTGTACAACAGGCAGAGGAGAAGCAAATTTATCCCTACAATCGAGGAATGTCGAGGGGCAGGTGTGAGATTCAAGCTGCTGTACTTAGCTGTCTTCAGGAATATTTTTCCTAGAGAATCAAATACATTTGTGTTGCAGGACAGGCTAAGGAGGAAATAAAAAAGTTTATCCAACAGAAAGTAAACCATCAAACAGAAGAGGTCTCTACTTCTCATTTTTCTGACAATAAAGTTCATAGAGGTACTTTGCCAGTGAAGCCTTTTCCATTGTTCCAAAGGGAAATGCTTGAGGGAAACAAAAGCACAGGAGTTAATCAGACGTGCACAGTACATTGAAGTAGAACCAGAGTCTGGTGTTGGGAGATAGAGAGGAAGACCAACAACATTGAAATTAGTGAAAAAATTGGTGACTATGAAGCATCAATCACATTTGTGAAATGTTGCTTTGCAAGAAAAAGTGACTGAAAAAGAATGGACTCTCTTTTGATTTTGCTAAAACTAGTGGGTGTAGTATAAAACATGTATCCCACTTTGTTGTTAATGTTTAGAAGACTACTAAAAGTGAAATAAAGTAAGTTAAGTAAAAAACATTTTTTGTTCTTACTATTTTTGTATAAAAATTTTATGACAAACTGCATGTTCTGCATAGTAAATCAGTTTTGTGTGGAATGTAGTCAGGGGTATTTTAAATGTAGGGAAAGCCTCTTTATTGACTGTTGTATGCTTTTAAGATAAAGTAATTGTGTACTTTTTTAGTTGTAAGAAGTCTAGTCTTTATAGTGTAATAAGAAAGACTGGGCAAAAGCAAGCTCCACGTTAATATGTTGTGCTTTTGGACTTGTGGGGTGTAAAAGTATATGGATTATATTATATATATGTTCTCTTAATTTTAGAAGAGTAAATGTCTAGATTAATGCCCTTGGCTTGAGCTGTAAACAAGTGTTTTTGAATGCAAGTAGGTTTGAAAAATAAAATGATGAAAGCCATGGAAAATGCCAAGTTTCTTACCTCTGCAAATTTATTAGCTTTTTTTTCTATTAGCAAATGTTCAGTAGGAGTCAAAACGTCTGCAGCTGAAGGCAGATGTACATTCTGTTCTGAGGGAAATTTACAAAGATTCATTGTAGACCATTTCTACAAGGAGACAAGCTTGTCTGTAGGTGCAAGCAATTATACACTTCTGCAAGTTCTTTGCTAAGGGAAATGCAAAATTTAAAGGTACAATAGCAAGCAAGAAATGCAAAATTTAAAGGTACAAATAGTAAGCAGTTCAGTAAAAAATAAAGTTTGAAATTACGGGAAGTGAATAGGATAGAAGCCATAATACTTGTTGTGTTTAATAAAACAGTGTACAATTTAGTTTTATTTAAAGTTAGCCATTCCACTTTTTCTCAGGGCAAAAAGGGGGTGTTTTCTTGAAGCATACATGCTGTTTTAGGAGGGAAATAAAGACAAGAAAAGAACAGACTGGAATCAGTGTAAGTTTGAACACAGGCAGTAGCATACGCTTTTTGCATGGATAACCTTACTTTTAGTTTAAGTAATGCCTGTGGCTACAACTGTTAATTTGGGGCAGTTCTACCCATCTGGAAGTTTTAAACTTCATTTTTTGAAGATGCACATTGTTTGTTTCTTCTAAGTTAATAGGGGGTGCTTTAAAATTGTATTTATATTTTGTGTGAGGGCTTTCATAGAGTCTTAAAAATGGGGCATAGTTTTCAATGCAGATGAGAAGAAATAACTATAAAAGATCAGCCTGCCTAACATTAGTGTGTACTTACAACACGAAAGTTGGAAATAATCATTCAATAAAACTGACATATATATATATAGTAGGAGGGAACAACAGCTTTTTATCATAATGGCTGTGCTGTCCATATTATCTTGGAATGTAAATGACCTTATAGGTGTATACAAACAGGAAACCGTACTGAATTATATTAGTAATGCAGAGTTCAAATAGAAATGTTGCAGGAGACGCATCTGGAAAGAAATGAGTGTGTTAATTTGACAAAGGATTTCAGGATGGATATTCAGCAGAATATCAGGGACAAGGGAACACGGGAGTAATTATACTAATTGCTAGAGGGGTTCTAAATGGTGGTAGAAGAGGGGAAGTATAATAATGTTAGATTTGTGGTAGTAAAGGATTATTGTCAAAGGAGGAGGATTATGCTGACATGTCTTTATACTCCACCTAAAACTGCTATTATGGATTTTGTGAACGTTTTGTGAGAAATCAGTTTTCAGCAGGGAATATTATTTATTGGTCAGGATTGGAACTTGATTTGCAATATTGGGGATATGTCAGGGGGACCTAAAAGGGAAATATAACAAAAGAGGGTAGATTCCTGAAGAAATTTGTAAAAATATTTGGCATAGAACATGTGAATTCAGCAGTGGGAACTCCTGACAGAATTTACATATTATTCCACAAGGTACAGTAACTGGGCTAGATTAAATAGAAGTTATATTTCATAAGAACATGTGCATTTAAGTGAAAGCTTCAGTACACATCCGATAACTGCTTCAGATTATGCATTGATCAAAACTAAGATATAAATGCAGGGTAATAATGAAGTATAAAAGACACTGGTCCTTTCCCACCTGCCTGTTAAAAAGAGAAATTTAAAGAATGGGAGTAGAAATTAGTTGAGAGCTGTTGAGGAAATATAGACATTTCTTCAGAAGTTATAGCTAGTTATACTTGGATATAAGATAAAAAAAATTGGAGTTTAAAAATAGGGTAGAAGTAAAACACAAAGATATGGTTACGAAGTAATATGAATTACTTAGAAGGGCTGACAAATGTTAGTGTCGTTGACCGAGGAATCTCACAGAACAAGCACTGTTGCATATTGTAGTCATTATTATAGTTCTGATAAACAAAGAAGTGTTTTCATTTGTTGGCCTGGTTTTAAATTCATTTAACTGTCTTTATTTGCTTTAGCTAAGGTCATTAAGCCTATATTTGGATTCCAGCACATAGTTGCACTGCATTTTTGCTGTTTATGCAGCCAGACTGTTGTTATTAAGCACTGGTTCCATTTTTGTGTACTGTGTGTATGTCAGGCTAGTTCAGGACTTGTCATAGATTCATAGGTGTTTACTAGGCTAACGACCACAACAACCTTTTTAAGTCTATCCATGTGTCCCAATCTCTGACAAGTTCTGATACCCTTGATAAGTGTAAGCAGGGGCTTGGGAGATGAAACACTTACAAGCAGGGTGCCTGAAAGGTGAAACGTTTACAGGTTGTCTGTGTCCATTAGAGACATAGGTGCCAAATCAGAGATGAATTTCTTGCTCCTCATCCAAGTTGCACTTGAATTGAGTTAGAGAAGAACTCTGCTTCACATGGATGGGGGGGAAGCCTGTTCCAGCAAAGGGTAGTCTCTGGGATACATACCTCTCTCTCTCTCCAGCAGGTCCTATTTATATCACAGGCAACATTTAAGTCTTTAGAATGGATAATTTTTGTGGATATGCCGGAGGTCCATCAGAGTGGGGTCTGACAGTGCCCAGTGTGACAGGTATAGATCTCCCCTCAAAAGCGTGTAGGAGACAAAATACAGGGATAGGGCCTTGAGGCAGTCTGCATAGGATATTTTACTTGCGTCTTGTATTGTTTTAGTGAGGAATCTCTGTGGATGTTCCAGTTGTTGGATATGCCTGGTTAGATACATGCCATAGGGGCACTGTACTCAGTGATAGGTCTGATGAATGCCGAATATAGTAGAACAATGACTTCCATGGACTCAGATGGCCATACTTTGTGTATAAGTTGCACAACATAGAATGATTTCCTCATTACTGTAGACAGATGATGGTCAAAGGCTAGATTACTGTCTATGTGTCTCCAAGTCCATGGCTACTACGTCAACTCTAAGGAGTGTGTTGTCAATATGATAGTTACCAGGTGTGGATGACTTCCAGAAGCATACCATTGTGCATTTTTTGGGATTTAGTTTTAGTCTATGGCTCTGACACGAGTTGTTTGCGTCGGCCCTTCCTGGAGAAGATTTGTGTCAGTGTGGGATTCAATGACAGTTCCTAATTTGCAGTCATCTGCAAATTTAGTTAGCCAGAGACCATTGACATTGGCCTTGACTTCAGAGAAGTAAATGCCAAAAAGGAGCAGTCCACAGACTGATCCCTGAGAGACTCCACTTGTAACTGGCCTCTTTGTAGAGGTGGACTCCCCAATTTCAACTTCCTGGGTCCTGTCTGTGAGCGAGTTGGCTGTCCACCTAGTGATGTACAGGTTTGTACCTAACCTCTTGAGTTTATCAGCAATGCCCAAGTAGGGTATTGTACCAAATGCCTTGGCCAGATCAAGGTAGGCAGTGTGAACCATTTTGCCATCATCTTTTGCTTTGGTGACCTTCTCAAAGTAGTTCACCAGGTTGAGTAGGCATGACGTGCCCTTGATGAAGCCAAACTGGGTTTTGTCCAGTGTCTGGAAGTTTTCTATATCACTATTGATCATTTCTATGATGATTCTTTCCATGACTTTACATATAAGACTAGTGAGACTTAGTGGCCTGTAGTTTCCAGGGTCTGTAGATAGCCCACCTTTGTGCAGAGGGATGACTGTTGCTGTTCCTCATTCATGAAGCCTGTTTGGAGGCTACAGTTAAATAGCAATTCCAGAGGGCTTGATAGGTCATGTTTCATGTTAGAAGGCATCCTGAGATATTGTCTGGGCCCATTGATGCAGTGATTTTGGCCTTAGATAGAGCATTAAAGATTTGTTCCCTAGTGATAGCTGGAGGAATTATAGTTAATGGTATTTCATGATGGAAGGTTGAGGGGAGAGAGGGGTAAGGTTGGAGCTGAATTTGTTGGCCAGTAGGTTTGCTATATCTTCTGGCTCAGTATGTGGGGCTCCATTTACAATGAGCTCTGCACACAATTGTGTATTGCCTTTGAGGTTCCAGACATAGGTAAAGAAAGCCCTTGTGGTTGTCCTTGGCCTAGGAGGACAAATGTACCTCATATTTGGTTTGGCAGACTTAATTTGTCCTACGAGTTGTTTGTTTAGTTTGGCGAGAGTGCTTTTATCTTGCTGAGTGCTGCACCTCCTAATTTTTGCCATGATTTTCTTCTTTCTGTTACAGCGTATTGATTTTCTGATTCTGCCGGGGTGGCTTGTTTTTTTGTTAGTTCTGCATTTCTTCTGGATGGGTACAGCTGCCACTATTTAAAATGCTTGTACAGGGTTTCTGTGAACAGTTCTGCATAGACAGCAGTGTTCTCAGAGGTTATGGGAGGCTTGAAATTTTGCCAGGTTATCACTTAATAGCATGAGGTTAGCCTTGGAGTAGTTCCTGAATATTCCAGGTTTTATTTTTACTTCAAAGGAGTCCCATTTTGTAATATGACCTTACCAGGGAAGACATTACAGTAGGGGGTGTGCATCACTCTCACATATTAGTGAGGAGCAGATCCAGTATGGTTGCACCCCTGGTTGGTGTATTGACTATTTGGTCCAGGGAGTTTGTGTTTACAAAATCCAGCAATCTCTGTGTCTGTAGGTTTGGTGTTCTTTAGGATTCCCAGTTAATAGTGGGGTAGTTAAAGTTGCAAATGAATTCAGTATTGGGTTGGATGGTGAGTGTTTCCAGTAAGTTTAAGTACATGGTATGGGTTTTATAAGTCATAGAGTGGGACCTGTAGCTTGCAAGGAAGTTGTATTGGATTTTGCCTGTGGCGATTTGAACATGGAGCTGCTGAAGTGCATTGTCTTGTTTGATCAGCCTTGAAGTATATTTATTTTTGATGTAGACAGAAACACCTCCACCTTTAGTTCTGTATGTGTAGTAGCTGGTCTAAATGTGTGGAAGGCATTATAACCTTGCACTTTTGGTGTGCTCTCTTTGTCTTTGCATTGGGGCAGTTAGTTCCGGGGCATTCATCACAGAGCCAAGGGTCTAATTGTTTTCCATCCCACTCACCCCATTGTTGTCTTCTTAAACCCAATATATCTGTTGTTGCCTGCCACTTATGACGATTTCACATCATAATTCCCTCCCTCTCCCGGTTTTTTGGCTGTTGACAATAAGCACGCTAGTCTCATTTTGGAAAGTCTGTCCCCTTAAACAACTCACCAGGCTATAAGACCTTTGATAAAATTAATTAATTGAAAATGTACTGATAACTGCTCTCACTGTTTATAGTATAAGATTATTGATTTTTTTTTTAACTTTAATTAATTTACTGGTTCTTGCTGGTGCAAAAGAAGGTTTCCAGGCTTGTTGTTTTATGTTGAAATTTAAATACTCAGTAACAAGTCCCACCAGGACATTATTCTAAAACTGAACTCCAAACATTTAGAGTTACCCCTCCCCCCTGAATCATTCCTGTTGGTATCATAGGCCAGCACTTCTCCACAACCCCTCTATCCAGCCTGATTGGGATGGGTATCTTGAGACAATATAAGAATTGTCTTATGCTGTCTGAAAATCATCTGTTACTCAAACAGCATAACACAGTATGTGAGAAATTTACATATACAATATACTTGGAGGCAAAAGTCTCGCACACAGCAAATTCAGTCATCAAAATTGTCAGCGGTACACCACACATCACACCTCTCTAAGGCCATCACAAACCCCATAGTCCATTATATGCTGTTTTTCTAAAGATTAAGTTACCTAAACTTGAAAGACCTCCAAATCACAACACAGGCACAGAGTACACACATCATATGGATGGAGTTCCAAAGTCATAGATGCTGAGACCGTAAGGCAGGCATTGACCCTACCAAACATTCCTGTGATTGGCGACTCCATTGTAAGACACACAGTTCCTGTATTACAGGCTGAACAAGGAAAGAGTAATGGTTAGCTGCTTGTGTGGTGCAAGGGTCCATCATATCACACATGCACTCAAGTCCTTGAACAACTGTTATTTTTATGACTTTGTCATAGTTCATGCCAGTGTCATAGATGGTGCCAGTGTCAAAGTTCATGTTAGTGTTATTGACTGGTGGTGTACCTCCTTGGATTATATGAAGAGAGACATGATGGAGCTCTCAGACTGTGTCCAAGGCAGTTATGAGCCTAGCATTAAGCAGCATTCTACCTTCTCCAAGGATAATGCCATGACGTGAGCAAAAAATAAGTGACTTCAGTAATTGGCTTAGTTTTTGGTGTCATTCATAGGGGATCCAGTATATGTCAACTTGGGAGGATATGAGCTACAGACCACAGTGCTTCTCAAGAGATGGAATACATCTGTCCCTTCTAGGGTTTTGTTTATTGGCAAAGACCCCATAGTGCCATTTTTAGGCAATGCCAGCCTGATAAACTTACCAACATAATGAAAAAGCAAAGGAAAATATGAAAGTGAAATCAGAGATCCTTCCAACCAAGCTTCTTTATAAATGTTTTAAAGACAAATAAACTTTTCCTGTGTAATGCATTAGCAAGCTTCAGAGCCCTGCCAAACCCATTTAACTCCACTAAGTAAACAGAAATGTGCACCACTACACTGTACCAGCTGCACAGATGCATCTGTACTGCAAAGAAACAAGTGCAGGGCAAACCCTAGAAACAAACCCATATGGTGGAACAATAATATCAACAAGCTTTTTAATAACAGGAAATTAATTTTGATCAAAAGTAAGAAGAGTAATTCCCATAATGTTAGAACCATTGTCCCTGAAATAAATAAACAACTCAGGAGCCTATTAAAATCCACCAAAGCCAAGTTTGAGGCTGAAATAAACAGTCGCAAGGTATTTTTTAGTTATGTTCATAATCTCAAAAGGACAACACAGCAATGTGCTGAACTTATTGTGAACGATGTTACCTACTGTGAGGCTGAAGGTTTTGGCCGGTAAATTTAGCTCTAACCTTACCCCTTTCTTCCCTTCATCTGTTCCTCAAGATGTACGTGAAACTGGCTTGCCTCCAGCTATCACACAAGACCTAGTTCTAAAAGTGCCATCAAAAGCTAAAAATACTAAATGTCATGAAGCATGATTTTGCCACATCCCTATCACTGTTCAGTCTCAGCCGCCATGCAGGTTTTGTGCCAAGTAAATGAAGAACAGCTACATTTATGACCCTGCATATGGGAGGACCTTCCACAGACCCAGGCATTTCAGACCCATAAGTCTGGCCAGCCTGATATGCAAAGCCATGGAAAGACTTGTGGAATTAATTGATCAGAACATAGGGGAATCTTCAAACACTGGACCCGTCTCAATTTGGATACATCTGGTGCGGGTCATGCTTACTCAACCTGGTGGATTTTTTTTTTCTAAAGATCACCAAATCATTGGAGGAAGGCAAAATGTTACACACTGCATACCTTGACCTGGCCAAAGCTTTTTACACAGTTCTCAACCCAAGCATAGTAGAAAAGCAAAATGAACCCCCATGTCACCCATTGGATTGCCAACTGACTCACAGATAGAATGCAGGTAATCAAAGTAGGGGGACATTACCTCCACAAAAAGACCAGTCACCAGTGGAGTGTCCCAGGTGTCTGTGGTGGGACCTCTCCTGTTTGGCATCTACTTTAATGAAGTATAGGCTAATACCAAAGGGCGCTGCCTGACTAAGTTTGCAGACTACTGCAAGCTCGGAGCAGTCATTGAATCCTCAAATGACTTAGCCATCCTGCAGGAAGATTTCTTTCAAATATATAACTGGTGTCAAAATGATAGACCGAAACTAAATGCCAAAAAAATGCTTTATTGTATCCTTTGGGAAGTCCTCAGCCCCAGGGAAATGCTACATTGACATTACGCCCCTAAGAGTTGGCACAATTGTTTGGGATTTGGGAACTCCTGTGGACATTGACTTAACTTTTAAAAATAATTTGTCAATTGTTCTTTCTTCTATATTGCACAGCATATAAAGAAAGAGGTTGTGTTTAGATCTGGAATGTCATTTCCCCTTTACTCAGTCTTCATTAGGCTAGTCATTGAATGTAATACCCCCTTTGGCATCCATCTTTCCAGTCACATACAACAACTGGAATGCCCACAGAGATACCTTGCTAAAAGGATACAAGACCTAAACAGCATGTCGTACATGTACCAACTCAAAGCCCTCTCACTATACTGGGTATCCTACAGACTGCTAAGAGGTGATGTGTCTGGCATACACCGACCCATTACTGATGGATGTACTGAACATCAGAGAGTCAAATGACATCAGAAATATTCAGTCTAGGGATCTATACCTCTTCTGCAGCATCAACAGAATTGTTTGGAGGGACAGGTACATCTCACAAAGGGCACTGCTGCTGTGGGACAGACTCCCCAACCACATAAAATAAGAGTCATCCCTGCCCATTTTCAAATGCAGCTTATATCTATGGATGAGAAACAGAAATTCACCCCCAGGACTGACTGCACACTCTACTGTATGGACAGAGGCAGCATCTAATTGCTTTATCCCATGCCTGGGTCACCCTCAAATTATCTATGGTATGATCCCAGTTATTCTTATTAGGGGTAATATGTAGTATCAGCCATGGAGGCCAATCTGTAATCAAATGAGATAGATTATTTTGAGCACAAAAAGGGAACTAGTTCGGCTTAAAATGGCCTGCAAGGGCAGCTAGCCTAGTACTTATGAACTAGAGAAGACGCACAATTGTAAAGTGCTAAAGAGAAAATAAAGGAATGTCTGATTAGTATATTTGAATTTAGAAAGATTGCTGTTAGGCAACAATTTTTTGATGATGACTCCAAAGCACTAAAACTTTAAGCACAACAACTTAGGCAACATAAAGTAGAAAAGGGTTGTCACTAAACTTGGGGAGGAGCCTATAACAATTAAAAGTAACTTGAGATCCTGTAGAGATATTAGACATATTTCAGACATTTATGAAATTTTGTGTAAAGCAGTGAAGTATGGAAATAAAGAGCACAAGTGGAAAATATTTATGGAAAACTTAATTATGCCAAGTTTAGAGGTAGATGAGGCTCAACAACTAACAGTTAAGACAGGAGAAGATGAGATAAAACAGTGATGTATAATCAGTCTTTAGGAAAATCTCTGAGAACAGATGATATTCATGTGGAAGTTTGGAAGTTAGGAGGGAAGAAAGTGATAAGGATTTGGAAGAATTTATTTAACAGTATTTTAAAAGGAGAGAAAGCACCAACATCTTTGAAGAAAGCTGTGGTTGGCTGTATTACCTAAAGATGATAAAGATTCATCAGACTCAGATTCATATAGACCCATTTCAATTTTAAACCATGATTTTAAAGTGTTTATGTCTATACTAGCATTACAAATTGCAAATGTCTTGCTAAAATTGGTATGGATCAGTGTGGTTTTCTGGAGGGGAGGCAGAAATTTGACAATATTAATGCAACAGTGACCCAGAGGGAAGCAGATTGTAAGAAAATACAACTTTTGCTAATGGGTCTTCATGTAGAGAAAGCATTCACTAGGGTAAGCTGGGATTTTACAAGTAGGGCAGCGGAAGTCTTTCTGCTCCCTGATACAATAATAAGGTTAATTAGGAGGATATATGAAGGATCACAGGCAAGAATTAAACCGGGAGGGTTTCTCTGTAAGTTCTGTTTGAGCAGAGGAACCAGATACTGGTGTTTTTTCTTCTTTCTTATTTGCTTTAGATTTAGTGCCATTGGCAGAGAAAGTAAAAGACTCAGAAATGCAAGGATATAATTGCTACAGTAATCAGAAAAAGTTGCATTTATTTGCATATATTATTTTGTACCCGATAAATCCAGAAAGAGATGTCAGTGTTGTAGACCATTTTTGAGACAGTTTCAGGTTTTTTTTCTTGGGGGATTAATGAAGATAGTCTGTTGTCGTAATTTATGCACCCATGCATAAAGTGTCCCAACAATACTCATATTTATGGGAACATGATGTGATGAATTATTTACAAGTATAGATTAAAAAGGCTTCTGTTATTGCAGTGAATATGTGGGAAGAGCCAAAGGTAATATAAAAACTGAAAAACTGGAAGCTCATGTTTATGGATATGAATAGTAAAATGCAAGCAGTGAAGATGCTTTTATAGTCCCTTTGGTTTTGTATATGTATCAGGCAGTTTTTCATCAACCGGAGAAGTTGTGGGCAATAATTAATAAATCTGCTTTTCTGAAGTAAAAGCCAATACCAAATGGTTCAAGCTAAGTTTGCAGATAACTGCAAGATAAGAGCAGTCACTGAATCCCCAAGTGACTTAGCCATACTGTAGGAAGGTTTGTCCCAAATAAATAATTGGTGCCAAATTCATGGACTAAAAGTAAATGGCAAAATATGCATTATTGTATCCTTTGTGAAGTCAACTACCACACTGACAATACACATCTAAGAGTTGACCCACTTGTTTGGGATTTGGAAACTTGTGGACAGTGACATAACTTTTGATCAACATGTGTCCATTGTCATAAGAAACTCCTGTATTGCACAGCTTGTAAACAAAGGGATTGTGTCTAGATCTAGGGGTGTCATTGTCCCTCTTTACTCAGCCCTCCTTGGCCAGTCATTGAATATAATTCCCCCTTTTGCATGCATCTGTCCAGACATATGCAGTAACTGGAATGCCCACAGAGATACTGTACTAAAAAAAATACAAGGCCTAAACAACATTTCCTTTGTGAACTAACTCAAAACCCTGTCACTATACTCTGTATCCTACAGACTGCTAAGAGGTGACCTGTGTATGGCATACAATACATCCTCTAACCCAATACTGGTGGTTTTACTGCATGTCAACAAGTCAAATGGCATCAGCAATGCTCTGTCTGTGGATCCAAACCTCTTCTGCATTATCAACAGAATGGTTTGGAGGGGCAGGTATATCTCACAGAGGACACCACTGCTCTCGAACAGACTCCCCATCCACATAAAACAAATCTCACCCCTGTCCATATTCAAGGGCAACTTGAATCTTTGGATGGGGGACAGAAAATTTACCCAAGACTGCCGCCTGTACTGCTAACATACAGAGACTGCTCCTAAATGCTTTATCCCATGCATGGGTCCCAGTCATATCTCTCAACTGTACAGATTTTCGCAGAATGTTTAGATTTTCACTTTCTATTTTTGGCCTGTTGCTCATACAGTTGTGGTTTACTGGCAAATCATTGCCAAATCTTTGATGACTGAAGTCAGAAAATAATGACTGACATTTGAGATTCAGAAAATCCATGCTAATGAAAAATATGTTGTTCTATCAACTTTCTAAATTTGTAAGAGCAATATTTCAAAGTTGTCCCTATTTTTGGGCCTTTGTCCCCCGTTATTTATGGCTTTGCCCAGATTTCTTACTTTAAAAGGTTGAGAGCTGTGGTCCCGGTTATCATTAGGGGTAATATATAGTTATTGACCATGGGATGAGTAAGGCCAATATTTGACCAAATGGGATAGAGTAATTTGAGCGTAAAAGGGAAATTGTCTAGGCTTAAAATGGCCCACAAGGACAGCTAGCCGAGTATTACCTATGAACCTTTGAATCTAAAAGAGCTGAAGGAATTTATCTGGGAGGAGAAAAGGAGTAAAGGGGGATAATTTGATCCTCTGAATAGAACAAGGTGATTTAGGATTACCTGATTTGCATGGATATTTTAGAGCTACACAGTTGCTCATATACATAGCAAAAGCTGAAGGTTATAATTCAAAATGGTAAGGAATGATGAAGCAGGAGAGAAGTTAAAGATCCTTAAGGAGAATAATAAATATACAGAATATTATATTCACAAAGTAGCAGAAAGTATTCAAAGTACTAAACCAACACGAGACTGCAGAAAGGAGATTTTTACCAACAAGGATGGCTGCATGTATAGGTACAGAAAATAAATAAATAGGTGGCTGGAATTTACTGGAGAAAATTAGCAAAGAACCAAAGTATTGGAAGCAGATAACTAGAGTGTGAAATGTCATATACTGAGATTAGGCCAAGAGGATGTTCGGATTGCAAACCAAGGACTGCCTCACCTACCAGGGATGGATTTCTGAGTGTAGGCAAAGAGAAAGGCATAGGGAAATCTTAAGAGAAAGACCTGTTGTTGTAAAGGTTTTTGTTGAATGTTGAACATAAGCTGTTTATGCCATGCGTGATAATTTAATAAAGATGTTTATTGGGAAAAAAAAGCTGCTGCTGTTAAGAGATAATTAATAGAGTATATAAAATATTGCATGATAACTATAAGAATCAACCAGAGGAGGTTAGAAAATATTGGGAAGAGAAACTGGAAAAGCAATTTACAGAGGAACAATGGAAGAACATATGTATGCTTCCAAATATGCAACAGATTGCAGAAGGTTTAGGATCTTTGCCTGGGAAGTGCTTTCATAGGTGTCTTATACCCCAAGCAGACTTCGAAGAATTTTCCAGGTAGATAACAAATGTTGGCAGTGTGATGGGGCAGAAGGAGGTAACTGAGAACATATGATCCAATGTTGTCTATTTTCTTCCAATTCAACCTTTGGTTTGTAAAGTCCGATCTGACTCTTCCCCTACCTATAATTTGCTCCAATCCACTAAATTTCTTCAGATTGAGTTTTCTGTCTTATCCCCAAGTATTATATCTATCATATGACTGAAAAACCTCTAGGAGTTAGTTATATCATTATGGTAGAAATATACCTTTTATATCTGTTTTTGTCCGATTCAACACTTGGGACAGATTCCTAGGCTGCAGAACAGCTGGATAATGTCAAGGAAAGACAATTATAGTGGAACCAAAGAAGAACATGGTCTGGACTGCACATTCAATTTTTAATGAGATATGAAAGTGTGGACCATGTTGCTGCTGAACAAATGTCAGTGGAACTGTCTTAATGAATGCCATAGAAGTAGCTATTGCGGTTGTCGAATGGGCTTGACCTGACTTTGATACCTTTGGTTCAATGTAAATGGAGTCTGTGTGTCTCTGAATCTGAGCTGTAAACTTTTTTTTTTAATGTTAATGTATTTTGACATGCATCTCAAATGATAAATTACAGCAATTAGGAAAATGAATCCTGCATCAGTGAACATTCTGATGAACATGGTGCAGTTGTATGACTGCACTCTTCATATCTGATGATGTCCATGTCCTGACAATACTACAACCATTACATAAGCTTCCTTTTTACATCCTGTGGTCCCACTTATGTTTTATGCCACATAGGTTTTTATATATAATTACTGTGTGTCAGAAATTTGGGAGGGGGGTTTATTACGTTAATGTTTGCATGTTATTCTTTCCCCTAAAGGTATTGCATGAGGAGGTATTTAGTATTTATAGAATATCTTAATAGTTTCTAGTGGGTATAAATGTACTGTATGCTGCCAGCACAAACTTGCAGCCATGTGTCCATAAGAATGTCTGACTGCTACATAACATGCTAAACAGATTGAGTCCTTCAGAAGCAGTCATGCTAGTTGAACATCTGTAGTTATACAGACTGTGTTCACACAGTTGTCTTTTTTCCCCTCCTCCTCCTTAAGTTCTGATGACAGGTATGTTCAAAATGAGATAAAAAAACGTACCTTGGAATGTGTAAAACCTATTTTCACACTCCCAGGTGGTAGTGCACCTCACTCTAAATGATATGCTGGCAATGCACCTTTGCCTTCAGTGCATTCCAGATTTGCTTAAAATGTAGTGATGTTCTTTGTATTTCACTGTTGCAGTCATCGCACTTGGGTTATCTGCCTGCAGGTAGCCCTCAGTCAGCCCGAATACCAGAGACTTAGTACTTGTGCATCGGTTGCTGTTGCTCCAGGACTGGCGTCAGGGGTATAAAAACAGGCAGCCGACGCCATTACATCAATCTTTCTTGCCGAGGAGCCCGAAGCAGAAGCAGTTCGCATGAGTGCTGGTCGGCCGCTACCTGAATTTTCATTTACGAATTGAATCACTCTGAAGTCTTCTAAAGCTAAGTACCCCATTGGGAATCCTTTTTTCTTGATCTAACAATGTCAGAAAAAGTTAACAATTGTCTTGCCTGTGGAAAGCAAATACCACACCGAGATTTTCATTCCTACTGCGTCACCTGTTTAGGCCCAGACCACGACGTACCTCGCTGTCGGTTTTGTGCCTTGTTCAACGCCCAACCATTCGTCATTGGGCCCTTATTGTCGCTAAATACTTTCATTCTCGATCTCCGTATTCCAAAATGACTTTGGTAAGCCACCCGACTACCGATATTCCGAAAAAACAGAGCGCACAGGTCCAAAGCTGCCGACGGCGCTTCCGTTAAGCTAGTTGCCAGTTCACCAGTACTCAGTGAGGCACTTTCGCAACCCCTGATGGCCAACTTCAATGGATTCGCAGGCCTCTACCGAAACCCATTCGGAGTCTAGTAGCCGCAAGACTCTTCTTTGACTATTTAACCTGTGGATGTCTCTATACCTTGGATGGGTCCGGAGCCACTGAGCAGGCACCAGCTTCTGAAGAAGTTCTTCACACTACCGATGTTCAACACAAACCGACAACTTCAATTCTGTCTAAAACTACCGAGTTTCTAAGGCCAAGAGTACGCACAATGCCTGGAAAACCAACAACCAAAGCGCATGCACCTGCTCCCTTACCACAACATCAAATGCTTAGAATGGCAGAAAATCTTATTATGCTGATTAAGGGAAGGTAGCCTTCCCCTGCTAAGAGAAAGAGATCAGTCCCCAGCAACTTCAACAGACCAAGAGTCCAACGACTCTGAGGTTTCTGATTATGAAGACATGCCCTTATCTGCTTATGAGGATTCAGATGCAGAGGAATCCATTCGCTCTGCCTCTCCTCCAGAGAATTTTTCTTTTGGGGAAACCTTACATACCTTGAGAGCATTTCCATTGGGAATGCCAAGACTATCCTCAGCCCAAAAAGAGACTCGGAGAATTTCTAGACTTGCCACAACATAGGCCTTTAGCAATACCCCCAGTCCTGGAAGTTGTTGATGATGTCTTTATGGAATCCAGTCTTACTCCTGATACCTTACCCCCTGCTCCTAGGAAACCAGACAGGTACTCCAGAGTACCTGACTCATAAATTCCTTTTCAAAAATCCTACTGCTGACACAGAGATCATTTCCCAGGGCCTAAAGGTATTAAGGCAACTACAGCTAAGAATCCCACCCCTTCGGACAGGGATTCCAGAGCTTTGGACAGATGGGATAAGAAAGTATATACTTCTGCAACTCTCACCATTAGGGCCTTTAATTGTCAGTTTTGCATGCTGAAGTATCAGCAACATATTATGGAACTTATTAAGCAAAAAGTAGCTACCTTTACAAACTGTGCATAAAATATAAAGAATTGCAGGAACGTATGCATTCTGCAAGCTAAGTCAGCAAGCATACATTGCAGTGTGGCTTTGACACCCTAGAAGCATCTTGCAGGGCAGCAGTCACTGGTTCTGTACTGAAAAGACATGCTTGGCTTAAGGAGCAGACCTTGCTAGACCATGTCAAATCAAAGTTATTAGATGCTCCTTTGAAAAAGGACAATCTGTTTGGCACCAAAGCAGAGGAGGTTCTTAAAAAGATGGAAGAAAAAGCTAAATCTATGCATACAGTTAAAGAATTCTTACAAGTGCAGCCTCCTAGCTTCAGTACGCATTGCCCCTCGAAACACTGTTCCTTTCCAGCCCCCTCCAGGCAATCTTAACCTAGACCCAGGGGAAACAGACCACCCAGAGTACAGTCTCAGGGTATGCAGAGATCTAAGCAATGGAGTGCCCCCACCCCCAAAGCAGGGAGTCCTAAGCCACCTCCCTATGGTAAGAACTCACAATGACTTCTCTACTCCTCCCCCCACCTCTGCCCAGCTGCTTGTGCCCCTAGAAGGAAAACTTGCCCTTCATGCACAAAACAATGTCCATCACAAAAGGCCACTGGATCCTCAACATTGTATCCCAGGGGTACAAATTCTACTTTCACTCTCTGCCAACCCCAAAAGGGTTCCCAGATCTTCCTCCAAGCCAGTGGGCAGAGGCACAAAACCAAGCCCCTATCCCTGCTCTCCATCAGGGCTATTCAACTGGTTCCGGCGGAACAGGATAGGTCAAGGATTTTATTCCAGACTTTTCCTGGAACCCAGAAAAGAGGGCTCTTGGCGCCCAATCCTGGATCTTTCTATCCTCAACACCTTCCTGGTGGTACCAAAATTCAAAATGCTCACCCTGCAACAGCTTCGACCTATGCTAGCCAATGATGCCTGGTTAGTCACACGACTTAAAAGAAGCCTATCTGCACATCCCTATAATTGAGTTTTGCAGGAAATATCTATGTTTCAGGGCTGGATCTATGCATTATCGGTTCTCTGCACTTCCCTTTGGCTTATCCACTGCTCCCAGAGTATTCACAAAATGCCTGGCTCCAGCCATTGCTTACTGCAGGCCGAGAAATATTCAAATGTACCCGTACTTTGATGACTGCCTGATACAGGCGGACAGTCAGGAATTGCTGTTGCAGCAGCTGACATTTGTAAAGAACCTTCTCACATCCCTGGGGTACACCATCAATGAAAAGAAATCAAAACTAGTGCCCAGCCAAAAGATTGTATTCCTGGGTGCAAGCTTGGACACAGCATCCCAGATGGCATTCCTCACTTCAGAAAAGCAAGCCTTTCTGACAGACTACTTCACTCTATTGGCCACCAGAACCCAGCTATCCGCAAGGAAAATCCTGCAGGCCCTAGGGTTCATGGCCTCATGCATCCTACTAATTCCATATGCCAGCCTGCATATGAAAAGACTTCAGTGGTACTTAAAACGTCTTTGGTGCCAGCATTCTCAGGACCTGGAAACAGTCATTCCTGTCATACCCTGTCTAAGGACAGTTTCTTTGGTGCGCAGCAGCATGCAACCACAACAAGGGACTGCCCTTTACTGAACCCCATGCCGCCCAGACCCTAACCACAGACACATCAGATTATGGCTGGGGAGCACACATTGACGGCAAATGCATCCAGGGCCACTAGAGCCCAAGTCAAATTCATCTGCACATCAACCAAAAAGAGATGCTAGCAGTACAGCACACCCTGACAGCTTTCAGATCCCTACTCTTTCCAGGACAACTTCTAATAAAAACAGACAACACCAAAGTTATGTGGTATATCAACAAGCAGGGGGGAAATTACCCACCCTGCAGGTTAGCTATGGCCTTGTGGAACACGGCCTTGGACATGCAAGTCCATTTGAAAGCTCAATTCCTGTCAGGCAAACAAAACTCACTGGCAGACGAAGTAAGAAGAAGTCTCCTAGACCCACACGAGTGGCAATTAGAGCCCAGCACCTTCAACCTTCTGATTGCGAAATGGGGGACCCCAGAGGTGGATCTCTTTGTCTCCCCCCGCAACCACCAGCTCTGCAAATTCTACACCAGGAACCCTCACAGCAGGGCCTGGAAAGCGGATGCCCTATCTTTTCAGTGGGTAAATCTCTCAATCTATGCCTTTCCTCCTCTGCCCCTTCTCCAAAGAGCATTACTCAAAATAAGACAGGACAGACCAAGGACAATTCTTATTGCCCCAGACTGGCCACACCAGCACTGGTACCCACTCCTGCACAGCCTGACACTGGTGCCACCCTGACACATACAACAGAACCCAACCCTGCTCTCTCAGCAGGAGGGACAGATTTTGCATCCACAACTGCAAACCCTAAATCATGTAGCCTGGCTTATTCCTTGAATTCTCCTCCAGCATCCCTAAGCAAGCAGGTGCTGGACGTCATTCTTGAAGCCAGAAGACCCAGTACAAGGAAAGCCTATGCTGACAAGTGGAAACAGTACTGCTCCTGGATTCAAGCCATAGGAGAGGACACAACTCTGTCCTCCCTGCCTCTAATCCTGGATTACTTAGCAGTTCTACTCCACAAAGGCCTGTCTGCTCATCCATTAAGATACATGCCTCAGCCATTTTGGCTCATTACAACACTGAGACACCTCTCTTCTTGCACTGTCTTATCAAACAATTCCTCAGAGGGGCAAACAACTTAAGGCCGCCAAGGAGAGCACTCACCCCTGCCTGGGACCTTAACTTTGTACTGGAAAAGCTCACACTTCCACCCCTTGAACCAGCAGCATCAGCAGAGTTAAACTTTCTCTCTTGGAAAACAGCCTTGCTTCTGGCCATCACTTCAGCTAGAAGAGTGTTTGAGCTACAGGCACTAATGGCTGTGGAACCCTTCATTATTTTCGATGCTGACAGGGTTTCCCTCAGGACTAACCCTTCCTTTATGACTAAAGTGATGTTCAGTGTGACTCTCAACCAATCCAGCCATTTGCCAACCTTCTTCCCTAATCCTCAAAACAAAGGGGAAAGAATACTGCACTCCTTGGACGTGCACAGACAGCTCAGATTCTACCTTGATAGGACTAAGCCCTTCAGAAAATCTGACCAGTTACTAGTGAGCTTTGGAACAGGGGCAGAGGGCAAGGCCATTTCAAAACAATCAATCTCCAAATGGATAACACACTGCATTTCTGCTACAAGCACCTTGGGAAACCAACCCCTCAAGGGGTCAGAACACATTCCACTAGAGCAACATCTACCTCTACAGCATTTCTCAGAGGGTTCCTATCAGGGACATCCTGGAAGCTGCTACCTGGAGTTATCTACACACCTTCACCAAGCATTACCACCTGTCTATCTTTTCCAAATCCAGGGCAGGTTTTGCAACAGCAGTCCTGCAAGGCATTCTAGCCAGCTATAACTCTTCTTGACTGCCTCCACCCTTCTTCAGCTTTGGGAATCTACCCAAGTGTGATGATTGCAACAGTGAAACATGAAGAACATAGTACAGTTGTGTACACTTACCATAAATGTAGATGTTCAAGTGTATTCACTGTTGCAGTCCTGGTTTCCCTCTCTCCAGCCCCTGGTCTCTCTCTCTCTCTCTCTCTCTCTCCTCTGTATGTCTTCTTCTCACCCCTTTCAGGGGTATTGGTATTTACTTTTTACTGGTGGTGTTTTCCCCCACCATAACCTAGCTCCCTATTTGGGGGGCTCCTGATGTTTCAGGCAAGAAAAGCTGATGTAATGGCGTAGGCTGCCTGTTTTTGTACCCCTGATGACCTGACGTCAGTCATGGAGCAACAGCAACTGACGCAGAAATACTAAGTCTCTGGTATTTGGGCTGACTGAGGGCTACCTCCAGGCAGATAACCCAAGTGTGATGACTGCAACAGTGAATACACTCAAACATATACTTTCTGCAGGGATAATGGACAGCAGTGTTTCAGTTTGATGTGTGTGTGTGTGTGTGTGTGTGTGTGTGTGTGTGTGTGTGTGTGTGTGTGTGTGTGTGTGTGTGTGTGTGCATTTTTGTATGGGTTTTTATGACTTCGAGTTTTCATAAACTCGAAATTCATTTGGTCAGGACCATATGATCAACTTTCTGAAAACTTGGAGGAAAAAAAGAAAAGAAATCTACATTTTTGCAGGGGGAGGGCAAGCCCCCCTGTGTCTCCTATGTAAGGAGTTACCCTTCCACAGCCCCCTGCAAATTACATGTACCAACGCCGAGATCAATTTATAATGGGGGAAAAGGTAAATTCACCTTTGAAGCAGCTCTGTGTAGATTGAAGTACAGTGGGGATCGGGGAATTTACACTTTCCTGCACTGTAATTTGATCTCAGAGTTGGTATATATAAATTGCAGGGGGTGTGATTGGCACAGTCTCCCACTTGGGGGATGTGGGGGAGCTTGCCCCCCCCCCTGCAAAAAAGTAGATTTGTTTTTTTTTTCTTTTATTTCAAGTTTTCGGAAACTCGAGCATAAGATCTCGACCATATGAATATAAAACCCACTGTGTGTGTGTGTATACATATGATCTGGAGTAAGGACTTCATTTGTCAGCAACCTGTGGGTCTTGGATCCGATATCGGATCCGAGCCGGCAACTTGTAGCATAGCTATGGATCCGAGCTCCTAGCTCCTCCCCTCACCTATAATCCCCTGCCAACCTCCTATGACCTCAGATCTAGTTTGCCGCGCTTGAGTGTGTAGCTAGATTTTAGAGCTCCTAGTGTTTTCGTAACAGATAAGTGAAATTCTTCATCTTTTATCAAACTTTGTAATTGTAATTTGTGTGAGTGGTTAGGTTTCCTGTCTAGTTTAATTTTTTTTGGTTTTCACCCCCCCCCCCACCTCGCTGGTCGTTAGTGTGTCTGTGTGTGTTTGTGTTTGGGGCTTAGTGTGCTTGTGTAGTGTACTTTAGATGTCCTTCAAGAATGCAACTGCAGTCCTGACATATGGGTTGTCCTGCCTCAGGCAGCCCTACGGTCGGCCGGATTCCAAAGTCTGGGTCCGGCGTCGGCCGATGTCGCCTACTCCCCGACGTCAGAGCGGCTGGGGTATAAAGGCATCCGCCGACGCCATCTTCTTCAGTCTTTCTTGCCACGCGGTGCCCGAAGCAGAAGCAGTTCGCAAGTGCCGTTCGGTCAGCTCCTGTGTGTTCAGTTACCGAAGTCATCAAAAAGCTAAGTACCCCGTTGGGGAACATTTTTCTTGCCTCAGCCGATGTCAGAAAAAATTGAAAAGGTTAACAATTGTTTGTCTTCTGGTAAACAAATACCTCATAAGGACTTCCACTCTTACTGCCTTCCCTGCCTGGGCCCAGACCACGACGTCTCGGCCTGTGCTCGCTTTAATAAGCGCACACTCAGGCGCCGGGCAGAATTTGCCGAAGACTTTTTTGGTGAAAATTACGCTTATACCATGCCGTCGGAACAACCGACAGCACATATTTCCAAAAAGTGTAAGGACCGGGACCAGTCGATAAGTCAAACAGGTTTCAACATGATTTTCGCAATTACAATTCAATGGGTGCCAGGCCAAAGTACCAGAAGGGTCAGAAACCACCAAGGTGATATATTCTTCCTTAACGGTAGAGGATTTGGCACCTATGGACAAAGAGGGTTCATATCCCCCCTTACTTGAGACAATCCTTTCATACTCCTCCATGTTTCCAGTTCTATCGCCTGGTTCACCAACCACCTATTTACCGCCTGACAGTTCAGCTATGGAACTTAATGGTTCACGTTTTGACAATGACTCTGTCACTGACAGTATTGAACTAAGTGCAATTGATCCAGTTATTGAAAGTCCAGACATAATACTCAACAGGGACAATGACTTTAAAGTCTACAATTTTTCTGATAGTATTTTGTCTGTAGATCTCGTGGACTTCCTTTCAAAAGGTTACACTTATGTTCCTTGGTTCAATATGGACATTTCTAGGACCATTTTAGAACTTAGGTGTATATTAGAAAGCTCAATCTAGGTGTATATTTCATGGACAACAATGACTTCCCAGACAAAAGTCAATACCACGTAGCAAGCACATTCAATCCACCCCTCCACCCCCTTCTTCAAATTTTCGAGCAAATATGCTAACTCGATTTGAGGAATTTAGCCCTTACTAAAAAGGCCATAAAAGGCAATTTTTCGGGTTCAGAAAGGGATTTTTTTAAATTACATACAATCTCAAAACATTAGAATTTGCAAACCAGATAAAGGGGGTGGTCTCGTGGTTTTTGACAACTTTGACTATATAACTCGTATGTCAGCTTTACTTGAAAATGAGACATATCAGGTTAGTTCTAGGTCCGAAACAAATAGGGCTTACAATCTTATAAAATCATGCCTATATGACCTTTTCATAGAAGGTCGTATCGATCAATCTATGCTGGACTATACATGTACAATGTTTCCGAGATTTCCAACACTGTTCGGAATACCTAAAATCCACAAGGACGTAAAAAACCCCCCAATGAGACCGCTCATTGATGGGCGTGGTTCACCTACTTACGCCATTTCTAAAGTTGTGGATGGCATATTGCAAAAATACATGGCCCTCGAGTCTCAGATTTGTAAAGACTCCTGGTCATTCTTGTCTAAGATCAACGAGTTGACCTTTAATAGTGAGTACAACTTTTTAACAATAGATGTTAAAGACCTTTTCACCTGTATCCCTCACGACATTGATTTGGAATGGGTGGCTGATACTATGAAAAAACATGATGCTCCATCTTCTGACATTTCTTTAATTTCCGAGTTGTTGGACTTGATTTTGACTAACAATTTTTTTATGTTCGACAACAAATTTTACTTACAAAAAATTGGTTTAGCCATGGGTTCACCATGTGGTGCCAGTGTGGCAAATTTAGTCATGGCCCATTGGGAATCCCAAGTTGTTTTTTCATCAACTTATTCACCAGATGTCATCGTCTATTACACTTGTTTTCTTGATGGCATTTTTATTCTCCTTAATGGTGATGAGAGTTTGGCTACCGACATTGTCAACTTTCTAAATTTGTCTACCAACTTTTTAAAGTATACTTTCACATTTAGTACCAATTCCATTGCCTATTTGGACATTTTGCTAGTTAAAAATTTTACTTTATCTTGCTTCACAGGGCAAGTCTATAGAAAACCAACCTATTCTAACTCTTTCTTGCATTTTTCAAGTTGCCACCCATTCCACCAAAAAAGATCGGTCGTAAAGGGTCAACTCGTGAGGGCTTCACGTATATGTAGTCTAGACCAGGACTTCATTAATGAATGCAATACTTTAAAACACATGTTTCTTCATCGTGGCTACCCTGAGTGTCTAGTTGACTCATTAATAGATGAAGTCAAAACTAAGAGATTATCTAAACAATTCCATCCACTGTTACATCCAAATAGATCGTTAGATGTTGAGGTACTTCTTGCTGAACAAAGTACCGTATCTCAAGTGGACCTTAGTATGGTTCCAGAAAAAATTTTTCAGCGTTCTTTTATAACAGCATTTAACGCACAATCAAAATTTATTATTGAAATCTTGTTGAAGAATTGGGACCTGTTTAGGAGTAATCCTTTAATTCTTGGTATACTGGGTACTAAACCACATTTTGTATTCAGTAAAGGTAAGAACATCAAAAACTTTATTGAGAGTGGTAATAAATCTATCCCCAGACTCACGGGAATGTTTAAGTGTGAAAATTGTAACCATTGTAGACATGTTGACTGCTCTAACCAATTCACGATTAATGGTACTTGTTACAGGTTGAAATCAAAATTCAACTGTAATAGCAAATTTGTAGTTTATTTAGCCAAATGCTCTGATTGTTTTGCATTCTATGTAGGCAAGACCGAGCGTCGACTCAGAGACAGAGTCTACGAGCATCAGTATGCAATGTCCCACAGCAAACTTGACAACGCTTTAGCTAAACACCTCCACTTTTTACCTGGTCATAAATTTAAATTTTTGGTTATCGATCAATATGTACAAGACGTTAGAGGTGGACCTGCCTCGTTCAAACTAGAAGAACTGGAACTGTTGTGGCAGATTAGATTGAACGCCTTCAACTATCCAGGACTGAACGAGGCATGTTCCATCTCTTGTATATTAAAAATAAATAGTTTACGTAGATAATTTTAATATTTATCAAATTCATTTATATAAGTGTTTATTTATATTTTCTACAAAAAATGGGTTCTCCATGACACACAATTCTTTCAGTATAGATATGGTTTTTATTTAATATTAAGTCATTTTTTACATTAAAAAAGAATGAAGTGTATTTATTTATTTGTACTTTTAGAAGTGTATAGCTTTAAATCTTGAATAAGTTTCCCGCATTTTTTCATTTAAATTTACTGGTCATTGATTTTTCTTGTTATGTTCTGAGGAAGTTTGCTATAAGTCAAACAAAAAGCTCTTTAACTACAGTGTTGGTCTTTTACAGATTTTATCTGGTGTCTTTTTGTGAATTAAACTTTTATCCCGAGTCTGAGAGCTGGTTCGTCACTCTTTGTTGCTTATTAGTTCCAGTGCCGTTTTTTGTATCTTAGTAAGGACCGGGACCGACATCCTCGGCCCGTGTCGTCCACCGATACCACGCCTAAGCCTACCTCGAGTGCATCGGCCACTTCGGAGGCGGTAATTCAACCGCTCCAGGCCGACGACACCGCTTTACCCCGTACTTCGGTCCCGGAGGTTTCCCCGGTGCCGGTTGTTGATTTTCCTCCCGAAACCGAAGCTCTAGAACTACCTGACACCGTACCAGTGGATAAAGTTACTCCTGCACGTGGGGCAGCTAGGCCTCCAGTCTCCATGTCCATCAAGGCCTACACACGTGCTAAGGCTACCAGCCAGGCTAAGGCCCATCCTCCTAAAACTAGTTCCCAGAGCCTTTCTTCTGATAAACAGATCATGACCCTAGCTGCAGATCTAATCTCTCTAATCAGAGGTTCTCAGTCACACCCAGACAGAGGTTCTCAGCCTCCTGCAGATAAAAGGCCTAGGACAGAACAGCCAGATACCCTCTCTTCAGATGAAGCCTCTAGGGATTCTGAGCACTCGGATACCCAGGAAGAATCCTTCCAGGCCTACGAGGACTCTGATGCTGAGGAATCAATTCCTTCTGCCTCCCCTCCAGAGGATATTTCTTTCGGAGAAGTTCTCCACTCCATGAGAGAACATTTTCAGTGGCAGGGCCAGGAATTTTCTGACTCCAGGAAAAGGCTACGTACCTTCCTCAAGTTACCCCAGCACAGACCATTAGCTATTCCTCCAGTGTTGGATGTCTTGGATGATGTATACTCAGACTCCAGTGCTTCCCCTGATTCTCTCCCTCCTGCTTCTGTCAAGCCAGACAGATATTACAGGGTTCCTGAAACTCACAAGCATCTCTTTAAGGCCCACTCTGTGGATCTAGAAACTATTTCTCAGGGGCCCAAAGGAGTGGCTACTTCCTCGGCCAAAAACCCTTTGCCCACAGACAGGGAATCAAGGTCACTGGAGAGATGGGGCAAAAAAAGTTTATACCTCTTCCACCCTTGCCATGAGGTCACTTAACTGTCTTTTTCATATGTTTCAGTACCAGGATTACTTAATGGATGATTTGCAGAAAAAGCTAGCCTCTCCAGAGCCTGTAGATAGAAAGGCATTGCAGGATTTGGTTCATAACACTCAGCAGGTTAGCAATCATTTTCTTCAGTGTGGTTATGATGCATTGGAAGCTTCATGTAGGTCAGCTATGACAGGGGCTGTTATACGTAGACATGCTTGGCTCAAAGAACAGCCACTGCCAGACCATGTTAAAGTAAAGCTCCTAGCTGCACCTCTGGAAAAACAGAAGCTTTTTGGTGCTAATGCACAGGATGTGTTGAAGTCTATTGAGGAAAAGGCTAAATCAGTACAGACAGTCAAGGATTTCCTCCAGGTTCAGACACCTAGATTCAGCAGGAATTGGCCTTCCAAGAATTGGTCCTTTCCAGACACTGACAAGTTTCAAAGGGGAAAGAACAGGCATGCTCGAGGTAGAGGGCAATACCGAGGCTGTTACAGGGGCCGCCAATGGCAACCTCCAAATCAGAGAAGTGGCGCAGGGAGTTCAGCTGCACCACAGGGACAATCACAATGACTTGACTTTCAGCCCGCCGACCAAGGCTCAAAGAGAAGCTCCTCTAGGCAGAAAATTATCCTTATTCTCAAAGAACTGGCACATTTTAACCAAGGACAAATGGATTCTGGACATAGTAGACCAAGGTTACAGGTTCCACTTCCATACCTTACCAACGAGACAAGGCATGCCAAACCTGCCACAAAATCAAAGGGCAGAGGCACTCATACAAGTTTCAAAGCTGTTACAAATAAAAGCAATAGAAAAGGTTCCTCCTCAGGAACAAGGCCAGGGATTCTATTCAAGACTGTTCCTTGTTCCAAGAAAAGAAAAGCAATGGAGACCTATACTGGATTTGTCCGCTCTAAACACTTTTCTCATTGTGCCAAAATTCAAAATGCTGACTTTACAGCAACTCCTTCCCATGCTGGGCAAGGGTCTTGGCTGGTTACTCTGGACCTCAAGGAGGCATACCTGCATGTCCCAATCAGACACAGTTGCAGAAGATACCTCAGATTTCTTGCAGGATCAGAGCATTATCAATTCTCAGCATTGCCGTTTGGCTTATCTACTGCGCCCAGAGTATTCACGAAATGCCTGGCATCAGTAGTTGCACATTGCAGGCTCCAGGGGATTCAAATATACCCTTACCTGGACGACTGCCTTATACAAGCAGACAGCAAACAAACCTTGATAAGACACTTGGATTATGTCATTCAATTACTACAGGCTTTGGGATACACAGTCAACATTCAAAAATCAAGACTACTGCCATCCCAACAGATTATTTTCTAGGAGCCAAATTGGACACACAATCACAAATGGCTTTCCTCACAGAGGAGAAACAAGAACATTTACCAGATTACTTCAAAAGCCTAGCAAAGCTCACCCAGCTGACTGCAAGGAAAATCTTGCAGGCCCTGGGGTTCATGGCATCTTGCATTCTTCTGGTACCTCTGGCAAGACTACACATGAGAAAGCTACAATGGTACCTAAAAAACTTATGGTCTCAACACAGCCAAAATCTAGAAGACGTAATACCACTCATTCCATGCCTGCAAAGGGAATTTTTGTGGTGGGCTCAAGCAAGTCATTTAAACAAGGGCATGTCTTTCAACAAACCTCTAGCAAGTCAAACCATTACAACAGACGCCTCAGATCATGGATGGGGGGCGCACATGGAGGACAGATGCATTCAAGGGCAATGGACTCCCAGGGAAATGCATCTGCACATAAATCAGAAAGAGATGTTGGCAGTCATACATGCAATCGAGGCCTTCGGGAAATCCCTTCAGCAAGGTCATCTGCTAATAAGGACAGACAACACCGCTGTCATGTGGTATAAACAAGCAGGGAGGCACTCACTCTTACCCCCTCTGCAGACTAACAATGATTCTTTGGGAAAAGTCCCTGAAACTGAACATCCACTTGCAATCCCAGTTTGTTCCAGGCAAGGACAATGTTCTGGCGGACAGGTTGAGCAGAAATTTCTTGGATCCGCACGAATGGATGCTGCATCCACACATTTTCTCACAAATAACAAGTGCATGGGGAAGACCGGACATAGATCTCTTTGCTTCTCACATCAATCATCACCTGGAGAAGTTCTGTTCAAGGACGCACCATCCTCTAGCCTGGAGAACGGATGCCCTCTCCTTCAGCTGGAATTCCCTAACAATTTATGCATTCCCTCCTCTACCATTACTGACCAAGGTGTTACTGAAGATCAAAGCAGAACAACCAAAAGGAATTTTGATAGCTCCAGACTGGCCAAGGCAGCACTGGTATCCATTGCTACTGAGCATAACTCACACCAAACCGTGGCGCTTGCCTCAATGGCCTCTGCTTCTAACACAGCACAATTACAGGACTGTTCATCAAAACCTGCAAACATTGCAGCTGACAGCTTGGAGGGTTCCATGACTTTCACCCATACCTCTCTTTCTGAAAAAGTACAAGAAATCTTGCTGGAAGCACGCAGACCTTCCACCAGAAAAACCTATTCAGCCAAGTGGAAGAGATTCATCATCTGGAATGCCAACAAGGGTCAAGATGCATCAGTAATGAGCATACCACAGATATTAGAATACTTGGCAGAAATGTTTCATAGTGGCCTCTCATATGCTTCCATAAAAATTCACGCTTCAGCAATCTCAGCAAAAGACAACTGTGATCCACCTGTGTTTTCACATCCCTTGCTAAGACAGTTTCTAAGAGGGATAAAGAATATCAAACCTCCCAGAAAACCACCAGTACCTGCATGGGACCTCAATTTCGTCTTGGAAAAGTTAACTCTTCCTCCTTTTGAACCAGCAGCATCTTCAGAAATGCAATTTCTCTCCTGGAAAACGGTTTTCCTGTTGGCAGTTACCTCAGCAAGAAGAGTCTCGGAGATACAGGCCCTGATGGCAGTACCTCCCCTTCTCATTTTTCATCAGGACAGAGTTTCTCTAAGAACCAATCCTTCATTCATGCCAAAAGTGATATCCAGGGTGTCTTTAAATCAAGCAATTCACCTGCCTACCTTATTTCCCAACCCTCAAAATAAAGGGGAAAGGCTGCTGCACACTTTGGACATACACAGACAATTACGCTACTACTTGGACAGAACAAAGACCACCAGAAAGTCTGACCAACTATTTGTAGCTCATGCTGCTGGAGTGCAAGGAAAGGCAATCTCCAAACAAACAATTTCAAAATGGATTGGACACTGCATCAGATTCTGTTATTCTTTCCATGGAAAAGGTGTACCAGCCAATATTAGGCCACACTCCACCAGAGCTATAGCCACATCCACAGCCTTTCTAAGAGGAGTGGCTACAAAGAACATTCTAGAGGCTGCTACATGGAGCTCCGTGCATACATTTACCAAACACTACAACCTGCCTTTATACTCCAGATCCTGAGCAGGCTTTGCTTCGGCAGTCCTGCAGGGCATTTTAGCTACACCATCCCTTTCTTAGATCCTACCACCCCCAGCTTGGCTATGGTATTCAACCCATATGTCAGGACTGCAGTTGCATTCTTGAAGGACATAGTACAGTTTTGTACCTACCATAAATGTAGATGTCCGATAGATATGCAACTGCAGTCAGGTTTTCCCTCCCTCCTACCCCTCTGCATTTTTCCTTTTGGGTCCATTCCCCCTTTCCTCTATTAGCTGGGGATATCTGTTATGGTGTATCTGTTTATTACTGTTGTGCATGCCTGGAATTTTTTATCCATTCACCAAATTTAGCCTTCTTTGGAGGGCACCTGGCATCTGGGGCAAGAAACACTGAAGAAGATGGCGTCAGTGGATGCCTTTATACCCCAGCTGCTCTGACGTCGGGGAGTAGGCGACATCGGCCGACGCCGGACCCGGACTTTGGAATCCGGCCGACCGTAGGGCTGCCTGAGGCAGGACAACCCATATGTCAGGACTGCAGTTGCATATCTATCGGACATCTACATTTATGGTAGGTACAAAACTGTACTTTTTGGGTATGGCAGAGGCCCCAAAACCTATTTTTTCTAAATGCACCGAGTGTGGCCATAAGCTATCTCTGGCTGATGGCCACACTCTGTGTGTTCGGTGCCTTGGGGTTGAACACCTCTCTTCAGGATGTACAATTTGTGCAGCGTTCAACCCCAGGGCACTGAAAGAGCGGAGGTCGAAGCTTTTCCTGGCGGGTCTTTTGCCTCTGGATTCGGCTTCGGCCTCCGCTCCTCCCGTGGCACCTCCTCAGCCTGTGGTGGTAGCCACTCCTGCCCCCTTCCCCCGGCCGGGATTCAAACTCCCACTAAAGCGCAGGAGGATAGGGAGGCCAGGCGGGAGAAACGGAGGGAGAAGCACCACAAGCGGCGGGCCGAGGCCTCCGCTTCGGACCCCCGGCTAAGTGGGCTTCTCCCTCCACGGCTTCCAGGTCTCCTCCTCCTCCTCGGCTCTGATCTCCTTGCTTCTCCCCGGGACCCGAGGAGGAGGAGACCCGATCTCCATCGAGGTCATCGAGGCAGCACTCCAGGCCTGCCTCGGTGGCCTCTTCGAGATCTACATACAGCCTGTCAGATGCAGACTTGGACCGGATGATGAGAAGGTTCATCCAGGCCCAGCTGCAGATGGGAGTGCTCTTGCCCCCCCCCCTTCGGGGTGGAGCTTGACCCCTTTCTTTGCTCCGATTGCTCCTTCTCTGACCCGCTTTCCGGGTTCGGAGCGTTCGGAGCTGGGCATCATCGGAGCCGGGGGTGGGTCAACGCCGACAGTACTGGGTACTTCGGATCCGACTCTGCCCTCGAGTTTGTCGGTTCCATCGTCGGATCCGACCTCTCGGAGCTGTGGGCTGAGCTTCGGATCCGAGGGCTTCAGTGTGCCTTCAGCTCCATCCAGGTCGGAGCACACTGGTCCCTCGGATCCGACGGTCTCGGCGCCGGTTCTGATCCCTTCATCGGATCAGAGTGGGAGTCTACTTTTGGAGCCCAGGGAGAGCGGCTCCCCCTTGGCCTTCGATGCAGTGGAGAGGGCTCTGTCGAGAGCATCCAGACCCCCGGCTCCACCCTGCACTCCCTCTCTGCTGGGTCAGGCTTCCATCACCCGGCCACAGGGACAGCCTGCTTCGATGTCCCAGATTGTTCCATTGGAACAAGATATTGCTGGCGAGACTTCCTCGGACAGCCCCCCTGAGGAAGTGCCTCACAAGCACAAGTGTAAGAGGAGGCACGTGGACTCCCCCGAGTCCTTAACAGAGAACACGGACTTGGATGAAGGGGAAGGCTCCCCAAGGTCACCACCGGAGGATGTCTCCTTTGGAGACATCATGGAAATGCTTAGGATCAGAGTTGGGTGGTCTGCCCCCAAGGCTTCCTCTGACGAGTCCGTGTTCCTGGAGGCATTCGAAGCAGGCCTATCTACCTCTTGGGTGTCCCCTCCGGCCAACCCCCTGGTGGTCCTTATTACCACCAGGGCATGGAAGGAGCTGGACACTGTGGAGCCAGTCTCTAAACGCCCAGACAGGATACTGAGCCCCCCCCGCAGACTGGTCCCACTGGAGCAAGGGTCCCCCCGTAGATGCCATGTTGACGACGGCAGCCACGAAGAGGGAACCAGCTCAGGAGAGCCCCTCGGTCCATTCACTGAGCAAGGAGTCCCGCTCGATGGATCGCCTTGGGAAGCAGGTTTTTAGTTCAGCGACCTTCTCGGTAAGGTTTCTGAACTATATGGCACATGTCATCAGGATGCAGTGGGATCTTATCAAAGAATACGCCCCTGAGTCCATGTCGGCGGAGGACAAGCAGTTGTACTCCACTCGAATGGCCACTCTAACGTCTATCTCCAATACCTCTATGCGACTTTTGTCTCACGCTACTGAGGGAGCCGCTGGAGCTAGCGGAGCAGGCCTAGTCATGAGACGTCAGGCTTGGCTCCGGCATTGTCACTTCGCGGAGCCCTTTAAGGCGTCCTTTGCGAACGCCCCTTTTGATGGTTCTGCCTTGTTTGGCAAGACCGTTCGTGAAACACTGGTCCAGAGCGAAAAGGATGGGAAGATGTTGTCTGCCATCAGAGTCCGCTTCTCTGCTCCCCAGAGGTCCTTCTCGAAGAACCAAAAGGGACAGAAGAAGATGTGGTTCCGGAAATCGCAACATTCCCAACCTGCTCCGGACAACCAGTCCTTCCGTGGCAGAGGAGGACAGGGAGGACGCCGCCCTAGGGGCAGAGGGGCCCCGAAGAACTTTGGGTCCAGAGAATCCTTCTCTGACCGGCCCACGCAGCAGCCCTGAAGGGTTGCCCGACTGCTCTGCTCTGGAGGCAGTCGGGGGGCGTTTCTTGAGGCATCTGGCGGCTTGGGAGTCCATCACATTAGACCGCTGGGTGCTTCGTATCGTATCCAGAGGCTACAAAATTCCAATGTATTATGTCCCCAACCTCAGGAGTCTCCCCGATGTTCCAGCCGATCAGAGGGAGGCTGCAGCCGCAGAAATCCAGCAGCTGTTAGAAAAAGAGCCATCCAACGCGTCCCCCAAGACCAGCTCGGATTAGGGTTCTACTCCAGGTTCTTTCTGGTGCCAAAAAAGACGGGGGACTTGAGACCAATTCTAGATCTTTCCCTCTTGAACCTGTCAGTAACCAAGGAAAAATTCCGAATGGTCACTCTTCAATCCATTCTCCCCCTCTTACGGGAGAGCGATTGGATGTGCTCTATAGACCTCAAGGATGCGTACTACCATATTCTAATGGACAGACGATCCAGGAGGTTTCTCTGCTTCCGGCTGGGAGCCAGTCATTATTAATTCAGGGTCCTTCCCTTTGGCCTCACCACAGCCCCCAGGGTGTTCACCAAAGTTTTAGCAGTGATAGCGGCCCACCTGAGACTCCAGAGAATGCAGGTCTTTCCGTACCTGGACGACTGGCTTCTAACCACCCCAACAAGGCATCTACTCTGCTCAGCCAGAGATTACTTTCTCCGTCTAGCCCCCCAGTTAGGCATCACAATCAATGCGGACAAATTTTCCCTTGCTCCGACACAAGTAATAGAGTTTATTGGGGCCAGATTAGATACCAGGGATCTACGAGTCTTCCTGACTTCAGAACAACTACAGAATCTGAGATTGCATGTGTGGGACATCCTACAATCGGAAGCTCTACCGGCGAAATTGGTCCTGAGGGTGCTGGGCTCCATGGCTGCAATAACGCTTCTTCCATGTGCTCGCGTAAATATGAGGGTACGGCACTGGACCCTTCAAGTGCAATGGTCCTTCCAATCTCTTCCTCTCTGCCACCCTATCTCTATCAGCAAGGTTTGCAGGAGGGCCCTGTTATGGTGGCTCCAATCCCCGGACCTCCATATAGGCCGGCCCTTCTGCACTCCTCCCCCTCTCGCCACGGTGACCACAGACGCCTCTCGCCTCGGGTGGTGGGGGTATTACACGGGCAAGACAGTCCAAGGCATGTGGAACGATACAGAGACCTCCTTGCATATCAACGTTCTGGAGATGAGAGCGGTGCTGTTGGTGTTGCAGGCACTTCAGAATCTCCTCCCCATGGGAACGATTGCAATTCAGTCAAACAACATGTCTGTTTGGTACATCAACAAACAGGGGGGAACCAGATTCTACCCCTTATGCTGAGAAGCCATGAGAGTGTGGGAATGGGCAATTTCCACCAACCGCATTCTGATCGCAACGCTCATTCCGGGGCAGGCCAACATTCTGGCGGACAAACTCAGCCGCACCTTTCTTTCCCCTTACGAGTGGTCTCTCAACCCAGTAGTAGCGAAGCAGATATTCACAAAATGGGGGCAACCCTGCTGCGATCTCTTTGCCTCTCCCAAAAATACGAAATGCGACAGCTTCTTCGCTCTGATTCCTCCACCAGGGGAAGCCCCGAGAGATGCTCTGGTGCATGTTTGGCTGCCCAGTCTACTCTATGCCTACCCTCCTTTACCCCTGATGCTAAACCTCTTACAGAAAGCCTCGTGGTTGGGGAGCAGAGTGATCCTCATTGCCCCATTCTGGCCTCAGCAAACTTGGTTCCCTTACCTGTGGTCTCATCTAGTGAATCCTCCTTGGATTCTGGATCCCACTCCGGATCTAATCTCCCATCCATCGGAATTACAGACCCCGAATCTGGTCAACCTGAAGCTGACAGCTTGGTTGCTCCAGTTCCACTCTTAGTCAGGACTCCCGGCATCTCTTCACCAGTCAAAGCCATCCTGGTGGCAGCACATAAGCCTTCCACCAGAAAAATATACCGCAGTAAATGGAGACGCTTTTCCGTCTGGGCGGAACATCATAATCTGGATCCCTTCACTGCCCCTCTACCGTCCGTACTGGATTTTCTAACCGGACTCTTTCAGCAAGGAGCTAGTTGTTCGACAGTCAAGGTACAGTTGGCAGCCATCTCCCATTACCATGTGGGACATGAGACAGGTCATTTGATGTCAGCTAAATTGTGCAAAACATTTCTCAAGGGCACCTTTCTACTCAGGCCCCCTGTCAAAGAAGCCGTACCCCCTTGGGATCTTTCTCTAGTCCTTCAAGCCTTGACCGCTTCTCCCTTTGAACCAGCCGCATCGGTCGATCTCAAATATTTGTCCTGGAAAACAGCATTCCTGGTAGCCATCAGTTCAGTCAAGAGAGTTTCGGAACTCCAAGCCCTTTCCGTAAAGCCTCCTTACTTGGTCTTCCATCCGGACAGAGACCAATCCCTCTATTCTTCCCAAGGTGGCATCGGAAATAAATATCAATCAGTCCATCAGCTTACCGGTTTTCTTCCCTGAGTATCAAAATAAAGGAGAGTACAAGCTGCATTCATTAGATGTACACAGGCAGCTGCGTTTCTATATTCATAGGACAGCTGGTCACAGACAATCTGATCAGCTGTTTGTCTCCTTTGCTAAATTCAGTTTAGGTAAAGCCGTTTCAAAGGTCACCTTGTCACGTTGGATTTCTCAATGTATTCTTCTGGCCTTCCAAGCTTCTGGGAGGCCCGCACCTGAGGGAGTCCGTGCAAATTTAACTCGCTCCATCTCTACTTCTGCTGCTTTTAAATCTAGAGTGCCATTGGATGGTATTTGTTCGGCAGCTACTTGGGCCTCATCTCACACTTTTATTAACCACTTCAAACTGGACGTAATTTCTAGAGGGAGAGCATCCTTTGGCTCCGCAGTGCTCCGGAACATCCTTCCATGATGGCCGCCCAAGATTCAGGTAGCTGGGGACTCTGTCCCACAGGTTGCTGAAAAATGAAGTCCCTACTCCTGATTAAGAAGTTATGTACTCACCATAACGTTCCATCTGAGTAGGTGGCTTCATTTGTCTGCAACCACCCCCCCCCTCCTTCCCCCTCACCTTCAGAACTTGGTCCTGTTATATTGTTCTAGCTATTATGCTTGTTGGAACACTTTTTCAGGTATCCATAGAGGGGCAAACTTGATCTGAGGTCATAGGAGGTTGGCAGGGGATTATGGGTGAGGGGAGGAGCTAGGAGCTCGGATCCATAGCTATGCTACAAGTTGCCGGCTCGGATCCGATATCGGATCCAAGACCCACAGGTTGCAGACAAATAAAGCCACCTACTCAGATGGAACGTTATGGTGAGTAGATAACTTCTTATTTTCATATATAGACAGACACATACAGGTGTGTAAGGAACTTGTCCTTGTTGTTGAGAACGGTCCTGGAAATGTGAGAGCTGGCTTCTTCTCTGAACATGTACTTCCCACCAAAATGAAACCTCCTGTGAAGTCAACATTCTAATAGACCAGCTGAGCCACACAGTATATCTGGATCACATGTGGAAGAGAGCTTCCTGCTTATAAACATTGCTGTCCCATATTTTAGAGAATGCATCCCAATTTCTTAGGACTCTACACAGGGAAAATTGTCCGGTTCAACAACTTTTCTCCCTGCACTGTATTTTGTCTTGCAGTATGAAAGCTGATGTTTTGATTTCCCTTTGTACATTACTTTCTTCTAATTTTGTCCACATTTTTTAAGAAGCCAGGAATTCAATCATTAGGAAACTAAACATCTTAGTTAACGACTGCCCAGATCTAGGAGTGTCATAGATGAAGTCCCTGGCAGGAATTTACGATTTCCCATCCTGTCATCCAGGCTAACAGGGTCATAGAGGGGCTCTATTTGATGTGAATTGGTAGCCTAGTCCAGAGGAGTGGCAAACTCTGAGAGACGTATCTGTCTCTCCAGCAGGTCTTATTTATGTCAGAGGCTAGGTTAAGGTCCTTGGAGCTGGTGACCCTTGTCCCATTTGACTTGCAGATGTGCAGTATTTCCATTATGTCTGGATCCAAGATTGCTCTGTAGGCTAGGCACAAGTCTCCTGTAAGTAGTCTGTATGCTACTGAGTACAGCGACAGTGACTTCAGTCTGTCAGTGTATGACATGTGCGGGAGACCCTGAATTTTCTTGGTTAGAAATCTGAGGTCTCTCAAGTTGCTGCAGGTGCCTGGTAAGGTACATACCAAAGGGAGCACTGTACTCAATTACTGGTCTGATGAAGGTCGAGTACAGAGGAGTTATGACCTCTTTCACTCTTGAGGCAATGCCTTTATTAATGAGGTGTGGGACTTAGAATGGCTTCCTTACCACAGTAGACACATGGTGATGAAAGTTTACGCTACAGTCAACTTGCATTCCCAAGTTTCTCACTACTGAGTTGTTACTTGGGTATTATTATTATTTGCATGATAGTCTGCAGGGATATCGTTTTTACCAAAGGGGATGATGATGCATGTTTTTAGCACTGAGTTTGATTCCATGGCTTTGGCACCATTCATTGGTTTGTGTAATTCCCTCTTGAAGTATATTGACATAGTTGGGGATTCAGTGATTGCACCTAATTTACAGCCATCAACAAACTTAGTCAGCCACAGCCCCACTGTTTTGGCCTGAACTTCTGAGAAGTATATTCCAAACAGTAGAGAACTCAGCACTGACCCCCGTGGAACCCCACTGGTAACAGGTCTGCGGTTAAGGTAAAGTCCTCAACTTTGAGTGTGATCTGTCGGTGAGTCAGCAACCCACATGACAACTTAAGAGCTGATATTCAGCTGGGAGAGTTTATCATTGATACCCAAATGTGAGATTGTGTCAAAGGACTTGGCTAAATCGAGGCAAGCTGTATGCACAGATTTGCCTTCGTCTGTTGCTCAGGTGATGTTTTTGAAGAAGTCCATCAGGTTTAACAGACGTGACTTGTCTGACAAAACCATACTGTGTTGGTTCAAGGGTTTGGAGATCACCTATATCCTTATTTAAAAGGTCTGTCATGATTTGTTCTATGGCCTTACAGATAAGGCTGGTTAAGCTGATCAGTCTGCAATTCCCAGGGTCTGTTGCTGTACCTCTTTTATTAAGGGGGATGACTGTTGCTGTTTTCCATTCAGCAGGGACAAAACCAGTACTCAGGCTGTGATTGAAGAGAGTACCTAATGGAGTTGCTGGCTCATGTTTTAGACTGTTTAAAATGCAGCCTGGGATGCCATCCAGTCCCATAGAGGCTGTGCTTTTGGCCTTGTAGAGAGCAGTAATGACTTGCTCTTTGGAGATGCAAGGTGGGAGAGATGTAGAAGAAATACTTTGTGGAATGTTTTGAGGGGGCAGGGGGTGAAATTTTTGCAAAGCCTGTCAGCCAACAGGTTAGCTATTTTCACAGGATCAGTGTGTGTGATCCCATCCAATGCTAGTTCAGCACATGTCTGGGTCCTACCTTTTAGGTTATGGATATAGCTGAAGAATGCCTTATGGTTATCCTTGGCTGCGATTGCTTTTTTTTTTTTCAAAGTTGCCCTTGGAGTATTTTACAAGTTCTCTTATTTGTTTGTTCAAGCAGAGGAGGGTGTTCTTCCAGTGCTGGGTCCTCTCTTTTTTATTCTTAGACAGCAACTTCTTCCTCTTGTTGTATAAGTTATTAATGCTAGATGTCCACCAGGGAGGCTTGTTTTTTCTTGAGGATCTTGTTCTGATCTTGTCAGGTACAGCTGTATCAGTACATTTGTATAAGTGTTTGTACAGGGCATTTGTGTATACCTTAGTGTAATTGTCAATGCCATCTGTAGGAACAGGAGCTTGGAAGTTATTTGTGCCATCCTTTAGGAGGCTATAATTAGCTTTGATGAAACTATTTAGCCTGATTTCACCTAAGAGGGGTTCAGGTGTTATAGCTACTTCAAATGTGAATGATTTGTGATCAGATTTAACCAGTGAGGGTCCTATACTTGTGGTGGTGCAGTGGTCACCTGTGTTGTTGAGGACCAGGTCGAGAATATTTCCCCTTGTAGGGTTGCATACTATTTGTTCTAGGGCATTAGTGTTAACAAAATCCAGGACCCTTTGTGCAAGCATGTTGGTACTCGTATAAGTTTCCTAATCAATGTAGGGATAGTTAATCGCCTATGACTAGAGTGTTTGGTTGTAGTTTGATTGACTCAAGTAAGTCCAAATAAGCGGAATGGGTATCTTGTTTCATTGAAGGGGGCATATATCTAATGATGACATGAAGGGGGGGGGTCTTACCCACAGTTAGTTGAACTTGGAGTAACTCCATGTAGTTTTCCTGTCTAACCAGTCTAGAGGTATATTCATCTTTGATGAAGATAAATGTTCCTCCTTCTTTGGTTCTCACACATTCATTTTGCATTCTGAAAATGTGGAAGGCATTGTAGCCTTTCAGGGCTGGGGTACTCTCTGCGGTCCTGAGCCAAGTTTCTGTGACTGCACAGACATCAACATTCTCCAGATAGAAAAGTGCTTCCAGAGAGTGCAATTTCTGATTTAAGCTCTTAGTGTTTAGCACTATAATCCTTACCGTAGCCAGTAAGTGAAAGCCTAGATGTGACAGGTGAAGACCATCTTTGATAAAGTAGCGTGGACCATCAACCATGTCATCCCAGACTGACAGGAACTGGATCCCCTTAGAATGACACCCGAAACTGAGCCAATTGTTGAAGTCAATCATTTTTTGTTTATGTTGTGGTATCCTCCTAGGTTAGGGTAGAATGCTGCTCAAGGCTAGGGACATACCTGCCTGGGACACACATTCAGAGCTCAGTCCTTTCTCTCTTCATATAGTCTAGTGAGGTACATCTCAAGTCATTCACACCAAACATGAACTATGATGGAGTCATAATGCTACTTGTTGTTGAGAGACTTGATTGCATGCTGCCTTAACAGTTCAGTCTCCGGTGAGAACCTGTTATGGTCTTTAGAGAGTGCTGCATCTTAAACCTAGAAAAGTGGTACTCTAACCATGGGATTTGAATTTTGTTGTAGTAAAATTAGAGGACCCCAGAGCTTTTCTTTTTTCTTTTTTTCTTCTTCTTCTTCTTACTGCTTCCTTGAAATTCAAATTCCTGACCTGGAAAGTGGTGTTTTAGCAATTACTTGGGCAAGGAGAACATAAGTGTTACAGGCCTTGATGTGTATGCAGTACTATGTGTTCGTTCTTAAGAACAGAGTAACATAGTTTTCAGTCCCTGTGTTAAACCTGAGGTCGTCACAATGTTTGTCCTTAATCAGGAGATCTCAGTATTCTTTTTGCCAACATCTTAAATTACAAAATCTTTTTTGCAGTGTTTTAATGGAC
This sequence comes from Protopterus annectens, assembly GCF_019279795.1. Classification (NCBI taxonomy): domain Eukaryota; kingdom Metazoa; phylum Chordata; order Ceratodontiformes; family Protopteridae; genus Protopterus; species Protopterus annectens. The sequence continues at coordinate 493,845,509 of NC_056728.1, read as the reverse complement.
CATAGAAAGCAATGCAAGGCCTGTAAATATATAGCACATTGGGGAATCAGACCAAATGTGCATTTCCTTTACCTCTAACAGGTTCAGCGCTCCTTTTGGAAAGCATTTTTTTTTTAACTGGTTAACCATTTGTATTTTTTCTTTTAATCAGCTGACAAGATTTGTCCAGGGTCCTGTTAGAGCTTAAACTACTCTAGATGCTGGTACAGCAGTGACCTTTTATAGAGGTGCTTCTGTGGGGATATCTGCAGAGCACTGACCTGACAATTTCTGCATTTTAATCATTAAAAGATAGATAGTAATTCTATCTAAATCAAGATGTTGTTTTGTTACTGAATGTATCCAATGTGTGCTTGTCAGAGCCCTCACCCATCTTTGCATTTACTGTTTGTTGCTCTGCCTACAAGTTATGATTACTAGACAGACATGAATGAAAAGCAAGTTTTGTAGTATAGGTGCGTGTGTGAGGCTTGCCATAACATTAAATGTCTGGCTTCATTTTTGTCTTTGTATTTGCTTCCACCCTCCTGCCTTCCTCTTAATTCTTCTAGAGCATTATGCTTAACTTATGCTTGGTGGTATTGTGCGTCCTGTGACCAAATAAGAAAGTGCACATAGAGTGATTATTGATATTACTCACTGCCTAACAAGTCTAGTATTGAGATGCAAGGGTTTGGATTGAAGCTAGCTATTGGAAGACAAGTGTTCTATTGACCGGTATTGCTATACTGATATACAGAAGGTCCACATAATATTACCACAGTCTGTTGTATAGGATTAGTGCAACTTACTTTATACTGAAAAAAGGCATCTTCTTTATATGGCTCTAGATGAGGGGCTTCAGAAATTTACTTGAATGACCTAGTATTCATGCTGTTGTTACCTACAGTGGGGTTGGTGGGGGATCCATATGCTGAATAAATTGGTGTTTAGTTGGACATTTGGGGTAATAACTTCAAAGAACCAAGGAGTTTCCCCGATGTGCATCTTGAGTGAGTGGTATATTCCCCTGGTTGTAGTATCTCCTTTTCATTAGATGCATATGGCTTGCCTTGCACTTGCCATACAGGAATTTTGCCAATGTGTAGGTCATGCTGAAAATTTTACACCCTTGCAAAATTTCTGATATTGGGAGAGATAAGGTTGTCTTAGGCAGTTATGGAACTAGTGATTGGACTCAAGAAAGAAATGGGGAGAATTTGTAGTTGCTGCCTATTTTATGCTGTCTTGGGTATTGTGGTGATTTCACCAGGTGGGGTTCTGTATGCCTGCCAAAAAATCTTGACACACAGTGTAGGTGCCTATGGTGTGAAAAATCACAGTACTTCTCTCTACCTTAATATACACACACTTCAAGATCCAGTGTTATGGTGACTGCTTCATACAAGTTTTCTTTTTATCTGAAATTATTTCAGTGCCCACTCTGTCTTGTATGTAAAACTCTTGACAGTTGGTTATTGGTGTAGGTCCATGGGCATATACATTTGCTGTAGATGCTCACAAAACAAAAGGTAGAAGAACTCTGATTTAAATAATAATTTAATTGCATTTCATGTATTTTGCTGCTGTAGTTGTCTAATCAAGTGGTAATGGTCCTCTTGTTATGAATAAACAGTTCAGTGTGCATATTATACATAATATTGAGATGCAGAAGCTTCAAATAGTCATAACCATGAACAGTGGTTCGTTCATTATCTCCTAAAAATCTTTTTTCTAAAAAAAATACCCTCTTGGAGTAAGGGGAAAACACTCATTTTGATATTCTTAATTTATCTTTTTTTCTACCCCTAAGGATGAGAAGTCAAATCTGAATGAAAAGCCACAGGATGTCAATCTAAAGGAGAATGTAGGTCTCCAAGAACCAGCAGCTGCAGTCATAAAGAAGGAAGACAAAAAGCCACAAGAGTTAGCAGTTAAACTAGGTCAGTAAGAGAGTGAAGAAAACAACATTGTATTTTCAGTATGTGCAATCTGGACGTTATCTTTCGTGCAAATAATTTTCTAATGACTTTTCAAAGGTTTTAACGTGCACCACAGCAATTGTTGAGACGTTATCCCTGCAGTGATGATCTGTGTCCTTTTTCCAAAAAAGGAAGCTTTAGTTTTTAATAAAATCATTTGTGATTTTTATCTTTAAGCAAGTGTGGAGTTACATATTTGCTTCTTCTTAAAAATTCTGCCTTACATATTGACATTTGTGATGTAAGTACAGATAGAGCTTAAGAATGCATTAATTGCATGAACATCTGTAGGACAGTTTTTTTATGTCTTGTGTACATTGTGTTTTGTTTTGTAATTAGAGGCATCAGTCATCTGAAAGACCCTTGATAGAAGGTTAACACACTGCGAAGTTAGTCTCATGGAACATAGACATTAACTCATTTACATCTGTCAGTGCTCAGAAAATTAGATGTAAAATTCCTTTGAGCTGCAAAGCTTGCCATCAGTTACATGGAGTACTAGATGTTCTTCATGTTTCACTGTTGCAGTCATCACCTGTGGGTTATCCCTGCTGTGGTAGCCCACGGCCGGCCCAAATACCAGAGTCAATGTTTTTTTGCGTCGGCTGCTGTCTCGTTGACGGACGTCAGGTGATCAGTGCTATAAAGCAAGGCAGCCGACGCCATTACATCAGTCTTTCTTGCCGAGGAGCCCGTAGCAGAAGCAGTTCACAAGTGTGCCGGTCGGTCTCTAATAGAGTTCGAATTTTCAGCTGAAAAGTCTAAAGCTAAGTACCCCGTTGGGGATTCTTTTTTCTTGCACTAACCAATGTCAGAAAAAGTTAGCAATTGTCTTGCCTGTGGAAAGCAGATCCCACACCGAGACTTCCATTCATACTGCATCACTTGTTTAGGCCCAGACCATGACGTCCCCCATTGCCGGTTCTGTGCCCTCTTCAACACGAGAACCATTCATCGTAGAGCTCTTATTGTAGATGGGTATTTTCATCTTCTGTCTTAGCATTCCAAAATGGCATCTGTCAGCCAGCAATCCATAGAAATTCCAAAAAAATGTAGGGATAAAGATAGAGACAGACCACACAAGGCTAAGCCTTTCGACGATGCTACCGGTAAGCCGGTAGTCAGTTCTACAGAATTAAGTGAGGTGCTTTCACAGCCCCTGATGCCCAATACGATATCTATGCAGGCCTCTACCGAGACCCTTTCGGAGTCTGATATGCTGCAGAAATCTTCGTCTTCTGAGCTTTTGGTCTTCTCTGCCTTTGTTAGGTCTGGAGCCGCGATGCGTGCACCAGCTTCCAAGGAGGCCTCTCGCACTACCGATTCTTGACAAAAAAACGGCATCATCTCATCCAACTACCGCTTTACTCAGACTGATGATTCTCTTAGGCCTAGATGCCAGGCCACTCCTAGGAAATCTACCTCTAGGAGTGGCCTGGCTTCTAGGCCTAAGAGAATCATCAGTCTGAGAGAAGCCAGGCCACTCATAGGAAATCTACCTCTAGTCTCCATCTTACTGCTGCTCCACCTCCCCAAGCACAAATGCTTAAGATGGCGGAAGATCTTATCTACCTTATCGGGGGTAGTCTGGCCACATCCTCTAAAAGGAAAAGACACCCTTCTCCTGAAATACTGTCAGAACAGGATTCTGAGGAATCTGATTATTCAGTTTTTGAAGAGGAACAACAGCCTGTTAGTGCTTATGAAGACTCAGATGCAGAGGAATCCGTTCCTTCTGCCTCCCCACCAGAAGACCTTTCCTTTGGGGAAACCCTTCACACCCTCAGGGAACATTTCAACTGGGAATCTGAGGACTTCCCCCAGTCTAAGAAAAGACTAAGAGAGTTTCTAGACCTGTCCCAGCACAGACCTCTGGCCACCCCTCTATTTTAGAAGTGGTGGATGATGTTTTCTATGAATCCATCTTGGCCCCTGACACCCTCCCACCTGCACCCACTAAACCTGACAGGTATCACAGAGTGCCGGATTCTCACAAATACCTGTACAGAAATCCTGCTGCAGACCCTGAGGTCATTACACAGGGACCTAAAGGAGCTAAAGTTAGTCCTGCAAAAAATCATATCCCTTCTGACAAGGAATCCAGAGCTCTGGACAGATGGGGTAAAAAAGTATACACCTCTGCAACCTTAGCTAGTAGAGCAATCAACTGTCAGTTCCATGTGTTAAAAGATCGACAACACACTTTGGAATTATTAAAACAAAAGATTTCTTCCTTTACTGACTGTGCCAATTTTAAAGAGTTAGCAGATTTACTACACTCTACTTGTCAAGTGGCCAAACACTCTTTGCACTGTGGATATGATGCACTAGAAGCCTCAAGCAGGGCAGCAGTGTCAAGATCTGTCATTAGGAGACATGCATGGTTGAAGGAACAACCTCTCCCTATCATGTCAAGTGTAAATTAATTGATGCATCCTTGGATAAGGACCGCTTGTTTGGAATTAAAGCAGAAGAAGTGCTTAAAAAGATGGAAGACAAAGCAAAATCTATGCAAACAGTAAAAGATTTCTTTCAGGTCCAAACTCCCAGGGTCAGCAGGAATTTCCCCTCTAAGCACTGGTCCTTTCCTGCACCTAGTAGACAGGGGCAAGGTAAGCCCTGCATGGACAGACCACCCAGGACTTTATCCCAGGGACAGCAGAGAAACAAACAGTGGAACTCCTCCACTAAGGCAGGGAGTTCTAAGCAACCCTTCTATGGCAAAACTTCTCAGTGACTCCCTTTCTCCCCTCTGCCCTCCTTTCACTCACCAAAAGCTAGGAGGAAGGCTCTCCCTCTGCAAAGAAAATTGACTTTTTGTAACCAAAGACCAATGAGTCTTAAAGATCATTTTTCAAAAAAAAAAAAAAAAAAAAACAGTGTAAGAAACTTCTCTGTGTGGAAGATTTTCAGTCCATATGTTTCTAGTTAATCACTGTATATTAATCAGATCAGGCAATAGTAGTAGAAGTAGCGAACATAAACTCATCTTAAGTCAAAACAAAATAAAACAAAAAGTAATAATAGAAAATATATAATTATACAGCATTACTAAGTATTCGAAAGTAATCCAAGCAAGGCAGGCAGTCTGTTTCCAGTTGAAAATCCTTTATTAAGTACACAGACAAGCAATCCAAGTAAAACAAAAATAGAATAATAATTTCCTCACAAGCTTTCTAAATATATATATATATATATATATATATATATATATATATACTTTTTATCAAGCATGGGAGTGGTTTATTGTGCTGTAAAACAGTGTTATTGGTACACATGTTAAATTCACATCCCTTCCCCCATCAGTGTGACATTCGAGCTGGTCCTGCCCTACTTAGTAGCTGTCATAATAATATATAACCCTTATGCACTTTAAATAAAATTATATAATGATGTGGTACCTCTTATTTAACCAAATTATTAAGTAGATTATTAAGTCTGTTATTTATCCAAGTAAAACAAAAATAGAATAATTTCCTCACAAGCTTTCTAAATATATATATATATATATATATATATATATATATATATATATATATATATATTTATATACTTTTTATCAGGCATGGGAGTGGATTATTATGCTGTAAAACAAAGTGTTATTGGTACACATGTTAAATTCACATCCCTTCCCCCATCAGTGTGACATTCGAGCTGGTCCTGCCCTACTTAGTAGCTGTCATAATAATATATAACCCTTATGTACTTTAAAATTATATAATGATGTGGTACCTCTTATTTAACCAAATTATTAAGTAGATTAAGTCTGTGATTTTTATCCAAGACAGTATACTGCATGGCTGGAAATATATCAATCTTAGTTCATTTGGCAATCAAAAAAAAAAAAAAAATATATATATATATACATTTTGCATGTAAAAATCAATTTCTATTTTCATAACCTATTGTTAACAAAGATCGCTTTCGTCCTTCTAGACTTCTTCAGGTCTGTGTACAAGAACCCTAAAAACATATATAATTGTATAATTAGTTAGTATTGTTATTACACATCATTTTGAATAAAGTGGAAAAAAGAACCAGAAAAAAAAATAAAAGTAAGAAAAAATGTATGTATGATGATGGAAATAAAATATACGCTTAAATTTCAACTGATTTAAAATGGTATTTAAAACCAATTTGTAGAATAAAATAAAATACAATTAGTCATGTAAACAATGTGACAATTTAAGTTCCAGTGCATTTTTAATTGAACAGTATCTCTTTCACCAAACTCCCAATTCCAAGAGGGTGCCCAGACTTGCCTCCGAATCAATGGGCAGAGGCATTAAAACAAGTCCAGATTCTCATATCCCAGGAGGCAGTACCTGTTCCCGCAGAAAAAAAACAGACAAAGGCTTTTATTCCAGACTATTTCTTGTTCCCAGAAAAGAGGGCACTTAGCACCCCATCCTGGATCTGTCCATTCTGAACACCTCCCTCATGGTCCCCAAATTCAAAATGCTAACTTTGCAGCAGCTGTGCTGACAAAAAAATGCCTGGTTAGTGAACCTAGACCTAAAGGATGGCCTACCTCCACATCCTCATAAGGGAATCTTGCAGGAAATTCCTGCGATTCAGGGAAGGCTTACAACACTTTTAGTTGTCTGCACCACCCTTTGGCTTATCTACTGCTCCCAGGGTATTCAACAAATGCTTAGCCCCGGCCGTAGTATTTTGCAGACAGAGAAATATTCAGATTTACCCTTATGTGGCTGCCTCATTCAGGCAGAGTGCAAAGAAAAGCTGCTCCAGGACCTCCCCTTTGTCAAAACCATCCTAACCTCCTTAGGGTTCACCATCAACGAACAGAAATCAAAGCAGACTCCTTCCAGAAGGATCATTTTCCTGGGAGCACTGCTGACACACCATCTCAAATGGCCTTCCTATCCCCAGAAAAGCAGAGCTTCCTGCCTCTCTACTCTACTCAGCTGGCTTCCAGAAGTCACCTCACAGAGAGGAAGTTCCTGCAAGCTTTGGGGTACATGTCATCTTGCACCCTTCCAATTCCTCTGGCCAGGCTCCACATGAGGAAATTTCAGTGGTATGTAAATAATATTTGGCGTCAGCACTGTGTCTCTAGAGACCCCTCTCCCTTTTATCCTCTGTATAAGGGCCGAGTTTCTCTGGTGGGTAAGGGCCTGTGCCAAGAACAAGGGTCTCCCCTTCATCCTCTGCCCTACCAGCCAAATCATCACCACTGAAGCCTCAGACATGGCTTGGGGTGCTCACCTGGTAAGAAAGTGCACCCAAGGCCTTTGGAATGCCCAGCACCTTCCTTTACACATCAACCAGAAGGAAATGGTGGCAGTACAGAAGGCCCTGATATCCTTCAAATCCCATCTCATGCCAGGGCTCTTCCTTATCAAAACAGACAACACCACTGTAATGTGGTACATCAACAAACAGGGAGGGACTCAATCTTACCCTCTGTGCAGGCTAGCTATGAACCTCTGGCAGACAACCTCCTCCATGGTATTGCATCTAATAGCCCAATACCTACCAGGGATCAATAGCTCCCTGGCAGACCACTTAAGCAGAAACTTGCTGGACCCCCACAAATGGCAGCTCCACAGAAAAATCTTTTTGCAAGTCACTCAGGAGTGGGGAACTCTGGAGGTGGATCTCTTTGCTTCGCACCTCAGCTACCAGTTGGAAAAAATATGTACCAGGGAGTATCACCACCTAGCGTGGAAGGTGGATACCTTGACCTTCCCCTGTAACTCCCTTTTTGTGTACACATTCCCTCCTCTGCCTCTTATCCCCAAGTTACTGATCAAGATGAGGGAGGAGAGGCCAAAGGCCATCCTCATTTGTCCAGATTGGCCCAGGCAGCATTGGTACCCCTTACTGCGCAGCCTGACATTTCAGCCTCCCAGGCAGCTTCCCCTCATCTCAGACCTCTTTACTCAGGCGGGAGAGGGGAGGAATGCTGCACCCGGACTTGCAGACTCTCAAAATGACAGCATGGCTTATACCCTAAAAGCAAACGGGTACTAGACATTATCACAGAGGCCAGGAGGCCCAGCACCAGAAAATTTTGCACTGGAAAATGGAAAAGATTCTGCTCCTGGAACCAGTCCAGATGGGGCAGTTCCTCACATCCTTCCATCCCTCTTATCCTGGACTGTCTAGCCAGAGTTACTAAATTCTGGCCTCTCCTTCTCTTCTATTAAAATCCATGCCTCAGGCATTTCAGCTTATTTCAATACAGATCCGCCCCTGTTCTCACATCCTTTGATTAAGCAGTTCCTCAGAGGGGCTTCGAATATCAGACCTCCCAGAAGGCCATCCACACCAGCCTGGGACCTGAATTATGTTTTGTAAAAACTAAGCTTACCACCCTTTGAACCTGCTGCTATAGCAGAACTAAAATACCTCTCCTGGAAGACTGCTTTCCTGCTAGCTATCACCTCAGCCAGAAGGGTTTCAGAACTTCAGGCATTGATGGCCATTGAGCCCTTCATCATTTTCCATGCAGACAGGGTCTCCCTGAAGACTAACCCCTCCTTCATGCCCAAGGTGGTATCTGATGTGACTCTCTCAACCAGGCCATACATCTACCCACCCTATTCCCTAACCCTCTAAACAAGGGGGAAAGAATTCTACACTCACTAGACTTGCACAGACAGCTCAGATACTACCTAGACTGTACTAAAGCCTTCAGGAAAACAGACCAACTGCTGGACAGCTTTGCCCAAGGGGCAGTGGAGAAACCCATTTCCAAGTAAACCATCTCCAAATGGATATCGCACTGCATCCATTTTTGCTACAGATTTCATGGGAAACCTCCCCCTAAGTCTGTTCATACGCATTCCACTAGGGCAGCCTCCATTTCCACAGCATTCCTGAGAGGAGTCCCCACCAGGGGCATCTTGGAAGCTGCCACTTGGACTTCTGTCTATACCTTTACAAAGCATTATCACCTACCTCTTTTCCAGTTCGCAAGTGCCGGTCAGCCGACTCCTGAAATTTTCATTTTCGAGTTTCAGAACCAAAGTCTTCAACTAAAAGCTAAGTACCCCATTGGGGAATCTTTTTCTTGTTCTAAACCGATGTCATTAATAATTTAGCATTTCTTGTGGAAAGTGAATACCTCATAAAGATTTTCATTCGTACTGTATTCCTTGCCTAGGCCCTGACCACGACTTACCTCGCTGTCGGTTTTGTGCCTTATTTAAGCCATGAACTATCAGTCATCTGTATATTTTCACTTCTAAATATTTTAGTGCTCTGTTTAATTATCCCGATATGTCTTCAGTAAGCCATCCGACTACCGACATTCCGAAAAAACGCAAAGATAGAGACAAGGCCGCCTAGGTCCAAAGCTGCCGACAACGCTTCTCCTAAGCCAGTCGCCAGTTCACTGGTACTCAGTGAGGCGCTTTCGCAGCCCCTGATACCCGCTACTTCAGATTCGCAGGCCTCTACTGAGACCCATTCAGAGTCCGGTATGCCACGAGATGCTTCAGCTGTGGAACCTGTGGATGTCTCTACCTTGGATGGGTCTGGAGCCGCTGTGCAGACACTTCTGAGGGTGTAGTCAGGCCTACTGACTTGCATATTAAACAGACGTCATCTTCTTCAAGGCGTAAAATCTGAACCATGCCTAGAAAACTGACGCCCAGACTGCATGGTCAGGCCTCTATACCTAAAAAGCAAATGATAAGAATGGCTGAAGACCTTATTACTTCAATCAGGGGAAGCCAACCTTCCCCCTCTAAGAGACCTAGGACTGAGTTTGCTTGTGATACTTCTGACCAGGATTCTGCAATTTCTGTTTCCTCTGATGACCAGGATTTACCTTTATCTACCTATGAGGATTCTGATGCTGGGGACTCTATTCATAGGTTCATAGGTTTATACTAGGCTATCTGCCCCAAGGCATTTATAAGCCTAGCCCGAATTTTTGTGGCTTACGCCACCCCTTATATGAAAAAATACTGTACCCATTAGTTTGTTGTGCCTCTGTCCAGCAGTGACACAGAGATGATTCCCGGGGTAAACCTACGATCTCCCATCCACAGGTCAAGATTTCTCTTGAACAGAGCCAGCGAGGTGCTCTGCCTCACATGGACCGGGACTCTATTCCACAGCATAGGGAGTCTCTGAGTGATAAATCTATCCCTCCAGCACGTCCTATTTATATCCGTGCTAAGGTTTAAGTCACTTGCTCTAGTGGTTTTGGTGGATTTGGATTTTTTGAGGTGGAGCATGTCCATTAATTCTGGGTTGGACATGGCCTTGTATGTCAGGTACATGTCACCTCTGAGCAGACGGTATGCGACTGAATAGAGCTGGAGTTTCTTCAATCTGGCAGCATATGACAGATTTTGGAGTCCCTTTATCCTTTTGGTGAGAAACTTTTGGGGTCTCTCCAATTGCTGCAGATGTCAGGCGAGATACATCCCGAATGGGGCATTGTACTCTATCATTGGTCTGATAAGTGAAGAGTACAGGGGAACAATGACCTCACTAGATCTGGATGTGAATCCCTTCATGATCAGGTGGGCAATGTAGAAGGTCTTTCTAACCACTTTAGCAACATGAGTGTCAAAAGTAAGGCCACTGTCAACCTGGGTCCCCAGGTCCCTGATAGCCTCTTTTGTGCTTAGTGGATTGCCACCTATATGGTAGCTTGGGGTTACCTTGTTTTTCCCGAAGGGTATGACTATACATTTTTTGGCGTTTAACTTCAGGCCATGGCTCTGGCACCAGCTATCTGTTTCCGTGAGTCCTTTCTGAAGGATATCCGTGTCCGATGCACTTTCCACTATGGCGCCCAGTTTGCAGTCGTCTGCAAACTTTGTCAGCCAAAGTCCTCACATGTTGGCCTGTACTTCTGAGAAGTAGATGCCGAACAATAGGGGGCCAAGGACCGAGCCCTGTGGGACACCACTTGTGACCGGCTTGGAGTCTGACATAGCGCCAGCAACTCTAACCCTGTGGGTTCTGTCCTTAAGCCAGTTTGCAACCCATCTTGTGACATATGGGTTTACATTTAAGCTGGTAAGTTTTTCTACAATACCCGAGTGGGGTGTTGTGTCGAAAGCGTTTGCAAGGTCAAGGTAGGCTGTATGGACTGCCTTTCCCTCATCAATGGCCTTGGTGACTGTTTCGAAGAAGTCGACCAAGTTCAAAAGGCATGATCTTCCCTTGACGAAGCCAAACTGGGTCGGGTCCAATGTCTGCAAGTCCCCTATATCTTTGTTTATGAGCTCCATTATGATCCTCTCCATAGCTTTGCAGACTAGACTTGTTAAGCTTATGGGGCGGTAATTACCAGGGTGTGTAGAGGCACCGCCTTTGTGGAGTGGGACCACAGTTGCCGTACGCCACTCCTTGGGCACGTATCCTGTGGTAAGGCTGAGATTAAACAGCTGCCTTATGTGCGGGTTTAATTCCTCATTTAGCTCGTGTAGCACACAGCCGGGGACACCATCCGGTCCCATTGATGCTGTGTTTTTAGCTTTAGAGAGAGCAGCTTTCACCTGCGCATTTGAGATGTCTGGGAGGCTACACTCCGCTGGGATAGTTCTCTCTCCTTTAGGGTGGGAAGAGGGGGGTGAAGTTTGCACTGAACCTGTCTGCCAGTATGTTGGCAATGTCTGTGGGTTCAGTGATTTTTATATCATTTTGGACTAATTCTGAGCATATCTGGGAGTTTCCACCCAGGTTCCTAACATAGCTGAAAAAGGCCTTATGATTGTCCTTTGAATCCATGGCAATTTTTCTCTCAAAATTGGCCTTAGTTGATTTTATGAGTGCTCATATTTTTTACTAATAATGATCAGGGGTGACTTCCCTTTTATGGATTTTGTTCTATCATGTAATAGCTTTCTCCTCTTATTGTAAAGTTTGTTAATGGCTGGGGTCCACCAGACTGGACGTTTGCCCTTTGTGGAAAGAGTCTTGGTTTTATTTGGGATTGCCTGATCCATGCAGTCCTGGAGGTGTTCATAGAAGGCATTTGTAAGGGCTTCCGCAGCTTGGGTTGTGGTTTCCACTGTCTCAGGGGCCTTGAAGGATACCACACCAGTCTTGAGTAGTGTGAAGTTTGCTTTAGAGAAGTTCTTCACTGTGGTCTTTTTGTTTGGGGGGGGGGGATGTGGATTTCCAGTGAGATTAGTTTATGATCAGATCTCACCAATGAGGGATATACTTCCGGTGTGGAGCATTTTGTCCCCATGTTTGTGATAATGAGATCTAGTATATTTTCTCCTCTCGTGGGAACAGTGACTAGCTGTTCCATGGCATCTGAATTTATGAACTCCAGGAACCGTTGGGCTAGAAAGTTAGGGCTTGAGTAATGTTCCCAGTCTATATTCGGGTAGTTGAAGTCACCCAATATGATGGTGTTTGGAGATACATTTATACCCTCCAGTGTCTTCAGGAAGGCTGTGTGGGGTTCCTGAGTTTGAGAGGGTGGCCTGTAGCATGCTACAATTTGTAGAGCAGTTTTGCCTATGGTTAGTTGCACCTCAATGGTTTCCGAAGCTTCTTGCGTTGCCACCAACCTGGAGGTGTGGGTATCCTTTATGAATATGGATACACCTCCTCCTTTTGTGGTGTGGTCCGGGTTTTGGGGCTGGAACGCATGATATGAGGTAAAACCTAATAGCGCCGGGGTGCTCTCAGGAGCCTTGAACCAGGTTTCAGTTACAGCACAGACATCGATGTTCTCCATACTGAGAAGGGCCTCGAGTGCGTGCATTTTGAGATTTAGACTTCTGGCATTGAGCAGCATTACCCTCAGTTTCTTTCCATTTTTGTTTTCTAGGGTGGTAGGTTTAGAATTTGAGCCTTGCCTAAAAAGGCACTATGGGGTGGCAAAAGCCTTAGCCAATATCCGGAATCCCAGGGCTGACAGGTGCAAGCCGTCCCTTGCGAAGCAGCGTGGCTTGTCAAGCATGTCATCCCAGGCAGACAGACACTGGATCCCCTTTGAATGACACCAGACATTAAGCCAATTGTTAAAGCTGATCATCTTGTCTCTATATTGTGGCATCATTCTTGGTGAAGGAAGGATACTGCTCAGGGTTAGGATCATACCTGCCTGGGCTACATAATCAGAGAGCTCCTCTATGTCTCTCTTCATGTAGTCCAGGGAGGTACGTCTCAGGTCGTTCACACCAGCATGGACAATGACTGTGTCATATTTGTACTTGCCGTGGAGTGACCCAAGTGCTTGTGTTATGTGGCGGATTCTAGCGCCCGATAGGCAGCTTACTGTGACCCTCTCCTTGTTCAGCCTGGTGAGTGGGACGTCAGTGTGTCTGACTATGGAGTCACCTATGACAAGTATGTTTGGTGTTGTATTTGGCCTTAAGGGCTGTGACTGCTTTGCACACTGGTTTTGTGGTTTATGTGTTGCTTGTGGAGTGTCTTGAGGTAGCAGTTGTTTGGGTGTCTGCTTTGGAGGCCTCTGCTGTTTAGGTAAATTTTTACTCAGAGCCTCCGAGTATGTCTTTGTGTGTTTATGTGTTTGATTCAGTGGTGTGGTAGCATTATGTGAGGCTGGTTTTGTGGTGTGTGTAGTTGCCTTCTCCTCCTGTCTGGTCTTGCCAGTCCTGAGTTGAGAGAGCTCAGCCTCCAGTTTGGCTAAATAGCTGCATCTCTCACAAGTATTTGTGTTATGTGGGAGGAGGAGAGGGTTGTCTGTGTACATGAGGCAGTTATAACATTGCCTCAAGATTCCCAGATTCACCAGCTGGACTGGAGAGGAGATTGACAACTGACCTTTGGACATGCTTGAATAATATTGGGAATTCCTTAATAATTGAAAACAAGGGCCAGTGGGGAGTGAGGGTGTAGTGCTTTTAATTTTTAGTGCTGACTTATATAATTGCTTTAGTGAGCAAGTGCCAGGTAACTTGAGTGCAATGTGTTACAAGTAACTAAATGCAAAAACGGCAAACAGTAACTTTCTTTCAAGTGAAACAAGGAAATAAGTACAGTAAGCAATGCAGATATCACTAGTGATCCACAGAAGCACTGAGAAGCCGAGTATTAGGTGGAATTAGCTTCCAGGGAAATAACAAGCAAACAAACAACAAGCATATAAACAAAGCTAGATTCAGCAGGCCTGGATCTAGTCTATGCTAGAGCAAACAAGGTGTACCAATTAGTATTCCCTCTGCTTCCCCCCCTGGAGGATTTCTCTATTGGTGAAACCTTGCATACTCTTAGGGAGCATTTTCATTGGGAAAGTCAGGATTTCTCTGATTCTAAAAAGAGGCTTAGGGATTTCTTACTCCTGCCCCAGCACAGGCCTTTAGCTATCCCTCTTGTACTAGACATCGTTAATGATGCCTTTTCAGAATCTAGCTTGGCCCCTGACTCTTTATCTCCTGCACCCAGAAAACCTGATAGATTTATTTATTATTTATTTCCAGTTTGGTGACTGGGGAGGTCCACTTGACTCAGGAAGCCCATTTTCAGTGGAGGCCGGGGGAGAAAAGCTCTGCATTAGATATTACAGGGTTCCTGACTCTCACAAGTTTCTTTTCAAAAATCCTACTGCGGATCCTGAAACCATTTCACAGGGAACCAAGGGCATTAAAGCTACTACTGCCATAAATCCTACCCCCTCTGATAGAGACTCCAGGGTGCTGAATAGATGGGGTAAGAAGGTATACACTTCTGCAACTTTGGCCATTAGGGACTTAAACTGCCAGTTTCATATGTTAAATTATCAGCAGCATATTATTGAATTGCTTAAACAGAAAATTATGTTGATTCCTGATTGTGCTGAAAATAAGGATTTAATGCATTCTGCTGAACAAATTGGAAAACATACTTTGCAATGTGGTTTTGATTCACTAGAGGCATCTTGCAGGGCTGCTGTCACTGGGTCTGTACTTAGAAGGCATGCTTGGCTTAAGGAACATTGCCATGTCATGTTAATACTAAATTACTGGATGCTCCCTTAAATCAGGGCCGCCTGTTTGGCAATAAGGCAGAATAAATTGTTAAAAAGATGGAGGAAAAAGCTAAATCTATGCAAACTGTTAAAGATTTTTTACAAGTACAACCTCCAAGATTTAGTAGGCATTGGCCTTCTAAGAATTGGTCCTTTTCTGCCTCTTCCAGGCCTTCTGAGTCCAAACCCAGATCCAGCAGAACACCCAGGCTTCAGTCCCAGGGTACTCACAGGACTAAGCAGTGGGGGGCCCACTTTCAAATCTGGGAGTAGTAAAACTCCCCCCTATGGGAAACTGTCTCAATGATTTAACTTTAAAACTTCCAAACACTTCTCAACTGACTGCCCCTTTGGGGGGAAAGATTGCTCTAGATGCAAAAAACTGAGAACTCATTACCCAGGACAAATGAGTTTTAAATAGTGTCCCAAGGATACAGATTTCACTTCCACACGTTACCAACCCCAAATGGTTGGCCAGATCTACCCCCAAATCAGTGGGCAGAGATTCAAAAGCAAGTACTCCCTCTCTTAAGCATAAAGGCTATTCACACTGTACCAGAAGAGGAAAAGTAACAAGGTTTCTACTCAAGACTTTTCCTGGTACCCAGAAAAGACAATTCATGGCGTCCTATCCTGGACCTGTCACCTTTTTGGTGATTCCAAAATTCAAGATGCTGACTCTTCACCAGTTGCTTCCTATGCTAAGCAAAGATGCCTGGTTGGCAACATTCGATTTAAAGGAAGCATACCTGCACATCCCAGTCAGGGAATCTTGCCGAAGATACCTATGCTTCAAAGAAGGCTACACACACTATAAGTTCTTTGCACTGCCCTTTGGCTTATCTACTGTGCCCAGGGTATCCACAAAGTGCCTAGCTCCAGTCATTGCATTTTGCAGGCAAATAAATATTCATATATACTCATACCTGGATGATTGTCTAATTCAGGCAGAAAGCCAGGACATACGTTTGAATCATCTGGCTTTTGTACAAAGGGTGCTAACTTGTCTGGGATACACCATAAACGAAAAGAAATCACGCCTTGTACCCTGTCAACAAATTATATTCCTGGGAGCAAGTTTGAATACAACTTCCCAGATGGCTTTCCTTACGCCAGAGAAACAAATTAATTTGACAACCTACTTCAAACTAGTGGCCACAAAAGCCCTGCTATCTGCAAGACAAATACTGCAAGCCTTGGGGTTCATGGCCTCCTGCATTCTTCTAATTCCATATGCAAGACTGCATATGAGGAAAGTACAATGGTATCTAAAAAGCCTATGATGTCAACATTCTCAGGATCTAGAAGCAATGATTCCTATCATGCCTTGCCTACAGTTAGAGTTCCTTTGGTGGGCAGAGGCCTGCCATCAAAACAAGGGACTACCATTCACTCTACCCCCTGCCGCCCAAACCCCAACAGCAGACGCATCAGACTATGCATGGGGGGGCTCACCTGGCAGCAAAGTGTATTCAGGGCAAATGGAACCTAAGTCAAATGCCACCTGCATATCAATCAAAAAGAAATGTTAGCTGTACAGAATGCTCTGACAGCCTTCAAAGGACTACATTCTTCCAGGACAATTAATGGTAAAGACGGACAGCACCACTGTTATGTGGTACATAAACAAGCAGGGGGGTACCCATTCTTACCGCTTCTGCAGACAAGCCATGGCACTGTGGAACGCAGCCTTGAGCTACCAAGTACATCTGCAGACACAATTCCTGCCAGGAAAACTAAATGCACTGGCAGACGGACTAGCAGAAACCTCATGGACCCACACAAGTGGAAACTGGAACCAAAGATTTTCAACATGTTGACAAACAAATGGGGGAGCCCAGATATAGACCTGTTTGCCTCCCCTCCAGAACTACCAACTGGACATATTTTGCACAAGGACTCCCCACAAACAAGCTTGGAAAGTGGATGCTCTTTCCTTCAGCTGGAAAAAACTATCAGTTTATGCCTTTCCATCTCTGCCTCTCTTCTCCAAAGTACTTCTAAAGATCAGGCAGGGCAAACCAAGGGTGATATTGATTGCACCAGACAGGCCACGCCAACACTGGTGCCCCCTCTTGAGCAGTGTGTCACTGTTGGCTCCATGGCACCTGCCTCAGACCCCTACCCTGTTGTCTCAGCAGGAGAACCAGATTCTGCACCCTCAGCTTCAAACCCTGAACCTAGCAGCCTAGCTAATTACCTAAACTCTCCTTTACCATCCCTCAGTAAACAAGTGATGGATATCATTTTAGAGGCAAGGAGGCCTAGTACTAGAAAATCTTATGCTGACAAATGGAAAAAATTCTGTGCCTGGAACCAATCTCAAGGGATGAGCACAGTAGCACCCAACTTACCTCAGATTCTTCAGTACTTAACTGAGATGCTTCACAAGGGCCTTTCTTTCTCCTCCTCCAAAATTCACGCCTCAGCCATTTCAGCTCATTATAACACAGAGCCTCCCCTCTTCTCTCATCCACTGCTCAAGCAATTCCTCACAGGGGCCAAAAATTTAAGACCACCCAGGAGAGCCTCAACTCCAGCCTGGGACCTTAACTTTGTATTGGAAAAACTCACTCTTCCTCCTTTCGAGCCAGCTGCTAGTGCAGATTTAAAATTCCTTTCCTGGAAAACAGCTTTCCTTTTAGCAATCACTTCAGCAAGAAGGGTATCTGAATTACAGGCCCTTATGGCAGTGGAGCCTTTCATCATCTTTCATGCGGACAGGGCGTCTCTCAGAACCAGTCCCTCCTTCACGCCCAAGGTGGTATCCAGTGTGGCTCTTAATCAGTCCATTCATTTGCCAATCTTCTTTCCTAATCCACAGAACAAGGGGGAACGGATACTGCACTCCTTAGATGTTTACAGACAACTTAGATTTTACTTGGACAGGACTAAACCTCAAAGGAAATCTGAACAACTGCTGGTGGCATTTGCTGCAGGAGCAGAGGGGAAGGCTATTTCAAAGCAAACCATTTCTAAGTGGATAGGCCATTGCATTCATTTCTGCTATAAGCACCATGGAAAAGCTATACCTCAGGAGATCAGACCCCATTCAACCAGGGCTGCATCTACCTGTACAGCCTTTCTCATAAGCTGCTACCTGGAGTTCAGTACATGCTTTCACCAAGCATTACCATTTGCCAATTTTCTCTAAATCCAGAGCTGGCTTTGCTACTGCAGTCTTGCAGGGGCTTATAGCTGGTCCTAACGCTATCTAAATTCCTCCTCCCATCCTTAGCTTTGGGAATCTACCCAAGTGTGATGACTGCAACAGTGAAACATGAACATAGTACAGTTGTGTACACGTACCATAAATGTAGATGTTCGAGTGTATTTACTGTTGCAGTCCTGGTTACCCTCCCTCCAGCCCCCTGACTTCCTTTTGGCTATACCTCCACTATCCTTACTATGCTTAAAAGCTTTTTGGTGGATTTGCTTTTTTGTTGGAGGTATAACCTTGTACACACACACACACACACATATATATATATATATATATATATATATATATATATATATATATACATATTTTATTGCTTCCCATTAAGGGGGCACCTGACATCTGGGGCAAGAAAAACTGATGTAATGGCGTCGGCTGCATGTTTTATACCCCTGACTACCTGACGTCATGGAAGAAGAGACTTTGTTAATCAGGCCGACTGAGGGCTACTGCAAGCAGATAACCCAAATGTGATGACTGCAACAGTGAATACACTCAAACATCTACATTTAGGGTAAGTGTTCACAACTGTACTTTTTTCAGCTACTTCAATATTATAATGTTTGCACAATCCCCAGTGCAACAGTCTTGCCACATTATTATGCCTTTCAGTATACGGTCCTTCTGCCATTAGTATATCACAACCAGCAACGAGGTTGGTTATGGTAGCTTGGGAGGTAGTACTTCAGTGCAGTTTAACCCTCCAAACGTTTTACATTCAGAGTAAAATGCTTGGGGAGAAGAGCTGAGTAGGATCAGGACAGTCCTTCCTGAATGGAAATTGAGTGAGAGGGGGCGAGTGCCTCAAGTAGATTAATTTGCTTTCTTTCAAAACAAACAACTGAAGAAATTCTGTTCCAGGATTCCTTGCAAATAAGCCTGGGAAACGTACTTTTTCATTCCCTTGGACAAGAATGTCCCTTTATACATTCTGTCCCTTTCCACTGATATCCAGGATCACTGAAGTTTGAGAAGGACTCTCCAAACATCATTGTGGTGAACTCCCTTCTGGCCCAGACAGCTGTGGTACTCCTTTCTCATGAAGTTGGCCAGTCGGCCAGAAGCAATTACCATAAGCTTCCTCAGATAGTAGATCTACTCAAACATGACTAAGGATGCTTGATAGATTCCAACCTCAAAAAAAAATTGACTGCTTGACTTGAATGATTCATTTCTGATTCCTTTTGCAAAATTTTTTTCTAAGGATGTACAGTAGGTGTTAAAGGAGACAAAAAAAACCTACCAGGACCCAGGAAATGTTTTCTAGTCATTACCACACTAACAACAAGGGCCCATTCAATATTGTTTTGCAGTATTTGAATGAGTTATCTTCTGGCCTTTCATATTCCTCTGTAAGGTTCATCTCTCTGACATTTTACCATGTTTGTCACATAGCTTCCCATTTCATAGCAGTCTTTGGTCAAGCCGTTCTTGAAAGGGGTTTTAAAATACATTTCCACCTGGAAAAGAGGTGAAACTTGGGATCTTAACATTATGAAAAAAATTAACTTTACCTCTTTTTTTCGAACCACCTCAACAGGCTGGTTTGCAGTTCATCTCTTGAAAGACAATATTCCTATGAGTTCTGCAAGAAGAGTATCTGAGCTGCAAGTTGGTATAAGGGGTTGGAGCTTGGTATAGTGGTTAAGGTGTTTACCTCACAGTCACAAGCTAACAAGATTTGATTCTCACTTTGGAAGGAAAATTGGCTAGGCTTAAAATGTCCCACAGGTGCAGCTGGCCTAGTGCTTGGCTATGAACCTGTGACTTCTTACAGTGGCTTAACCTTACATGCTATTCCATAAACAAAGTATTTTAGAGCAGATCCATCATTTATGCCTAAAGTGGTTTCAGAATTTGTATTATGCCAAAGCATCCTTCTACCCTTCTTCTTTCCAGCACCTAAGAACCAGAGATTGAGGATTCTTCATACTCTGGGTGTGCTTAGGTAGCTCAGGTATTGTTTTGACAGAACTAAACCTTTCAGGAGAACTGAACAGCTGTTTATTTCTGCGAAGGTAAGAAGAAAAGGCAACCTGTATCAAAACTGATTTGTTTCCAGATGACTGTCCCTTGCGATTTCTGCTTGTTATTCCCTTCATAATAAGGCACTTCAGGCAGGGTCAAGGCTCATTCTATGAGGGCCTTGGCTTTCTGTATGGCTTTTTGGAAAAGGGTGGAGTCTAGTAGCATTCTAGAGGCAGGTGCTTGGTCTTGTGTACATACTTTTGCAAAGCATTAAACCTCGATTCCTTTTCCAGGTCTAGAGCATGCTTTGCTAGGACCATCCTTCGGGGGCTCCTGGACTTTCATCTTTCCTCAGCCCAAACTGCGTAAGTTTTTGAAATCTGCTTGGGATGTAAAACACCTATGCAGACACTTCCAAGCAAAGATCCTAAACTTTCTGGACTTGGTTGCATACTGGGAGAAATACATGTGTCTTCCCATTGTTTTCTTGTAAATTTGCTTTTCCAATCTCTCTTCCCAATCTTTTCTAACCTCTTCTGATTGATTGTTATAGTTATCATGCAATATTTTATATGCCCTACTACTTATAACTTTTTTAACAGTTACATCTGTTCTAGGTTTAACTAAAAATGTTACTGGTGCAGGTCTTTCACTTAAAATTCCCCTATTCCATTCTGTTTGTTTGTACTCTGAGATCAAGCCCTGGTTGGGAAGGCAAAACTGCATAAGCGTTGATATTCTACACATACAGCTAAGGCTACTGCAGCAGTGATTATGAATGAACATGGTGGGGAATGTCCTCTGACAGACGGGCAGAGGCCTGTGTGTCCTCACAATCTGTCAAACACCAGTGGAGAGGAAAGCTTTGACCTACAGTTCAGTTCCTCTTTCTCACCAAAATCAGAGGAGTCGCAGTCTCTCACTGGAGTGAGCTTCCCTCTTCCTGTCTGTATGGAGGATAAGAAGATACAGAGGGCCACATTAAATTTGGCTACAGAGTACAGAAAAACTGAAAGAAACTCTAAGCCAGTCTAGTCCAATGATGGAAGTATGACTGGAACTGTGGGGACCAGACCCACCACAGACAAATGCATGGGTAAAAGGGGCATGAAGGACACCTTAGGCATAGATGCTGAGGTCTTGAGAGTGGGCAGCCAACCAAGATTTGGAATCCTAGTGGAGGCATCCCTGAATTCTAACTTTAAGGTGTAGATGTCTTCCTTAATAATAACTATGAGGATATCACCTTCCCCTTGTTTAATAATAGGATAACATGCGGAGGAAAATGCTGGAGAGCCAGCTTATGGGAAGCTTAAAGGGTGGTCTTTGCCCTTTTTCTAAACTCATTGATATAGCATACATGGATTTTTGTGGCCAAACTTTGTAAACACAAGTCTGCTATTCATAAAAATTAGGATGCCTGCAAAATATCTCATGGTAACATCCAAACCAAAGGGTAAAAAATTCACACAGATAAAAGTATTCAGTAAAACTTCAAGAAAGACTCAGTAAAACTGTTTGATACCTTAAAACGTCCTGTTTGTCTTTTATACGTGCATATAAAAACTCGCTGAGAATATATATATATATATATATATATATATATATATATATATATATATATATATATATATATATATATATATGTTCCCATACATGCACATATGGATCTATGTCAGAAGCGTGAGTTTTCAGAAACTCAAAATTCATATTGTCGAGACGATATGATAGTTTCCAAAAACGCGAACTTGAAAAAAACAACATAAATCTACCTTTTTTCCATGTTCTTGTAGGGGTGCAAGTCTCCCTGCACCCCGCCCCAAACACACACTGCATATTATATATATATATATATATATATATATATATATATATATATATATATATATATACCAACTCCAAGGTCACACTACAGTGTGGAAAAAGGTAAATTACCCAATTGTCACTGTACCGCGGTCTCCATTCAAAAGATGTTCATCGTACTATACTGCTGCAGTCATCACACTTGGGTTATCCTGTCAGGCGGTCCCGCAGTCGACCGAATCCCAAAGTCCTGGTCTGGCGTCGGTTGTCTTCGCCTCTTCCTTGACGTTAGTGCAACAGGGGTATAAAAGAGACAGCCAACGCCATTTTCTTCAGTCTTTCTTGCCGCGCGGTGCCTGAAGCAGAAGCAGTTTGCAAGTGCCGGTCGGCCAGCTCCTGAAATTTTCAAATCGAGTTTCAGCCCGAAGTCTTCTCTAAAGCTAAGTACCCCGTTGGGGAAACTTTTCTTGCCTCAGACCGATGTCAGACAAAGTTAATAATTGTATTTCTTGTGGGAAGCAAATACCTCATAAGGATTTTCATTCTTATTGTATTCCTTGCCTAGGCCCAGACCACGATGTCTCTGGTTGTTGGTTTTGTGCTAGGTTCAACAAACATACAATTAAGCGTCGGGCAGAATTCACCCAGCATTATTTTGGCAGAAAGTTTAACTGTAGCATGCCGCCGGAGCAACCGACATCAGCAATGATTAAAAAACGCAAAGATAAGGACCGGCAGCCAAGGCCAAGACCAGATACCGAGGCCTCAGCAAGGCCTGACGCCGGTTCTCCGGTTTTCAGCGAGGCACCTTCACAGCCCTTGACTACCGCAAATTCAGAAATTCTGACGGCCTCCCAAACCGAAGCAGTTGGGCCTCAGGAACCGGTTCCACCTCACTCCTCGGATGCCAGCCCTGACGGGGATCCGGAATTTTTGGATAGGCCTTCGGTCTCTGAAGGTGTTTTCAAACCGACAACTATCTCTGCCAAGCCTTATGCTAAACTCAAAGCCCCCTTGAAAGTTAGAAAACCGGGGCCACACACCCCTCCACAGACCCCTATGCCTAAAAACCAGATGCTTAAGATGGCTGAGGATTTAATTACCCTTATCAGGGGATCCCAACCCCCACCTGACAAAAGGCCTAGACTGGAGGAAGATTATCCTTCCTCTGACCAAGCATCCATTTCCTCAGGCAACTCTGACTACCAGGATTACTCCTTCCCTCCTTATGAAGACTCAGATGCTGAAGAGTCCATTCCCTCTGTCTCCCCCCTGATGACTACTCTTTTGGGGAAACTTTACACACCATGAGGGAACACTTCCACTGGGAAGGCCAAGATTACTCTGACTCCAAGAAAAGATTCCATGAGTTTCTTCTTCTTCCACAGCATAGACCCCTGGCAATTCCTCCAGTTTTAGACATTTTGGATGATGTTTTCTCTGAATTCAGTTTAAACCCAGATTCCTTACCTCCAGTACCAGCTAAACCAGACAGATACTACCGAGTTCCTGATACTCATATGTTCATATGTTTCTATACAAAAACCCTACTGCAGACCCCGAGACCATTTCCCAGGGTCCCAAAGGGGTTAAGGCCTCTACTGCTAAGAATCCACTTCCTTCTGAAAGAGATTCCAGAGCATTAGAAAGATGGGGAAAGAAAGTGTATACGTCTGCCACTTTGGCCATGAGGGCATTAAACTGCCAATTCCACATGCTAAAATACCAACAGTATTTGATTGCACAGTTAAAGCAGAAACTGATCCCTCAGACAGATCAACTTGATTTTAAAGAGATGCAGGATTTGCTGCATGTAGCAGAACAGGTGGGAAAGCATACCTTACAGTGTGGTTTTGATTCATTGGAAGCCTCATGTAGACCAGCTGTCACAGGGTCTGTAATACGTAGGCATACTTGGCTTAAAGAACAAGCCTTACCAGAACATGTCAAAGCAAAGTTATTGGATGCTCCATTGCAGAAAGATGTGTTATTTGGTGTCAAAGCAGAGGAAGTTTTAAAGAAAATGGAAGAAAAGGCAAAATCTATGCAAACAGTTAAAGATTTTTTTACAGGTACAACCTCCTCGTTTCAGCAGAAACTGGCCATCAAAAAACTGGTCCTTTCCTGCATCAGACAGACCCCAAAGAGGTAGGTACAGGCGCCCAAGGGGCAGAGGCCAGCCACAAGGTTCTTTCAGGCCTAGGCAATGGCATACAACAACTCAAAGAGCAACTCAAAGAGGTGGAGATGAAAGATCTCAACCCTTCAGGAAACAAACACAATGACTTCCCTCTTCGCCTGCCAAGCAAAATTGCCCTGGCAGCACCTTTGGGAGGAAAACTGGCTCTATTTCCACAAAATTGGGTATCATAACAAAGGACAAATGGATTCTGGACATTACTACCCGAGGCTACAGATTTCATTTCCACACTTTACCACGCATGAGAGGCATGCCAAATCTGCCTCCAAACCAATGGGCAGAGGCTCAAACGCAAATTTCAGCTCTCATGGATATGAAAGCAATTCAAAAGGTACCTACAAAGGAGCAAGGTCAAGGTTTTTACTCAAGACTGTTTCTAGTCCCAAGAAAGGACAAAGCCTGGAGGCCCATCTTAGACCTCTCAATTCTGAACACATACCTGGAGGTACCCAAATTCAAAATGCTCACACTACAGCAGCTCCTTCCCATGCTGGGCAAGGAGTCTTGGCTGGTAACGTTGGACCTCAAAGAGGCATACCTGCATGTCCCTGTCGGACAAGATTGCAGAAGATACCTCAGATTTTTGGCAGGTACAACGCATTATCAATTCTCTGCATTGCCCTTTGGCTTATCTACTGCACCCAGAGTATTTACGAAATGCCTGGCATCAGTAATTGCATATTGCAGACAACGAGGAATACAAATTTATCCATATCTGGACGACTGCCTGATCCAAGCGGACAGCAAGGACATTCTATTACAGCATCTGGCTTTTGTAACACAGCTGCTCAGTTGCCTAGGGTGCACAGTAAACAAAAAGAAGTCAAAGCTAATACCCTCGCAACAGATAATATTCCTGGGTACCAGCTTAAATACAACGGCCCAGATGGCTTACCTCACGCCAGACAAACAAAAACAATTGACTCATTACTTCAAAAGGATAGCAACTTTTACCCAGCTCACTGCAAGGAAAATCCTGCAGGCATTGGGGTTCATGGCATCATGCATTCAACTAATCCCATATGCAAAGCTGCATATGAGAAAATTACAGTGGTACCTGAAAAGTGTATGGTCTCAACACAGGCACAGCCTCGAAACAAGTATACCTATCATTCCCTGCCTTCAAAAAGAGTTCCTATGGTGGGCTCAAGCATGTCAAATAAACAAGGGTCTTCCTTTCGTCTTAACTCCAGCAAACCAAACCATGACAACAGATTCTTCAGACTACGCCTGGGGAGCACACATGGCAGGACAGTGCATACAGGGCAAATGGTCTGCAAAACAAATGCATCTTCACATCAACCAAAAGGAGATGCTAGCTGTGCAAAATGCACTGACAGCCTTCAAGGACCTCTTACATCCAGGACAACTTCTAATAAGGACAGACAACACCACAGTTATGTGGTACATAACCAAACAGGGAGGAACACACTCCTACCCTTTATGCAGACTGGCTATGACCTTATGGAACACAGCATTGACCTACCAAGTACAACTACAAGCACAATTCCTGCCAGGAAAGGAAAACATATTGGCAGACGAATTCAGCAGAAATATGGCAGACCCTCACGAGTGGAGACTACACCCACTAGTATTTTCAATGATAACTCAAAGATGGGGATGTTCAGACATAGATCTATTTGCCTCCCCCAACAATTGCCAATTGCAAAAATTCTGCACAAGGACTTATCACTCCCTAGCCTAGAAAGTGGACGCTCTATCATTTAGTTGGACAACACTGACAGTCCATGCCTTCCCTCCTCTACCTCTATTGACCAAGGTATTATTGAAGGTCAGATCAGAGAGACCACAAATGATCTTCATTGCTCCTGACTGGCCACACCAGCACTGGTACCCATTACTAAGGAACTTGACTCACAGCCCTCCATGGATCTTGCCTCAATTCCCACTACTGTTGACTCAGAAAAACTCTCAAACCCGTCACAGCCAGCTCAGAACTTTAAATTTAGCTGCATGGAGAATTCCTTAAATTATCAAACAACACTTCTCTCAAAGGACGTCCTGAATGTCATTTTGGAGGCCAGGAGGACCAGCACCAGGAAGACTTACCCAGACAAATGGAAAAGATTTTGTGCATGGCACCAGGTTAAAGGTCAAAATCCCTGGATACCAAACATTCCTGACATACTGCAATACCTAACTGAGATGCTACACAAAGGCCTTTCCTTCTCCTCCATTAAGATCCATGCTTCAGCCATTTCAGCTCAATATAATACGGATCCTCCAATTTTCTCACACCCTTTACTTAGGCAGTTTCTCAGAGGGGCTAAGAATATAAGACCCCCCAGAAAACACCAACACCAACTTGGGACCTGAACTTCGTTTTAGAAAAGTTAACACTGCCTCCTTTCGAACCAGCCTTCTCAGCAGAACTCTACAAAACTTGTCTTGGAAAACAGCCTTGTTACTGGCTATTGCCTCAGCACGCAGGGTCTCAGAACTACAAGCACTTATGGCAGTGGAACCTTTCATCATTTTCCATCAGGACAGAGTCTCTTTACGAACTAACCCTACCTTCGTGCCCAAGGTAGTATCCAGTGTGGCTTTGAATCAGACCATTCATTTACCCACCTTTTATCCTAACCCACAGAATAAAGGAGAAAGGCTCCTTCACTCTTTGGACACTCACAGACAGCTACGTTACTATTTAGATAAGACAAAAATCTTCAGAAAAACTGACCAACTCTTTGTATCATATGCTGCAGGTTCACAAGGAAAGGCTATTTCAAAACAGACCATCTCCAAATGGATAGCAGATTGCATCCGCTTTTGCTACTCGCACCATGGGAAGGCAGTGCCTGTCAATATTAGAACCCATTTTACCAGGGCTAATGCAACCTCAGCAGCCTTTCTCAGAGGGGTTCCAACCAAAGACATTCTGGAGGCAGCTACTTGGAGTTCAGTGCACACCTTTACCAAGCACTACCACCTTCCATTATACTCAAAAACCAGAGCTGGTTTTGCCACTGCAGTTCTGCAGGGCATCCTAGCATCACCTAACCCAATTTAGTACCAGCCACCCTTCCATAGCTTTGGGATTCTACCCAAGTGTGATGACTGCAGCAGTATAGCACAATGAACATAGTACAGTTTTGTACCTACCATAAATATAGATGTTCGAGTGGTTATACTGCTGCAGTCCAGGTTACCCTCCCTCCATCCCCTCTACATACCAGGGTGTTAGTTACAACTCCATGTACATCAGTCAATTGGAAGCATGTCTATATGGTGCATTTGCTAACAGCTATTACTACAGTTTATCTACTAAGATATAGTTGCATAGCTATTGTATTGCCTTCCTAGTTGGGGGCACCTGACATCTGGGGCAAGAAAAACTGAAGAAAATGGCGTCGGCTGTCTCTTTTATATCCCTGTCGCACTGACGTCAGGGAAGAGGCGACGACAACTGATGCCGGACCAGGACTTTGGGATTCGGCTGACTGCGGGACCGCCTGACGACAGGGTAACCCGAGTGTGATGACTGCAGCAGTATAACAACTCGAACAGCTACATTTGTGGTAGGTACAAAACTGTACTTTTTGAGTTTTTGGAAACTTGATTATTTGGTGTCAACCATATCAATTCTGAGTTTCTGAAAACTCGAGCTTCCAGTAGAGACCCATGTACACACACGTTTATGTAAGTGTGTATTATATGTACAAGTTTATGTATATACATATACAGAAGACACAAACAGAGGCTTTAATGTCCTTGTATTAAAAAATATATATTCATACACAACCCATGTAACTGTTATTTTTGAAGAACGCAGCTAGAAAGGTAACATTGTCTGGAGGAAGGAAGGTTTTCTGAAGTGACGAGTAGAGCAAAGTCCCTAGTAACAAAGTCTTGTTTGTGGGGATGGTCTGAAACATTTGGGTATTGATGGTGAAAGTATAGTTGTGTAAAATCTTACGATAACAGTAAATGTCTTTCTCTTCACTATTGCAGTATTCCAAACATAAGGCATCTGTTGCCAAGGATAGCCCAACATCCATCCTGTATAACAAAGCTTTAGCAATTACCATACATCACACACATGCTCCCCAAGCAAGGTTTACAGCATAAAGGTGATGTACAGATGCAGACATTCATAACTAAAAAAAAAACAGGAGGAACGAAATGCCCTAGGGACAAGGAAGAACATGTGCATCCAGAAGGAGAAAAAGAAAGAAGAAACTGTAGGCCATGAGGGCAAGAACAGACTAGAAGGGGGAGGGGGCAGGAGGAAGGGAGCAAATACTGTAATAGTGAAGACAAGGGCATCTACTGCTATGGTAAGATTTTACACAACTGTACTGTGTTCTTTCATATCACTGTTGCAGTATTCGTAACATAAGGGAGAGTATAAAAACCTGAAGAGGAAACCTAGGAGGAGGAAGGCACTGAAGAAGCCTATTCCTCTGTGCCTTTCCCAAGTACCCTTGCTCTCTAGGGTATTACTGAAGGTAAGAGAAGATGGGCCAAGGGTCATTCTCATAGTTCCACACTGGCCAAGGTAGCACTGATATCCTCTGTTGCTCAGCCTACGCAAGAAGGAATCATGGTTGCTGCCCCCACTAGTGGAGTTATTGACTAACCCCCCCCCCCCCCCCGAGGTGAGCACCCCTCGACAAATGGGTACTGGACATTCTAAAAGAAACCAGAGTCTTATTCCGCCAAATGGAGGAGATTCACTGTATGGTGCAGATAAAAAGACAGAGCCCACTTTAAGCTCAGATGCCTTTGATCCTTTCATACTTATCAGGACTTATTTGTTGAATGACTTTCTTATTCTTCCATTAAAATTTACCCTTCAGCAATTTCAGCTCATCTGCCTACTCTCTTCTCCCATCCTTTCATGAAACAGTTCCTGAGGGGTTATCCACATTAGACCCCCTCCAAGAAAGCCTCTCATTCCCCCATGAGACCTCAGTTTCATTCTAGAGAATTTAACCCTCCCACCTTTCAAGTCAGTTGCCTCCACAGACATTAAATTCCTGACCTGGAAGACAGCCTTCCTGTTGGCATTACTTCAGCTAGAAGGGTTTCAGAGCTTCAGGCCCTTATTTGTGTGGAACCTTTCAGCTTTGGGAGTCATCCCATCAGATATGACTGCAACACTGAAACACAATGAACATAGTAGTTGTGTACACTTACCACAAATGTAGATGTTCGAGTGTATTCACGGCTGCAGTATTCCTTCCCTCCAGCCTTTCCATCTTGCCCCATGGGATTGGGTTGATTATTCTCCTTGCTTAGCCCTAGGTTGTTCTTTCCTTCTCTGTACATAATCTGAAGTTTCTGAGCGTAGGCCCCTGACCTTAGAGACCTGCTAGGGGGCTCCTATCTGCTGGGGACAAAAAAGTACTGAGATTATCGCACCAGCTTCAGGAGGAGGAGAAAATTCTCTGGCAGTCAAGCTGGCCAAGGATTTTTGCAGCAGGAAATCCCATTAGTTATGACTGTAATGGTGAATACTCGGACATCTGCATTTATGGTAAGTGTACACAAGTGCACTTTATATATTCTGAATTAAAAGTCTTCAGTATTTCTCATCAGTGAAGACTGTACTATTACCATTTTTTCTGTCTAAACCTGAAACTTGTCATCCTTGATCATTCTCCTTATATGCAATTTGTGGTTTTATATAGTCTTATGTTTGAGAAATCATTTTAAATGTTGGGAACTGTTCATTTCACCACTTTTAACAGTCCCAGCTTTCAGTAAGTTTCTGTCCACCCCCACTTTTAATCAAATGCCCACCTTGTATTTGAATGCATCCATAATTCAGTATTAGCTGGCATACTTTGAAGCACTGTTTCTACTCTAATTCTACTTGTGTTATTAAATACATAGTTGTCGTAATGAACAGATGTCATTCAATGTATGTATAGAAAACAAAGTGACAGTTTCACAGTGTATAACAGAAATGTATACTAAGTATACAATGACAACAATGATAGAAAGGGAACACTTTTTTATCATCTGCTTATATAATATGCAGGTCAGTGTTCAGGCACAAGTTTTATGTTATAGTTACAGGTCTTACACTGACAGTTTAGAGTTTTCTTTATTATGAGAGCTACATGTCAGTAAAATAGAGCAAAAATAAATTAGTCTGCCATTGTCCAGTGTTCTGCGCCATTAACGCTCACAGTTGCATTGGTACTTCAAATTTGTAATGTCACCTTTCACAGTCCCGTCATACAAATGTCCATCTGTTTAGGTATGTGTCTGTACTTACTTTGCTTTTTTATGGGCTGTTACAGTTTTCACTTGATATTCTAATTTCTGAGCCCGAAGTTATTGCTTAATGTGTTACAGCCTCTTTCAAAAGTAAAATATCAATTTATTTGGATAATTCTAATGAGTATCTTATCCTATTCTGATATAAATGTCTCCATTTTAAATTCACTGGAGATAAGCCATCATTCAAATGTATTCATTCACAGGGTCTCGTTTTAGGCATTCTTCTCTCCATAAAAGTTATAATCAGACAGCTACAATACCATCTCTGTCCTGGTATGTTATACAGGAATAATCTTCCTGCACCTCTACTAAGCTGGAAAAGTCACCCACATATACAGATTCATTCTCGATTACTTCCTGGTATGACTCTAGCAACTATTTCAACTGTATCACTTTTCTCACCATCCATAAATGTAAGTATTTTCTGCTGAGAAAAAAAATAGTTTCAGCTGACAAGATTAGAATAAATCCCAGTTTGTCTCCGTTACACTTTTTGGTAGCATCCAGAAACTACAGATTTTGTTGAAAAGTGTCATTCTGAACTCATGATCCATGTGTGCCACTCATGCCACGATCATTAAACTTCCTTCTTGGTTGCCACAATTGCTACATTAAAAGTTCTTTCTTGAGTATAGTCCAAAATTGCATTAACAGTCACTTGGGCTTTACCACATAACTTCTCTGATGAAAGTGGAGGCAATCGAAACACCACCTTGATTCCCAGTGACAAGTACATAAAGCTGATCTGTTGCACGTCCTGATTTTCAGACTCTGGTAAATCTTGTTCCTCTTCCTCCAATACTCAAGGCAAAATTGTTTTTCCTTTTGAGTCTTATTCTCCATTGTGTCTTTTTCTGCATGTGCCCCACTTGAACACCCAAAGTTCGATTTTGTTTTGTACTTCCACTACATAAGTTGTTATTCTTGCTGAAGCCCCTTGTCATCATCTTCAAGCAACTCCAGTTTTTTTGTATACCATTCCAATAATCCAGAAATGTGCCACAAGCTGAGCTTTCCTAATTCTAAATTACTGTTTTCTTGACAGTCTAACAAATGTTATTTTACCAGTAGAGCAGTGCTGCATTGGCCATTGTTTATCTCACTCTTTATATTAGCCAAAAGGCTGACAGTTGCTATCACCATATATTTCTTCTTTTACATTAGGTATTTCAGCCAGTTTCCATTTTTCAGTGGTCCTTACATTGCTGTAATCTTCACACAGTTGTCATTGCTGATGTCAACCTTTCCTTTTAATCACCTAAGTTATAGCTGTAATTACCATGACAGCATGAAATGAACAATGGAGACTTGAATCCTCATCAAGATCCACTAGATCCCACTCCAACAAAAATTGGACTCCATTGAGCATCAAACATTCGACCCTAAGTTACGCATTTTATTGCGTGGTATTTGCTTTGGCCCTGGGCATTTAAAACAAGGTTATATTTGTTCTTATTTTAACCCAAGCACACTTTGACAGGTAAGAACAGGTTAATTTTTAAAGATTTGATATGCAGGGACTATTCCAACCTGGCTGGCTTTTCCCGTTTTGTCTGTCAAGGGTCCAACTATGATTCTTATGAATTTTGAAAGTCCCAGAAGAGAAGGGGGGAAAGACATGTCCATACAAAGGTATTTCTCCTCTTGATTTTAAAAAGCAAAAGCTGGATATCAGTAGTAATGTCCCTGCTGTTTTCTCCTTGATTCTCTAAGCTATCAGTTAATGTAAGGGGGTCCACATCAGAGATTGTCAAGGCAAGCTAGTGTCTCTTCCTTGTCAGAAATGCACCTTATCAGATTTGTGCATTTTAGACCTTCAGCTATCAAGTCCACTAGGTCTTTACACTCCTTCCTTAGGTACCGCATTACTATATGTTTGAACTACAGGAAGATGATGAGGGCACGTCTGTAGTTGCAGATGGAAATTGGTCTAATCTCTTCCAACTCTTGTGCCTGGTTGGATAAGACTGCTTTATCTTTACCCTCCTTTTTCCTAATTTAGCCCTTCTCTCAGAACTTGTTCCAATGAGACCGGCTGACATTCCATAGATGTCTGATATTGATGGAACTCATCAACATGATCTGAAATTTCACCTTTGAAACCATCAGTGCCATGTATTTTCCCAGTCCCTGATGTTGAAATGGAGTTGGAGTCAAGTTTTTGTGCCAATGTCCTCAGCACCACTTTGTGTGCCAGCCTGTGGCCTAAGTCTTTTGCCAACATTGACTACTGATGTGACCAGTTGATGCCAGTGACGATTGCGTAGGCATCATTTCTGGCTGATGCTCAATTTGGCCATTTGGTGCTGGTTTGTCATTGTGTTTTCATCATTACCTACCACACCAGCATTGCAGACTGATCTGCATTGGCCGTCCTTGGTACCTGAGACACCTTGACTATTGATCCTGAGACCTCTGTCTCCAGATGTGGGCCAGATGTTTGGATAGCTGCTGGCAAGATTGGCATAGAGGGTCTATCTGTAGCTCAGCAAGTATTCCTCCTCAGAACTCTCTTTAAAAGAAGACACTTGAGCAAGAGGAAGTACATTAACACCCTTTTCAAGTTTTCCATGCTAGACTCAAGTAAATGGAGGTAGAGTAGTTTCCTATTTCTAGAGGTTGCATGGGAGAAAGCGGGTGGTCCAGAAGGCCCTATTACATATCCACAACACATCTTGCAAAAGGCTTTTCATTCACTTCTGCCTTCTTCAAGGGTGGATGTTCATCGTGCATACAGCTGCAGTCATACTAGATGGGTTCTCCGGCCGTCAGGCGGGTCCTCGATCGAGCGAATTCCAAAGTCTAGGTCCGGCGTTGGTTGTCGTCGCTTCTTCCCTGACGTCAGTGCAACAGGAGTATAAAAGAACCAGCCAACGCCATTTTCTTCAGTCTTTCTTGCCGCGCGGTGCCCGAAGCAGAAGCAGTTCGCAATTGCCGGTCGGCCAGCTCCTGAAATTACGAAAATTTTGCAACCGAAGTCTTCTTGAAAGCGAAGTACCGCATTGGGGAAACTTTTCTTGCTTCAGACCGATGTCAGACAAAGTTAATAATTGTATTTCATGTGGGAAGCAAGTACCGCATAAGGATTTTCATTCCCTCTGCATTCCTTGCTTAGGCCCAGACCACGGCGTCTCGGTCTGTCGTTTTTGTGCTTCATTCAACAAACGCACCATTAAGCATCGGGCGGAGTTCGCCCAGCACTATTTTGGCAAAAAATTTAACTACATTATGTCGTCGGATACTCCGACTCCAGTTTTGTCTAAAAAACGCAAAGATAAGGACCGACACACGAGGTCCGCGGCCTCTACCGACACCACGCCAAAGCCGACTACAGGTGGTCCGGTTCTCAGCGAGGCGCCTACGCAGCCCCTGCCTACCGACGACACTTCATTGGCGGTGTCTACTGTGCCCGAGGTCGCAGGCTCCTCTGCCCACACCCCGACTACAGATACCGAAGCCACTCTAGGTGGTGAAACTCAGAATGTAGACAGGTCTGCCTCCTCTCAAGGTGTCTTCAGGCCTTCCTCTTCTTTTTCCATCAAGGCTTTCACTAAGTCTAAAGCAGCCATGCATTCTAAGAGACAAGCTACACAGGGCCCTTCTCCAGGCCCCATGCCTTAAAAACAGATGCTTAAAATGGCTGAGGATTTAATTACTCTTATCGGGTTCCCAACCCTCCCCCCCCCCCCCTGGACAAAAGGCCCAGAGTGGAGGAAGAATCCCCCTCCTCGGACCAGGCCTCCATTATTTCAGAGCACTCTGATGAACAGGAACATTCATACTTCCCTTTTGAAGATTCTGATGCAGAGGAGTCCATTCCTTCTGTCTCCCCTGAGGATTACTCATTTGGGGAAATCTTGCATACCTTGAGGGAACACTTCCACTGGGAAGGCCAAGAGTACTCAGACTCCAAGAAAAGGCTTAGGGATTTTCTCTTGCTCCCTCTGCACAGGCCTCTGGCTATACCTCCTGTCTTAGACATACTAGATGATGTGTATTCGGAGGCCTGCCTTAACCCAGACTCTTTACCTCCAGCCCCAGTCAAGCCTGACGGGTACTACTGGGTTCCTGACTCACACCAATTCTTATACAAAAGCCATGCGGCTGACCCAGAAACTATCTCACAGGCCCCAAGGGAATTAAGACCTCCACTGCTAAAAATCCATTACCTTCAGAGAGAGATTCCAGATCTTTAGAAAGGTGGGGAAAAAAGGTATACACCTCGGCCACCTTAACCATGAGAGCATTAAACTGCCAGTTCCATATGTTAAAGTACCAACAGTTTCTGTTATCACAGTTGAGAAGCAAAATGTCACAACCTGAACAACCAGACTTGAAGGAGTTGCAGGATTTGATACATAGTGCAGAACAAGTAGGTAAACATACCTTGCAATGTGGTTTTGATGCTCTAGAGGCCTCATGTAGAGCTGCTGTTACAGGATCAGTCATACGTAGACATGCCTGGCTCAAGGAGCAAACCTTACCAGATCATGTCAAAGCTAAATTACTAGATGCCCCTCTACAAAAAGATGTATTATTTGGTGTTAAAGCTGAGGAGGTATTAAAGAAAATGGAGGAAAAGGCTAAATCAATGCAAACAGTGAAAGATTTTCTACAGGTACAACCTCCACGTTTCAGTAGAAATTGGCCTTCCAAAAATTGGTCCTTTCCAGCCACGGACAGACCCCAAAGAGGTAGATACAGACGCCCGAGGGGCAGAGAGCAATCTCAAGGATCGTTTAGAGGCAGACAATGGCAAACTCCTACACAAAGAGGTGGTGAGGATAGTTCACAGCCATTCAGAAAGCAAACCCAATGACTTTCCCCTTTGCATGCCAAGCAAGGCTCAAATGGCAGCACCCTTAGGTGGAAAACTGGCATTATTTTTGAAAAATTGGCATATTGTCACAAAAGACAAATGGATCCTGGACATTATAAACAGAAGCTACATATTCCATTTTCACACCCTTCCACAAAAGAGAGGCATGCCAAACCTGCCACACAATCAAAGGGCAGAGGCACAAAGACAAATTTCAGATCTCATGGACATGAAAGCTATTCAAGAGGTACCTACTCAAGAACAAGGTCAAGGTTTTTATTCCATACTATTCCTGGTACCAAGGAAGGGAAAAGATTGGAGACCTATTTTGGACCTATCCATCCTAAACACATTTTTACTCGTGCCAAAATTCAAGATGCTCACATTACAGCAGCTTCTTCCCATGCTGGGCAAGGAGTCTTGGCTGGTAACATTGGACCTCAAGGAGGCATACCTGCATGTCCCAATCAGACAAAATTGCAGAAGATACCTCCGATTTCTTGCAGGTTCAACCCATTATCAATTCTCTGCATTGCCCTTTGGCTTATGTACTGCGCCCAGAGTATTCAAAATGCCTGGCATCTGTAATTGCCTACTGCAGACTTCAAGGGATACAAATATACCCATATTTGGACGACTGCCTGATCCAAGCGGACAGCAAGCACATACTTCTGAAACATCTGGCTTTTGTAATAATGTTGTTGAATTCTCTGGGGTACACAGTCAACAAAAAGAAATCAAGGTTAATACCCTCACAAAAAATAATTTTCCTGGGTGCCAACTTGGACAAAAACACCCAGATGGCCTACCTCACGCCAGAGAAACAGGGGCAACTAACTCAATACTTCAGAAAACTAGCAAATTTCACCAGGCTGACTGCAAGGAAAATCCTGCAGGCTCTGGGATTCATGGCATCTTGCATCCTACTAATCACATGTGCAAAGCTGCATATGAGGAAACTTCAATGGTACCTGAAAAAAACCTATGGTCTCAACACAGCCACAGTTTGGAAACAATACCACTGATTCCATGTCTTCAAAAGGAATTTCTGTGGTGGGCTCAAGCATGCCAAAGAAACACTTTTCTCCCATTCTGCAAGCCTCAAGCAAATCAAGTCATCACAACAGACGCCTCGGACTACGCCTGGGGGGGCGCACATGAGAGATCGGTGCATTCAGGGCAAATGGTCCCAAGAAGAAAAGCACCTACACATCAATCAAAAGGAAATGCTAGCAGTAATAATTGCTATTATAGCTTTCAAAGACCTTCTGCATCCAGGCCAACTATTGATAAGGACAGACAACACCACAGTAATGTGGTACATAAACAAACAGGGAGGAACCCATTCATACCCCCTATGCAGGCTGGCCATGTCACTTTGGAACATGGCTCTGGAATTACAAATCGAACTTCAAGCACAGTACTTGCCAGGCAAGGAAAACACGCTGGCAGACAACCTAAGCAGAAATATGACAGACCCACACGAATGGAAGGTGCACCCTCAAGTTTTTACAGAAATAATTCAGGCATGGGGAAGGCCAGACATAGACCTCTTTGCCTCCCACAAAAATCACCAATTGACAAAATTCTGCTCAAGGACTTTTCATCCACAGGCCCGGAGAGTAGACTCTCTCTCTCTTTCAGTTGGACAACAATGACAGTTTATGCCTTTCCACCTCTTCCTCTGCTGCCCAAAGTTCTATTAAAAACCAAAGCAGACAGACCAAAGATGATTGTCATTGCTCCAGACTGGCCAAGACAGCACTGGTACCCACTCCTGAGGAGCCTGACGCATTCCCCACCATGGACCCTACCTCTAATGCCTCTTCTTCTGACTCAGCACAGCTTCAAAACTCTTCACAGTCAGCTGAAAACACTCAACCTGGCCGCATGGAAGATTCCTTAACTTCACAACAGACCCTACTCTCCAAGGAGGTGCAGGATGTCATTTTGGAGGCCAGAAGGCCTTCTACTAGGAAAGCTTACTCTGCAAAATGGAAGCGATTTTGTGCCTGGAATGAGAAAAAGGGCCAGAATCCTGGAATACTGAATTTACCTCAAATATTACAGTATCTAGCTGAGCTGCTAAGCAGTGGACTTTCATTCTCCCCCATCAAAATCCATGCCTCAGCCATTTCTGCAGAATACAACACTGATCCTCCTTTATTCTCTCATCCCCCTCTTAAGACAGTTCCTCAGAGGGGCTAAGAATGTAAAACCCCCAAGGAAACAACCAATACCTGCTTGGGACCTCAATTTCATTCTAGAAAAGCTGACCTTGCCTCCTTTTGAGCCAGCTGCCTCAACAGATTTGCAATATTTGTCCTGGAAAACGGCCTTCCTTCTGGCTATCACCTCAGCTCGCAGGGTATCGGAACTACAAGCCCTCATGTCTGTGCAGCCTTTCATCATTTTCCATCAGGACAGAGTTTCCTTACGAACCAATCCGTCCTTTATGCCAAAGGTGGTATCCAGGGTAGCTTTGAATCAGGCTATTCACTTACCTACCTTTTACCCTAATCCTCAAAACAAAGGGGAGAGACTACTACATTCCTTGGACATCCACAGACAGCTACGTTATTATTTGGACAGAACAAAGCCTTTCAGAAAATCAGAACAACCTTTTGTGTCCTATGCTATAGGAGCTCAAGGGAAGCCAATTTCCAAACAGACAATCTCAAAATGGATAGCCCACTGCATACGCTTTTGTTACTCTTTTCATGGTAAAAATGTGCCTGCAGGCATCATTTATCACTCCACAAGGGCCAAAGCTACCTCTGCAGCTTTCCTCAGAGGAGTTCCTACCAAAGATATTTTGGAAGCAGCCACTTGGAGTTCTGTGCATACCTTCTCCAAGCACAACCACCTACCATTATACTCCAAAACTAGAGCAGGCTTTGCCACTGCAGACTTGCAGGGCATCCTGGCTCCTCCTAGTTCCACCTAGTGCCTACCACCCCTTTTTTAGCTTTGGGATTCTACCCATCTGTTATGACTGCAGCTGTATGCACGATGAACATAGTACAGTTTTGTACCTACCATAAATGTAGATGTTCGAGTGCTAATACAGCTGCAGTCCAGCTTTCCCTCCCTCCTTCCCCTCTTGGGACAGGCCTATTGGCTAACACCTCCTCATACAACTTGATTGGGGTATTCATTTATGGTGTATTTGTTTGCAACTACTGTTTTTTGATTATATTGCACTGCACTATTACATAAATTTATGTATTGCCTTCCTTCTGGGAGCACCTGACATCTGGGGCAAGAAAAACTGAGGAAAATGGCGTTGGCTGGTTCTTTTATACCCCTGTCGCACTGACGTCAGGGAAGAAGCGACGACAACCGACGCCGGACCTAGACTTTGGAATTCGGCCGACCGAGGACCCACCTGACGGCAGGAGAACCCATCTGTTATGACTGCAGCTGTATTAGCACTCGAACATCTACATTTATGGTAGGTACAAAACTGTACTTTCCTTCTCCAGCCAAAGATGGTAACTGTTGTCATTAGGGAGGCTTGCAGGGGGGACCCCCCTATTGTGGAACAAATTCTTAGGCACCCAGATATAATCTTGTATCCTGGTGTTTTGTTTTGTATTTGTTTAATAGCTTTGATTCGTTTAACAATGAAAAACAAATGTATTTTATCTACTAGTTGTTGCTGTAACATTTTAAACGGTGTTTTTCTTTATGGAGTTAGAACAGTAACATGCATTTCACAGGAAGCATTTGATTGAAGGTTTTACACTATATGGAATTTTGCTCTGAAGTTGGCTCACTGAAATTAGTTTGTATTTTCTTGCTCTACAGAAATTTGTTTGCTGAATAATTTTTGTGTAGCCTGGGGTTTGAGCTATGTATCACATCCAGAATTTTGCACTTTCTGATGTAACATTTTGATGACAAATTCTGGATGGATTTGTCAGTTCCAATATAATAAAGGAAACTTTTTTAATCAAGGAAGGAGTGCTGGGCATTTTTGGTTGGTTGCACTTTTTTGATCTACAGAGAGTAAGATTCATCGTCATGGAATACACTCAGCAAGCTTTTTATCAGGGCACAGGTCCTGGAACTTTCCTGATCCAAAATGACATTGAAAAATTGACACCAGAAAGTATATGTTAACCACATAGTTGATTTCCATAGAGCATACAAATAAGTCTGAAATACACGTACTGTGCTGTTTTGCATGATTCACATGTAATGGAATTACATGTGAATGTAATGCAGACTTCAGCACACACCTTCAGAACTTTTTTCTGCCACCTATGTGACTGCCAGCTCCGGTCGTTGCTCTTTTGGAAGAAGTGTTTTACAACATCTGACTTCAGATAAGTATCCCATAGGGGTTTTCTATTTTTTTGCTTGCTACTGCTGTGGGTTACATGTAAGGTAGGAAGGGCAAATGTAGGTGTGGAAGGCAAATTCCACATAAGGATCCGCATGAGCTCTGCCTATTCTGCCTAGGCTGAGAACATGACCATACCACTTGTAGTGTTTGTCAGGCCTTTGTTCCCAAAACTCTTAGAAGCTAGCAGCATTGAAAATATATCTTGAGAATCAGAGACTTAAATGTTTAGCTTCCAGGATGGATCAGATGTCGGAATACTCGGACGAGCCCCCAGTCAAGAAGGCGAAAAAGAGTAGGCCTGAATTTACTGCTGCACCCTCCATTCCAGCCATACCTCTTGAGACTAGTGAAAGCCCAGAGTCTGAGATGGAGTCCTCGGAGGTTAAATCAGTTCTTTGCCTGAGCCCACGTCCTGGAGGGAATCTCAGGCATCTGATTCGGTTGCCAAGGGGGGAACCTAGGCTCGCAATTTCCCAGGGTCCGTGTGGGGGTCTCTTAAGTCATCCTACGAGAGGACATAGCCTCTGGCATTGTGGAGTGCCAGCTGGCATCAGGCCCTCCTCCCCTTCACCGCTTCTCCGAATCTTCACCACCAGAAACACATAAGGTGAGAAAACAGAAAACAAAACATATTTCTCAGCTTCTGTCTTCTCTGGCAGGCTTTCACCCAAGGTCTTTTTAATGCCTTCCTAGCCTTGCATCAGGGCCCGACGACCTCCATCCCGAAGAGACCTGCCCCCAACGTCTCCTCAGGAGAAGAGAATTCATCTGAAGATGAATCCCTTACCTACTCTTCCCAAATTGCTGCTGCTCTGGGATATGCCTCCCAGAGAAGGAGTCCAACAGCACGGTCTCCCCAGGGGAAGATCTCACCTTTGGCGAGACCATCACAAAAATGCAAAACAATTTCAAGTGGGACAGCAGTCAAGTCACTGAGACCCAAAAGAGATACTATGAGCTACTCCAGTTGGAGTCTCCTAGCCCATCTGCTGTGCCTCCTGTACACCCTGCCTTTCTGTATGCATTCATGGCTGCATCTAAAAACCCCTGATTCACAGCCCCCAGCACCCAGGCATCTAGATAGATTCTGTAAGGTGCCTGAGGGTGCAACCCTTCCTCTACAAAGCCCCACCTGCAGTAAGAGCTGTCACCTACCAGATGCACATGACTAAGTATTCCTTGGCTCTTATGGCAGATGTGGTCAAACAGTTGGGAGAGCTCCCCGACTCCCCTGCTAAGGCCAAGATTTCCTTTCTCTTGAACTCCTGCACTCAAGTAACCAAACACTCCATGTGCAGCTACGATGCTGTAGAAGCTTCAGCAAGGGCTTTTGCCTCTGGATCTGTCATCAGGAGGTACTCTTGGCTAAGATTGCAACCCCTCCCTGATGACATCAAATCCAAGATCCTGGATATGCCTCTAAACAACAAAGATTGGTTTGGTTCAGCAGCTGCTGAGCTCTTTAAAGCCCTCCAAACCAAAGGGAAGGAACTACAGGAACTGAGACATATCTTTGTCTCCCCCATTTCCACGGTTTCAAAGAAATTATCCTGCAAAAACTTCTTTTGTAAGATTCTCAGCTAAGAAAATGTAAGCTAAGCCGAGAAAGGACCACAGGAAACAGCCCTCATCTAGGTCTGTCTCCTCTACTCCCTCCTCTAAGCATTCTTTTCAGGGAATGCCACCAGGATGTTCACCTGGGCACCCCTCTTTCCATGAGCCTCTCCTTCTCCCTT
The DNA here is from genome assembly GCF_019279795.1 of Protopterus annectens. Lineage (NCBI taxonomy): Eukaryota > Metazoa > Chordata > Ceratodontiformes > Protopteridae > Protopterus > Protopterus annectens. The sequence continues at coordinate 493,804,280 of NC_056728.1, read as the reverse complement.
CACACTTGGAAACAGGTTACCCAGGACTCCTGGGTCCTATCTATCATAAAGCAGGGGATACTTCATAACCTGAATGGCCAGACCCACACCCAAAGGCATCCCTCACCCACCCCAAGACCAAATCCCAATTTTCTCCCCAGTCCTGCAAGAACTTCTTGGTCAAGGAACTATTCAGGAGGTCCCATCTATTGCTAGAGGAAGGAGATTTTATTCAAGTATCTTCCTGGTTCCCAGAAAGGAAGGTCCGTGGAGGCTTATCCTGGACCTCTCCCACCTCAACACTTTCCTCCAAGTTCCCACCTTCCAGATGTTTTTCTTCCTACCCTTCTACCCCTGATCCTTCCTCAGGCTTTTCTAGTGTCCTTGGATATAAAGGATGCCTACTTACACATTCCAGTCCATCCACTTTTCAGAAAGTACCTCCTCTTCTCAGTGAATTCTTCACACTTTCAGTTCTGTGCTTTACCCTTTGATCTCTTGTGGCCCTAAGAGTATTTACAAAATGTCTGGCCCCAGTCATGGCATTTACCAGAACAAAGGGAAAACAGCTTTTCCCCTACCTAGATGACATCCTTATCCAGGATACATCACGATGTCCTTCAAGGATGCATCTGCAGTCCTAACAAATGGGTTGTCCTGGCCTCAGGCAGCCCTTCGGTCGGCCGGATTCCAAAGTCTGGGTCTGGCCTCGGCTGATGTCGCACTTCACCCGACGTCATAGCTGCAGTTCAGCGGGTATAAAGGCATCAGCCGATGCCATTTTCCTCAGTCTTTCTTGCCGCGTGGCCCAAGCAGAAGCTGTTCGCAAGTGCCGGTCGGTCAGAACCAGAGATTGCTACTACCGAAGACTTCTAAAAAGCTAAGTACCCCGTTGGGGACTCTTTCTTGCCTCAGCCGATGTCAGAAAAAGTGAATAACTGTTTAACTTGTGGGAAACAAATACCTTATAAAGATTTCCACTCTTACTGCCTACCTTGTTTAGGCCCAGACCACGACGTAGCAGCTTGTCTAGCCTGTGCTTCCTTCAACCGACGGACTCTAAGACGTCGGACGGAGTTTGCAGAGGAGTTTTTCGGCTCTGCTTTTGCTTATAACATGCAGTCTGAGACTCCGACTTCACAATTAGCTAAAAAGCGTAAGGAAAAGGACCGACACTCGCGGTTCGCGGTTTCGGCCGAAACCGCGGTTAAGCCAACCACGAGTGTCTCTTCTTCGGTTGAAACCGAGTCCGCGGTTCTTCCTTCGGCCGAAAGCATGCCTCCTACTACCGAGGCCTCATCCAGCATGGCTGAATCTGCTACGGAAATTCCACCTGCTCTTACAGTTTCTCAGGATTTATCAGATACTATCCCCTTAGATATATCTACTCCTGCACGTGGTGCTGCTAGGCCCCCTGCATCCATGTCAATTAAGGCTTTTGCCAGGGCTAAAGCAGCTAAATCTTCAAAGGCCGTGCCTGCTAAAACCCCCTCTCACAGGCCTAGCTCTAGTACTCAAATGCTTAGTCTAGCAGAGGATCTCATTTCTTTGATCAGGGGAACCCAGTCTCACCTTGACAGGGCCTCTCACCCTCCTCCAGAGAAGAGGCCTAGAGCAGAGCCCCCTGAGCCAGTTTCTTCAGATTGCTCCTCTGATGATTCAGAAAATACAAATCCTCCAGAAGGCCCTTATTCTCCATATGAGGACTCTGATGCAGAAGACTCCATTCATTCTGCCTCTCCTCCTGAGGAATTTTCCTTTGGGGAAACCTTGCATGCTATGAGGGAACAATTTCAATGGCAGGGCCAGGTTTTTTCAGACTCTAGGAAAAGGCTTAGGACCTTTTTACATTTACCACAACATAGGCCTTTAGCTATTCCTCCTGTACTTACAGTTGTGGATGATGCATTTAATGATGCTTGTACTGCCCCTGACTCCCTTCCTCCGGCCCCTGCTAAGCCCGACAGATACTACAGGGTTCCGGACACACATTATCATTTGTATAAGGCTCCTATTGCAGATCCTGAAACTATTTCACAGGCCCAAAAGCTGTAGCAGCTGCCTCTGCCAAAAAAACCCTCCCCTCTGAAAGAGAATCTAGGGCATTAGAGAGATGGGGTAAAAAAGTTTATACTTCTGCTACTCTTTCGGCTAGGGCCTTAAACTGTCAATTCCACATGATTCAGTATCAGGAATTTCGGTTAGATCAGCTAACTAAAAACTGGCCTCGACTGAGCCTTTAGACCGTAAGTCCCTTCAGGATTTGGTGCATAACACTCAGCAGGTCAGTAATCATTCCTTAAAATGCGGCTATGATGCACTGGAGGCTTCCTTTAGATCAGCTATGACTGGTACAGTGATCAGAAGGCATGCATGGTTAAAAGAGCAATCCTTACCAGACCATGTAAAGTCCAAGCTTCTAGATGCTCCCATGGAAAAGCACAGTTTGTTTGGTTCCCCTGCACAGCAAGTGTTGAAGAAGGTGGAAGAAAAGCTAAATCTGTCCAGACAGTCAAGGATTTCTTACAGGTCCAGCCTCCGAGGTTTAGTAGGAACTGGCCTTCCAAGAATTGGTCCTTTCCAGACACCACCAGAGCACAGAGAAGCAGAAATAGACGCCCTAGAGGCAAAGGTCAATCCAGAGGTGCCTACAGGGGACGTCAGTGGCAGCCTAACAGCCAGAGAAGTACTGCCACAGATCCAGCCACTACCACTTCCACAGGACAATCACAGTGACTTGGCTCTGAAACCGCCTGCCAGGGAACAACTGGAAGCACCCTTAGGCGGAAAGCTAGCCTTATTTTCAGTAAATTGGCATTACATTACAGGAGGCAAATGGATTTTACAGACAATAGACAAAGGCTACAGGTTTCACTTCCATACTCTTCCAAGGAAGAGAGGAATGCCAAACCTACCTCCAAACCAAAGGAAAAACGCTCTACAGCAAATAGACCACTTACTAAGGATGAGAGCTATAGAAAAGGTACCGGCTATGGAACAAGGACAAGGATTTTATTCAAGACTTTTCCTGGTACCAAGAAAGGAGAACCAATGGAGACCTATCCTCGACCTGTCCGCTCTAAACACATATCTCATTGTTCCAAAATTCAAGGTGCTGACCCTACAGCAACTTCTTCACATGCTGGGCAAGGAGTCTTGGCTGGTGACTCTGGATCTCAAGGAGGCATACCTGCACATCCCCATACGACCAAATTGCAGAAGATACCTCAGATTTCTTGCAGGATCAGAGCATTATCAATTCTCAGCATTGCCTTTTGGCTTATCTACTGCGCCCAGAGTATTCACGAAATGCCTGGCATCAGTAATTGCTCATTGCAGGCTCCAGGGAATTCAAATTTATCCATACCTGGACGACTGCCTGTTACAAGCGGACAGCAAAGACAAATTAACAAAGGATTTGAAAAAGGTTATTCACCTGCTGCAAGCCCTGGGATACACAGTCAACTCAAAAAAGTCAAGGCTGATACCATCCCAAAGGATAACCTTCTTGGGTGCAGAACTGGACACATCAAACCAGATGGCATTCCTCACAACAGAAAAACAGAAGCAGCTACCACTCTATTTCATGGCATTAACAGCGCAGAACCAGCTTACAGCAAGGAAGATCTTGCAAGCCCTGGGTTACATGGCATCCTGCATAATATTGATTCCACATGCCAGACTACATATGAGGAAGTTGCAATGGTACCTGAGGAATTTATGGTCTCAGCACAAGCACAGCTTAGAAACCCAAATTCCAATAATTCCATGCCTGAAGCAAGAATTCCAGTGGTGGGCCCAGGCCTGTCAATTGAACAAAGGACTGCCCTTCCACAGGCCTCACCCAAGCCAGACTATCACCACGGACGCCTCAGACCTCGGTTGGGGCACACATGGTGGACAAGTGCATACAAGGCTTATGGACTCAAGACCAGATGAACCTACACATAAATCAAAAGGAGATGCTGGCAGTAAAACAGGCAATTCAGACATTCAGACCGTTTCTTCAACAGGGTCATTTGCTGATAAGGACGGACAACACCACAGTTATGTGGTATATCAACAAACAGGGAGGCACACATTCATACCCTCTATGCCGGATGGCAGTGGACCTCTGGAATGTGGCCCTGAGCCTCAACATTCAGCTCCAGGCCATATTTGTGCCAGGAAAAGAAAATATACTAGCAGACATCTTAAGCAGAACCACCACGGATGCCCACGAATGGATGCTGCATCCAGACATCTTCAAAACCATCACAAGGAAATGGGGACTGCCAGAAATAGACCTGTTCGCATCCCCACACAACCACCAATTGAAAAAATTCTGCACAAGGACATACCACCCACTTGCTTGGAAGGTGGACTCCCTATCCTTCAGTTGGGAAAACCTGACAGCATATGCATTCCCACCTCTTCCTTTGATGCACAAAGTGCTACTGAAGATCAAAGATCACCCGAGGGTCATCTTGATAGCTCCAGACTGGCCGAGGCAACATTGGTACCCGCTACTGAGGAGTATGTCCCGGGAACACGCATGGCCTCTACCCCTACTACCTCTACTGCTAACACAGAACAACTTCAAAATCCTGCATCCAAACTTGAAAACACTGCAGCTAGCTGCTTGGAACATTTCATAAGGCAAAATAACCCAGATTTATCTCAAAGGGTTAAAGACATTATCTTGGAGGCTCGCAGACCCTCAACAAGGAAAACTTATTCAGCAAAATGGAAAAGATATCTCATTTGGAGTGCAACAAAAGGAGTAGATGCATCATAGGCAAACATAGCTAACATCCTGGAATACTTAGCAGAGCTTTTCCACAATGGTCTGTCTTACTCCTCCATTAAGATTCATGCATCAGCAATTTCAGCAGGATACAACATGGATCCTCCAGTCTTTTCTCAACCTCTACTCAGGCAGTTTCTCAGAGGAATTAAGAATGTAAAGCCACCAAGGAAACCACCATTGCCTACATGGGACTTGAACTTTGTTAGAAAAGTTGACACTCCCCCCCTTTTGAACCAGCAGCAACAGCAGAATTACAGTACTTATCTTGGAAAACTGCATTCTTGCTTGCAATCACTTCAGCTAGAAGGGTTTCTGAATTACAGGCATTAATGGCAGTACAGCCCTTCCTTATCTTCCATCAGGATAGAGTGTCCATGAGAACTAATCCTACCTTTATGCCAAAGGTGGTTTCCAGGGTATCATTAAACCAAGCAATACACCTACCAACATTCTTCCCCAACCCGCAGAACAGGGGGGAAAGATTACTGCATACCTTGGATGTACACAGGCAATTGCGCTACTACCTGGACAGAACCAAGAACAATAGAAAAACTGACCAGCTTTTGGTGGCATATGCAACAGGAGTGGAAGGAAAAGCAATTTCAAAACAAACAATCTCAAAATGGATAGGAAATTGCATTAGATTTTGTTACTCTTTTCATGGAAAGGCAACTCCAGAAAACATCAGACCTCACTCCACAAGGGCTACAGCCACTACTACAGCTTTCTTACGAGGAGTGGCTACCAAAGACATTTTAGAGGCTGCTACTTGGAGCTCCGTGCATACATTTGCCAAGCATTATAATCTACCTTTATACTCCAGATCCCGAGCAGGTTTTGCCACTGCTGTTTTGCAAGGGATCTTAACTACACCATAAACTCTTAATGCGTCCTTAGTGCCTCCTCCCCCAGTTTGGCTATGGTATTCTACCCATTTGTTAGGACTGCAGATGCATCCTTGAAGGACATAGTACAGTTTTGTACCTACCATAAATGTAGATGTCCGAGAGGTATGCATCTGCAGTCAGGATTACCCACCCTCCTTCCCCTCTGTGGTACTCCTAGGGTATTTGCCCATCTTGTAGCTAGCTGGGGGAATCTATTATGGTGTATTTGTTTGTATATATGTATATACATGTTTATTTCTATTTGCTCTCTATTGTTTGGAAACATTTGCATTTATCCAAATTTAGCCTTCCTAGAGGGCACCTGGCATCTGGGGCAAGAAACACTGAGGAAAATGGCATCGGCTGATGCCTTTATACCCGCTGAACTGCAGCTATGACGTTGGGTGAAGTGCGACATCAGCCGAGGCCAGACCCAGACTTTGGAATCCGGCCGACCGAAGGGCTGCCTGAGGCCAGGACAACCCATTTGTTAGGACTTGCAGATGCATACCTCTCGGACATCTACATTTATGGTAGGTACAAAACTGTACTTTCCATGGACTTACAACACCTACACTTCACCATCTCCCTCCTAACAGATCTGGGATTTACCATAAGTCTCGAAAAATCCTCCCTGATACCCTCTCAAGATCAGGTGTTCCTAGGATGTCAGATTCTGACAATGGAAATAATGGCTTGCCTTCCACCAGAAAAGATCGTGATGCTCACATCTTTCGTCAAGGAAATCCTCCCTCTCAAAGCCATCTCAGCCAGGGAATTCTTTAGAATCCTCGTCCTCAACTATCCCATGGCACCCTGGCAAGGCTACATATGAGGAAGTTCCAGTGGTATCTAAGACAATTTGGAAACAACACTTACATCCTCTAGAGTTCATAATTCCCATGCTTCCGTGCTTGGCCAGGGAACTGAAGTGGTGGATCTCACAGATTCAGTCAAATCCTGGCCTGCCCCTACACCCCATACTCCCCCAACCAAGATCTCTTTACAAATACATCAAACACAGGCTGGGGTGCAACCAGAGTGAGGAACGCATGGACCCCCCACTCAACAAAAAGATCACATCAATATCAAGGAAATGAGAGCCTTGATATTGGCCTTGGAAATTTTGAAGGGCCAGCTTTTACCAGGCACCCTGAGGTGGTACACAGACAATACCACTGTGCTGTGATACATCAACATACGGGGGTGACAAGGTCCTGCCTTCTGTGCAGACTAGCACTGCAGGCTTGGGAAATTGCCCTGGAGAAACAGATCTTACTCCAAGCAGTATATATCCCTTCTGCAGACAATGTGATGGCATATTCATTAAGCAGAACCATGACCCTGTCTCACGAATGGATGCTGAACAGTGAAGTGTTTCTGGACCAGGTCCATCAATGGGATATTCCGGAAGTGGATCTGTTTGCCTCCCCCATGAACAGACAGCTCCCGACCTTCTGCACCAGGGCACCATACCCAAAGGCTTGGAAAGTGGACGCTCTCTCAATCTCCTGGAAAGGGGATGTACGTCTATGCATTCCCCCTTCCCTCTCATACAAAAAGTCCTGCTGAAAATTCAGAAGAAACAGCCTCAAATCTTGCTGGTGACTCCCTGTTGGCCAAGGCAGCATTAGATGTTCTTCGTGTTTCACTGTTGCAGTCATCTCTTGTGGGTTATTCTTGCTGTGGTAGCCCTCGGCCGGCCCGAATACCAGAGTCGGTGTTTTTCTGCGTCAGCTGCTGTCATTTGTTGACTGACGTCCGGTCGTCAGTGCTATAAAGCAAGGCAACCAACGCCATTACGTCAAGTCTTTTTTGCCGTGGAGCCCATAGCAGAAGCAGTACTCAAGTGTGCCAGCCGGTTGCTATCAGAGTTTGAATTACAGATGAAAACATCTAAAGCTAAGTACCCCATTGGGGATCCTTTTTTCTTGCACTAACCGATGTCCGAAAACGTTAACAATTGTCTCAACTGTGGAAAGTGGATCCCACACAGAGACTTCCATTCATACTGCGTCACTTGTTTAGGCCCAGACCACGACATCCCCCATTGCCGGTTCTGTGCCCTCTTTAACGCAAGAACCATTCGTCGTAGAGCTCTTATTGTAGACCGGTATTTTCATCTTCCGTCTTTGCATTCCAAAATGGTGTCTGTCAGCCAACAATCCGTAGACATTCCGAAAAAACATAGAGATAAGCCTTTCAACGACTCTACCGTTAAGCAAGTCGTCAGTTCTCTGGAATTCAGTGACACGCTTTTGCAGCCCCCAATACCATATCTACGCAGGCCTGTACCGAGACCCTTTCAGAGTCCGGTATGCTGCAGAAATGTTCTTCATCTTCGGAGCCATTGGTTGTCTCTGCCTCAGTTGGGTCCGGAGCCATGAATCAGGCACTGGCTTCTGAGGAGACCTTTCATACTACCGAATCTAGACAAAAAACGTCTTCTCATCCGACTACCGTTTCTCTCAGACCGTTGGATACTCTTAGGCCTAGAAGCCAGGCCACTCCTAAAAAATCTACGTCTAGCCACCATCTTACTTCTGCTCCACCACCCCAAGGCTAAATGCTTAAAATGGGGGAGGATCTTATCTCCCTTATCAGAGGCAGTTAGGCCACAACTTCCAAAAGGAAGACGCATCCTTCTCCTGAAATACTGACAGAACAGGATTCTGAGAAATCTGATTATTCAGATTTTGAAGAGGAATAACCTCTGACTGCTTATGAGGATTCAGATGTAGAGGAATCCATTCCATCTGCCTCCCCACCAGAAGACTTGTCCTTTGGGGAAACCCTTCACACCCTCCAGGAACATTTCCACTGGGAAACCCAGGACTTCCCTCAGTCTAAGAAAAGAGTTTCTAGACCTGCCCTAGCACAGACCCTTGGCCGTCCCCCCTATCGTAGAGGTGGTGGATGATGTTTTCCATGAGTCCAGCTTATCCCCTGACGCCCTTCCACCTGCTCCCAGTAAACCTGGTAGGTATTACAGAGTACTGGATTCTCACAAATACCTGTACAGAAATCCTGCTGCAGACCCGGAGGTCATTACACAGCGACCTAAAGGAGCTAAGGCTCTGCTAAGAATCCTATTCCTTCTGACAAGGATTCCAGAGCTCTGGATAGATGGGGTAAAAAAGTATACACCTCTGCAACCTTAGCTATCAGAGCACTCAACTGTCGTTCCACATGTTAAAATATCAACAACACACTTTGGAACTATTAAAGCAAAACATTTCAACCTTTACTGACTGTGCCAATTCGAAAGAGTTAGCAGATTTACTATACTCTACTTGTCAAGTGGCCAGACAGTCATTGCATTGTGGATATGATGCCCTAGAAGCCTCAAGCAGGCCAGCAGTGTCAGGATCTGTCATTAGGAGACATGCATGGTTGAAGGAACAACCTCTCCCTGATCATGTCAAGTCTAAATTATTTGATGCACCCTTGGATAAGGACCGCTTGTTTGGAATAAAAGCAGAAGAGGTGCTTAAAAAGATGCAAGACAAAGCAAAGTCTGTGCAAACAGTAAAAGATTTGTTTCAGGTACAACCTCCTAGGTTCAGCAGGAATTCCCTCTAAGCACTGGTCCTTTCCTGCACCTAGCAGACAGGGGCAAAGAAAGCACCGCAGGGACAGACCACTCAGGCCCCTATCCCAGGAACAGCAGAGAACCAAACAGTGTACCACTTCTGCCTCAAAGGCAGGGAGTTCTAAGCCATCTCTCTATGGCAAAAACTCTCAATGACTTCCTCTCCCGCTCCGACCTCCTTTCACTCACCAAAAGCTAGGAGGAAGGCTCTCCCTCTGCAAAGAAAATTGGCTTTCTGTTACAAAGGACCAATGGGTCTTAAAGATCATTTTTCAAGAATACAAATTTTTTCTCAACGAACTCCCAATTGCAAGAGGGTACCCAGACTTACCTCCAAATCAGTGGGCAGAGGTATTGAAACAAGCCCAAACTCTCATATCCCAAGGGGCAGTAGAACCTGTCCCCTCAGATCAAACAGTCAGAGTCTTTTATTCCAGGTTATTCCTTGTTCCCAGGAAAGAGGGCACTTGGTGCCCCATCCTGGATCTATCCATTCTGAACACCTCCCTGGTGGTCCCCAAATTCAAAATGCTAACTTTGCAGCATCTGCTGCCTATGCTGATAAAAAATGCCTGGTTAGTGACCCTAAACGTAAAAGATGCCTACCTTCACATCCCCATAAGGGAATCCTGCAGGAAATTCCTGCACTTCAGAGCAGGCTCACAACACTTTCAGTTCTCTGCACTACCCTTTGGCTCATCTACTGCTCCCAGGGTGTTCACCAAATGCTTAGCCCCAGCCATAGCATTTTGCAGACAGAGAAATATACAGATTTACCCTTATCTGGATGTCTGCCTCATTCAGGCACAGGGCAAAGAAAAGCTGCTCCAGGACCTCCTTTATGTAAAAACCCTCCTAACCTCCTTAGGGTTCACCATCAACGAGAAGAAATCAAAGCAAACACCCTCCAGGAAGATTATTTTCTTGGGAGCACTGCTGGACACAGCATCCCAAATGGCCTTGCTATCCCAGAAAAGCAGAGCTTCCTGCCTGTCTACTTTACCCAGCTGGCTTCCAGAAGTCACTGCACTGCGAGGAAGTTCCTGCAAGCCTTGGGGTACATGGCATCTTGCATCCTCCTAATTCCTCTGGTGAGGCTTCACATGAGAAAACTTCAGTGGTATCTAAAGAACCTTTGGTGTCAGGACTCTTTGCTTCTAGAGACCTTTCTCCCTTTGATCCCCTGTGTAAGGGCCGAGTTTCTCTGGTGGGCAGAGGCCTATGCCAAGAAAAAGGGTCTTTCCTTCATCCTCCGCCCAACCAGGCAGACCATCACCACCGATGCCTCAGACATTGCTTGGGGCGCTTACCTAGCAGGCAGGTGCACCCAAGGTATTTAAGATGCCCAGCACCTTCCCCTACACATCATCCAGAAGGAAATCATAGCAGTACAATAGTCTCTGACATTCTTCAAACCCCATCTCAGGCCAGGGGTTCTCCTTATCAAAACAGACAACACCACAGTAATGTGGTACATCAACAAACAGGGAGGACCCAATGTTATCCTCTGTGCAGGCTAGCCATGAACCTCTGGCTGTGACAGCCTCCTCCTTGGGATTACACCTAATAGCCCAATACCTACCAGGGATCAACAACAACCTGGCAGACCATTTAAGCAGAAACTTACTGGACCCCACGAATATCAGCTCCACAGAAAAATCATTTTGCAAGTCACTCAGGAGTGTGGGAACTCTGGAGGTGGATCTCTTTGCTTCGCACCTCAACCACCAGCTAGAAAAATTCTGTACCAGAGAGTATCACCACCTAGTGTGGAAGGGGTGGATGCCTTGACCTTCCCCTGGAATTCCCTCTTTGTGTACGCTTTCCCTCCACTGCCTCTTATACCCAAGGTACTGATCAAGATAAGGGAGTAGAGACCAAAGGCCATCCTCATTGCTCCAGATTGGCCCAGACAGCATTGGTACCCCTTACTGCGCAGCCTGACATTACAGCATCCCCTGATCTCAGAACTCTTGACTCAGGTTGGGGGGGTGCGGCACCCAGACTTGCAGACTCTGAAAGTACTCTAAAGTCAAACAGGGGGGCCCCTGTTAAGCAAATGGGTCCTGTACATTATCGCAAAGGCCCAGCACCAGAAAATCTTATGCAGGGAAATGGAAAAGATTCTGCTCCTGGAAGCCAGTCCAGAGGGGGGCAGTTCCTCACAACCTTCCATCCCTCTTATCCTGGACTACGTAGCGGAGTTACTCAATAGTGCTCTCTCCTTCTCTTCTATTAAAATCCACGCCTCAGCCATTTCAGCTCATTTTGATACAGATCAGCCCCTGTTCTCACATCCTAATCTTGTTTAGTCAAGAACAGTTCCTCAGAAGGGCTTCTAATGTCAGACCTCCCAGAAGGCCACCCACGCCAGCTGGGACCCAAGTTATGTTTTGGAAAAGCTAACCTTACCACCCTTCGAACCTGCTGTTTCAGCAGAACTGAGATACCTCTCCTGGAAGACTGCTTGCCTACTAGCTATCACCTCAACCAGAAGGGTTTCAGAACTTCAGGCACTGATGGCTGTTGGGCCCTTCATAATTTTGCATGCAGACATGGTCTCCCTGAAGACTAACCCCTCCTTTATGCCCAAGGTGGTATCTAATGTGACGCTTAACCAGGCCTTACATCTACCCACCTTCTTTCCTAACCCTCAGAACAGGAGGGGGAAAGAATTCTGCACTCACTAGATGTGCACAGACAGCTCAGATGCGACCTGGACCATACTAAACCCTTTAGGGAAAACGGACCAACTTCTTGTCAGTTTTGCCCCAGGGGCAGAGGGGAAGCCCATTTCCAAGCAAACCATTTCCTAATGGATATCACACACTCTATCCATTTCTGCTACAGATTACATGGGAAACCACCCCTAAGTCTATTCGTACCCATTCCACTAGGGCAGCCTCCACTTCCACAGCATTCCTCAGAGGAGATCCCACCAGGGACATCCTGGAAGCTGCCACCTGGACTTCTGTCCATAACTTTACAAAGCATTACCACCTACCTCTTTTCTCTAAGGCTAAGACAGGGTTTGCCTCTGCAGTTCTGCAGGGCATGCTGACCCTGGCCTACGTCTCACTAATCCTACCACCCCTCTTCTTCAGTTTGAGAATCCAACACAAAGAGCAAAGTACAATTGTACTCTTACCATAAATGTAGATGTTCGAGTGTATTCACTGTTGCAGTCCCGATTTCCCTCCCTCCTTCCCCCTTATATCCTCTTTCCTTAGGGAGACATAAGCTTCTTATGGTGGCTTTTAGCCACCAGGCACACTTTACCATATTTCCTGGGGCTTCTGACTGGTTAGGGCAAGAAAACTGATGTAATGGCGTTGGCTGCCTTGCTTTATAGCACTGACAACCTGACGTCAGTCAACAAGCGACAGCAGCTGACGCAGAAAAACACTGACTGTGGTATTTGGGCCGGCTGAGGGATACCACAGCAGGGATTAACCCACAGGTGATGACTGCAACAGTGAATACACTTGAACATCTACATTTATGGTAAATGTACACAACTGTACTTTCCCCCTACCATTTCACCTAGCCAAGGGCAATCAGCACAAGTTACCCCAGTGAATGGGCCTGCTCACACAGGACAAGGGAACACTCTTACACCCCCAACTGTCCACACTGAATCTCACACTGTGGGTGGGTGGTAGGGCGTTGATTCCTTTCAGACATGTATAGACAGAGGACATGATCCAGGTTCTGCAGGAGGCCAGAAAACCAACTACCAGAAAATCTTACCTGTCTAATTGGAAGAGATTTTCTTTATGGTGTCAGAAAAACAACTTACAACCACAGAATGCAGAGCCCCCAGTGGTTTTGTCTTACCTGTGTGACCTTATGAAGTCTGGACTATCCTGTTCCTTCATTAAAATTTACCTATCTGCCATTTCAGCATGCCTGCCCTTGGTACCACCTTTAACATCTAGGTTAGAAGTCAAAACTCTTTCTGAGAGGGGCACTACATCTCAGGCCCCCAAAGAAGCCTATTCCGCCTCCTTGGGATCTAAACTTTGTTCTAGAAAAATTGACTCTACCACCCTTTGAACCAGCCAAAGACTGCACCCTCCAACACTGCACTTGGAAGACAATACTCTTTGTGGCCATCACCTCAGCCAGAAGGGTCTCGGAACTCCAGGTCCTTTTGGCAAACCCCACCTTCATTGTCTTCCACAAGGACAGGGCATGTTTGCGGGGGTCTATATTAAAACCCCGAAAGATCTAAACCATGAATGTATGTACATCGACACATAAAGGTCGATGTACATACACAGCGAAACACGTAAACGGCAAAAATCAAAATGCCGAACATGTTTCGTCAGCAAAACGCGCCACACAGGTAACTACAAAATAAAAAAAAAAATTAACACGCTTATGCGGGGGGGGGGCAAGCCCCCCTGCACCCCCCCTTCTTAAATATACCAACTCCGAGACCGCACTACAGTGGGGAAAAGGATATATTTCCTTATCCCCACCACCGCGCTGCTGGCTAGGAAACATGTTCGGCATTTTGATTTTCACCATTTACATGTTTCGCCGTATGTACATCGACCTTTGTGTCGCTGTACATTCACGTTTTAGATCTTTCGGGTTTCTAATATGTAACCATGTTTCTGTACTAAGCCTACCTTCATGCCTAAAGTAATCAATGAACTGTCCTTGAATCAGAGTATCAATCTGCCAACCTTTTTCCCCTCTCCGCAGGACCAGGCAGAGAGGATACTTCATTCCCTAGATGTACACAGACAGCTCTGGTATTTGGCCAAAACCAATTCCTTCCACAAATCTGACAGGCTGTTTCTGTCTTACCACCCAAGAGCTCTGGGTAAACCTGTTTCCAAGCAAACCATATCCTCTTGGATATCTAAAACCAGTTCCTTTTGTTACACTAACCATGCTAGGTCACTTCCAGCCCAGTAAGGACACACTCCACCAGAGCAGTGTCCTCCTCAAGGCATTCATTAAAGGAATTAGACACAGCTGCTATCCTCGAAGCAGCTGCATGGTCCTCCATTCATACATTCACTAGACACTACAAACTGGACATGGCCTTTAGAGCCAGATTTGCCAGAGCCATCCTTCATGGGTTTGAGGAACGTGCTTCAGGTCCACCTCCCCTTTCTTAGGACAGGAGCTTTTGCGCTCTCCCTGATGTCATGATTACAGCAACATATGAACAGAAGGACATAGTATTGTTGTGTAAGAACTTACCCATTACCTTAGATGTCCTTCTCTTCTATATGCTGCTGTATAGTTTCCCACCCAGCCTTCCCCCTCATGCTTGCCTGACTCCTGGTGTATCCACTCCATAGTCTCTGATTCCAACGGCATTCAGTTCTGAAGAAGGTATTTGCTGACTTCCGGTTTATACCCCACATCCGTTTACGACCGACATCCCACGAGAGATGCGCAGGATGTCTTGTGCACCCTAGCGGTAGCATTTAACTTTTGTATAATGGACAGACGTACGAGAGTTCACCAGAGGCAAACTCCCTGATGTCATGAATACAGCAGCATATAGAAGAGAAGGACATCTAAGGTTATGTTCTTGCACAACAATACTTTCACAACCTCAACAATACTTTCACTACCTCTTATATATTGCACAAATCAAACAGTCCCACTAATTCTAAAATCAGGTAGCTAAACCTGCTTCAGCAAATAAACCAAAACATATTAACTTTTTTGTCTTTCCCTTATACATTTGGATCTAAGTATATGGGGTAGTAATGACCAGTTTGCCTTTTGTCTCTTTTAAAGAACCATTGTTGGTTTCTGGGTTGCATTTTTTGCCTTCACAGTAGACATTCTGCAAGAAGTGTGCTTATGGTATAGATGACAAATCCCCCTTTAAAGCACTACCACCCAGATTGTGTTTAAGTGGACATAGTTTGAAATGTTTTGTGACCTTTATAAAAAGTTCAGTGTCATAACTAGAAACAATGGTTTAAAATATCTGGAAATTTGACATGAGATAAAATAAAAGCAATGTAAGGTATGTCACAGTCTAGGTTTGAGGAGCTGTTCAAGGAGGAGGATGATGGTATTCAAAATCTGTAAGTGTCTCACTTTCATCACAGAAAGCTGTGGGAAGATGAAACACCCTCCAGTGATCCTGAATCAGAACACCTAGAAGGGGAATTAAAAAAAAAAAAAAATCCCTTTTATGTATACTGCCAGCTTCTTGATGTTATTACTTTAGAAGTTCTCATCTACTGGCAAACTTAAGTACCTTTTCCGGTTCCATCAAGGAACACAGAATTCTTCATTGAACCGAGGGAACAAATGACTGTCCCATTAGAAAGCTTTCACTGTTATCACCTATGATTCAAGCTTCTCTAATTTTTTATAAAAACTGACTAAGAATATGTAAAGGGATGGCTGGTCAAAATGGCCATGCTCCTTCCTGTACCGTTTTCTGCTAAAACCTTAACATCAAGTTTTTCAGAAGAGATTAGAAGTTTATATGGACAGTAAGATAAGATACTGAGGAAAAAGAGGACTATTTTAAGTCCGTGCTGGAAGCATTCTTTACTAAAGATTAGAATCTCACCTCTGAGACTGAATCTGATGAAAATAATATTTGACTGGGAAGCTAAGTAGGTATCTTCACTCAGATGAAAATAGCTTAAATATATTGAGGCAATTAACCCTAATCTTGGGCTTTTCCTTCTGTTGTAATGATTGACACTATATAGATAACATTTGTATAGCCCCCAGTCTCCAATAAAGTTTAATACATTTTATAAAATCACAGACCACCACCAAGAAATATAGAAGGTTTAAAGGGGGATCTAGGAACAGTGGATCTGATGACAGATCATCTACAGGTTGTTTTATGGATTCTGCCATCAGACAAGTACTAGTTATAATTATAGCAAGAAGACACTTACTTGTTATACCCCAGAGGTCAGGGCTTTGAATTGCCAGAATCATTGTAATAGTACTAGGCAAGCAATCACAAGGACCATAAAATACCTAGCTATATACACCTTTAATTAGGCACAGTTTTAAGTTATTTCTGTCCTTTTGAACACTTAATATTGCTCACCCCCCAGTTTGAACAAGGCCACAGGTGATAACCCTGGCATAAATTTGTATCTACCCATCCAGTCATCAGGTCTTACCTTAAAAGGTAGTTACTTTGTTTGACCTGTAGTCGTAACCTATTTCATAGGCTGGGAATATGTTGAGTTAGGAACCTAACTCCAGTGAGTCTTGTTTATTGGTTGGTGTAGGAGGATGTCCCTAGTGCAGGTGTTTTGCAGACCCACTGGTTTTGCTAAGAAATAGGAGGTCATATAAGACTTGAGTTTTTTTATGGCTCAAAAAGTGGGACAAAGTCACTTCAAAGCAGCTTACAGGCTACTGAGTAGATGGAGAGTTGTGCTAATCTGTTAGGATAGTTAAAAGATTTAAGTCCTTTAATTTTCTTGGCTAGAAATCTTTTGGTCCTTTCCAGTTGAGTGATATGCTTGGATTTGTAGATACCAAACAGGGCATTGTATTCAGTGGCGAGTGTGATGAAGTTAGAGTGCAGTGGTAGGATGACTCCTTAAGATCTTGAGGCTATTTCCTTGGAAATTAACTAGGCCAGGGAGAAGGATTTTGTAACTGTAGTAGAAGCATGATGTTCGAGCAAGAGAGAGTGAGAAAGTTGTCTATATAAGTGCCCAGGTCTGTTATGGCCATGTCTATCACAATTTATAACATATTTTGCAGGAGCAGCTTTTTTGCCAAATGCTACTGTGCTGAACTTTTTGCATTTTAACCAGTTTTGGTACTCCATGTATGTGCATATTCCAGCTTTCAGTGAAGCCATTTAGTATTAGTGGATGAACAGGTAAGTGTCCAACTTGGAGTCATCAGCAAATGTGTCAATCACACTTCTGTGAAATTGGTTTGCTTGTTTGCAAAATAAAAGCCTATTAGGAAAATGCCCAGCACTGATCCCTGTGGTACCCCACTAGTTTCAATTTTGCATTCAGAGAGGGTACCAGCAACTTATACAGCTTGGGATCTGATGGGTAGCCACTTTGCAATCCAGCAGACAATACAAAGATGTACATGGTTTAATTTTCAGTACTGCGGCATGGCTGATAAGAGTTGTAACCTTGGCCCGAATGAGATAAGCAGCATGTACCAACTGATCACTTTCCATAGCGTCTGTAATGTTTTGAAAGAAACAATGTTTTCAGGAGACAAAACCTGCCTTTCACAATACTGAACAGATTATGGTCTAGAGCAATTAAGTGCCTATTTCAACATAATTGAGTTCTGCTGTGACACATTCCATGGCTTTGCATATATGGCTACTGAGTGTATAATTATCCAAGTTCATAGAGGGGCTGCCCTTTTGTAGGGGAGTCGTAGTGGCTGTTCTCCAGGCATTAGGCAGTAAACCCTGTGGACAGACCAAGATTGAACAGTTCTAAGTAGAGTGTAGGATTGTGCATACTTGACACTGACAACAATGCAGCCTGGTATGTTGTCTGGTCATTTAGAAGTATTTTTAGACTTCGGCAGGGCTTCTAAGAGATATTTCAAAGTGATGTAAGAGGAAATTACATTTTCAGGGATTGTAGGGACAGTAATGTGGGTAGGTGTGGTAAAGTTAGCACTAAATGTGTCTGCTGATATACTGGAGATATCTTTGGAATTGCCCAGTTAATGCCTTCCATTAAACCTATTTTCTTCTTCTGAACATTGTCATGTATTCACATTCTCTTTTTTCTGTGTCGTTTGCTCTTTCTTTTTTCTAAATATCCCACCCCTGTTTATTTAATCTCCTGTACAATATTCAGTGCTTCAGTTATACTCTGTTTATAATTTAATTTCCATTTTGCAGTAATTGCTTATTTTGGCAGCTAAAAGCATTAAACTTAGTAAAGCCTTAGTTTATCTTGGCAATTCAGGTCATGTATTCCAGCTCAAAGAATTGATTCCTTAGTTAGACTATCTCTAGTAGAATTGTTAGTTCAATGTAGAACAGGAGCTGCTGTCTACAAAGGGATAATTAGTAGGGCATGTAACATAGAAGAGACTGGGAAGAGAGACTGGAAAGGCAATTACAAAAGAACAATAGGAGGACATCTTTATGACTCCAGCGTATCCAGCAAAGTCCAGAAGGTTTTGTATTTTTGCTTGTAATTGTTTACATAGATATTTTTATACCCCAAGCAGACTTCTGAGATTTATTTTTGTCAGTTGTGTAAGCACTGGAGGTGTCATGGCAAAGAGAGGGAGAGATAACTGAGAATTTTTGGGAGGTGTAATGAATTGGCAGAATTTGACAGAAATGGGGGACCAAATAGTTGTAACTAATGAAATGATTCTTTTAAGTTGAGGCGTAGAATATGAATTGCCAAGACATAGTGAGACCTCTATAATAGAGTCTCCGGCCGACATGGAGATCCTCCAGAAGGGCCTAAATGAGACTGATGCATGGTGTCAAAGCCATGGTCTCAAGCTAAATGCAAAAAAATGCATAGTAATCCCCTTTGGAAAAAACAGAGTACCTGCAAACTACAACATAGGAGGTAATCCCCTGAAATCTGAAGAAGAAATAAGGGATCTAGGGACCCAAATAGATAGCTTTCCTTTGATAACCATGTTGCCAAAGTGGTTAGAAAATCCTTCTATGTGACCCATCTGATCATGAAAGGGTTCGCATCAAGATCTAAGGATGTAATGTTGCCCCTTTACTCTTCCCTCATCAGACCCATTATTGAGTACAATGCACCAATTGGAATGTACCTGCTAGACATCTCCAGCAGCTGGAGAGACCACAGAGGTACCTAACCAAGAGGATTACTGGCCTCAAACAGTTGCCCTATGCAGCACAATTGAAAAAGCTAAGACTGTTCTCTGTTGCATACCGCTTTCTCAGAGGCTATCTCTGTCCAACGTACAGAGCCATGTCCAACCCAGATTTGTTGAACATGCTCCATCTTAGCAAAACCAAATCTACTCAAACTACACGCTTTAGGGATATAAACCTCAACACAACAATGAATAGAACATGCTGGAGGGATAGATTCCCTTCGCAGAGACTTCCCTTACTATGAAACAGGGTCCCGATCTACATAAGACAGAGCCCCTCACTATCACTCTTCAAGAGGAACCTTGATGAGTGGATGGGTAACAGAAAGTTCACACCAGGGATCACACCCAACAGCACTACTAGATAGGGGCCAAAGGTACTAGCTGCTAGTACAAGGGTCTAGGGAACTACTAAAGGGGTGGTGAAAACCGCACAACGTGGCTGGGCTAATATATGCCTTTGGGCAGATAGCCCAGTACCAACCTATGAACCTATACAGTATACTCACAGTCTGTCGGTCAGCTTTTCTGTAGCAGAGTTTCTTCTCTTTAGTCAGATAAGGCCCTCACTGGGGATTTTCTTTTTTTAAGTTAATGTTTGAAAAGGTTAACAGTTGCTTGAAGTGTGGAAAGCAAATCCCACATAAAGATTTTTGTTATGTTTGGAGCCTCAGCATAATGTCTCTAATTGTCCTGATTGCACTAAATTCTGAGCATCAACCCTTAAACACAGGGCCAAAGTTCTATCCACTCATATGAAGCCCTCAGTTTTGGTTCCCTTTGCAGCTTTGTAGTCCCCAGCTTTTGCCAACATTATTCCAAAAAAATGCAAAAGAAAAGACACTGAAGATACAGCCGATGTCTCACTCACGCTACAAAGTCTACCAACGGCTAGGGTGAGATGCCTTCACAGCCCCCTGGTCCAACAACGTCTAGGCCCGAACCTTCTGGCATGACCCCTCAGGAGACCACCATGGTTCCATGCTTACCGTTCACTTCTTCCACATCAGCATCGGTTGGGTCTGAGGTTGCTCTGTAGGCCCCAGCTTCTGACGTTCGTGTAGCAGGTACTAAGGCAGACTCCTTCTCTTTCTCAGTCTTTGAAACCCATTCACTGTCTCAGTTAGCAGACCATGTCTTCTGGTTTCTTTGACAAAATGGATGTTTAAACCGATAAGAATAGTCAGCATTCCTACTTCATCTACTCAGCCCTCTGTCACTTCAGCTCAAGCTGAAGACCTCTTAAAAATCACCTAGGAGTTTCATGGCCTTCGTGAAATTTAAGGAACCCAGCAGCACTCAGACCATTTTCCCTGAAGCCTCTCCATCCAAGAGACTTAGCCAGGTGGCCTTTCAAGAAGATTAACAATTTGTAGACTCTCAGGACGAAGAGGACTTATCCTACTCTGAGCACTTCCCAAATCAACCTTATCTGAATTCAGGCTCAGATGATACCCTCTTGTCTGCTTCTCCCCAGTGGACCTCTCTTTCAAGGCTACCCTTCCTAAAAGGAAGGAGGCTTTCAACTGGGAAAGCAAACAATTCTCACAAGTTTAGGCTCGCTACAAGGAATTAATGACTTTACCTACACCTAGATCACTAGCTACCCCCCCCCCCCCGTGCATGTAGTGCTTGATGGCATTTTCAAAGATCCTTCTCTATACCCAGATGTTTACCACCTGTTCCCATTAAGCCTGACAAGTTTTACTTAGTACTTGACTCACACAATCACCGTTAATGAAAATCCTAAAGCAGAGCCCTCAGTAGTTTCTACTGAATCCTCTAAGGGGATGACAAAGAGTATATATTGACAGGGAATGCAGACTTTTAGAAAGGTTTGGCAAAAAGGCATATACCATGCCATTTCCTCATGCTTAAGTTCTTAGAATCCTTTCAGGACGAAATTATTACTAAGGCAGAGACTGTTTCTGACAAAACCTTGCCTAAGGAAATTCAGGAGATAGCTAGAGCAGCTGTACAGGTTTCAAGACACTCCTTAAAAAGAGCAGCTGCCTCTGACTCTCGCAGACATGCATGGCTCAGGACTCAGCTACTCTCAGACCAAGTCAAGGCAGAGCTAATGGATGCTCCTGTAGGCATGGTGTTCCTGTTCAGAGCCTCAGCTGAAAAGGTGTTTGAAAAGCTGGACAAAAAAGAAAAACAAATTAAAATAGTGAAAGACCTTTGTCACCTACATGGGTGTAATAGGAACTGCCCTTCCAAGCCTTGACCTTTCCCACATAGACGGGAGAAGTGGAAGCCTCTTCATGCTAACAAAGCCAGATAATCCAGAAAGTGGCAACCTGAACAAACACGGAGACCAGGGTGCTGCAAAGAGCCCACAAAGCCCAGAGATATAAACTGTGACTATGCTCGGCCCCTGAACCCTCTACTACTACCCACTGGTAAGAAGACTGTCCTAGTGCCTACAGAAATGAAAAACCATTACCAAGGACTTGTGTCCTTCAAATCATAGAAAGAGCTACTCATTTCAGTTCAGAGAAAGTCCCCATTTCATAGGCATACCAAATAGCAGGAGAGTCTAGGAAAAGATTTTTATTAAAGGATTTTTCTAGTCCCAAGAAAAGAAGGCACCTGGAGGCCTGTCTTGGACCTGTCAGGGCAAAACGGATTCCTTTATGTTCCAAAATTTGAAATTCTAACCCTACAAATGTTACTCCCCATGGTCTTCAAGGAATCATGCATGGTTATCGTAGCCATAAAGGATGCTTACTTTTTGTGTCCCTATTGCACACTACCACATAAAGTACCTGCATTTTGAAGCAGCAGGCTTGCACTTCCAGTTCTGTGTTTAACTTCTGGTCTGTCTACTGCTCCAAGAGTTTTCACCAAGGGCTTATCTCCACTGATGGCCCAGTGTTGAACTCTAGGGGGTTCACATTTACCCTTACTTGGAAGACTGTCTCATCCAGGGAAAATTCACAGAACAAACTCTTAATGCTTTACAGGTCTCAGTAGACAGCTTCCAAAAAATAAGTCTGACCCTAAATCTCCAGAAGTCATTCTACAGACAGGCATCTTTCCAGACGAACTGCATAGTCAACTTTTTGCCAAAGCAACAAATCTCAGCAAAAGAGTTTCTCAGGATCTGAGGGTACATGGCTTATTGTACACCCATGATTCTCCTTGCAAAACTACACATGAGAAAGCTGCAATATAACTATTGGGAACAGCATTCTCAGCCCCTGAAAACACTCCTGTCCTTCCTTACATGTAGCTGCTATGGTGGAAAAACACCAATTTACAGAATCCATGCACAAGCTTTTCTTTGCCAGAGGCAGATAAGACCATCACTACAGACAGTTCAGACATAGCCTATGGGGGCTCACCTGGAGACCATGAAGATACAGAACATCTGGACCCCAGATCAGAGGAATTTAGATGTCAGCCAAAAAGAGTTGTTAGCTACCTACCTAGCCATGAAAGTCTTTCAACATAGTCTAACACCAGTCACTTTACAGATTTGGACAGACATCACCATAGTCGTGGTACATAAACAAAGGGACATCCTTTCCTACCCCTTGTGCAGTCTTGTTATGAAGATTTGGCTGTTAGCCTAAGACCTGAAACTGAATCTTATAGCATCCTACATTCTGGAACAGTGTGATACCCTGGCAGACTCCTTAAGCAGAGATCTTCTGGACCTCAATGAATGGATGCTGAAGAGGGGAACTTTCCTGGACTTAACTTATCAGTAGGGGTATTCTGTCAATAGGTCTTTTTGCCTCCCACCAAAATGGACCGCTTCAGGGGTTCTGTTTCAGAACTCAGCAAGCAAGGACATAGAAAATAGATGCATTTTCATTTAAATGAACTGGCCTGTGTATGTATGCCTTTCCACCCTTACCCCTGATTCCCAGGGTACTGATAAAGGTCAGGACAGACATGCCAAACATGATTCTCGTTGACCCATACTGACCAAAACAGAAGTAGTTTTCCCTCCTTTTGATCCTCACTGAAGAGATTCCACCCTCTTCCACAGGACATAGATCACCTCAACCAGGTTAGGGGCTCAGTATTCCATCCTCCCCTGGCCACACTAACAGCCTGGAGGATTGGGTTTTAACACCAAAAAGTGTCAACTACCTCTTTGAGGTGTTTGTCATCCTTAAGGAGGCAAGGAACCCCACCACCAGAAAATCATACAGAGCAAAGTAGAACAGATTTTCCATCGGGTGCCACAGCAACACCACCAGTTCTCTTCAGGCAGAAGTCAGTTCAATCCTGCAATACCTTTTGAGTATGTTCAGCCAGGGCCTTTCTTATTCTAGCATTAAGGTGCAGGCTTCTGCCATCTCAACTTGCCTACCCCATTCCTCTCCCATTTACCCCGCCCCCACCTGAAGCTATTTCTAAAAGGGGTCATTCACCTGAGACCACTTAGAAGAAGCCCAGTTCCTGTCAAGGATCACAATTACTTGCTTAAGAAAAACTCACCCTGCCTCCCTTTGAACTGTTAAAGATGCTTACTTGGAGTGCCACCTTACAAATTGCCATCATTTCAACAAGGATGGTCTCTAAGTTATATGCAAAGAGCCTTTAACGGTCTTTTATAGGGACAGGATAACCCTTAGAATTAAACCATCTTTCATGACTAAGGTGGTATCAGAACTTTCTCTGAACCAGGCTATCCACCTGCTAGTGTTCTTTCCAAACCCTCATAGCAAAGCAGAGCAAAATCTTCAGTCCCTGGATGCACACAGACAAATCAGGTAGTATTTGGTACAAAAATAAGTAGACCAGAGCAACTGTTGGTGACTTTCACAGAGGGAAAAGAGGACAAACCTGTCTTCAAACAAACCATATCCATATGGATAGCCAGTTGCATTTGGTTCAGTTATTTACCATGAAAAAAACTCATCTGATATTGTTAATCCTCGTTCATTCCTTACGTATGGGTATCAGTTCCGACCTCGGAACCGAGCAGGTCATTTTCCAAGCTCGCGTCAACTTCAAACTCTCGAGCTAAACTCTTACCCAGAATTCCCCTCTCCTTGTTACCTCAGATTTCGTTTGCCGCATTGCCATCCAGTTGTGTCAAGCTACTTCTCTTGAGCTAAGTACAGTCAATTGTTGTTTAATTGCTTTACAAATTACTTTTCTGTCAGAAAAGTTGGTATTTTATTGTCTCTTGCCCTATCGCATCTTGCGGTCATAATTTCCTCAGGTTTTTTCTGTCCTTTACTTACCCTTTTTACCAGGAGGTAATTTCTCCTTACCATCGTTGGTAATCCCTTTCCTTTTCTCTTTCATACCTTCAGGTATTCTCTTGTACTATTGTTGGTACTTTTTGTTTTGTTAATATGGCAGATAAAAAGAGTAGTCCAGGGTTTAAGCGGTGTTCTGATTGTGGACACAAACTGCCTACTTCTGATGCACACTCTTTGTGTTTATTGTTTGGGAGGTTCCCATTTATCTGTTGAACCTCCTTGTACTATTTGTGAGAACTTTTCTAATAGAACTTTGTTAGAAAGGAAAAACAAGCTGATACTGAAGGGACTTCTAAAATCTCCCTTTTCAGAGGCTATGTCTGGGTCAGAGGTCTCAACCCCTCCTAAAGCCCATAAGAAAATGGATGTTTCTACCAAGGCTATATC
The DNA here is from genome assembly GCF_019279795.1 of Protopterus annectens. Taxonomy (NCBI): domain Eukaryota; kingdom Metazoa; phylum Chordata; order Ceratodontiformes; family Protopteridae; genus Protopterus; species Protopterus annectens. The sequence continues at coordinate 493,779,584 of NC_056728.1, read as the reverse complement.
CTTGCCTTCGTCCCCGGCTGGGGACTCTCACCAGCCAAAACCTAAAAAGGCTAAAATTTCGGCTCCGGAGCTCTCTCATTCAGCCCCAGTGCTTTCAGTGCCCAGACCTTTGGCACCGAGGCCTTCGGCTCCATTAGTGATATCAGCTCCATCCTCTCCTGCAGTCTTCTACATATCGGCACTGAGGGGCTCCTCGGTTTAAACCATTACCACTGTATCGGCACCGACCGTTCAGTCGGCACAGACCTTGACTGGGTCGGCTCCGAGATCTTCCTTGGAACCGAGGCCTTTATTGTTGGCTTCAGTTTTGTCGGTTTCGCCTTCCGCACCGACAACCACTTCAGCACCGATCCCTGTGTCGGTGCAGACAATGACTTCGGCACCGATTACTTCTTCAGTGCAGACAATACTAGTTCAGTCTTTCTCAGCACCATTGTCCTCGGTGCAGTCAGATGAGATGGGCACCGAGTCTGCCTCTTTTGTGGACAGGCCTGTTTCTCCCTCAGTGTCTGTGAGGTCCATTAGAAGTCTGTCTGAACATGATGTGTTGCGTCTTGTGGACCAGGCATTCTTGGCCAGAGGTATTCCACCCCCCAGGAACTATCCTTCCTTGTGAGGTGATCACCCATCTCTAAAGACACCTTCTTATTCTCCTCCTTCATTGCCTTTGAAGTCCATGGATATAGTACAGTCTTCCCCTTCTACGGTTCACTTTATGGATCTCACTAAGGAACCACAGTTGCCTTTGTGGCAGGAAAGTTTTGCTACGACCCAGGATGTCAGCTGTGACACACACAGCTTGCTGCTCCACAGCCATCCAGGAAGTCGGCAGGCTGAACCACTTAGGGGAGAAGTGCTCCCTGTCCTAGACATGCACTCCTCTCCGGGTGGACCAGCCTTCCAACTGATGGAGAAGGCTTTCGCTGCTGCTGGCAATACAGGACTGTCTATACCTCCGCCCTCCTCTGGTACACTGGTTTCACAAGTCACACCTTGCGGACACTGGGTGCAAGGGCCTCAGGACATATTCCCTCAGGAATCCCCTTTTCCGTTGTCTTCCCCAACTTCTCCCGCTGAGGAGGTCCACCGGAAAAGTTTGTGTAAGAGGAAGCACATGGACTCCACAGAGGAGTCCCTCACCGAAGATGCAGATTTCAGTGAGAGGGAAGGCTCCCCTCGGTCACCCTCTGAGGTATCCTTTGGTGATATTATCGAAATCCTGAAACAGAGTGGTGACTGGCAGCCCTCTAATCCAACCCCTGAGGAATCTGTGTTCCTGCAGGCTTTTCGCACCTGGCCCCCTACCTCCTGGGTTACTCCACCTGCCGATGAACTTGTCAAGTTCATCGTGCAGCATGCTTGGAAGGCCCTTGATGCTGTTGAAGCTATTCCCTGGAGGCCAGATAAGATCTTGTCCCCTCCTGCTTTGGATCCCCATTGGTCCAAAGGTCTTCCTGTAGATGCTTTGGTGGTGGCGGCTGCAACAAAAAAGGATCTGACAGAAGAAGAAATCCAGACTGTCCATCCGCCTAACAGAGAGTCTCAGGCCCTGGACAGAAAAGGGAAGTGCACCTTTGCTATCAGGTCCCTGAATTGTATGGCACATTTTACCAGGCTTCAAAGGGATCTGGTTTCTGTGCTCTCTGAAACCTTGGCTGGTGCAGCGTCTGATGAGGTCCATGACAAAGTGGCCTCTCAGCTGGCCACCATTGAGTCTATATCTAACTCCTCTATGCGATTGATATCTCGCGCATCAGAAGGAGCAGCTAGAGTGGCGGGTTCAGCTGCAGTCTTGAGACAACATGCCTGAATGTGCTTGTGCAACTTCTCGGAACCTTTTAAGGCTTCCTTTCTTAATGCCTGCATTGAGCCCTCCTCCTTGTTTGGGCCCAAAGTTAAAAGCACACTGGCCAGATGTGAACAAGGTGGTAAGACCCTTTCTGCCATAGGTGTCTGTTATTCTTCCTTTCAACGTGCTTTCTCCCAAAACCAAAAGAGTGGGAAGATATGGTTCAAGGAATCTCAGGGTCCTTTCCGTGACACACAGGCCCCGAGTTCTCCCCCAGAGGCAGAGGGGAAAACTCACAGGGCAGACACTCCTTTCGAGGCAGAGGGGGACCAGGGTTCCAGGGATTCTTTCCCTGGTCACTCCTACCAGCGCTCCTGAAGAGCGGCCCAACTCCTTTCCTCTGGAGGTGGTTGGGGGACGTTTCTCCTTGTACCCTTCTGCCTGGCTAACCATCACCACCGATTCTTGGGTACAAAGGATCATAACCAGAGGTTATCATATCCCCTTTGACCTTTGTCTCATCCCTTCAAAAAATCTTCCCGACGTTCAACCCAGTCAAAGGGAAGAAGCAGCACTAGAGATAGAAAAGCTACTAAGAAAGAGTCATCCAAATAGTCCCTCCAGACCAGATAGGATCCGGATTCAAGTCAAGACTATTTTTGGTGCCAAAGAAAACCGGGGACTGGAGAAAAATTTTGGATATCAGTGTGTTGAACAAATTTGTGAGTTCAAAAATTCAGGATGGTCACTATACAGTCTATCCTCCCGCTTTTGGAAAAAGATGATTGGATGTGCTGTATAGATCTTCAAGATGCGTACTACCACATAAAAGTGGACAGGCCATCAAGATTTCTGCGCTTCCCTGCGAGAACCAGTCACTACCAGTTCAGAGTACTGCTCTTCGGACTCTCTACAGCCCCCAGAGTGTTCACAAAGTGCATGGCAGTTGTCACAGCTCACTTGCAGCTTCAAGGATTCCAGGTGTTTCCATACCTAGACGACTGGCTCATTTCCGCCCCCACCAGACATCTATTGGAAAAAGCCCTGGCATACTCTCTCCCCACTGCTCAAAGGCTAGGCATAACTTTAAACTGGCAGAAATCCAATCTCACCCTTCTCAGTCGACAGAATTTATAGGGGTTATCTTGGACACAAAAACCTGCAGAGCTGCTATCTCAGAGCACAGAATTTTAAGGATAAAGCAACAACTAATTCCAATCCTTTCAAAGGAAAAATCCATGGCTCGCTCAATTCTCCAGCTGCTGGGTTCCATGGCAGCCTCCATCACCATTGTTCCCCTGGCCAGGTTTCACATGAGGCTTCTACAATGGCTACTGCTCACCCAATGGTATCCTTTTCAGCATCCTCTTTCAGCCATGATTCGAGTAACCCACAGGTGCAAACAGGATTTAAATTGGTGGATGACACACAATCTCTCTCAGTGGTCTCGCCCCTTTTCCCCCCAGCAACCCAAGGCCACAGTGACCACGGATGCCTCCCTGATGGGGTGGGGGTGGGGGGCTATGTAAGGGACAGACAGTCCATGGCACTTGGTCCCAACTGGAGGCCCATCTGCATATAAATGTTCTAGAGCTGAGGGCAGTGCTTCTGGCTTTGCAAGCATTCCATCCCCTGCTGCCATCTGGGACAATTGCGATTCAATCAGACAACATTGGTCTGGTACATCAACAAGCAAGGTGGAACCATATCATACCCTGTATATCGAGAGGCCATGAGGATATGGCAATGGGCGATGGCTACCAACCGTTTTCTTCTAGCAACGCACATTCCCGGGAGTTCCAACGTGATAGCAGACAGACTCAGCAGGTGCATTCCTTCAACCTCACGAGTGGTCCCTGAATCCCTTGATAACGGTGGAGATCTTCCACCGCTGGGGCCGTCCTTGCTGCAACCTCTTTGCATCCCCAACCAACTACAAATACAGCAACTACTTCGCCCTGATTCCTCCTCCGGGACAGTCACCCAGGGACGCTCTAGTCCACAGTTGGCCCTCGGGTCTTCTCTATGCATTTCCACCCTTTCCTCTCATTCCCCAGTTTCTGAAGAAAGCCCGGCGGTTGAAGAGCAAGGTAATCCTCATAGCACTGTATTGGCCACGACAGATTTGATTCCCATTCCTTTGGCCTCACCTACTAAATCGACCATGGATCCTCCATCCAATCCCGGAGTTGATTTCACACCCACAGAACCTAATTCATCCCAATCTGAACAGCCTGAAGCTAACGGCTTGGCTACTCCAATTCCCTTGATTGCCAGGCAGAATGATCTTTCTTTACCAGTACATGATATTCTCATTGCTTCTCATAAGTCTTCCACTAGAATTACTTATCTGAGCAAGTGGAAAAGATTTACCTGTTGGCTGAAAGATAAACAAGTAGACCCCTTTTCAGCACCAGTGTCAATAATACTAGACTATCTGGCCGACCTGTTTCAATTGTGTCTATCGGCCTCTACCATTAGAGTTCATTTGGCTGCAATTTCTAATTTTCATGAGAGTGTCCAAGATTCCTCTCGTATGTATCCTTTAAATTTCTAGTCTCCCACCAGGACACAAGTGCTCCTCAGCAATTACATTCTGCTTGCCAGCACACTCAAGCAAATCTGCAGTCTGCAGGTACCACTCCAGCCATACAGTATAAGAAGGAATCCGTACTGCAAACTAAACAAGGATATACATTTTGTGCCTCAAGAGCAGGAGCACACTCAAGCAAATCTGCAGTCTGCGGCTACCACTCCAGCTGTACAGTATAAGAAGGAATCAGTACTGCAAACTAAACAAGGATATACATTTTGAGCCTCGAGCAGGAGCACACTCAAGCAAATCTGCAGTCTGCGGCTACCACTCCAGCCATACAGTATAAGAAGGAATCAGTACTGCAAACTAAACAAGGATATACATTTTGAGCCTCGAGAGCAGGCTCAGTCCACCCAGGCATTCTATTTCTATGTTTTATGAGAGTGAAGCTATTACATTAGCAATATTTCTTAGTAGTTCTCAGCTTGCTAATAAAACTGACTGTTGTAGCCTTGTGTCCCCCCCCCCCCCGCTAGTACAGTAATCCTAACTGTCCAATAGACATTATACATTTAATTCACATCTCTGTGACTAAATTAACCATCAAGCAGCCCTCTCAGTGCTTTCTGCCTTAGTTTGTATCACGTGGAGGCCCACCTGTTTATTTGCATCTCTATACATTCCCCTTCATTGCTAATGTATCTCCCTACTCTAATCTGTGCACAACCTGGTTACTAATCAGCAAGTCAATGTGATGACACACTCCCAACCTTAATACACTTTGCTGTCTCTTCTCTCCTTCACTTTACAGGTAGTTTGAATTATTACTTACCCCCTCTGAGGCCTTCACTGGTTTCCACTGATTGCCTCTCTAGTTTCTTTGCATTCCACCTGGTTTACACCCCTTGTGCTATCTCCCTCCCCCAATACAAAGTCTATATTAGACTTCTGCTGAGCATGGAGCCATCTTTAAATTTCTAGTCTCCCACCAGGACACAAGTGCTCCTCAGCAATTACATTTTGCTTGCCAGTAAGCCATTAGACCTCAGGAATTTGTTTTAAAAGTGTTCAGATTTGTAAAGTAATACTTAACATTTTCTTTTGTCATGGTTGGCTCTGCCCTGCTCCGTTCGCCCTCGCTAACGCTCGGGCTCTCTCCGCTGCCCTGCCCCCTATTCCCTCCTGACCCCACTACCTCCACATTTGTAGTAATCACAGACACACCCACAGCTCACCCTCACATCACCTCCACCAATCACAGCTCCTCAAGTCATAATCACATTATACCACAACAACTTGCTCCACACAAAATACTCCCAATCACTCTCATTCCCACTAGGCATTTTTTATATCACCCACACTACTTCCCCATCCACATATAGTGCTACCTTATAATTCCTATTCAGACCCCCCACCTAGAAACAACTTAAACTTTATAACCATGACTATCACGCAACTAAGTCTAGTCTGTCTTCTCATAATTCTTTACAACACCACAAGTTATCACTCTAGCAATCCCTAAACTTAGTAGCACAACAATGCATTATGCACTCTCTTATACAGACATCACACATTATAATAATATCTGCCCACAGTTATTCAAGAACTACATAACGGACCAATTCAGGACTAAACACATATGCTCTCATTTCTACTCCAAAAAAACACAATACTTTCTCACACTCCTCACCAAACTCCAACATCATCTGTATAACCATTTTAACTCCAGGCTCACCATAAGTGGGGATATCCACCCCAACCCAGGCCCAAATCCATCATGTCCAACTCAAACTGCTCCAACACAAATGTCAGAACGTAACATCCCCACTTTCTTCATCCCTGGGCAAATCAACAACAGCAGCAAAACCAACCATCTTTTAATGCTAAATATTAATATTAGAAGTATCAAAAATAAAATACCTGAACTCCAGGCCACAATAGCACACTACTCCCCAGACATAGTTGCTTTAACAGAAACCTGGCTAAATAAAAACATAGCTAACTCAGAAGTTCTCCCTACTGACTACAATATCATTAGACAAGACAGACCACTTCGTAAAGGGGATGGAACTGCCTTACTGTACAAGTCAAACTTAAATGTTCGTCAATTACCAAACTCCTATCCCTCCCCCAATAATTGGGACATACTTATCTCACAACTTCAACTTCACCCTAAAAAGGTCATCACCACAATTGTGATCTACATTCCACCTGGAAATACACCTGCTAGCCTTGAAGATTCTTATCCTGGTGTTCTTCCACATACTCACAAGAAACCCTTATTCTGGGGGACTTCAACCTCGATTGATTCACCTGTATATCAGAACCATCAAGTAATCTAATAAATTTCCATGGCTACCAGCAGCTAGTTCATATTCCAACTAGATGTGATAAAAAATCTAAAAGGGAATCCATCCTTGACTGGGTCCTAACTAACAACCACACATTGTACCCTCATACAGGCAGTCTCCCAGACACTTTAAGTTACCACAACATAATATACTTTATACGTAGTAGAACAAGCATACGCAAAACAACTAACAATATATCCACTAGAAACACAAAAAAAGTCTCTCCTGAGGTCCTCAACACTTTACTCTGTAACTGTGACTGGACCCCCCTAAAAACCCTCCCACTTGACCAGGCTGTAGCATATTTCAGCAAAACATTTCTGCAACACCTAGACACTGTCGCTCCATTGCGCAAAATCAAGGTTAGAACCTCTATAAACCCCTGGCTCAGTAAAGAAACCAAACAAATCCTCAAGTCCAGAGACACTGCCTGGCTTTACTATCTAAAAAACAAAGAAACAAAAAGCCTAAGTACCAAGAACTGCGCAACCATGCAAAAAATGCATTAGGCTGGACAAAAAATCCTACTACACAACATTACAAACTAAATACCAACACAACCCCCAAAAATTTTGGAAAAATGTAAACCAGCTACTAAAATCCACCCTAAAGCCTACCCCCAAACCAACCACCCCTGACACTAAAGTTCCCATCGAAACACAATTCAACTCCCACTTTGTGAACTCAATTCTATCCTTAGTATCACAGGACAGTTCATTCCTCACTATCCCCCCAACACAGATAACACTAATACAAGCTTTACTCTCAAAACGGTTTCCACCACTTCAATCAAAAGCATGCTCTCCAAACTAAAAACCTCATCAACAGCAGCCAACCTACTCCCAGCTATTTCTTGAAACTCACAGCAGATGCTATTGCTATCCCAGTCTCCACTCTCATAAACAGATCAATTGTTGAAAACTATGTGCCCAAACTCTGGAAAATATCCTATGTTACACCCATACATAAAGGCAGGACCTCCACTGAACTTAATAACTACAGACCCATTGCTTTACTCTCCCCCTGGCCAAAATCCTAGAAAAATGCATCCATACCCAGGTGCTAAACTATCTCCTGGACACCAACATCCTGTCACCTACTCAGCATAGTTTCAGACCTGCCCATAGTACCACTACAGCCCTCCTCTGCTTCACAGACACAGTAAACCATCTCAGAAATGAAGGCCTGCAAGTGTCATCTCTTTTTTTGGATATGTCCAAAGCATTTGACACAGTCTCACACCAAATCCTGCTAAACAAACTAAACCAATATCATCTGTCAAATTCCACTCTTACCTGGTTCCAAAGCTACTTAAGTGACAGGTACCAAGCTGTGAAATGGGAAAATTCTCTCTCTCCTCAGCTGCCCATAACTATAGGAGTCCCACAGGGTTCTGTCTTAGGACCACTACTATTCAGTCTTCACAAATGACCTCCATACCTCCACACAGCATGCATCTATAATTCAGTATGCAGATGACACTACCTTAATCTGTGTTGCACAAAACATTCCCACCCTCCTGCAAACAACTCAACTAGCATTCTCTGACGTTGAAAACCTTACCAAAGCCCAACTTATCCTCAATCCAAAGAAAACTCAGCTTATGATTATAACCAGTTCTAACAAAAACACTAAGTCAGTTCACTATCTACTCCACTAATGCTACTCCAATTGCTCCAGTGGCACAGGCTAAGCTATTGGAAATAACCGTAGACTCCCACCTAAAATTTGATAGTCATCTCAACTTAACTATTAAAAAAGTACATGCCAAATTGGGGTCGCTCTACCATATCAAACCATTTCTTACCAACAACACAATATCAGCCATTGCTCGCTCCCAACTTCTAGCCACCCTACTCTATGCATCTCCCATTCTGACTAATCTCAACAAAACTGAACTAAGCAAAATGGAAGCCTGCTATAACAGAATTGCCCGCTTTGCTGCAAATTGCTCATATAGAACTCATCACTGTACTGCTTTGAGACAGCTCCACTGGCTTGAACTGCCCAACCTCCTAACCTACAATCAGTTCTGCCTCTGTCATTCTATCTATTACCTCCCCAATAAGTGTCCTGCCCCCAAAAACCTAGTATGACATTACTCAGCCAAAAGGCCTCTTAGATCATCAAGCAAACTACTACTAGAAGTCACCAACAGCTACAATACCTTTGGAGATGCACTATATAGTAGTTCAGTGGCTACAAAATGGAACTCTGTCTCTACAAGCATTCAAAACATATCATCCAAAGCCTCCTTTAAAGAGCTCATCAGGCAACATCTCAAGGAAAGTTGGCAGTGCCATGATTGCTCCCCAGGCTAGTGAAAGTGGATAACGCATACATACAAAATCTAGAGCACTTTAATAGTTTTCAGTCTTACTCACAAACACTGGCTAATCTAAAATGTATGTACTGTACCTGTGTACTATGTATGTATTCTACCTATGTTCCAAATTTCAGCTGTACACCACAAATCTATTAATTACCTTTATTTTTAAAATTAATATTTTTTTGTTTCTCTCCACTGTAACTGTTTGTGCCGCATACCACTGTAAAAACATGTTTCCTGTAATTTGTGTGTATACTGATCATGTCTAAAAACTAAATGTGTCTGTAATTTTTCTGTGTGGAGCTTTTCTCCCCGGGCTTCTGCTGAAAAAGGGCCTTTTCGAATCAGTCAGACACCCCCGGTTAACAAATGTAAAATAAATAAATGTCCCATAATTTGTGCAAGACCTTCATAAAAGGTGTGAATCATCTGAAGCCCCCTTTTAGAGAACCTATTCAACCATGGGATTTATCATTAGTTCTACAAGCTCTGACAATGGCACCTTTTGAACTAGCCTCTTCTTGCGACCTCAAGTATTTGTGATGGAAAACCTTGTTTTTGGTCGCTATTACTTCTGCCAGACGTATTTCTGGACTTCAAGCTTTATGTATCAAAAGTCCATACTTGATTTTTCATAAAGATAGTGTCTCTGAGAACTAATCCGTCATTTCTGCCTAAAGTGATTTCTGAAATGTCCATTAATCAAGCCATTGAATTGCCAGTTTTCTTTCCCAACCATTCAAATAGAAGAGAGTATTGCCTACATACCCTTGATATACACAGGCAAATCTGTTTTTACCTAAACAGGACTAAACCCTTTCGTAAATCTGACCAGTTATTTTTGGCCTTTTCTGGGTCTAGATTAGAATCGGCTGTTGCTAAGGTCACATTAGCTAGATGGTTGAAGGACTGTGTGACCTTTATTTACACACAACGTAATATGTCGTTGCCTACTACCATGAAAGCTCATTCAACAAGGTCAGTGGCAACTTCTGCTGCCTTCCATGCCAGAGCTTCTTTACATGATATCTGTGCAGCTGCAACTTGGGCTATGCCTCATACCTTCATCAATAATTACAAATTGGATTTGGCCTTCAGGGGAAGAGCATCTTTCGGTTCTATGGTGCTCAGGAATATCCTTCCATGAGAGCCTCCCAGGAATAGAGTAGCTGGTGACTCTGTCCCATATGTAAGGAATGAACGAGGATTAACAATATCAGATAAAGAAGTTCTGTCTTACCATAACGTTCCATCTGTATTGTTGATCCTCGTTCAGTCATTACGACCCTCCCTCCTTCCCCCTCCTGTGGTTTCTAGTGGATCTCACCATCCAGTTCTCGTAGGTTATTTGACCAGAGGTAACCTCTACCTTCTTTAGCTTGCAGACTCAATCTGAGGTAACAGGGAGAGGGGAATTGTGGGTAAGAGTTTAGCTCAAGAGTTTGAAGCTGACGCGAGCTTGGAAAATGGCCGGCTCGGTTCCGAGGTCGGAACCGATACCCATTGTAATGACTGAATGAGGATCAACAATACAGATGGAACGTTATGGTAAGACATAACTTCTTTTTCCTGGTCATGTCAAAGGCCATTCCACCAGGTAAAGGACAACTACCACTGCCTTCCTCAAAGGAGTTCCTATACAGGCCATCCTTAAAGCTGTTACCTAAAACTCAGTGCAGACCCTAACAAAACACTACCATTGGCCAGGGGTGTCCAACCTTTTGGCTTGCTGGGGCCACATTGAGTGAACAGAAATGGTCTTGGGGCCGCATATAAAATATATCATATAGTTAACTCTTTTTTTGCTCAGAAAGACCACAGTTGACCTCCTGGCTGTACTGTAGGTGCATTTGAACAATGAATAAATGCCTAATATTTGCTTTAAAATTCTAATTCTAATTCTGTAATCTAACAGTTAACTCTAACATCTTGGTTAATATATCTGTATATATATATATATATATATATATATATATATATATATATATATATTTTTTTTTTTTTTTTACAAATAAACAGATATTCACTACAGCACTAGTAGCATTTCTCACTGGGAAAGCCATTCCAGCAGTCCAACTACATAAAATGTCAACATCAGCAGTCCTACAATACTATAATCCACAAACATAACCCAACAAATTTGCAATAAAGTAAGTAATTCACATTACTGACTTAATAAAACAATTCTGAATAAGCTAGAAGAGGGTCTCACCCAAACAAATAACTGGTGCCAGAAATATGGCCTCAAGATAAATGCCAAAAAATGTATCATCATCCTCTTTGAGAAGAGTGATGTCCCCACAAATTATCACATTAATAACAATGTTGTAAGCATGCAATAAGTCGTATGGTACTTGGGCACCCAGATTGATAGAAACCTGACTTTTGACCAACACGTTGTCTCTGTTGTAAGGAAAGCTTTTTACATGGCCCACTTCATTAGTAAGGGTATCTCATCCAGGGACAAGGAGGTCATAACATCCCTGTATTCTTCCTTTACAAGAGCCATTATTAAGTGCAGTGCCCCTTTTGGCATGTGCCTCAGCAAAACACCCTGCCAAAAGAAAGACTGCAACCATTTCTGACAAAAAAGGTCAAAGGACTAAGTTCACTTAGTTGTCCGAACAGACTAAAAAGCTTCTTGCTTTCCTCTCTCTCTCACTGGCCCCTATAAATTTCATCATTAGCTTGCTTTCCAGGCTAAGAAAGATCCTGCCTTAAGAGACTTCCTCTACCTCAGAAGTACTGGTTATACTTAAAACGCTCACTACAAAGACCACAGCCTTCACTGCAACATAAACAAGCCACTTTTTATGGACAGGTTCTTGACCCAAAAACCTTCAACTTCTGTTAAAAGCTCCTCTCATTATTAAACAGTGTAGTTCAGTAACACGATGGCTGGATGGATAGCCATAAATGTAGTCCTTGGGTAAGTAGCATAGCCTTCATCAAACCAGATGGAAAATCCACATATTAACCTTTCCCAGCTGGATGGCTAAGATCTAATATTGGTTACTCAAGTCTAGTTGCCCAAGAAGAGGGGCATGTTTAACTAAGAATTCCATTTGCAACATTATATTCAGTACACATATTAAATCTCTCTCTCTTATACACACACACACACACACACACACACACACACACGCACAAAAAGCCCCTACTTGTAAAATAGGCAACCTCAGTAATCACATGACACCCACTCGCTGAATGAATTTGTCTGGAAGTCAAAATATCTGAAAAAAAAATCATAATAGAGATGGATTCATCCATGTAATTTCCCACTACCAAAAGGACCACGAATAAATCAACAAACAACTGCAGGGCAAAAAGTAAATCAATAAGAAAACCATAAACTATAATGCTACATACAGGTGTAAACATATAACTTGTGTCATTCCCCAGGTTAATCCATATTATACCAAAAGATTGTTTCAGAGCTTCAGCTATGTAAAAACAGCTTTCTCCTAAAAATTGATATTTGCCTTGCTGTAATTATAACTGTAAAAAAATGTTTTTAAGTTTAGTCTGTACCTCAATGATTGTCACTGTTACGAGATGTAATCTCTGTCATATTGTATGAGTACTACATCCATAATTTGCTGTCTCTCTCTCTCTCATGTATTGTATTATATTGTTTTCTGTTATTTTTGGAGATTTTCTCCCCGGGCCTCCGCTGAAAATGGACCTGTGTCCAGTCGGACTTTCCTGGTAAACAAATGTAAAATAAATAAAAATGTCCCTCCAGTCTAAAGCCATTTGACATTCACACATTTTAATTTGTGCAGAAGTTACTCACAGACTGACAGTTTACTGAGCTGTAATGCTGACCTTCGCTTTTGAAAAAAACTAATTTCCAGACTTTGTCAATAGCTCAAAGTGTAGAGAGGATTATTTATTTATTATATATTTATTTATTTTTGGAAAACATCTTTAAAACTGTTAAATTGATTACACACCCAGAAACACAGAAAAGTTATTGTGATTATGTAAACCACCGAATGCTGCAAGAAATCAAAGTCACATTAGCACTCTATGCTTATGTCCGAACAGATGAATCAAACCTGTCAATTCCAAAAGAAGTAAAGTAGCTTAATAAGAAGATTATTTGCAAGATTACATGGCAGTTTATACTGGAAATAAGCAGAGATACTAAAAAGGCTCTGTTTTTCATAATTATGCCGAAAAGTCTTCCAAGGTAAATACAACTTCTGATTTAGTATGGAACCATACCTCTCAACCTTAGAGCAAGAAATTTGGACAAAGCGAAAAATAAAAGTGGGACACAGGCCCAAAAATAGTTATGCATCACAGACACCATTGAAACAACTGTAGCTGCAAACATTATACATCACTTATAATCTTTCTATCCCATTATTGTCAGTTAAACATTATATGGCTCATTCAGTCCTACCTTCTTTTGCATCAAAGAAAACCATGCTTTGAAATAACAAAATGTATTAAAATAATAAATAAAACACATTGCATCAACATCCTGCAACTTCCTACCTGCAAGCAACCACAGAGCATTCACTGAAACTAGGGCTACTTGTTTCCCCAGAATGACAGCACTCCCTAATTAAGTCTAATGGTATACAATCTACCAGTATCTGGACTACCTGAAATAAAGTAAATTATGGCCTGTAAATTGAAAGTACACTTTGTTTAATTAAACTATATTTCTTAGCCCACTTACTATATTTTTCAGTAACATCCTAATATCCATTTCCAGGTCACTTTACAAGAAATTGACAGTGGCAGACTTGGCATCCTTCAAAACCCCACAGGCCCACGCTAGTACATTGTCCATTAAATGTAAATATCCATCCACTGTAAATGGCAAGAAGCTATGTCTTAAAAAATCCACTTCTGGCATGCGTATCCAAGTATTAGGTTTTGAAACAAAGAAACATATTCTCTACAGTCCGCAAGTCTCTGTCTTTAATAAACATCTACTGTTGCAGCACTCCCAACACATAAGCACACACATACACACTAAAATCCCCAACATTTAAAATATGACATTGTGCCCACTTGATTTGCCAGTATTGATGATCCGCCAAAGCTATGCTTACTGTTGTCCAATCTACCACTGCTTAGAACCCACCAATGAAAAAGACAGTACTGGGTGCTTTTTTGTTTGTCTGAAAAAACAATACAACTTTATATGCTACAGTCCCACATAGTCAGTCCAGTACTGACCCATTAACCCTAGGCTGCTGTCTCATTCTTACTCCCTGGAACTGCATTACCTTGGATGACTACTTTTATTTCCTAAGCAAAAGACACAAATTGGAAGATGAGGCAAAAATTCAGACATTCTTTGAAAATCCATAGAGTTAAGAGGTATGAGTTCATGTTCAATACAACACTCTCCCTGTCAGGAAAGCCACAATTTAATGAGTGTACTCTTAATGTATGATATATTTGTGAGCTAACTTGTTTGTGTTCAGTAGGTAAACTGATCATTGTTAGCTTCTTTGTGCATGTGTCTCTCTCTGTCATGCACACATATACACACATACACACACACTCTTCTTCTACTTTCACGCACGCAATTCTGCTTTCATGCAAGCACTCACTCACTATTAACACAGGTAATTGCTGTCCCTTTCAAAGGCAACAGCGGCAAATCCATACATGAGTCCCACTTCAGCGAGAACACACACACACACACACACACACACACACACACACACTGATTGTTCAGCGCAAAATAATGGCATAAACACTCTGACCCTTTTTTGGCTCAAAAACAAAACTAGAATGGTGCTTTGGCACATGCGCACACCAACATTAGCGTTACAGGTCATGGGAGTGAAAAACACAAAACAAGAAAAGTGTTTTGGTGCATGCTTACATCAGTGTTGCAGTTAGAGATTGAGGGCTGCATGGAAGAGCTCTGAGGGCTGCATGCGGCCCACGGGCCGCAGGTTGGACACGTCTAATTTAGACATTGCCTCAAGAGCTAAAGCAGGGTTTGCAACAGCCGTCCTGCAAAATATTATTTGCTGAGGGCCAACTGCTTTTCCCAGCATCCTTCCACTAGCTTTGGGCGTCCTCCCAAGAATCAGTATTGCAGCACTGACTATGAAGAATGTAGTACATTTGTCACACCATAATTATAGATGTTTGAGGAGGTCAGTGTTACAGTACAAGCTCCAACCCCACTCTGTTGTCCCTTTCCTTTCCCCTTTGCTCGGTGCAAGGGAGAGAGGAGAATCTTACAGATCTTTCATCATTCCCTTTCCTCATTACTTGTGTATTGCAGCCGTTGTTAACCTAGACATCTGGAGAGGTTGTGATATCCTTGGGCATAAAACTGCTTGCACGCAACTTGGAAAGATCTGAGGATGGTGCCAACAGAAGACCTTGTATCCGGACGTCCAGACACTAGTCCTCAGATGTCTGTCTGATTGGGCGAGTCATGTGCTCCTGCATACAAATGAAAAAGGCAGACTGCAATGCTAAAACTCAAAGCACAAACAAAAAAAAGCAGCTGCTGTTGGCAAGCAGTCAAGTTTCAGTCCACTTTGATCAATTAATAATAACCCAGCAAATTTGTAATAAAAATTCTGTTGGAAGAAACACACAAACCGTTTGTAAGCTGATAAGAGCTTCTGTTCCATTTATTCGAACTTCCATCATTGGTGATAGAAACAGGTTAAAACAAGTATTTATATAATAAAACACCTTAGTTAGCAGTTATTCTGTTATGTGACTTCATTATTTAATTGGTTACCAAACCTTTAAGACCTCATTTAAATTTGAAAAACAAATATATTTAATAACAGCACTTTGTGTTTATAAAAAAAATTATTAAATACGTGCTGACTTTAATTTAAAGCATTTAATATTTTTGCTTTCATTCAAACGAGGATTCTTATTTGCCTGCAGCATTATTTTCCAATCTACTTTCTTAACTTCTAACTTATTTAAATCCCCACCTCTACAAAAAGTGGCTACATGATCTAAAAAAAAAAAAAAAAAAAAAAGAATACTTACAAAAACCTTGGCAGTTAGTCGCATGTTTTATTTTTCACTACAAAAACATGCACATAAATTCTTTTTGATAGCTTCCTGGTAGTAACTATCGCAAGACTTGCAGATAGCAAGGTAGACCACCGTAGTAGAATTACAAGTAAATCTTCCCCTAGCCCAAATCTGTTTCTGTGAGTCTTTTAGAATAACGTTTGACACCATCATTTATGCATCTGCAATACTTGCAGTTTTGGCACTTAAACGTACCATGTTTACTGCTGTTTAACTAAATTGATGTTTTTTCAAACATTTAAGATTACAGCTTTTCTTATAAGTAAACTTAGATGT
Organism: Protopterus annectens; assembly: GCF_019279795.1. Lineage (NCBI taxonomy): Eukaryota > Metazoa > Chordata > Ceratodontiformes > Protopteridae > Protopterus > Protopterus annectens. The sequence goes on along the minus strand of NC_056728.1, from coordinate 493,763,253 downwards.
AAAGCCTAAAATAGAAGCTAAATCTTTATTTTCTAAAGTAATTTTCCAGTTGTTACTTACAGACTGATTTATGCTAGGGGTGTCTAAAGAAATGTGGAGTGGAAAAGACCTATAATTGACCTGATCTTTTTGTTTAATGCATTGTTTATTGAGCCCTGTAGTAATGATGGGAGAAAACTTGGTGTTTCTGAAACTAAAATTTTCAGAAAGTATTTTGTCTAACTCTTCAGCTAAATAATCTCTCCCCAAGAACAACCACTACATTTTTAAAAACTATGTCATTACTAGTAAGACGACTCAAGTGCACAAACTGCCCCTTTATAACATTTCTTTTCATGAAATGTGGGTGACAGAACACAGATATTTGTTAAAAGATGTTTTTTTGTAAAATAGTGCTACTAAATATTCTTATACTGACATCCATTTCAAGTTCTATGTCCAGAAAAACAACTTTTTTACCATGTTTTCCTGTAGTAAGCTTGAGAAAGGTCTGTGCTGTTTAAGGCAGAAACCAGAGTTACTCTCTAAAGGTTGTTCTTGGAGAAGCTACTTAGCTGAAGAACGATACAAAGTAGTTTATGAAATTGTTAGTTTCAGAGACACCAAATTTTCTCCCATTATTATTACAGGGGTCAATAAACAATTTATTAAACAAAAAGATCAAGCCAATTATAGGGCTTTTCCAATCTCCATTTCTTAAGATGCCCCTAGCATAAAGCAATCTCTAAGTAAAAACTGGAAGATTATTTTAGGAAATGAGGATTTAGTTTCTGTTGTATGTTTTGAGCCTAAGTTTACTTATAAGAAAAGTTGTAATCTTAAAAGTTTGAAAAGCCATCAGTTCAGTTAAACACCAGTAACAATAGTATGTTTAAGTGCCAAAACTGCAAGTATTGCAGATACATAAATGAGGGGTCAAACATTATTCTAAAAGACTCCGAAACAGATTTGGGCTAAGAGAAGATTTACTTGTAATTCTACTATAGTGGTCTACCTTGCTAATTGCAAGTCTTGTGGCAGTTTTTACGTAGGAAAAACTACCAGGAAGTTATTGAAAAGAATTTATAAGCATGTTTTGGCAGTGAAAAATAAAGATTTAACAAATACACTAGATAAGCATGTTACTAACAGCCAAGGTTTTCATAAGTTTTCTTTTTTTTGTTTTAGCCAATATTTTGTATGGAGGGAATTTAAATAAGTTAGAAGTTATGGAAGTAGATTGGCAAATAATGCTGCAGGAAAATAAGAGTCCTGGTTTAAACAAAAGCATAAATATTAAATGCTTATTAAATTCAGCACATATTTAATCAATTTTTATAAACAGAAAGTGCTGTTATTAAATATACATGTTTGTTTAATTTAAATGACAGCTTAAAAAGGTGTGGGAACCAATTAAATAACGAATTCACTTAAAAGAATAATTAAGTTGTTTTATTATATAAGTATTTGTTTTAATCTGTTTGTATCAGCTCTGATGAAGTTTGAGTAAACGCAACAAAAGCACTTAGCAACTTAGAAACAGTGATTTGTTTGTGTGTTTCTTCTAAGAGAATGTGTCTTACATTACCAGATCGCAGTGGACTGAAACGTGACTGCTTGGCATTAACAAGTGCTTTTTTGGTCTGTGCTTCTGCATGGCAGCAAAATGCAAGAATCAGTACTGTAACGCTGATCTAATCAAGAATCTACAGTTATGTTAAGTGTGACACAACTGTACTTTTTCTATTAATGTATGTGTACCTATGTCATTACTTAAATATAATTTAATAAAAATGTTTAAAAATATGAACAATCCCAGTCTAACTGCATAGCCAGTGCTATTTTGTTCCTGTTTAGGCACCTTTTCTCTGAGGAGGTGCAACAGATGTTGAAGGATTCATGGAAATCTGCCACTTGAAAATCTTATTTATCCAAAAGCTTTTCTAGTTTGTGCCAAAACAGAGAACAAGACCCATCCCAAGCAAGAGCACTACTGCTTCTCAGTGCCTATGTGAAATGCTTAGTTCAGGCCTTATGTACACTTCAGTTTAGTTACATCTGTTGGCCATTTCAGCTTTTCTGCCAGTGAACCCATTTATTTTTTTTTATTTTGGAAAAATTAAACCAATTATTTGTGTCTTATGATGGCAAGAAGAAAGTTCAGCCAGTATCTAAACAAATTGTTTCTAGATAGCTGTCTCTTGCTATCAAGTTCTGCTATTCTAAGATAATAATCACCCACAGAATGTTGGGACTAATTCTGCCAGATCTGTGGCCACTTTGATACTTTTGGAAAGGGGTGGATTCTAAATATATTGCAGAAGTAGCTACTTGGTCCTCTGTTCACACCTTACTGAACAGTACAGGCTTGATTCATTTGCCAGAGCTTCCTTTTCTAAAGTTCTTCTTCAAGGAATCTGAGACTCAGGCCCTTTTCTATCCACCTTTTCTTCCCAAGCTTTAGCAGTCATCCCATATTGCAGTGGCTACTCCAACAGTGATCCAGTGAAGAACATAGTAGAATTGTGTAAGTCTGCTTGGCATAACAGTAGGTGTTTGATTCAATCACTTTTGCAGTACTAGTAACTTTACTCCATTCCCTTTTTTTTTGTACCTTTCCTGGCCAGGGTGGTGTGTTCTCCTTCCTTTTGGTCTTCTGACATGACATGACTTCCCTTAGAGCTTAAAGTTTTAGCCTCCCTATTTGGGACGAGAAAACATAGAATTTTGGTGTGCCCATATGCCCATCTTAACTTGTACTGTCATGCCAAGGGAGGACATATGGCATACAAGGAATGACTTTGAAGCTTTGTAGACTGGTTAGATGCATGGTACCCTTGGCAGGATACATCTCGTATTGTAACAGCTGCTGCAACAGTGATCTATTCAAGAATCTGTTATGGTAGGTAAGGATACACAGCTGTACATTTTCACCCAGCCTTTTACAGCCAGGTTTGACCTGCAGTAGCAGAGTAATGATGATAGCTGACCTTAGCCTTGTTACGATGCCACTTTAATATTTGCATGGCTCCCTTTCTTTCAAGGGGTCTTTGAGCAGCAATCTGAATGCATAAGTAACAAGGGGGAAAAAAAACATTTTAGAAGCTTTGTTTGAAACAACAAAGATCTGCATTTGTGTTTTTTTACATTGTACCTTGTTGCCAACCCTCACCAGCAAGGTTTATGCCTAATGTTAATGTATGGAAAATAAATGTACCAGAAGGCGCATTACTTTGACTAGTAATTTTCATTTATGAAATGTAGTTTGCATGGATTCATTTTAATATGGCCTTACTTAATTTAAATAACATTACCTAATTTAAATAATTGCATTTTTTTTTCCAGAAGATTCTCCTGTAGGAAAGCAGGAACAAATTAAGCCAAAAGAAAGTGGACCAGAAGTGGCAGCAAATCCAGAAGAGCCCAAAGAAGCGAATGTAGACATTAAGGAGGGCACAGAAGAATTGAAAAAACTGGCCAGTAAAGCACCAATTGATAAGCCCTTAGAAAAACATGTCAATATTAATGCAATTGAAGAGGAAGAAGTTGTGCAAGAAGATGAAATAGAAGAAAGTGAGAAGGACGAGCCATTTCCAAATGATTTGGAGCTTCTCCAGGCAGAGCAAGAAGTTGTTGACATGGCCGCCAGAGGTTAGAGCATTGGAATGCATAATAAATTCAGTACTTTAACAGTAACTTAAAATAGTTTAAAAAAGTTGCCACCATGATGAAGTGGAAAAGGGGGTCTGTGACACTGGTAACATTGATTCAAGTAACATCACAAGTGCTAGAAATTCAAGTAAGAGGAGCATAATGTATGAGTGACTGAAGGAAAGCTGTTCATCCCTCCACCCTTGATGAAAAAAAAATATTGTATCTCTTTGCTTAATAGCCCCTGGATCACACATGGTGCAGAGCACTTTGACGAATATGTGTAGTAGCACGTTTGTGGAAGAGCACTTTCAGGCCATTATAAAAATCATTGTACTCCATGCATAAGGAGGTGGTCATTGTACAGAAGGGGATAATAAAAAGCTCCCAAGCCACTAATGGGGCAAGAGTCCTTGTCCATTTCTAATTTTAAGGAAAGGTTCAGTGGAGAGAGACCCAAAAATATATTCAAGAGTGAACTATAATGCTAGACAATAAAAATTACTGTGTGTGAATAAAATTTGAGTGTCATACTGTGGTTCTGAAAAGTTAAATGTTGACACAGTTTGTGACAGAAAAACGCCTGCCTCAGACAACTTTTTTGTGTCTGTTGTAGTTAAACTTTAGATATATAATATGAGGTGTGTCTGTAAACTGTCACATGTTGAGTTGTGTGTACTAAACAGGTAAACAATTATCACTATACTTCTAGGGTGCTGTTGGAAGGAATAAATCCAAAGGGTTGAGCACTTTAGTATGTCTTTAGTGTACAGTCAGGCATGTTTGCGAAATTCTTTGATTTTCTTACACAGTTATTTTGTTGAGGGGCTTATTTTAGTTACACATGAACATGTCTTACACACCCGTAAAATGTGTGCATATGTACACACACACACACACACACACACACACACACACTTATTCCTTTATACACACACATAACTACGTGTGTGTGTGTGTGTGTGTGTGTGTGTGTGTGTGTGTGTGTGTGTGTGTGTGTGTGTGTGTGTGTGTGTGTGTGTATTTGTACATATATGTAATGTTATTTTGATCCACTAATGTACTAGTGGAAACGCTGGTATTACCATCAAGTATTGGGACATATGCAGGAATTTCTTTTATTTATGACTTCTCCCATGATGGTATATACCATTTGCTCAGGATAACCCCTACTGACTAACATCTCTTTTAAGTAGAGGCATTCATCTATGAAGGCCTGGTGATCAGAAACCATCTTAGCAGCCCTTACCATCTGTCCTTTAAAAGCTGCTTTCTTTTGGTGGTAAGGGTGATTGCTGCTGAAGTGCAGGAGGGTGTTGAAATAAGTATGTTTCCAGTATATTTTGATGCAAGTCTTGGAACAGAGCAATCTTTTGTCAGTGTAACATCCAGGAAATTAATGGACCCAACCTGATACTCCAGAAAGGAGGTGGTGCTGTTAATATAATCCAAGACTCAATGGTCTCCATAGGCCCTGTCCAAACAGCAAAATTATCATAATTAAACGTGTATATACTGATATATTTGGCATCTCACTAGAGAAGAGGAATTTCCTTTCCCATGTGGCCGTAACTATATTTGCTGACCCCATGGCAATGCCAAATCTTTGGTTACGGGATTACTAGCATTAATCGCTCCTTACTTTTTTTTTACCCTTTTTGCTTGAGTACTGGTTGGTATATCGTTGGTACTTCCGTCTTTTCTACCCTGTCATCAGGTATTTCTTGGATACCATCATTGGTACACCCTTTCCTTTATTTTATTTTTCCTTAAAAATAAACTATCTTTTTTTGTCTCCCTGTTTTTCTCTCTGTCATGACTGAAAAACCTACACATTTTAAAAAGTGCACTTCTGTGGATACAAGATACCCAATTCTGTTGCCCACAGGGAGTGCATGTACTGTTTGGGAGTAGCCCACCTTGAGACTCCATGCTTGATTTATGCTGGTTTTAACAATAGGGCCTTGAGTGATCACTGCAACAAGTTAGTTTGAAAGGGTTACTTCCCTGTTCTTAGTTCAGGGCATCAAACACTTACCAAGAAACAAAGTTTTCCGTGGAGACTATGGGACACAGAAAACAGTCTCCTAACTGTTCTCCAAAGTCAACTCCGGCCTCAGAGCCACCAGCCAAAACTGTGAAAAGATCTGATCTGACCACCTCAGATCTGACTGTGGGTAAAAATGAATCTCTGAGAACACGATCTCCTCTTTAATCTCCGGAGCACATTTCCTCACTGCTCCTGTCACGTTTTCTCCAAGAAACACCAAACAGGATGTCACCATCCCCTGTTGATTTCATCCTCTGTCAGGTCCTCACAGAGCCTATCTGAAGCAGATGTGGCTAGAATGATGAGGAAGTTTCTTAGGGCTTAGATTCAGATGGAGGTGTTCATCAGCTCCTTCTCCCATCGGATTTGTGAGCCTCCAACCCACTTCATTCACTTATGTCTCCTCCTTTCTGTCCAGTTTTAGAGCCCTTTGATCTGAGAATACCAAGAGTCAGTGTATCTAATCCAAAGACAACTAGGTCTTCGACTCCAGCTGTGTCACTGACTTGTTTGGTGCCCATCCGCATAGAGCAGAACTAGTCTCGGAGCTGAAGCTTTGGTTCCAGATCTAGGGAGATGGGTTTGACTCCAAGGCTGTTGGAGCTGTCCCTACCCCTCAGAGCTTTGGTGCTGGACAGCTCAGGTCTGACTTCTTCCTCACAGCAGGAGCCCAGGCAGAGTTTAGGCTCGGCAGCATCTGGGGCTTCAGCTCTGGTGTGACCAGCCTCAGCTTCTCCTAGCCCTTCTACCTTTGAGGCTGTGAAAAGACATTTCTGTCATTCGATAGTTCAGTTTGGTTTTATTTCTTTGGATCCTATCCTCACTGCCACCATCATATCCGAGATGTTCATTGTGTTTCACTGTTGCAGTTATGACTGTAGGGTTCTCCCCTGCCGGCAGGCAGTCCTCTGTCGGCTAGAATCCCAAAGTCTGGGTCCGGCGTCGGCTGTGCAGCCATGCTCCCTGACGTCTGAGTGCCAGGAGTACAAAGCTGACAGCCGATGCCATGTTCTCCAGTCTTTCTTGCCGTGCGGTGATAGCAGTTCGCAGTGCCGGTCGGCTGACTCCTGACAAACTTTTCTGAACAAATTTCAGTCCGAAGACTTTCTTCTCCTACTCAAAGCTAAGTACCCCATTGGGGAAACTTTTTTCTTGCTCCAGTCCGATGTCAGAAAAAGTTAATAATTGTATTTCATGTGGGAAACAAATACCTCATAAGGATTTTCATTCTTACTGTATTCCTTGCTTAGGCCCTGACCACGATGTAGCTAGTTGTCGGTTTTGTGCTAGATTCAATCAACGTACAATTAAACGAAGGTACGATTTTGCATTTCATTACTTCGGTAGGCGTTTTAATTACAAAACGTCGTTGGATACGGTTCCGGCTACCGGAGTTCATAAACGACGCAAGGACAAAGACAGGCCTCCGAGGTCCAAATCTGACGATATTGTACAAGCAGAGCCAGCTTCAGGTTCAGCCGTCGTCAGTGAGGCGCTTTTGCAGCCCCTGTCGTCGGCCATTTCGGAACCGATGGCCGAAACGGACTCCCACGAGGAGCCAACTAGGCCTTTGAATACTTCTGTTGCAGGACCTTCGGACAATGCTCCTTCAGATGGGTCCGGAGCCGCTGTGCAGGTACCGGCTTCCAAAGGGGTTTTCAGGCCTACTCAGCTTCTAATAAAGGCAAAGCCAAAGACAAAGGCAAAGACTCCTTCCAAATCAAAGACTGCAACACAGGCCTCTTCTGATCAGGCTCACAAGTCACAGAAACAGTTACTTAAGATGGCGGAGGACTTACTTACTATGATTAGGGGTTCACATCCCCCTCCAGATAAAAGGCCAAGGCAGGAAGTTTATTATGACTCCTCTGATCAGGTTTCTGTTTCTTCTTCTGACCAGGAATATTCTTTCCCTCCTTATGAGGATTCTGATGCTGAGGAATCCATTCCCTCAGCTTCTCCCTCTGAGGATTTCTCTTTTGGGGAAACTTTGCATGAGATGAGGGAACATTTTCACTGGGAAGGACAGGAGTATTCAGAATCTAAGAAAAGACTAAGGGATTTTCTTCTTCTTCCCCAACATAGACCCTTGGCTAGTCCTCCTATTTTGGATATTGTGGATGATGCTTTTTCGGAGGCTAATTTAACCCCTGACTCTTCCTCCAGCTCCTGTTAAGCCTGACAGATATTACAGGGTTCCTGATTCCCACCAGTTTTTATACAAAAACCCTACTGCTGACCCTGAACCCATTTCTCAGGGTCCTAAGGGAGTTAAGGCCACTTCTGCTAAAAACCCCATTCCCACTGAGAAGGATTCCAGATCTTTAGAAAGATGGGGCAAAAAAGTGTGCACTTCTGCTACTTTATCTATTAGGGCTTTAAACTGTCAGTTTCATATGCTGAAATACCAGCAATTTCTCCTGTCTGTTTTAAAACAAAAGATAACTTCCATTTCCGCCTGTGCAGATGATAAGGAATTACATGATTTAATGCATGCCACTGAACAAGTTGGGAAGCATTGTTTACACTGTGGTTTTGATGCCTTGGAGGCTTCTTGTAGGGCTGCTGCCTCTGGCACAGTAATTAGAAGGCATGCATGGTTAAAGGAACAAAATTTGCCAGATCAAGTAAAAGCTAAATTATTGGATGCTCCTGTTCAGCATAATGTTTTGTTTGGATCTAAAGCTGAAGAGGTGATTAAAAAGATGGAGGACAAGGCTAAATCCATGCAAACAGTTAAAGATTTCTTACAAGTGCAGCCACCCAGATTTAGTAGGAATTGGCCTACAAAAAACTGGTCTTTTCCCAATTCAGACAGGCCAAAGAGGGGTAGATACAGATGCTCACGAGGAAGGCCTCAAACACAAGCCTCTTATAGACCAAGACAGTGGACTGCTTCCACCCCTAGGGGAGGAGAGGACAGGTCGCAAGCTCATAGGAAACAGACTCAATGACTCCCTCTGTTGGGCTGCAGGAACTTCTTGCCTGGAAGCCCCTCTCGGAGGAAAACTTTCTCTTTTTCACCTAAATTGGACTCGTATAACCTAAGACAAGTGGGTTCTGGATGTGGTTTCAAGAGGTTACAAATTCCATTTTCATACCCTGCCAAGGCCAAGCGGATGGCCAGATCTTCCAAAACATCAATGGACAGAGGCCTTAAACCAGGTGGAAGCTCTTTTGGCTATGAAAGCCATAGAACTAGTTCCACTTTCAGAGATGGGACAAGGCTTTTACTCAAGGCTCTTTCTAGTCCCCAGGAAACAAAATTCATGGAGACCCATTCTGGATCTGTCAGTTTTGAATGCCTTTCTAGAGATACCAAATTTCAAGATGCTAACTCTACAGCAGCTACTTCCAATGCTGACCAAAAATGCATGGATGGTAACTTTGGATTTAAAGGAGGCATATTTACACATTCCCATCAGGCAGGAGCGCAGAAAATACCTCAGGTTCAAGGCCGGATCGAGGCACTTTCAATTCTCTGCGCTGTCCTTTGGATTGTCTACTGTGTCCAGGGTCTTCACCAAATGCCTGGCTCCAGTAGTAGCTTATTGCAGACTCAAGGAAATTCAAATTTACCCTTATCTGGACGACTGTCTTATTCAGGCAGACAGCAAGGAGGTCTTACTACAGCATCTACAGTTTGTTCAGAATCTTCTCAAGTTCCTGGGATTCACTGTAAACATAAAAAAGTCAAATTTGACACCCTCACAACAGATAATTTTTCTGGGTGCTTCTCTAAACACATCAACCCAGATGGCATTTCTGACGCATGAAAAACAGTTACAGCTGGCTCTAACGTTCAAAACCTTGGCAACTTTAACTCAGCTATCTGCAAGGAGATTCCTGCAGGCTTTGGGTTACATGGCCTCCTGCATCCTTCTCGTACCATATGCAAGGCTACATATGAGGAAAATACAGTGGTACCTAAAAAGTGTATGGTCGCAGCATTGCCACAGTTTAGACATTCTGATCTCCGTCCTGCCTTGTCCTCAAAAGGAATTCCTTTGGTGGTCCAAGGCATGCACTCTAAACAAAGGAAAACCCTTCTGTCTGCCTCCGGCCACTCAGATACTAACCACGGATGCTTCAGATTATGCATGGGGAGCCCATTTTCAGGTCAACTGTCTGCAGGGCCTTTGGACAAAGGATCAGAAGCACCTGCATATCAATTTAAAGGAAATGTTAGCCATTCAGAAAGTTCTATTGGCCTTCAAGAATCTTCTACAACCAGGACAACTACTGATACGGACAGACAACACCACAGTTATGTGGTACATAAACAAGCAAGGGGGATCTCATTCCTACCCCCTTTGCAGACTAGCCATGGATCTATGGAACACAGCTCTAGCTTGCAATCTGGACCTTCAAGCTCAGTTTCTACCAGGGAAGCAAAACTTCCTGGCAGATAGTCTGAGCAGAAACCTTTCGGACCCACACGAGTGGATGCTGGACACCGAAATATTCAGGATGATAACAGCAGTCTGGGGATGTCCTCACATAGACCTCTTTGCATCCCACCTCAATCAACTATAGCTTTTTTGCACCAGGACTTTCCACGAACAAGCTTGGAAAGTGGATGCACTATCATTCAGTTGGAGAAACATCTCGGGATATGCCTTTCCGCCTCTTCCTCTTCTTCCACGGGTATTATTAAAGATCAAACAGGACAAGCCCAAGATGATAATCTTGCTGACCCCAAATTGGCCTCGACAGTTTTGGTATCCTACTCTGAAAAACCTATGTCTGGAGCCCCCTTGGGTTTTACCACAGACTCCGAACCTTCTGTCCCAGCACCAGGGTCAGGTTCTACACTCCCATGTCAGAACTCTCAGCCTGGTGGCCTGGTTAATCCAGGGACTTTGATACATTCTCTCCTACCCAAGCAGGTTATGGATGTCATTTTAGAAGCCAGACGTCCTAGCACTAGAAAATTTTATGCAGGAAAATGGAAAAGATTTTGTTCCTGGATGCAGGCTCAGGATTCTGATCCTTCTCTTCTTAACATTCCTTTGATTTTACTTTACCTGACAGATCTCTTACATAAGGGTCTCTCTTTCTCTTCCATTAAGATACATGCCTCTGCTATTTCCACTCATTATAATACAGACCCTCCAGTCTTTTCCCACCAGCTCATGAGACAGTTTCTCAGAGGAGCTAAGAACTTAAGACCTCCTAGATCTCCTCCCATTCCTGCTTGGCATCTCAACTATGTTTTGGAAAAGCTCACCTTGCCTCCTTTTGAGCCTGCTGCCTCTTCTGACATCAAGTTTTTATCTTGGAAAACAGCCATCCTCTTGGCTCTGACCTCTGCCAGGAGAGTTTCGGAGTTGCAAGCTCTTATGACTGTAGAACCTTATATTATTTTTCATCAAGACAGGGTGTCTTTAAGGACTAATCCTACTTTCATGCCCAAGGTGGTTTCCAAAGTGGCTTTAAATCAAACCATTCACTTGCCAACTTTTTTCCCCACTCCTCAAAATAAAGGGGAAAGGATCTTACATTCCTTGGATGTACACAGACAACTACGTTTTTTACCTGGACAGAACCAAGAACTTCAGAAAATCAGAGCAATTGTTTGTTTCTTATGCTTCAAGTTCCCAAAGTAAAGCCATTTCAAAACAGACCATTTCTAAATGGATTGCTCATGGAATCAGATTTTGTTATTCACACCATGGAAAGCAAATCCCAGGGAGTATACGTACTCATTCCACTAGAGCTGCTGCCACTTCCGCTGCCTTCCTCAGGGGAGTTCCTACCAAAGACATTTTGGAAGTTGCAACTTGGAGTTCAATGCATACTTTTTCAAAGCACTACAATCTACCTCTCTACTCTAAGTCTAGGGCAGGCTTTGCTTCTGCAGTCTTGCAGGGCCTTTTAGCCGCCCCTTCTTCTTTATGACCACCTCCCTTTCACTCTGCTTTGGGATTCTACCCTACAGTCATGACTGCAACAGTGAAACACGATGAACATAGTACAGTTGTGTACACTTACCATAAATGTAGATGTTCGAGTGTCTTCACTGTTGCAGTCTGGGTTTTCCTCCCTCCTGTCCCCTCTTATTTTTACTTCTGTGTGGTTCCTTTTTTCTCCATTCTTCTGAGGTGTATTCGCAAAGGTTATGGGACCTTTCTCATTTTGGGACTCCTGACATCTGGGGCAAGCAAAACTGGAGAACATGGCGTCGGCTGTCAGCTTTGTACTCCTGGCGATCTGACGTCAGGGAGCATGGCTGCATAGCCGACACCGGACCCAGACGTTGGGATTCTGGCCGACCAAGGACTGCCTGCCGGCAGGAGAGAACCCTACAGTCATGACTGCAACAGTGAAGACACTCGAACATCTACATTTATGGTAAGTGTACACAACTGTACTTTCCGAGCTTCACCAGCCTATCCCACAGGGACAGCTGGCCCACTGAGGTATCCAGGCAGTTTCTCTTGAGGAAATTCCTCTCTCTTCTGACACCTCTCCAGATCATCCCACTGACAAAGTCCCTTGGAAGAGGTTGTGCAAAAGTAGGCACATAGGTTCCCCTCAGGACTCTGTCATCATAGACACTGACTTTGATGAAGGGGAGGGGTCCTCAAGGTCTCCACCAGAGGACGTCTCCTTTGGAGACTTTCTAGGGTTCCTTAGCCAGAAGGGTGGATGGTTTTCCGATCCCCCTTCTCAGGAGGAGTCGGTGCTCCTGGAAGCCTTTGGGTCCAGCCCATCTACATCCTGAGTTATCCCACCCCCAAGCTGATAACATTATAGATCTGGTGTCTTGCCGGGCATGGAAAGAGCTAGATACTGTAGAGCCCATTCCTCATAGCCCCAACAAATTTCTCGTCTCTCCTAAGGACAGGCCTTAATGGAGTAAGGGAGTTCCTGTAGATGCCATGGCTGTGGCTGCAGACACTAAAAAAGAGCTGGCAGAACAGAGCTGGTATGTCCATCCCCCTAACAGAGAGTCCAGGGCTTTGGACAGATTTGGAAAGCACGTTTATGCCTCAACGACATTTGCACTTTGGTCTGTGAATTCTTTCTCCAAATCTATTCCAGGGTCCATGTCTGTGAAGGAACACAAACCACTATATTCACAACTGGCCACCCTTCAGTCTATCTCTAATGTGTCCTTGTGGTTGATTTCTCATCCAGCTGAAGGATCCTCATGGGCGTCGGTTTCCAACATAGCCATTTGGAGACATGCATGGATATGCTTATGCGATTTTTGCAGAGCCCTTCAAGTCTTCATCCATCAATGCTCTCTTTGATGGATCTTCCTTGTTGTGCCCTACAGTTAAACAAATGCTCTCCCGCAGTGAGCAAGACAGGAAGACCTTGTCTGTCATAGCAGAAATCAGCACGAAGGTAAAAAGATGTAGTTCCAAGAGTCACAAGTTCCTTTCTATGACACATGAGGGAAGACTTCCCCCAGAGGCGAAAGCAAGTTCCAGTGGAAGATGCTGCCCCCGCGGCAGAGGAGACCCACAAAACCAGGGATTTAGAGATGCCTTCTCAGATAAACCCTTGCAGTGCTCCTGAACGGCTGTCTGACTGCTCTTCTCTGGAGGCAGTCAGGAAATTGCTTGTCTCTGCATCAGTCACAAAATGAGATGGGTGCAAAAAATTATATCCAGAGGCCATTTCATTCTTTTTTTGCAAATCCCACCAACCAAATGGAAAAGGCTCCCCAAAGTTCCAGTATGTCATCGGGAGTTAGCAGCCTTAGAAGTTCAAAAGCTGCTAGACAAAAGAGGCATCCAAGAGGGTCCCACCAGAGCAGAGAGGATTTGGAACTTACTTAAGGTTCTTTTAGTGCCAAAGAAGATAAGGGACTTGAGTCCCATTCTAGAGCTCAGCAATCTCAATCAATTTGTAAAGAAAGTTCCAAGTTCCAGATAGTCATGGTTTAGTCCATTCTTCCATTTCTACGAAAGGCTGATTTGATGTGCTCTGTCGTTCTTCAGGATGCGTACTGTCACATCAGGCGGGGGCCACTCACTATCCATTCATAGCCATGCCCTTTGGTCTCACCACAGCCTACAAGGTGTTCACCAGGTGTATGATAACGTTAGCAGCTCACCTGAGGCTTCTTGAATGAGTGCTTCAATACTTAGATGACTTAACTTCTCACCACCCGAACAAGGTATCTCTTTGAAAATGCCAGGGACTACCTTTTAAAATTGTCATTCTTTAGGCATCACAATCAGCTATGCCAAGTCTCATCTACAACTTGTCCAAGTCTTGGAATTCCTAGGTGCCCACCTGGACACCACCAGTCAGCTAGCATTTCTTTCATCAGAGTACAGTCTATACAATTTCAAGTAAAAGTTTTTTTCATACCCCTTTTCCCCAGCAAGACTGTTCCTCCAGGCTTTAGGTTATATGTCGGCTGCTATAACCTTGGTTCCGTTGGCTCAGTTCTATATGCATGTTCTGCAATGGACTCTAGCTGTTCAATGATCAATTTTTCAACATCCGCTGTCCTCGCAGATTAAACTTACTCGGGTTTGCAGGAATTACCTGCTTTGGTGGGTGCAATCCAGCAAAGTTTGTCAGGGATACCCCTTTGTGAATCCACCCCTGGTAGCCACAGTGACCACAGCAGTCTCCCACTTGGGTTGGGGTGGCATTTCTTGGGATGGATGGTCCAAGGAAACATGGTCGTTAGAAGAGACCAATTTTCATATCAGTGTTCTGGAGATGAGGGTGTTCCTCCTAGTGTTGCAGGCCTTTCAGGACTCCCTCAGGGGACGATTGCTATCCGAACAGACATGTCTGTGGTTTGGTACATCAACAAGCAGAAAATAACCCATTCTTATCCTCTTTGTGGCAGAGGGCAGTCTACTCCAGCCACTTTCTTATGGCAACACACATTCCAGGAAAATACAACATGCTGGCAGACAAATTCAGCAAGTCCATTCTGATGCCTCATGAGTGGTCTCTTAGTCAGTTAGTGTTGACGATGGGATCAACCTTGCTGCTCTCTGTTTGCCTGTCCCCACAACAAGTGCAGCAGGTTCTTTGTTTGATCCCCATGGGGGAGTCACTGAGAGATGCTGTAGTCCACATTTCACCCTCCAGTCTCCTTTATACTTATCCCCAAATTTCTACAGAAAGCATTTTGAACAGCAAGGTTGTCCTCATTGCCCCTTTTTGACCTCATTAAACTTGTTTCCCCTTTTCTTAAGTCTCATCTTCGATGACCACCTTGGATACTTAATCCCAGTCTAAATCGGATCTCTCATCCCACAGGGGTGGTGCACCCAGATGTTGCACACCTCAAATTAACTATACGTTTTTTCAATTTCCTGTAGTGGTTAGACAGCCCAGGCTTTCATTCCTGGTTTGTCAAATATTGCTGTCATCCCAGAAAGCCTCCACCAGGAAGCTTTGTAAGATTAAATGGAAATGGGTTTCCTGCTGAGCCCATCAAAGAGAATTGGATCCCTTTACTGCCACTATTCCCACTATCCTGAATTTCCTAGCATCTGTTTTTCAAGAAGGGGCTAGTTTTTCTAATATCAAAGGTCAATTAGCAGCCATCTCAAATTGTCATACTGGACACAGTGCTTCTTCTCTAGCTTTATCCAAATTATGCAAAGCTTTCCTTAAAGGCACTTTTTTACTTAGCCCCCCCCCCATTTAACGACCCTACTCCATGTTAGGATTCAGTGCTGTTTCTACAGAGCTTAACTCAGAGCCCATTCAAGCCATCAGCCAAATCAGACCTCAGGTTTAGCAAAGTGGTTAACAGATTGCATATCATTTGTTTACAGTCAACAAGATCTTTCTTTGCCCAGACTTCCTAAAGCTCATTCAAGTAGTTCCATGGCTACTGCTGCTTTTTTTCCAGAGTTTCCATTGATGACATTTGTGCTGCAACCACTTGGTCCAATGCTCATACCTTTATTGCTGATTACAAATTGAATTTGATCCCCAGAACAGAGCTTATCTTGGTTTTGTGGTGCTCCAGAATATCCTTCTGAAGGGGTGGCCAGATTCAAGTAGCTCGGGACTCTGTCCCATCAGTTGAGGAATGAATGAAAATAACAGGAGGTATAAGTTATGTGCTCAAACTATGCATCGCTGTTGTCCATTTTCATTCTTCAACTTCCTGCCCTCCGTCCCCTTTTCCTCTTGAGTGACCTGATAGTAAATATGGAACCACTGTTCCATGTTTGAGTCCGTATCTTTCCTATTGGCTTTCCTTCTGTATTGGCCTGTGGTTAGTCTTTCTGCATCTGGGGTGGCAAACTCAATTTGAGGTATTACAGGGTTCTGGGGCACTATGGGTAAAAGTAGGAACTCAAGAGTTTGATCCAAGAGTCTTAAGTAAATGCAGCCAAATAAGATCCCAGGTCAGATCTGAGACACTTCAGTTGAATAAGAATGGAAACGGACAACACAGAGGCATAGTTATGGTGAGTATGTAACGTTTGTTTAATCCTTCTGCTGCTAAACACATAGTTAATTCCAATCCTACTGTCTCTGACAAGGATGGGAAAATCATTGATATTATTGGGGGGGGGGGGGAATCCTTCTGCAGCTTTGATTTTCAGAATTTTGAATTGTCAGGCTCATATGTTAAGTTTTGTTCTGACTAATTATGAAAGTACAATAAATGTTTTCTGCAGTTTCTTATTGTGAGGAAAATCTCCTTTAAATAATGTAATTTTGTGAGGAAAATGTGCTTTAAATAATGTAATTTCTTTTGTTGTTTAAATCACTACTCATTATATGCAGTGTGTGTATGACTAACTCTGTTGATAGTTCTTCAAGGGCTATGGCCACTTGTACTGTTTTGAAGAAGTTTGCATGGCTATGTTCTCAGAACCTCCCAGGTGATGATAAAATGAGATTTTAAATTCTCCTTTGGACAGATGTTTAGTTTTTGGCCCATCTACTTCAGAGGTGATCAAAAAGTGTGATGAAAGGAATAAGCTGATACAATCCCTATATTTCAACCCTCCTTTTCCAAGTTTTTCAAGGGATTCTCTAATTCCTCATCCAGTTTTGGTAAGAAGCAAAATGCAAGTCAACAGATGTTTAAGAAGAAATGGTAAGAGGGTTCCAAGAAGAATTCTGGAAACTCCCAAAACCAAGGACATTCCGATGACTATTCTGTACTTCTACCCTGGCAGCCATTTTTCTTCCAGAAAGTCTGAATCTCCACTTTTCTCATTGGCAACAGATAGTTTCAGACAAATGGGTTCTGAAGATTATTCATCAGTGTTATAGATGATAGTGGGAGGAAATTCCTCGTTTCTAGGGAGGTAATTCCTCACTCTCATCATCCAGACCACAATCTTTTCTTTCCACCTGTCCATCACATGTTGTCCAATGGAGTGATATAACCCCCCCCCTGCTCAGATGGGAAAGGGGTTTTATTTGAAGATATTTTTGTAGTGCCAATGAAAATAATGCTTGGAGACCAGTTCTGGATCTTTCTTTCCTAAACCTGTTTGTGATAGTGTCCACATTGAAAATTATGTCACTTAATATGTTCTCCTCTTCATTCAAGTTTCCTGGCAACACTAGATGTAAAAGCTGCTTATCACCTTCATGTTCATCCAGACTTGTCCTTTGGAATATCCACTGTGCCAAGCGTGTTCACAAAGTGTCTAGCTCCAGTTATAGGTCATTGTAGACTACAGGGTATTCACATTTTTCCATATTTAGATGACTTGCCTATCTTTGTAAAGTCTTTTTCAAAGTGTCAGGAATCTCACTTTTGGGTGGGACATCTCTTACACAAGCTAGCAGTCAGATTCCAAGAGAACATTCAAAAGTCTTTTCTTGACATATTGTCAGAGGATTGTGTTTCTGCAATGTCAGAGCTTTTCTTCCACAGGAAAACAATCTAGCCATAAATCTATTTCTACAGTTTTCCACTAAGACTTTTGTCACTGTGAGGGTATACATCAGGATTTGTGGTCTTGTGGCTTCTGTGATTCTAGTAATAACCTTGGCAAGACAACACATAATAAAGATATATTAGTATCTGAAGTCTCTTTGGTACCAGTACCAACACCCCTGGCTTTTCAGATCCCAGTGCTGGGGTTTGTCAAAATGGAAATCACTTGGTGGAGACAACAGATATCCCTAAATGCAGGTCTGTCCTCCCTCCTGTTCCAAAGCAGTCAGTCACCATAGACTCCTCTGACTTTGCCTGGGGAGCAGTTTCAGGAGGATAAAAGTGCAGTGTGTGTGAGAGACACCAAGGACAGAAGCAAACATATAAATATAAAAGAGATTCTTGCCCTGGTCAGGACTCCTCACTCTCAATTATCTTTGGCCCCGGGACCTCTTTGAGAGAGCCTCCCTCTCTCTCTCTTTCTGTTAGCAGGAAAGCTCTGAAGGGCTTGCCACCCAAATTGTCTTTCAGTCCGCTCAGCTCGAGCTGCCAGACAGTTTGGGTGTGTGGAAGGTGCCCTGAAGCTTTGGAATCTGCCTGTCTGTTACATCCTTGGCAGGGGGAATAACCCTTATAGCTAAGGCTCTTGCAGCAGCGATAATTCAGACATCTACTGTTATGGTAATTTTACTTGCACAACTATACTAATATCTTTGACACCTCTGCTTCCTTACTGCTGTGTTAAAAAATAAATTGATCACTACCATGGGCACCATTTATTGTTAATACCATCTCACAGTTTTATCTGCTGTCCTATCAGTCTGTGTCTGTTTTTGTATGATTTATATATTTATTTATCTTGCGGTACAGTGAATATAAAAAGTGTACACACCCCTGTTAAAATGCCAGGTTTTTGTGATATAAAAAATGAGACTACAATAAATAAGTTCCAAACTTTTCCCACCTTTAATGTAACCTATAACCTGTACAATTTAATTGAAAAACAAATCTGTTAGGGGAAAAAATATAAAAAAATAAAAAAACATACAATAAGCTAGTTGCATAAGTGTGCCCACCCTTAAACTAATACTTTGTCAAAGCACCTTTTGATTTAATTACAGCATTCAGTCTTATTGGGTACACACTTGCTATCAATTAAAGAGACTCTGATTAACCCCAAATAAAGTTCAGCTGTCCTAGTAGGACTTTCCTGACATTCACGTAGTTGCCTGCTACAGCAAATGCCATGGTTCACAGAGAGCTTACAAAGCATCAAAGGGATCTCATTGTTGAAAGGTATCAGTCAGGAGAAGAGTACAAAAAATTTCCACAGCATTGGATATACCATGGAACACAGTGGAGAGAATCATCAAAAAGTGGAGAAAATATGGGACAACAGTGACACTGCAAAAAACTGGACATTCTGTCCAAAATTGATGAAAAGACCAGACGAAAACTGGTCAGGGAGGCTGCCAAGAGACCTACAGTAACACTGAAAGAGTTCCAGGAATTTCTGGCAAGTGCTGGTTGCGTACTACATGTGACAACAATCTCCTGTATTCTCCATATGTCTGGACTGTGGGTTAGGGTTGCAAGACTGATGCCTTTTCTTACATAGAAAACATCCAGGCCCAGCTAAAATTTGCAAAACAATACATCATGTCTCCCAAAAGCATGTGGGAAAATGTGTTATGGTCTGATGAAATAAAGGTTGAACTTTTTGGCCACAATTCCAAAAGGTACGTTTGAGGCAAAAACAACACTTTGCATTACCAAAAGGACACCATCCCCACAGTGAAGCATGGTGGTGGCAGTATCATGCTTTGGGGTTGCTTTTCTTCAGCTGGAACTGGGGCTTTAGCCGAGGTGGAGGGAACTATGAACAGTTCCATATGCCAGTCACTTTTGGCCCAAAACCTGCAGGCGTCTGCTAGAAAGCTGAAGATGAAGAGGAGTTTCACCTTTCAACACAACAATGACCCCAACCTTTACATCCAAATGAACAAAAGAATGGCTTCACCAGAAGAAAATTAAAGTTTTGGAATGGCCCAGCCAGAGCCCAGACCTAAATCCAACAGAAAATTTGTGGGGTGACCTGAAGAGGGCTGTGCACAAGCGATAGCCTTGCAGTCTGACAGAGTTGGAGCACTTTTGCAAGGAAGAGTGGGCAGATATTGCCAAGTCAAGATGTACTATGCTGATAGACTCCTACCCAAGAAGACTGAATACTGGTGCTTCAACAAAGTATTAGTTTAAGGTTGTGCACAATTAAGCAACCAGCTTATTATACATTTTTTATTTTTTATATATTTTTCCCCTAACAGATTTGTTTGTTTTTCAATTGAATTGTACAGGTTATAGGACACATTAAAGGTGGGCAAAGTTTTGAAATAATTTATTGTGGTCTCATTTTTTTATATCACAAAACTTGGCATTTTAACAGGGGTTTGTACACTTTTTATATCCACTGCTGCTCTGGTGTGTTCACAAAATGTGATTCTTCATCTAAGCACTACCATTATGTATGTCTGAACTACTGATGTCATTGCATCTGATGTGATTACGTATGAAAATACTGACTGGACATGGAAAGAAAAAAGTGACGGCATGTTAGTAAAAATACTGACTGGACATGGAAAGAAAAAAGTGATGGCATGTTAGTAAAAATACTGACTGGACATGGAAAGAAAAAAGTGATGGCATGTTAGTAAAGATACTGACTGGACATGGAAAGAAAAAAGTGATGGCATCTTAATAAGTAGCATTTCTTTGTACTTCCTCTCATTTTTGGAGTTAGGTTTATTTTGTTAATTTATAGTAATTAGTATATTAATTGTAATAGTATTGTAATACTAAATTCTTTTTTGAGAATAGTTTTTTCCATTATTATGTATTTAAAAGTTATACTTTTATTATTGCAAAATAAATAAATACAGAAAAACTAAGTTATCTGGGCACCCTTCTGGCACTGGCCTTGGGTACTGAATTATATCTGCACCAGACATTAAGGGCTATGTAAGTAGGGGATATGCAGCATACCCACTCTGCAGACATGTAATGTCAGTCCAGTACTGGTCATAGAGAGAGCCGTCACCCTCTCAGCCTTCTTATTAGTCAGGTGAGCATGCTGGTAGACTGAGCTACTCCTCCAGTCCTTTTCTGGAGTTGAAATTTTAGGTGTCTTGTACTCACTTACTGCTGATCAGTACAGAAGAACAAAGTGGATGTAGCAATGGACGTATTTTCCATTCCACATCAGAGAAGATTCCTGTTCTTTTTCCGACTTTCCCTCTGATTTCATGCCCGATAGCAAAATTTGTAAATGAAAAAGCAAAATGTGCTATTTCTCTTTGGTGCTTTAGAAATGGTATGGCTGTGGGCTTATCCCTGCTGGTTGAGCAAGTCTTCATGATACTGGCCAATGACCTCCCGTACAGCTTAGTGATCACCATTTCCACCTTATGCCCTGGCTTCTGTTGTAGGCTATCTGATTCAACTGGATTTTCAGCTTTGGTGTCATATGTGACTGAAGATACTAGGGAGCTTTCTGCCTGAAAGATATACACTACCTAATGGAAGGGATTCTCTCATTTGATGGAGTGGCATCCAGTGAAGCCCCACTTTGTATACAGGCACTTCTGGGTTATCTCAGGCCTCCGTTTGTTTGGAGTGTCAGTTGGGAATGTGTCAGCTGGTTCTATCCAGTGTTATCTTGTAGAATGGAAGACAGTAGTTCTGTATCAGTTGTTTTAGCACTTCCGTAAAAGTGCTGCATCTCTGCCTACTTTTTAAGGGTACATGTCATTTGATTGTACATTTCGAACACAATTTACTGAAAACTCATTTCACTGAATCACAATTGATCCAAAACTTTAGAAGTCTGTGTGCTGTCAATGCTGTTTTTTTATCATAGGTGTTGTAAACAAGAGTATGTGTAGATTTGAATGGCTGCTGTCATGTCATACTCTCAGACCTGTAGAAATGTGTGTTTGTCTGCCAGCACTGATTCATTGCTCTTTTCTCCACAGCTGTGCAACTGTGAAGTTACTATGTATAAAAAAAGGTAGTGTGGAGGGCAGATCCCCCAATATGTGGGGTGTCAGTGGGATTACCTCTTGCAAAAACATTTTGTTTTATGGTAAATTTGTTGCATTGAATGTTTTCTGTCAGTTGTGGTTCAGCCAAATGAGTTTTAAGTCAATTGTGTTTGACCATTTGTGATTCAGTGAAATGAGCATTTGATGAAATGATGTACACTCCTTTTTGAAGAACTCTTCTTTTTCATGGAGTTTGCACTTCATGATTGATAGTCTTACTTAGGCCTCATGTGAAGCCCTTGGAAGCAGCTTTCTTGGTGGCCATCACCTCTATCCATAGATCTTGGAGCTTCATGCACTCTTTGTATGGTATTGTATCTGTTCCTCCGGAAGGATCCGGTTTCCTTTATAGTCGGTTCATATTTTCTTCTTAGAGTGGTGTCAGAATTGTCCTTAAACCAATACATTTATTGCCAATAATTCATTATAGGAGCAGAAACCAAAGGAGGGACCTCCCTTCTTACCCAGGATATGCACCTCTTGTTAGGTTCTATCTGAAGCACAGGCATAAGTTTAGGAAAAGAGAACCACAATTTGTCTTTGTCCCACCAGTGAAGGAAAGGTTGGCAGTTGCCAAACAAGACTTTTTGAAGTGAATTCCCATTTGTATTATATTTTGCCATCAGGTGGCCATAGGGAGAGTTTGACTAGCAGTTGTCAAACAGTCTTTTCCAAGTAGATTGCCAGATGCATTACCATTGGAAAATGCCATTATCAAAGGTAACTTAGCCAGGTGACATGACTGCTTTGATTGTCCATTTTAAAATGTCTTTTTTGGAGTCATGTACTGCAAAACTTGGTTGTCATCACTTACCTTCAACAAACATGATCTAGAACATGACTCCAGGAGTCAGGCCTCCTTTGATGCCTCCATACTTAAGGAATCAGCCTTCTAAGCCTTCCTGTTGTGGCTCTTCAATAGCTGTTGCCACCCTGAAGGGTTCTAGTAATGATCAGCCCAGTTCTGGACACATCAAGGGGAATCATCAGTGCTGGGTATAACAGATGCATCCATGCTTGTTGATCTGTAATGGGATTCTGGTAGGTTACACTTGTCCTATTTTCATATTCCTTTGTTTGCATGACCTTTTGTATTTAGTGCCTACTGTTTGAGTTCTTTCTTAATTTGGCAGGTGGTTTTGCTTTAGATGGTTATTTCCACTGCTTGCAAGCTAACTGCTCACAGCTGAAGTCTCTTGTGTATGTTCAAGTTCAAACATATGCAAGTTATATGTCCCCAGTTTGTACGTATACTTTGCGTTGAGTTAATGTGATCTTGGAGGCTGTGACACACACACACACACACGTGGGAATGTCAGTGGGGTTGAGGCATAGCCGTTTTGTTTTTTTATTTGGATTTCAAGCAGAAACATTACTGAGTGGATGGCAGTAAGTTTCTGGAAGTTGGGGAGTAGAGCAAATGGTGCTCATGCACCTATTGTAGCTCCTTAGTAGATTTACTTGAATCCTTTTTAGGTTATCACATTTCCATTCTTTTTTTTTTTAATTTGATGGATGTGTGAAGAGGTTTGGCACAAGCTGGCAGTTTCAAACCTAAGGCAAGCTCTGCGTGTGTAGTACATGTCATTATTAGCACCTTTGAGTGTAGAAGCCTTTGTGTAAAATATGCTGAAGAGGTAAAGAGGCAGGAAATAATTACCACAGTCTGACACCCACCAAGGAAGTTCCTCTCAGATCATTTGAGTTTATTAAGGAGCATACTGTTTATCTCCTGCATTAAGCAGTTAGTGAGCAAGCGAAATATGTACCTTACCAAACCCAAAAAATTGAAGTATCTCTAAATTTGTGTTTACAGAAGAGGCTGATGCTGAAAATGATATTGAAGATGTGAAGGCTAATAATGCAGAAGACATCCTAAATGAACCTCAGGCGGTGAAAGATCCAGCAAAAGTTGAACCAGTAAACAATGAAAAACAAGCAAATAAAGATATCCAAAATCAGGCAGAGAATGTCCAGAAAAAAGATGAAGACATGGAAAGAGAAGATCTCATGCAAGAAGAGGAATTTAATCGAGAACAAGATCCAAAGGATCCGTCAATTAAAGGTTAGTCAAGTGTTTTATGGTAGCATAAAATGTATTGTTAAGATTATTGTGTTGAAAATGCAGTCATAAGTGGCATAGTTGCTGGCTAATTTTATTTTATTTGTTCTTCATTATATTTTCTGTAGTCCATTGTTTGATTATTTTTGGTAGCAAGGGCTTGGCATACAGGTATACATACGGGTACGTATCACTTCACCTAAAACTCATTTCACCTAAACTCATTTCACTGACACCAAATCACCTAAAACTCATTTCATTGACAACTAGTACTCTAAGGCAATTCAAAGGTTTATGTCCTTTTCCCCATTGTAGTGCGATCCTGGTGTTAGTATATGTATTAATGGGGGGTGTGGGGGTGCAGCCCCCACATTGGGGGGGTGGGAGTAGCCCCCCACCTAGTTGGCTTTTACCAAATAATGTAAAACAAAACCAGACAATATAAAGTAAGTGGGGGGCTACGCCCACCACACCTCCCAATGTGAGGGGCTATGCCCCCCACTCCCCTTAACTATATATACTAACACCAGGATCGCACTAGAGTGGGGAAAAGGAGATATACCTTTGAGTTGCCTTATTGTACTACTTGTCAGTGAAATGAGTTTTAGGTGAAATGAACTTTAGGTGATTTGGTGTCAGTGAAATGATTTTTAGGTGAAATGAGTTTTAGGTGAAGTGATACGTACCCATACATACATATGTATGTATGTATGTATATATAATCAAATTGTTTGGCCTACCTTAACATGCTACATTTTATTTTTTTTTATTTGCCGTGCTTAAAAGCCTAAACACTGTACAAATAAAATAAAAGCAAGCCGAAACAGATTGCAAAAAAAATTAAAAACAAACGTGGAAAAATTATATATGTTGTACAGTAGCAGTAAGAACAGAAGCAAAATGAAAAAAAGATGCATTTGAAAGTATTGATTACATTCCATGGCCATAGAGCTTTTTCAGAGAGGTTATTTTTTCACTGGGTTCTTGTGTCCACATGGTGCTGTACAAGTTGGTTATGTCCTAGTTTAATAAGTGAATGTCCGTAAACTTGCCTGTCCTACTCTGTGACAAGTGTGGTACATTTGAAAGTCTTCATAGAGATTACTTTTCATTTTGTTATTTGTATTGTTGCTTTTTTGTTTGCTTAATACCATCTCGCTCTCTACTAAGAAATCGCTAAGACTGTCATGTTGTGCTTGAATGTATTTTGATACATTTAGATGTGTGCTGGTCGCTGAGTCGCTAGTACTTTCTACTCTGTATACGTTTTCCCTCATAGAGTGCTTTGGGTATGTCCCTTCATTAAAGCGCTATACACTAGAAATTCTATGTTAGCTTTTGTAGTCCGTTAAAACATGTTTTTTGTTATTCTTCAACGCGCTATACACTATAAATACACTGTTACTCTTTAATGCGCTTTACACTATAAATGCTATGTTAGCTTTTGCAGTCTGCTACACCCTGTTATTTGCTATCTGTGGATTGTATTGATTAATGTGTTGCACAATCGATGTAGAGTTTGCTTGATAAATGCTTTTATCGTTTTGTTTCACACGCCATGTGATTGGCGATTGCTATCTCTGTTAACAGCTATTAACTGCAATTCTTATGAGAATAGTGATGTTTTTTTTGTTTAGTAAAGGTTGTTAGCTGTGGTTTTTGAGAAATGTATTGGATAAAGTAACCTGTAACACGCCGTGGAGTTTGCTGGCTGTTATTTTATTATAGACGCCAACTCCCCCGTGCATGTTTCATACATGCATCCTCCTCTCAAGTGTTTATAGCACTCTGCATCCTGACACTTGCCTGTCTATTTTAGAGTGCCTATTCTGCTTCAGCAACCTGTATTAGAATTAAATAAGCTCTTGTTCTATGTTAAATGAGCTATACTCAATTGGTGGGCAACATGGTAAACCGAGCGTTCTAAACGCTTGATTCTGTTAAACGCGCCCTCCTTATGCCAGCCTCCAACCGCTCATTACAAAACGTGTGTTTCCCTCCCAAAGTAGTCTTCCGGAGGCCGTACAAAGCACACTGCATTACCCCTAGCCTTTTCTTTTTTTTGTTTTTATGTATTGCCTAAATGTAGCATAGAGCATACTTGAACACTTCTATATCCTAAATGGCTAACTCCTTTTGTAGCTAACTACTAGCTGTCCTGTCGATTTATATTTACTATTATTGCTACATGTTGTTTGTCTTTACTGTTAATGTATGCACAGTAACTGCCTATTACTGCTACTAGGTGTCTAGGTGTGCTTTACATTTCTAAAATACTACTTCTCTTACATCTTTCTCTCCTGTTTTCCAGCTGTTTGGCCCTGTTTTTCCCCCTGTGATCTAGCCTGGGCGGACTCCTAGTCCTGACTATATTAAGACAGCTCATCCAATTGCCAAAGCAATAGCAACTACTCTACAGCCTCATCCCCTTTCAGAATTCGAACCAAGAAGATTCCCAGGAACTATGTGCATCTGCTGCAAAACCTTTATTACCTTATTGTTTAAACCTTGCTTTACTCTACTCCCTGCCAGGAAGCCAGCAGCCTAAACCCCCTTCGCTCCATTTCCCTGCTCTTCCCCCTCATCCTGCTTCCCGAATTACACCAGCTCCCTTCTTCCTCCAGTCCACCTTGGTCCAGAGGTTATCCTAGTGGATTAAGATGCACTTCTGCAACTGTCCACTAGATGGCATCCTCCCCCCTCTATAATAGACTTATTTTCACTCTATAATAGACTTACTTTTACTCTCTTCAGGCTTTCTCTCTAAGCTCTAATTTTTCTTCTCCTTACTTTATCTCCTATACTCTCTTAGCCCATTCTAGCTGGACTCTTCTTCTCTTCACTGTCTCCTATATTCTCAAAACCCACTCTTATCTTAACCTACTTGGTTCTCTCTACTCCCCATACTGCCAACTTACCCCTCTGCCTCAATGTTCCACTGATTGGCTCTTGAACCTCTCTAGCCTTCTCTGGTTCTTCCCGCTCCATTCGCCCTGCGGGCCCACTCCGCTTCCCTACCCTGCCCCCAATTACCACCCGCCCCCACCACCGCTACATTTATACCTAACTCCTCCTACCAAATCCCTCATCCACTCATAGACCTCTTACTACTACCCCTCCCCTATTCTATAATATCACACTCTTCTCTTAACTATCCATCCCCCTTGGTCTTATCATACTATACTACTCCTCCCATTTCCTCCATCACATCTACTCCTCCCACCCTAAACCTACACCACTTTAGACTTAGCCGTCCCCTATTCCCTGTTATCTCTTTAACTCTCCTCATCCTCCTTTGTACCTTCCCACCTTAACTAGTACTTCATCTTCCTCACCTTACTTCTATCTCGTCCCCACCCTTTCCAAACATGCCCTCCCATTATCCCTACACCATCCGACTCCCCTGCTTACTCCTCATCTTACTAATACCACTATATTATGTGACCTCCTACTCTCATATAGCCCTCCAACTCCCTCCCCCTACCCAAACTACCCCTACCACTCAACTGCAATCTGCACTACTCTCTCACTTTCACAACATATCCTCCTCTCTTATCTGTCCCAATCTACTGCACCTCTTCCATCTTAAGCTTTTCCCTAGCACTATAAAAACTCCCTCTCTTAAATTTCTACTAACCTCTGATAAATACCTTCCTCCCACACACTTGAGGCCAAACTTATTACGTACGATATCCAAACCCTGGCCCCTGCCTCAGCTCAAACCTCACCATCCCTCCATCCCCTTCTTCACCCTCTATAAACACGACATCCTCCCTTTCCCCAACTCCACCCTCTTCCCCTCTTAGTACTCTTAAGATCTTCACTATCAATGCCCAGAGCCTTAACAACAAATCTCACCTTGTCCATGCTTGGATCAATCACTACCAACCCGACATCTTAACCTTATCCGAAACCTGGCTAAAACCCCACATTACTGACTCTGAAATCCTACCTCCTGGCACCAAATCCTCAGAAGCGACCATTTAAATAAAAAAGGTGGAGGCTCTGCACTAATCTACTCCAACCTTCTCTCCCTAATTCCTCTCCAAATCCATACCCCTCAATTCAAAAATTCTGAAATCACAACTAGCCTTCTCCGTTTGAACAAACACAAAACCATCTGCATTATTTCAATATACATATCACCCGGCAATAATATCTCCACCCTCGAAGATATCCTACACTGGGCCTCAACCGAAATAACATATGAAACCTTTATTCTAGGCGATGTCAATATTGACTGGAATAAAATCAACACTCCTTCCCCTCTTCTATCTATTAACCTTTACAACTTCACTCAAGTAATCCATTCTGTAACACGTCCTAACAAAAAACAACCCCCAGGCTCCATCCTTGATTGGATACTTGTCTCCCATCCTAACAAAATCAATCTCTCTGGCACCCTTCCTGACACCTTCAGTGATCACCTCCCTGCCTTCATCCACAGATCAACTAGTACCATCCAACACCAACATGTCTACATTCAAACTCGTAACCTTAGCAATTTCAACCCTTCTACTTTTTCCAACATCCTTAAACAAATTAACTGGCAAATCTTAAACTCTCTCCCTCTTGACAACGCTGTAGAGCTTTTTAACTCTATTTTCCTAAAGACTCTTAACTCCCTAGCCCCTGTAAGAAACAAACAAATTAAAAACAATCCTGCCCCCGGCTCACCAAAGAAACTAAGCAAATTATGCGCCACAGAGACAAATCCTGGAACCTTTACCAGAAAAATGAACTGTCCTCTGCCCTACTCCAATATACCCAACTCCGCAACCAAGTAAAAAAACTTATTACCAAAGACAAAAAAAACTACTATAATAAATTTCAGCAAAACAACAACAAGAACCCTAAGCAATTCTGGAAATCCGTTAACTCCCTTCTCCATCCAGGATCTGGAAATAACCCCTGCCCTGATCCTAGCTTAACTGACAATGAACTTAGCTCCAACTTCAATACCTTCTTCACTGAATCCATAGCTAAACTAACTAAAATATTACCAAATATGAACCCTCCCAACTCCCCCCTCAAAGCACCTGCCTCCCCAAATAGCAACCCCCCCATTTCCATCTCAAACCAGTATCTACCTTTCTTATAAAAAAGCTTTTATCTAAACTAAAGCCTTGCTGAAATGCCCCAGACAGCATACCCTCCTCTTTCCTCAAATATGCAGCTGTAGGAATTGCTCTCCCAATCAGTATCCTGATTAATAGATCCTTAAATGAATCATATGTGCCCAAACTCTGGCGTTCAGCCTACATTCTTCATCTCCACAAAGGAGGCAAAAACACCTCTATCTCCAACTTCCGCCCCATTGCCCTCCTCTCACCAATATCTAAAATTCTAGAAAAATGTGTCCACCTTCAACGTTTGCCATACCTAATTCAGAACGACCTTCTTACTCCCACCCAGCATGGTTTCCGTCCTGGCCATAGTACCACAACTGCCCTGCTATCCTTCCTAGAAACTGTCAATCTAGCTCAAGACTCTGGACTCATAGTATCCACAGTTCTGCTAGATCTCTCTAAAGCCTTCGACACCATTTCCCATTCCCATCTTCTCCTCCACCTTGCCAACCTCAATCTCTCCTCTAACACTCTTTCCTGGTTCTCCAGCTACCTATCCGACAGATCACAGGCTGTCAAATGGAAAAACTCCTCCTCTTTCTTCCTGCCTACTCCTACTGGTGTTCCCCAGGGGTCCATCCTTGGACCCATGCTTTTCAACATCTTTATTAATAACCTTCACTCTGTCATCCCTGACACTACAGTCATCCAATACGCTGATGACTCTACCTTAGTCTGCACTGCCCCTAACATTCCTGAACTACTGAACAAAACTCAAATAGCTTTTTCCACCACTGAGAGCTGGATGCACCAAAATCACCTTTCCCTCAACTCTAATAAATCTAAAATCCTAATATTTCTCCCCTCCAAGGTTCTCTCCTTTGAGAAAAACACTTTCAAGGTGCAAAGCAAATCATCCACTGCAATAGAAGTAGTTGGCATTACCATAGATGAACACCTCAAATTCGATCTTCACATACTACGAAACATAAAGAAAACCCACCAAAAGCTAGGCATGCTATATAGGAACAATCAGTTTCTCTCCAACTCCTCTAGGCACACCCTGGCAATAACCTACCTTCTACCCTCTCTTCTTTATGGAGCCCCTCTTCTAACCAATCTGTCCACATCTATCACCTCTAAACTTGAAGCTTGCTACAATAAGATCTCCAAATTTGCCACAAAATCCAAAACTTCAACTCACCACTGCCTCTGCCTCCAATCCCTGAACTGGTTAGAACTCCCTAACCACTTAGACTATCTCCAGCTAACCAACGCTCATAAACTAATATTCTCCCCTGATAAATGCCCAGCCTTAAAGAATATTCTTCCCCCCTACATCCCAAATATATCTTTGAGATCTGAACACCAAAACCTAATCTCTATTCATAAACCCAAACGTCCCACTGGTCAGCTTCTACTCTCCTCCTCCCTAGGTAAAAAATGGAACTCTCTCCCTTCTTCACTTAGGACTATCCCCAATATTGAATCTTTCAAAAACCAACTCTTCATTCACCTATCTTCCAAATGGAAATGCTCATGCTTTCACCCTACATAAACTTTCCCTCCAAGCTCTACTTCCTCCTGCTCTATTATACTCTCAAGCTTAATCCCATCTATCCAAAGAGCCTGTACTAGCAGATGTCAAATTAACTACTACCCTGTAAATATAAAAAAAAAAAAAGTCTCATCATGTATATTAAATTTGAATTTTTTTTTTCATTTTTGAATTTATAACCTACATTTTGTAACTTTTTGTTTTTCTTTTGTATTTTGTACTTCTTCTACAACATTTTGTAACCTTTGTATTTTGTAACCAACACTGTATTGTATTGCACATGGAGCTTTTCTCCCCTGGCCTCCACTGAAAATGGGCACTTCTTGGCCCAGTGGACTTCCCCGGTAATCAAACTGAAATAAAATAATAAATAAATAAATAAATTGTGGCATCTTTGAAGTTTATTGACTTTTATTGTGCAGGCCAGTGGTACGTTGAACCCCCCCCCTAAATTATTGTGTGATTATGGAGCTAGAATAAATCAGTAGGGGGTGTGAAATTGAGGATATAATGGGGCTTGCCGCCCTGGAAAAATTTTTTTTTTCTGTTGGTGTTTTTGAAATAAGGTCCTTGATGTTAAAACTTGGTGTATAGTTTGTTGTAGGGTGACTTGACCAAACATAGGTGAATCCCCAAACTCTTGTTGCACTGCTCGGACCTCCTGAACCTGTGTAGGAGATGCATGTTCTGACACTGCAGTCTCATGTACTGAGATTTCAGTTCAAGCCTCACTAAGGAAGTCTGCTATCCGATCCCTCTCGGATTTCTCTTTAACCATTGCACTTACTAAGTAGTAGTGTCTGTATCATTACAGGGCTTCATTACATTAAGATAGTTTCAGTTTGTGCCTCCTGCCTGGTAACTGCATCTCATAACTAGCATCACTTAGAGACACTACCTTCCCATCCTGACCGCATAGTATTCTGTTAAACAGAAATAAACACCAATACTTTTTTTGTCTGATTGTATATGTTTGGACTCTTGCCCACTTTATTTATTTATTTGACATTTGATGTTATGTGATCCTATCTCGCCTACATTCTGAATGATGGGTTCGGAGCCGATCCCTCGGCTCCGACTCGGCACGCTTATGCCAAAGAGCGAAGTCTCTTATTGGCTGAGCTTACTATATCCCAGGATGCACCACCATCAGTCCCCCAGATCTCGTTTGCCGCTTAACTGCAAGGACGTGGTCTCGAGCTGGCTGGGCTGAGTAGCTTTTATTAACTACTTTTTCTGTCAGTTTTTGTGCTTGTATTTCACAAAAGCCGTTTTAACGGCTATTGCTGCCTATTGCTGCCTGTTGTGTACGATTGAGTAGTGGAATTTATTGTGTGTGATTGGGTAGAGTTTGTTTCGCCCCTTTCAATCCAGGGCCTTTTGGTCAAACTGTAAAACTGAACTTTTTAGTGTTTTAAAGTTCCCGGTTATTACACCTAAGGTTGTGTTCTTACACTGTTTCTGTAAGCCTTCGGTTTTTTGTCATAGCGATTCTACAGTTGTGAAATTTCCTGTCAGAAATTGTTTGACATCATGTCTCAAGCCCCTAGGCCTTCGGGCTTTAAAAAATGTACTAAATGTGCTTTTAAGATGTCTGTTACAGATGACCATCTACTTTGTGTTTATTGTTTAGGGTCAAAGCACTTGCAGGAGTCATGCAGCGTATGTCACGCTTTTTCCTCTAGGGTCCTCCAGGAGAGGAAAAATAAATTAATTCTTAAAGGGTTGATTAAACCCTCTTTTGAAGAAGCCTTGTCTTCTGCTCTCTCCTGCCAAAAGAAAGGGCTTCGGCTCCGACCAGTCCGTCGGATCCACTGCCAAGAGACCTGGCAGGCCTCTCCTCGGCTCCAAAGACTTCGGAGCCGAGGTCGAACTGTCTGCCTCGATGCCTCCAGTATCACTCCTCGGGCTTCGGAGCCGATGGCTGGGGCATCGAGAGGCGGGTCACCTTCGCCGGCTCCACTGCTCTCGGAGCCGACAAGGGTCGCCTCAGACACTTCACTCCTCGGCACCAAGTCTACCTCGCACCGATGGAGTCTGGTGTGTGTTTCCTCGGCGCCATTCTCATAGAGCCTCGAGCCGGGTCCCCTAGTCCCTTGGGGCCGAGGGAGAGGTCTTCGAACCCGTTCTGTTTCCTCTCGGTCTTCGAGAATGTCGGATTCTGATATAGACAGGGTGCTCCAAAGACTTTTCCAGTCCCCAGTCTTCCAAAAATTTGTTTCGGCTCCGACCCAGTTGGCTTCGGAGCCGATGGCCATGACCCACCCCATTGTTATTCCTCCTCCGACTGCCCGGCTCCGGAGCAGGTGATCTTGGAGCCGGTGGAGATCTCAGGGTCGGCTCCGACCCTTACTCCAACCCGGGCCTCGGGTCCGAAGTTTGGCACGCTGGACTTCTTCGGCTGGACCCGAGGGTGATGTTTCGGGACCGATGCTTTCGGTTCCGAGCCTCCTCGGTGCCAAGGCTGCCAGGACTTCCGTCTACTATCATGGCCCGAGACTGGACGCTCCCAGGATTCTGGAGGTCCGGCTTTCAGAGCCATGAGGAGTGCCTTGGCCAAATCCTCTTCGCCATCTCTCCGGTTTTACCAGCACCTTCCTGGGCGTGGAGACTGGGTCTTTGGCAGTTCCCTGTCCGTAGCCAGCGGAGCCCCGAGGCCTGAGGTTACCCCAGTGGGGTTCCCTCTTCCTGAGGGTTCTTCGAGTCATCTCCAGAGGAACCCCCAAGGAAGAGATCGCAAGAGGAAGCACGTGGACTCCCGAGTCTATCACATCGGACACGGATATGGATGATGCAGAGGGTCCCCTAAGTCGCCCTCGGATGATGTCTCCTTTGCAGACATCTTAGAGATCCTCAAACAACGTACGGCTGGATGTCCAAACCCCCTCTGCGGACAATCAGTGCTCCTCAAGGCCTTTGGGGCTCAGCCCTCCGCCTCCTGGGTATCTCCGCCTTCGACGAGCTTCTGGATTTAGTTTGTCAAGGGCTGGGAACACCCGATACTGTGGAACCAGTCCCTTCTCGTCCGAACAAATTCTTATCTGCTCCGAGAAGGAGTTCCTTACTAAAGGCGTGGCTGTAGATGCCATGGTGGTGGCATCTGCTACACAGCAGGACGGCAGAGGCTTCAACGTCCATCCATCCTCCTAATAAGGAGTCTAGGAGTATGGATAGGTACGGAAGCGCACCCTGACTTCAGCGGCCTTTACTTTAAGGTCTCTGAATTATTTGGCACATTTTACCAGGCTTCAGAGGGATCTGGTCAAGGAGTTGTCAGACTCCCTCGGGTAACCTACCTGAACAGCTAGCCCAGTCCGTTAGCTCTCAGTTGGCTATCCCACGCCAATTGCTAACTCGTCCATGAGGCTCATATCCTATGCGGCAAGGGGCGGTAGAGCGCAGGCACAGGCGTGGCTCACGTGAGACAGGCCTGGCTCGCTTGTGTCAGTTTGGAGGCCTTCAAATCTTCCTTCGCCGACGCCTCCCTTTGATGGGTCCTCATTGTTTGGACCCAAGGTGAAAGACACCCTTACCCGCTGTGAGCAAGAGGGAAAACGTTATCTGCCGTGAGGGCCGTTATTCCACTCCCTTCGGCCTTACCCCAAGGCCAAAGGAGGGGAAAATGTGGTTCAAAATCTCGCAAGTTTTTCTCCCAACAGCAGGAAGATTCCCGTCCAGAGGCAGAGGGCGGGAAATTTTTCAGGGAGACGCCGTCCCAGAGGCGGCAGAGGGCCCGCAATTCTGGAGACCGCGAGTCCTTTCGTGGCTCTTCAGCCTCCCACACGACATGAGGGATTGCCCGGCTGTGCTGCTCGAGCCAGTCGGGTGTCGCTTTTGCCAAGCACCTAAAAGCCTGGGAGTCAATCACTCAGGACAGATGGGTGCTTCGGATAATTGCCGGAGGTTACACCATCCCATTCAAATACTCACCCCTCCGTCCAAGAGAATCCCGGACCCACCACCCAGTCAAAGGGAAATAGCAGCCGCGAGAAGCTTCAAAGCTGCTACAAAAGGAGTCATCCAACCGGTCCCCACAGACCAAATCGGATCAGGAAATTACTCCAGGTTCTTTTAGTGCCAAAAAGACAGGGGACCTGAGACCAATATTGGATCTCAGCAGACTGAACCTATCCGTTACTTAAATCCAAATTCAATGGTCACGTTAATCCATTCTTCCGTTGTTGGAGAAGGATGTTTGGATGTGCTCCATAGACCTCAAGGACGCCTATTATCACATACCGATACATCAGGCGTCCAGAAGGTATCTGCGCTTCAGCCTGGGAGCCAGTCATTACCAATTTTGTGCTCTGCCCTTTGGTCTCACCACAGCCCCCAGGGTGTTCACCAAGTGTTTGGCAGTAGTGACGGCTCACCTGAGGAGCCTTGGATTCCAAGTGTTTCCCTATCTCGACGACTGGCTCCTGACTGCCACCACCAGGCATCTACTTATGGACAACCTCCAAGCCACCATCTCCTGGGTGTTTCCTGGGATTACATTCAATTGGTCAAAGTCTGTCTTGCTGCCCTCTCAGCACATAAAGTTTATAGGAGCAGAGATAGACTCAAGATTGATGCGTCTTTCTTCCTGCCGAAAGGATCCGAACCTTACAGGGCCAAGTTCAAGCTCTGATCTAGGATCCAAAGCCCCAGCCAGGATGGTCCTACAGGTTCTAGGCTCAATGTCTGCCACGGTACTTTAGTTCCTCTAGCAAGGTTACACATGAGGATTCTTCAGTGGCTCTTATCAACTCAATGGTCCTTTCAAGATCTTCCCTCAATTATCACATCATGATTACGGAATTATGCAAAGGGACCTGCGCTGGTGGCTTCAGACATCCAACTTGGATCAGGAAACCCTTTGTTCTCCCCTCCAGTGGTTACCCTGACTGGAATAAAATCAACACTCCTTCCCCTCTTCTATCTATTAACCTTTACAACTTCACTCAAGTAATCCATTCTGTAACACGTCCTAACAAAAAACAACCCCCAGGCTCCATCCTTGATTGGATACTTGTCTCCCATCCTAACAAAATCAATCTCTCTGGCACCCTTCCTGACACCTTCAGTGATCACCTCCCTGCCTTCATCCACAGATCAACTAGTACCATCCAACACCAACATGTCTACATTCAAACTCGTGAACCTTAGTAATTTCAACCCTTCTACTTTTTCCAACATCCTTAAACAAATTAACTGGCAAATCTTAAACTCTCTCCCTCTTGACAACGCTGTAGAGCTTTTTAACTCTATTTTCCTAAAGACTCTTAACTCCCTAGCCCCTGTAAGAAACAAACAAATTAAAAACAATCCTGCCCCCTGCCCACCAAAGAAACTAAGCAAATTATGCGCCCAGAGACAAATCCTGGAACCTTTACCAGAAAAATGAACTGTCCTCTGCCCTACTCCAATATACCCAACTCCAAGAACCAAGTAAAAACTTATTACCAAAGACAAAAAACTACTATAATAAATTTCAGCAAAACAACAACAAGAACCCTAAGCAATTCTGGAAATCCGTTAACTCCCTTCTCCATCCAGGATCTGGAAATAACCCCTGCCCTGATCCTAGCTTAACTGACAATGAACTTAGCTCCAACTTCAATACCTTCTTCACTGAATCCATAGCTAAACTAACTAAAATATTACCAAATATGAACCCTCCCAACTCCCCCCTCAAAGCACCTGCCTCCCCAAATAGCAACCCCCCCATTTCCATCTCAAACCAGTATCTACCTTTCTTATAAAAAAGCTTTTATCTAAACTAAAGCCTTGCTGAAATGCCCCAGACAGCATACCCTCCTCTTTCCTCAAATATGCAGCTGTAGGAATTGCTCTCCCAATCAGTATCCTGATTAATAGATCCTTAAATGAATCATATGTGCCCAAACTCTGGCGTTCAGCCTACATTCTTCATCTCCACAAAGGAGGCAAAAACACCTCTATCTCCAACTTCCCCCCCATTGCCCTCCTCTCACCAATATCTAAAATTCTAGAAAATGTGTCCACCTTCAACGTTTGCCATACCTAATTCAGAATCCACCTTCTTACTCCCACCCAGCATGGTTTCCGTCCTGGCCATAGTACCACAACTGCCCTGCTATCCTTCCTAGAAACTGTCAATCTAGCTCAAGACTCTGGACTCATAGTATCCACAGTTCTGCTAGATCTCTCTAAAGCCTTCGACACCATTTCCCATTCCCATCTTCTCCTCCACCTTGCCAACCTCAATCTCTCCTCTAACACTCTTTCCTGGTTCTCCAGCTACCTATCCGACAGATCACAGGCTGTCAAATGGAAAAACTCCTCCTCTTTCTTCCTGCCTACTCCTACTGGTGTTCCCCAGGGGTCCATCCTTGGACCCATGCTTTTCAACATCTTTATTAATAACCTTCACTCTGTCATCCCTGACACTACAGTCATCCAATACGCTGATGACTCTACCTTAGTCTGCACTGCCCCTAACATTCCTGAACTACTGAACAAAACTCAAATAGCTTTTTCCACCACTGAGAGCTGGATGCACCAAAATCACCTTTCCTCAACTCTAATAAATCTAAAATCCTAATATTTCTCCCCTCCAAGGTTCTCTCCTTTGAGAAAAACACTTTCAAGGTGCAAAGCAAATCATCCACTGCAATAGAAGTAGTCGGCATTACCATAGATGAACACCTCAAATTCGATCTTCACATACTACTTAAACATAAAGAAAACCCACCAAAAGCTAGGCATGCTATATAGGAACAATCAGTTTCTCTCCAACTCCTCTAGGCACACCCTGGCAATAACCTACCTTCTACCCTCTCTTCTTTATGGAGCCCCTCTTCTAACCAATCTGTCCACATCTATCACCTCTAAACTTGAAGCTTGCTACAATAAGATCTCCAAATTTGCCACAAAATCCAAAACTTCAACTCACCACTGCCTCTGCCTCCAATCCCTGAACTGGTTAGAACTCCCTAACCACTTAGACTATCTCCAGCTAACCAACGCTCATAAACTAATATTCTCCCCTGATAAATGCCCAGCCTTAAAGAATATTCTTCCCCCCTACATCCCAAATATATCTTTGAGATCTGAACACCAAAACCTAATCTCTATTCATAAACCCAAACGTCCCACTGGTCAGCTTCTACTCTCCTCCTCCCTAGGTAAAAAATGGAACTCTCTCCCTTCTTCACTTAGGACTATCCCCAATATTGAATCTTTCAAAAACCAACTCTTCATTCACCTATCTTCCAAATGGAAATGCTCATGCTTTCACCCTACATAAACTTTCCCTCCAAGCTCTACTTCTTCCTGCTCTATTATACTCTCAAGCTTAATCCCATCTATCCAAAGAGCCTGTACTAGCAGATGTCAAATTAACTACTACCCTGTAAATAAAAAAAAAAAGTCTCATCATGTATATTAAATTTGAATTTTTTTTTTCATTTTTGAATTTATAACCTACATTTTGTAACTTTTTGTTTTTCTTTTGTATTTTGTACTTCTTCTACAACATTTTGTAACCTTTGTATTTTGTAACCAACACTGTATTGTATTGCACATGGAGCTTTTCTCCCTGGCCTCCACTGAAAATGGGCACTTCTTGGCCCAGTGGACTTCCCAGCAATCAAACTGAAATAAAATAATAAATAAATAAATAAATTGTGGCATCTTTGAAGTTTATTGACTTTTATTGTGCAGGCCAGTGGTACGTTGAACCCCCCCCCTAAATTATTGTGTGATTATGGAGCTAGAATAAATCAGTAGGGGGTGTGAAATTGAGGATATAATGGGGCTTGCCGCCCTGGAAAAATTTTTTTTTTCTGTTGGTGTTTTTGAAATAAGGTCCTTGATGTTAAAACTTGGTGTATAGTTTGTTGTAGGGTGACTTGACCAAACATAGGTGAATCCCCAAACTCTTGTTGCACTGCTCGGACCTCCTGAACCTGTGTAGGAGATGCATGTTCTGACACTGCAGTCTCATGTACTGAGATTTCAGTTCAAGCCTCACTAAGGAAGTCTGCTATCCGATCCCTCTCGGATTTCTCTTTAACCATTGCACTTACTAAGTAGTAGTGTCTGTATCATTACAGGGCTTCATTACATTAAGATAGTTTCAGTTTGTGCCTCCTGCCTGGTAACTGCATCTCATAACTAGCATCACTTAGAGACACTACCTTCCCATCCTGACCGCATAGTATTCTGTTAAACAGAAATAAACACCAATACTTTTTTTGTCTGATTGTATATGTTTGGACTCTTGCCCACTTTATTTATTTATTTGACATTTGTTAACCGGGTTGGTCCACTGAGTACAAAAGTCCATTTTTAGTGTAGACCCGAGGAGAAAAGCTCCACTGCAATTAAGTAAATTATAACATGTAGATTTAAGGCAACAGAAGTAAACAGTAATAGGCTGATGCCATGAAGGATAACAAAGATGATACCTCAGTTATTATCATGGCAGGTAGAGTGAAATACAAAACTGAGATATAACTTAAGACAGATGCTACTTGACAAAGGAAGGAATGTAGACATTGAAAAACATAAATTTGAAGTACAGATTAGTACATCACATATTTGAGTGAAGCAAAGATGCATTGTAGTAGAGAATTCTTGAGAGTTAGAGCTGTAAAATAAAAATGTGTATTAGAAGTAGAGAACAGGGAGAAAGGAGGGTTTGTGTATGGTTCTGGTAGGGGCAGATCCGTGAGTTAGATTCTTTTTTCGAATCGACGTGTGTGTGATATTTCTTACATCAAAAGGGGGTTTGTTCCAGGCTTGAGATACAGAGTATTTGTGTAAGAGTTTACATGTGGTTTTATGCAGCTTGTAAATATCTAGGAGATGTTGGTCAGAGCTTGAAGTGAACGATTCGGGATATGTTAGGACACTAGAGAAGAGAGGGTGGGGCAGGCAGTTGGTTTCTTAAGTATGGAGTGTGTTATGTGAAATTAGTAATAGTTGGGGGAATTCTAGCCACTGCAGCTTCTTTAGTGCAATGCAGTGGTGAGAGAGGTATGTGTTTGGTTTGTGGCAAATCTTGCTGTATTGTTACAGGTTTGTACGAGCTTGGCAGTTAATGTGAATTGTAAGTTTGCAAGTATTGGAGAGGGATAGAATAGGCTTGGAAGGAGGAATGCCTGAGCCACAGAAACTTCAGATTCTATAGTAAGGAATTTTTTGTTCCTATAAAGTAAATCCAATTTTTGGTGAGTTTTTTTGATACACTGTTGAATGTGTAGCTCAAATTTTAATTTGTCATCAGTTATGATACCAAGGAGCTTTGTATGGAATTCTACATTAATGATTGTGTTACTAAGTGATGAGAGGATGTGTCTTTGTGGTGAGAGAGATATTTTGGAAGGAAGAGAAGTAGTTTGATTTTGTTGAGCTGGTTTTCCGTAAGCCATCTTTCAACAGAAAGGAATGAGTTTTGGGTAAGTGTGTGAAGTTGAGTGATATTGTCAAAGGCAGAGATAAGAGTAGAGTCATCTGCATATTGAATAAGAGAGGAGTGGCTGCAGGATGTATGTAGGTTGTTAGTAAAAATGTTGAAAAGTCGGGGTTCAAGAACTTATGCCACTTATACCATACCTTTTGCTACTGTTGTGCCTGCACTAGGTGTTCCCATGGGTTCTCTAAAGTTTGTCCAAAATTTAACACACAACAAACTCTTGTGGGAATTGCATTCATTCTCCCACTCATCACAGATTAGGTCTGTGTGGAGCCCACATACCTTGTCTCCGTAAGGTAGCCCAAATAGCAAAAACAAAAGCTGTAGATTTTTGAGGCCCCTCTTCTCTATGCATAGAGAAGATAGAGTAGGAACTTGACCCAATCTCACTTAAACTGGTCTGTTGAGTATTATCAGACTGGTCTTGGGAGTTGAAGTCAAAGTACCTCTGCAACAAAACATTTGTTTGCTGATGAGGGTTGTTTTTTTTTTTTTTAGGTGATTTACACCATAGTGCTTCCTGAAACAATTCAGTGGGTCTGACATGAAGTTTGCTCCTCTGTCCATCAGTATTTCATGGGTGAACATACCTTACTGAAAATGTTTAACAAGCCATTTGCCACCTTTTCTGCCACAAGACAATTAAGTAACAGCTGCAGCAACCTAGTAACATAGTCTACTACCACCATCAGAATACACTTCTTACATGGGATGCTTTTTTTAAAACATCTTTGTAGTATATGAAGCACAGTGCTTATACTTCAGTATTCAGGAAAAAAAACAAATCAGTTTAGCACTAGATTGGCCAACCTCCGCAAATGTTAAGCACCCCGTGCTGAAGTTGTTGGGGTAGATTCCCACACTTGGCAGTAAAATCTGCCAGTACAGATCAGTTAATCAACAGTGGCAGAAAAAAAGATTTGGTTCTGCTTGCCGTCCATGCGACAAAGGTGTCCCTTCCATGTACACACAAAGAAAGTCACTAGAATAACAGGATGTGTGTTCACTGTATTTTCTGAGGGATATGAAGTCTGAAACATGTCATTATTTAGTGTCTTCTGTCCTCCATGATTTCTCTGAAAACCAGAGACTTTGAGAAACAGATCAAACAAGGCAAAATCTGGACAGTTTATTAGCATGGCAAGGTGAGTGTAAATGCAAGGGGACTGTAGATTACACTGCTTTTCTGATGGCTGTCACCAAGTGAATGAAAGCTGGCAAAATACGTAGCATTTTTTTTCCTACTTCATTCTCGAGATGAATTTCTTGGCATCAATGTCACAAACACAATAACTGGCTTGTGATCAGTGAAATGATCACGGTCATAATGCTCTTCATTAAACATGACTTTTTTAAAAAAAAATCATATAGGTATCTATACAGAAATAGGAAAGAAAATAAACCATGCTAATATTTTTGTTGTTTTCATGTGTTATACATTTTAACAGATTTTATTAACTCCAGCATTACATAAACTGCTCAATTCCTGCCTACACATAAACCCTCCTCATCCTCCTCCTGAGCAGTATTCTTCAAGTATTCATACCAGTTTCATTTACTTCTGTGTAATTTGTTTTCCCTTTTCTAAAAATCCCACTTCCAGATGTTCATTATATTAATCACTGCTGCAGTAGCCTTAGCTATATTTGTTATATCCAGCTAAGGATATAACAGCCAGCCAGTTTCCAAAGTTTCAGGGCACCTTCAATTCACCCAGACTGTCAAGTGCTCAAGCTGAGCTGACTAAAAGACAAGTTTGGGCACAAAGTGTACACTCCTCTGAGGCTTTTGAGGATTTGTAGTCGATGTGTGCTTTCCTTTGCTGGGCAGATTAAGTTCTTTTGGGGGGAAAAACTTCCATTTTCTTATTTTGCTTTATTACTTTCCTCTTCAGGAAGGAGTGTTGTTTTTTAACGGACTGTCTCAAGAATGTAACACACTTTTAAAAAGAGCTTATTTTTTTTGTCGGTTTAAAAAGTGGAGTAAAGTAACTGAAAGCATATTTTTTCCTGTGGGGAAATTGTGTTTGTTTTATTTTTGTGGGGCTGGAATAGTGTTTTTGTCATCTTTCTGTTAAAAAAAAAAAAAATACACGGATTGGTAATGTTTACTGGCAATTGCTGCTTGTCTTCCCCGGGAAAGAGGCATAATTTTCGGCTTGACCATGGAGCAGAGTACTGGACCCAAAGTCGGTCCTTCTTCCAACCACAAAAAGAAAAAAGAAGCAAACAACCTTTGCCACCATAACGGGCTTAACAGTTTTCCTCAGCCAAGGGTGGGTGACTGTTGCGGACATTTGTTGTAACTCAGACCACTCATCCTTTTCCCTGGATCTTTTTGGTGTAATACCTGCAGCCTCTATGGCTAAGGGCTAGCCAGATCCTCTGCAGCTGTTGTGGTCCCCTCTGGGCAACAGAGAGCCACTCTTGTTGATCCCAGGAGAGGGAACAGGGATGTTTCCCTGTTGTGTCAGAATGCTATAGCTATCCCTGGGGAAGTTGCTGCTGCCCATTAGTAACATAACTGGCTCAATTTTCCTGTCAAAAAGAAACAGAAAACCACACGTATCTACTCCTCTTCAAATTTCTTTGGACAGACATAGTTTACTGGGTCTGGCTCTGGGTTTAATTCAGGCTATCGTTCCTTCTTTTAAAACAATTTCTAGTAAAAGAGGGATTCCTCTGTTCCTGAAGAGTTTCAAGATTCTGAATCTGAAGAGGAAGATCCTGGGATGGATACAGAGTTTTTCATCAGATGTCTGATTCAGACTCGGAGGAAACCTCAGTGTCTGATTCTCCCTGTGGGTGTTTCTGTTTCTCTGTCTATTGCCAGAATGTGCCAGTGTTTTTAATGGGAGAACACTGAGGTTTCTCAGTCTCTCAGAAAATAATATGAGTTGTTACAGAAGGCTTTTCCAGAATGTACACCCATTCCTCCTGTTCAGTCTGCTGTAGATGTCTATGTTACTGCCTGCAACTTTCCTGATAGCCAGCTACCCCTAAAAAGGCAAGTAGGATGTATAAGGTTCTTCAGTCTTTTAAATTTTTAAACACTAGCAGCTATAGCTTTAGTTGATCCTACTGCACTTGGGTAATTCTAATCCTAGTCTTTCTGGTAAGGATAGGAAAATTAACTGATTTTCAAAAAATTAAATTGCCAGTCACGTATGTTAGTTTGTTCTGAAAAAATATGAGGAATGTTTTATGTACATTGTCTTCCTGTGAGGAAAAATCTGTTTTAAATGACGTGCAGTAAAATAAATGAAGCTATTACTCATTGTTCACAGTGTGTGTGTGTGTGTGTGTGTGTGTGTGTGTGTGTGTGTGTGTGTGTGTGTGTGTGTGTGTGTGTGTTTCTGTGGATGCTTCTTCAGGGCTATGGTCACTGGTACTGTTTTGAAGAGGTTTTCATGGCTGCATTCTCGGAATCTCCCATATGATGTTAAAATGAGATTTTAAATTCTCCCTTGGGTAGAGATTTATTTGGCCCCTCTGCAGCAGAGGTGATCAGAAAGGTGATGAAAGTGGCAAGCTTATCCAGGGAATCTCTTAATATATTTCTGCCTTTTCCAATTTTTCAAAAGGATTTTCTATTTCTTCATCCAGTTTTGGCAAAAAGCAGAATAAATAGTAACAACAAAATACAGGTAAACATACATTTAAAAAGAAATAACAAGATGGTTTCAAAAAGAAATATCTAACCTCCCAAAACCAAGGACAACCCAACAAGTCTTGAGTGACTGTTCAAGAGATCTTGTGAACTCTTCCTACCCTGACCCCTTTTTCTTCCAGGAAGTCTGACTCGCCATGTTTGTTTGGCAACAGATAGTTTCAGATAAATGGGTTATGAAAGTCATTCATCAGGATTACAGATGGCAGTGTGAG
Source organism: Protopterus annectens (assembly GCF_019279795.1). NCBI lineage: Eukaryota > Metazoa > Chordata > Ceratodontiformes > Protopteridae > Protopterus > Protopterus annectens. The sequence goes on along the minus strand of NC_056728.1, from coordinate 493,719,616 downwards.
GAAATTCCTTTTTTTCAGGAGATAGTTTCTCTGCTTCCCTTTAGTTTCCTTGCAACAACTAGACTTAAAAGATGCTTATCACATTCTTATTCATCTAGACTTCAGCTGTTTCTTAATGTTTTGTGTGTCTGTATCACATCATCAGTTCTCTGCCTTACCCTTTGGAGTGTCATCTACACCAAGAGTATGCAGAAAATGTTTAGCTGCAGTTATAGCTTATTGCAGGGTATTGGTTATCCAAATTTAGACGTCTTTACTTACCTTTGCAGAGTCTTTTTCAAAGTGCTAGGAATTTTTCTCTGGGGTGAGAGATCTCTTACATGAGCTGAGATTCCAGTAGATCATTCAAAAGTCTTTCTTGACACCCTCACACAGATTTGTTCATGGTATGTCAACTAGACACCTAAGTTTAAAGAGCTTTTCTTTCACAGGGAAAAATATATCTTTATCTTTAGATCTATTTCCGAGGTTTTCCACTAAGACTTTAGTCACTGCAAGGGAATACCTCAGGATTTTGGGTCTCATGGCATCTGTGATTCCCACGATACCCCTGGCAAGACTCTCAGTGTGAAGGATACAGTGATATCTGAAACCTCTTTGGTCCCAGTATCAACACCACCAATTATTTCAAATCCCAGTATTGGGGTTTGTCAGAAGAGAAATATTTTGGTGGAGGCAACAGATATTCTTCAATCCAGGTCTCCCCTTTGTTTCTGCTCGAAAACAGTCACCTCATATGCTTTGGACTTTGCTTGGGGAGCAGTTTCAGGAGGAATAAATGTGCAGGGAGTGCAGGATATGAATAACAGATGTAAGCACATAAATATCATGGACATGCTTGCCCTGATCAAGACACTCAACTGTCTGAACTACCTTTGGTCCTCTGGACCTCTTGAGGTGGTTAAAAACAATACCAAATCATGTAGTACATCAACAAGCAAGGGGGAACCAGGTCGTATCCTCTTTGCAAACTAGTCATGTCAAGTTGGAATATGAATTTACAGCACAGTCTCACTCTACAAGCATCCAACATTCTGTCAGAGCAAAATTGTGTGTCAAACAAGATGAGCAGGATCAGGGCAGACTCTTTGCTATTTTCACTGTTTGCAAAGTAATTGTTGCTACTTTTCACAATTTGCAAAGCTTCTGTTCTGTTTGTTCTGTTTTCCCACCAAATAGTGTTTTAAATAACTGATTTGTTTCCTGTTTAAATCACTTTTTAGTGTCTCACTACTGTTTTTCTGCTGTTTAAAACATTTATTTAGCGTTTCCCGCCTAAATTAGTGTAGCTAGTTGCTGTAGCATAGTCCATATATAGGTTTGCTGCATCTATGTTGTTTGTAGTGGCTGTTGTATTCTGAGCACATGTTCCCAGCCGTCTTTGTTGGAAGAGGCCCTTCTGCACCCTTGTGAGAGAAGTGTACTGACTGGAACATGTCTGGTGAAAGGTTAGGTCTAGGGCTTGGAGTAAGCACCCTCATTGGTTCTTTTGAGTTTTTTTGTAAAGTTTAAGTTCTTAGCTTCTGGTATTTAAGCCCTGCATTTGAGCAGGTTTCTGCTTGTTTCCGCATCACGCAGCATCACATAATTGTGCACCATAGCAGGACAGATAATTTCGACACTTTTTCCCTTAGACACAGCTGTAGTACATTAGTGTATTCCTCATTCTTCTTACATCTCTGTCTGGTAAGTATTGCTAGTGAGCTGTGACCTATTAAACCACCAGCCAAAAACCCTGTCCCCTGTCAGAAATACCAATCTACAGAGCACCTCCTAGATCAGTCCTGAAAGCACCTGCTTTGTGATAACAGTTCTTCAAAACTAGCATTATGGTCAGTTGGACAACCCTTGTTTCTCCTGCCAGCCTTGTTGACTTGGGACTCCTGAGGCAGTGTAGCAACTGCCTCATGTACACTGACAACCCTCTCCTAATAACTCACTCTAGTACAAAGTGCGAGAGATGTATCTACACCAATAATCTTAAATCCCTGCTGTCTTGCACTCAAAACAGTAATACTGAAGAGATTGTCACCCACCACTATTCATGCCCACAGTACTACTACTCAAACACATAGTATGCATCCAACTCATAAATCGACATACGTTAAGGTTCTCTAAAAAAAAAAAAAAAAACTTACCAAAACATGACTGCTACAACTAACACAGTTCCCATAGCACCAAGACACATAGCAACACACTGTCTCACCTACCAAGCCTTAAGGCGTGACGCTCAAAAAAAAAAAAAAAAAAAAATTTGTCATTGGAGACTCCATAATGAGACACACGGATGTCCCACTCACCAGGTTAGATAAGGAGAAAGTCACGATCAGCTGCCTTTCTGGTGGCAGGATTCATCAGGTCACGAGTGTACTCAGGTCTCTCTGCAACAAGTACCATTATGAGTCTGTCATGGCTCATGTTGGAGTGAACGACCTGAGACATACCTCACTGGACTATATGAAGAGAGACATGATTGAGCTCTCTGAGTATGTGTATGTCCCTAGCATTCAGCAGCATATTACCCTTGCCTAGAATTATACCACAGTATAAACAAAAAATGATAAATTTCGATAATTGGCTTTGTTTTTTGTGTCATGCAAAGGGGATACAGTTTTTCAGCGTAGGATGACAAGGTCAACAAACCTCACTGCTTTGTTAGAGACTGTTTGCACCTGGCACCACTAGGCTTTTGGCTGCTGGCAAAGGCTCTTGCCTCCCCCATAGTGCCTTTTTAGGCAAGATCTCAGAAACAAAATTGCCAACATGAAAATTTGCCAACCATAACAAAATAAGAGTTATGCTGCTAAATGCTAGGAGCTTATACCAAATACTGTACACCCTGGAAGCACTTCTGTCACTGGAGGACGTAGATGTCTGTGCAGTCATAGAAGCGTGGTTCAAGGCCTCAGAGAGTACCATGGCCTTGCAGGGCACCTTCAGACCGCAAAATGAACATGCGAGAACTAAAGGAGGTTGTGTTTCTATCTATAATAGAAATTAATTCACCTCCCGACTAGTTAGACTGGACAACTCCCTGGAGTTGCTCCAGGTTCAGATTACTGTGGGTAAGATGCCCGTTCAGGTTATAGCTAGTTACAGATCCCCCTCCATGGATCATGATGCACATGGGGCCTATTTGACCAAATTGGAGTCAGTCCAAATATTGCCAAACACTCTGGTCATGGGGAATTTGAATTATCCCATCATCAAATGGGAAACCTACTCTAGCCCTGACTCGCTAGTGAAAAAGTTCATTGACTTTGTTAACTTAGATGCCCTGGAACAAGCATACTAGTTCTGGTCCTAACTTACATGACAAACAGATGCACCCCAACTGTTACCACAAATCAGTTGCCTTCGAACTGGTATTAACACCAGAACTCACAAAGGGCAAAATCAGACTAAAAACCTTCACTAAAGCAAGCTATACCCTCCTAGGGGAAGGTATGAATGCATTCCAAGCCCCCCAGGTATGAATGCATTCCAAGCCCCCACCCCCACCCCAGCTGGAAGTGATAACTACACCAAAGCTTACATTAAAGCCCTGTACAATCACTTGTATAAGTGTATAGACTCAGCTGTTCCAGAGAGAATCAAAGCCAGAGTCCCAGGTTAAAAAAAAAAAAAAAAAGCCACCCTGGTGGACATCTAGCATCAACAAACACAAAAGGTTGCTGTGTAAGAAAGCTAAGGCGAGGCCCAAACAATGGAAAAGCACCCTCCTCAGCCTCAACATGCAAATAAGACAACATGTCAAATCCTCTGTGGGTAACTTTGAGAAAAGCATAGCAATCACAGCCAAGGATAACCATGAGGCCTTTTACAGCTATGTACATAACCTAAAAGGTAGGACCCAAGCATGTGCTAAACTAGTGACTAATGGTATCACATGCACTGATCCCGCAGAAATAGCAAACCTGTTGGTGGACAGATTTGGTGAAAATTTCACTCCCTTATCCCCTCCAAATGTATCAGAAACCTTGCCCCCAACTCCCCCCCAGCCTACATATCTGAAAAGTAGGTCATTAAAGCCTTGCCTAAGACAAGCCTCTATGGGACCAGATGGCATCCCAGGCTGTCTTCTAAACAAACTAAAACATGAATTTAGCATCACCGGTAAGTTCCGTATTTGATCACAGTCTAACCATAGGCTTTGTTCCTGTGGAATGGAGAACAGCAGCAGTTATTCCCCTCGACATAGGTGACTTAGCAACAGAACCAGGGAATTATAGACCCACAAGTCTGAATGAATCCAAGATACAACTGTGATAACTTACTGCCACGGAGTTCACCATTAAGTGCTCGTTCACCACCAGGAATAAAAGTAGACGAAAGCAACTGTCACCATCCACTGCACAGTTTAAGCGTTTATTACGAAATATAACTGTGATAAAAACTGAAATAAAACTGAATGAATATATAACCAGTTGTTAAGCGCTTTCACCCATGTGTAATGGGCTTCTTCAGAACACTCTAGTTTATTGTTACTCCTTAAATAATTTATTTGGCGCCAAAATGCATTCAAATTCTTAAAGGTACATAGTGCTCCAAAGTATATTTATTTGCTCTCCATCTTGTTTTCTCTGTACGCCATGTGTATGCTATTCCATTCTTATATTGATTTAAATCCCTGGAAATTTTCTTATGTTTAGTTCTACAAAGATTGTGCATCCACCTTTCTGCTAAATCAGATTGTTTCTTATAAAGTCTATCCCACTCATGGAATAATACATCTTTAGTTATATGTTCATTTAAATTCTCAGTCTCATGTATTATCTTACTTAACTTTTCATCATTGTACTTTAGCAATAATTGCATAAACCCTAGTACCACACTCATCAAAAAATTGGTTAAATTCTTCTTTAGCATTCGCAGTCATAGTAATACCCATCGGTACTTTAAAAAATGTTAACCCCTTGGGTACAATTTTTATCTCGATACATTTTCTAATATATGCATTGTCTGTTTTAACACCATTAATATTTTTGAGATTCTTCCCCCATGGAGTAAATCATCTCCTTTAATGTACCCCTGGTACCCACATTCTTATCATTTACATCCGAGGACTGTTTAGTTTTATCAAAATCACAGTCATTGGTTAAGAACTGATTGAATTGATTTTCATGAATATTATCACCTCTACCAGAGGTCCCACAATGTTGATTATTAGTCACAGTACCTTTGGAGTTGTGTATAGTTCTCCCGACCAGATTAGAATATGTCTTGGTCGGAAAAATTCTCTTAGGTTTGGTACCCAGTCTATTAGCTTCTTCATCAATGTCATAAACTGAAAAGTCAGAAGTAAAATCTGACAAATTCATCTTACTACTGTTAAGTGGCTCTGTGATATTCAATGGCAGTTCAATATCAATAGGGCATCTTCTCCCATTCGAACACTGTCCATTGGGAATGGGAATACTGTCCTCCAAGTTGTTTGTGCCCTTATTGTGTTGGCTATCCTCTCGTCTGTCAGTAGTTAAAACATTGGAAATAGAAGTATATTTGACCTTAGAGTTACATACATCCATGACAGTTCCATCTATATTGGATAACAGCGGACTTGACATTCTAGCCCCTGTATTGTTGGAACTCTCCTTGGATGCCTTTGTAAAATCAGCTGTTGCCTGTTTGATTACCTCAAATAACTTCCCGACTTTGCCCTTTAATGCAGTCAATTCCTGCCGAAGTTGTTGCAATTCAAAACAAGCATCTCCCTTCTGTTTTGGTGAACCTTCACCGGTTGCCTCCATGGCTAAGGTCGACTACTGAATGAATCCAAGATATAACTGTGATAACTTACTGCCACGGTGTTCACCAATAAGTGCTCGTTCACCTCCAGGAATAAAATTAGACGAAAGCAACTGTCACCATCCACTGCACAGTTTAAGTGTTATTACAAAATATAACTGAGATAAAAACTGAAATAAAACTGAATGAATATATAACCAGTTGTTAAGTGCTTTCACCCATATAATGGGCTTCTTCAGAACACTCCATAGTTCATTGTTACTCCTTAAATAACTTATTTGGCGCCAAAATGCATTCAAATTCTTAAAGGTACTTAGCGCTCCAAAGTAAATATTCCATAGAATGTAAACACACATTCCAAATATCTCATTCTACAAAACTACAAATTACAAATTTCACCTAATCTAAGCATTTAGAAACACTAACAAACATTAAAACATGTTTATAAAATAATTGCTGAACTGTCATCTTATAATGTATAAACCCATAACAGACATATAGAAGACAATGTTAAAAAGCAATGTGAAAGATGTAACGAAACAGCATGTTGACTAAATCGATCGCATAACTTAATAATGAATCATCGCTGCAGCCGCTGAAATTTAAACTGTACTGTCAGCGTGCTATTTACCACAACGATACCTTCACAATTCATTTACCAAAATGTATGTGTAAAATGCACCTTTCATTTCACCATTTAATATGCTGTTCAGTGTACATTGAATTGAACACTTCTTAATTTATTAATAAGACATTTTAGATTGTTTAAAATTCTTTTAAAAATAAACCGATTGCATACTCTATCCGTGTCTTAATAAAAATCATAAAAATGCCCTTTCTAACTAACTAAACTAAACAATATCTTGAATTATAGTCCTACAACCCATATACATCTCATACTTAAATAACCTTATAGCAAATCTCCATGGATGCATTGCTTATAGTAATAACAACATAAATTACCATTCCTAAAACATTAAATCAAAAATAAAGTATTTTCCTTTGCTCACCAATACTTAAAATCACTTATATTTCTAATGATACTTGACTGGATGATATAAGTCACCCAATGAATAATGAATATTTCAAATAAATTTTTTTTACTATTAAATTAACTTACCCTTGATATGTTTATTACCTACTCATTTTATGTTTATTAACCCTATTATTCCCATACACACGACAACTAAACTATCAGAAGAATGTTAATAAATAAATATATATGAACTAACTACTATAACTAATGAAATATCACAAATCCAGATGCCCTAACTGATGGACACCTGGGTGTTTTCCTATAACTGGATAGATATAAATATGCATAATGTCGATTTGAATTACAATAATGATTTGGTCTTAAGGAATTGTAATACAGAATGTTAACATAAATATTACATAGTCTAAATATATTTTAAGTTACACTTCCCCTAATCATACCTTGAATACCAAGTGTTCAACTACTTTTAAAAAGACAATATCGGTTTCAAAGATATACTGTCATTTAACCCAGGTGATGTAATTGCATCTAGATATAATTGCCACCAAACTTCTTTAAAACTTAAATAATTTTTATAATCTCCACCTCTAGGGTCCTGTTTTATGATGTCTATGATTGCAAATTTGAACCCTAGAACATGGCCCTTAGCCTCTATGTGTCTAAATAGAACATTAGAAGAATCTTTCTTCTTAATATTATATACATGTTCGTAAATACGTCTGTTTAGACTTCTCTCCGTCTTTCCTACATAGACACTAGGGCATTGCTTACACACCGCCAAATATATTACCATTTTGGTATTACAATTACCTTTTATGAATTTGACTTTTGATTTCATAGTATTGTGGATAGTTATCTCCTTCTCTTCATTAATGTATTTACATTGGTTACAACATCCACATTTTCTAGTAGTATTATTATCCCTGGATATACTACTAGTCTTAATTTGTGTTTGTTGTCCTAAGTCTTTTTAGATTTTTTCCCCATCTTGTATACTATTCCGGGTTTCGTTCCCATGATCTCTGATAAAGTCGAATCACCTGTGATGAAATATCAGTACTTACAAACTAGATCTCTAATATCTCCTGACCATGGGCTGTACAACATAATATACGATCTCTGATGGTTGTTATTCACCATAGCACTCTTATTAATTCTCCTACTGGTATTCATACCACCAGATGTACTACTATTTGAACCTAAAAGGGGCTTAAATTCCTTCCCCCATTCAAATAAGACATATTGTGCAACATCGTTCATCATATCTATTGGATAACCCCTATCTTTGAACATATTGGTTATATTTTGTATTTCATCAAGTAGTATGTTATAATCAGATGTTATGCATGAAGCCCTGATGCATTGTTCTTTAAAGATGTTATATTTGAGCTTAGGAGGGTGATAACTACTGGACTGTAAATAATCATTCGAAAACGTATTTTTTCTATGAATTTTAGAATGTAATCTCCCCTCCTGTTCATATATGTATGTATCTAAATACGCTATGCCTACATTATTATGTGTATATGTAAACTTCAAAAATTCACTACTATTATTCAAAAAAAGAATAAGTTCATCCAACATATCCGTACTGGAATTCCATCTTTCACATTGTTTTTTTAACATTGTCTTCTATATGTTTGTTATGGGTTTATGCTGAATAGATGTAGATATAATGATATCTAAAAAGGAAGATCTATTTAATCATAGCAGTACATTATAAGATGACAGTTCAGCAATGATTTTATAAACGTTTTAATGTTTGTTAGTGTTTCTAAATGCTTAGATTAGGTGAAATTTGTAAATTTGTAGTTCTGTAGAATGAGACATTCGGAATGTGTGTTTACATTCTATGGAATATTGACTTTGGAGCTCTATGTACCTTTAAGAATTTGAATGCATTTTGGCACCAAATAAGTTATTTAAGGAGTAACAATGAACTATGGAGTGTTCTGAAGAAGCCCATTACATGGGTGAAAGCACTTAACCAACTGGTTATATATTCATTCAGTTTTGTTTCAGTTTTTATCTCGGTTATATTTCGTAATAAACGCTTAAACTGTGCAGTGGATGGTGACAGTTGCTTTCGTCTTATTTTATTCCTGGAGGTGAACGAGCACTTATTGGTGAACTCCATGGCAGTAAGACCCACAAGTCTGACCAGCCTCATCTATAAAGCCATGGAATGTGTCATCATTCACCTCATAAAGACATAGGCGACCTTCAAACCCTGGATCTGACCCAATTCGGCTTCAAGAGCAGATCCTACCTGTTAAACCTGGTCGATTTCTTTGAAAATGTGACTAGGACAATTGATGAGGGCAAATCTCTGCAGACAGCATACCTAGACTTGGCAAAGCCCTTTGACACAATCCCACATTTATGTATTACCGATAAAATTAGCAAGCTGAATGTAAACCCCTTTGCTGTAAGATGGTTTTCCAATTGGCTCCCAGACCGATCACACACTATCAAAGTGGGAGACTGCACATCAACCAGCAGACCTGTCACCAGCGGGCTGGGCACCCTGCTGTTTGGTATATACTTCTTAAAAGTTCAGCCCAAAACTAAGGGGCTGTGGCTGACCATGTTTGTAGACGACTGCAAACTGTGTGCAATTATTGAATCCCCAAATGATGTTGGTATACTTCAGGAGGGTCTTACACAGACCAACGACTGGTGCCTTAGTCACATTCTCAAACTGAATGCAAATAAATGCATTATCATTCCCTTCCGTAAAAACAATGTCCCTTCACACTATCAAATTAAGAACAATACCCTATGTACTTACAAAGTGGTAAGAGATCTGGGATGACAAGTAAAATGCGACCTTGACTTTGACCATCATGTGTTTACTGTAGTAAAGAAGGCAAAATCATTTCCACTACCCATTCATTACATTCTGTGGAAAAGCACCATTGTCTAGTTTTTACTTCATTATCCTACATTATTATCGTAGATTTTATTGGTGCATGATCTGAAATGGTTACTAGTTTGGAGAATAATGTGTAATTTCTGTCTAAGCTCGTACTACTGAATTCACATCTTCTGTTCCAAACATTCTCATAATATTTCTTGTGAAATCTATCCTATTTTGTTATACTTTCCCTTATTTGATTCTCCTATTGCAAATCATGTTCTAATCCCACACTATAATAATCCCTGCTGAAATCTGATTATTTCCCCCAAAAGTCTCGCAACCTCCATAGTCATAGTCATTCATGTCAACTGTCCAGACTTTTTCCTCATATTTTTTGGTGTGTTCCTCATAACCTTTGTGATTTTCTGACAAATTGCTGAAGATTGAAGTTACTATTTGAGTTTCAGACTTCATATCCTTCAGATAATGCATGCTTATGTAAAACCTACTATTCTAATAACTTTTTAAGTGTATAAGAGCAATATTTAAAATCTTTCCATAATTTTGGGCCTTTGTCCCCCCCTCCCCCATTATTTTTGGCTTTGTCCAGATTTCAGAGCTAAGAGGTTGAGAGGTGTGTCTCTAATGGATGGAATATTAATATATGCCAGCATAATCCTCCTCCTCTGCCATTAACCCCTTACAACCACAAATCGACCATTGCTATCTTTTTACTTATCCGTGACACTCTGCCGATTGTCCTCCCTGAAATCCTTTCTTTTTCAAATTTGCATGCTCCTTTTTATTCATGAGTCTCCTGCAGCATTGCTATTCACACCCTACGCATTTTAATATAATTCAGTACATTTTTTACTCTCCATGATAATGATTGTTACTTGTGATGCTTTGAGTGCTAAGAGGTCCACAGTATGCTGCCATCTAAAACAGTTCCTTAACGCATAAAGGTATCAAAGCATCCTTAGTTTTGACTTGTGTTTTGCCTAACTTTTGCCACTGCTCACATGTCTTGCAGTAACTTTTTTACACTTTTTTTTGCAGTTTCTGGTTAATAAAAAAAATGTGTACACGCCTCCTTTTTGTATGCTTTATACCCAAATGTCATGAAAAAAGAGTATCATGGGCTGTAGCCAGAAATGCTTGACACTTATGCTTTTGGGACAGTCAACTGCTTCATCACTTTTACATTTAGCCCTTCTTCAGGGCTCCATTTTCTGCATAGTAATCCCTTGCCCCTGTATATGGAGTACCCTTGCCCTTTAGAATTGTGTGATCCTGGGATACCGTCCACAAGTTCTGTAAGGTGGGATCCCCAAGCAGTGCTTGTCCCAACTTGTCTTTGTGATGCTAGTTATGTTAGAAAATTGAAAAAGCACCACCGTACATTGTACAGAACTTATTCACAATGACCCTTCCTATTCTGACCCAACAGACTTTTTTAAATACCCTTTCAGACAAATTTAGTGCCAACTTCACCCTTGAGACTTCCATTCAAAATCACAAAATATCTGAATTCCTTACCTATTAAATTATTTCTTAAGATAATTAATTAAAAGTAGCAACCAAGACCAAAACACTTCCTCCGGGGTACCTGACAGTATTCCTGGTTGCTTAAATTTATAGTGTTAAACATGCTGTTGCAGACACACTCCTCAAACTGTTTAATTTAAGCTTAGCTACTGGCTTTGTCCCTGATGAGTGGCACACAGCAGTGGTGATACCCCTCCATAAGTGTGGCCTTTCAACTAACATGGGTAATTACAGACCTATCAATGTCTTACAAACATTCTCTGCAAAGCCATGGGACATATTATAACTGACCTCATAAACTGTGATACCAAGAATCTTTACACTTGACCCCCAGTACTTTGACTTTGTGAATAATAGATCCTGTCTGTTTAATCTAGTAAGCTTCTTTGAAAGGGTCATGGAGGCTATAGATGGTGGCCATGCATTGCACAGCCAAGGCCTTCAACACCATTCCCCATGCTAACATCAGACAAAAGCTAAATGTTTAAAAAAAAACAGCCCTTATGTGGTAAGAAGGATAGTGAACTAGCCGAAAGAAAGAACCACACACTGTAAGTTGCAAGTGCCTCATCAAGAAGTATGAAAGTGACCAGCAGTGTTCCTTGGGGCTTACTGCTGAAAGCGCTGGTATACACTTCTCAGATATCCAAGCAGTGTGCCAAGACAGCTTGCTAACAAATTTTGCAAACTGTAAATTGTGTTTTTTTCAAGTCCCCCTATTATGCTCAAACCCTCCGGAATGAACTTTTCCCTAGTAAATTCTTGGTGGTCTCAAAGTAAATGTTGAAAAATGTGATATCATCACTTTTGGTAGTCCACTCATCCCCTCATCATACTTAATAGGCATCATATCACTGCAAAAAGAAAATGTCAGGGACCTAGGTACTTGGGTTGATAGCTCCCCTCTCTGTTCACCATCATGCAACAGCAGTGTTGTCAGGAAATCCATTTAGCCCAGTAATCACTCCTTTATACTTAACATTAATTAGTCCAGTTATCAATTTGAGCCCCCCCCCCCCGCTTCATCATCATCCCTTTCAACTTTGTATTTTATCTTTTCGCTTGTGCTGTGTATAGGAGCCTTAACTGTGTAGCTCTGAAATACTCCTTCATATCGGGTAATCCCAAACCATCTTGTTCCATTGGAAGAATCAGCTTATCCCACTTGACTCTTGCTGTCTTCCCCTCCCAGATAAAACCCTTCAGCTCTTTTGTAATCGCTGTCCACAACTTTTCCTCTGGTTGATACAAAATATGTATGACCTGTGCATAGAACTAAAGGGACTAAAAACATTTTAACTGCTTGTATCTTGCTATCCGTATCCATAAAACAGAGCTTCCAGTTTCTCAGTTTTTGTATTATTTGTTTAGTCTTTTCCCACATATCCTTAGCTGCCACAAGAGACACCTTTTTAATCCATAATCCTAAGTGCTTCATTTTATCATGTTCCCATAAATATGGATATGGTTGAACCAATTCATGTATGGGTACATAGTTTACAGCTATTGCCTTTGTTTTTGCTTTGAATTTTGTATCCCGAAAAGACTTCAAACTGTCTCAGATTGTTCTACAACACCGAGATGTCCTTTTCTGGTTTTATCAGGAGTAAAATAATATCATCTGCAAACAAAGCCAGCTTTCCTTGACTACCATACCAGTTATATCCTTGAATTTCTGAGTCCCTTATTTTCTTGGCCAGTGGTGCTAAATATAATGCAAACAACAAAGGGGAAAGAGGACATCCCTGCCTGGTTCCTCTGCTCAAGCAGAAATTATCAGAGAGAAACCCACCCACTTTAATTTTTATCTCTGATCTCTCATATATCCTCCTAATCAACCTTATAATTTTATCAGGGAAAGCAAATGCATTGATTGCCCTGCTCATAAAATCCCAACTTACTCTCCAAGACCCACCAACAACTTCCCTCTGGATCATCATTATTCTGTTAATGTTATCAGATGTTTTCCTAACCTCCTGAAAACCAAATTGATCCACATATATCAACTTTGGCATCACCTTTGCCATTCATTTAGCCCTTATAGACATAAATACTTTATAATCATGGTTTAGACTTGAGATGGGTCTATAGAAAGATGGATCTGATGGGTCTTTACCCTGTTTAGGTACTACAGCCACCACCTCTTTCTTCTAGGATGTTGGTGATAATACTGTTAAACAAAACCTTCTAGATCTTTCAGTGTTTCCCCTCCTAGCTTCCAAACTTCCACAGGAATACCATCTATTCATGGGGACTTTCCTGTAGATTGGTTACACATCATCATTTTTATCTTGTCTTCTTCTATCCTGTTAGTAATTGTGTTTGATCTACCTGTAACCTTGGCATATTTAATTCTTCCATAAACATTGTCATTTGTACCTTTTCTTGATTTCCATATTTCTCTGCTTTATACAGTTTTTCATAGAATTTTCAAAATATTTCTAGTACCTGAAAAGGATCTCTTATCGGCTCCCGAAGCTTGGCAGCAACCATTTCTGCTTTCTGTTGCCTGAGTCGCTGTGTTAAAAGCTTTTGTGCTTTAGAGTTGTTATCAAAACAGCAGCTGCTTGATAGCAGTCTTTCTAAACTCAGCATGTTATCGAGGTAATCCCCTATTTTCTGTTTAGCATTCTGCAATCTCTCTTCCTCATGTTCTGTGAGATTCCCCCTATTCTGCAGTACTTTAACCTTTGTCAGTCCCTCTAAATAATTCTTACTTGTTAACCATCTTTCTCTTATTTCCACCCTATTTTTAAAATCCACATTAATTTTATTCCACTCCCTAGCTGTATTTTCAGAAGAAATTTCTACCTTCTGTTATAACTCCCAAACAATTTCCACTACCCATTCTTTAAATTCCTGTCTTTTCAGCAGATAGATGGGGGGGCGCCAGTGTCCCATTTTTATTTCATGACCCTGCATTTTAATTTTAGTTATGATTGGAGCGTGATCTAAAATAGTTACTGAATGCAAATCAAAACTTTCAATTAAATGCACATGTTCCCATGAAATATAAGATCTGATGATGTTAATCTTCGTTCATTCCTTACTGATGGGTTATCGGTTCCATCCTCGGAACCGACATGGCCAATATCAAGCTCGCGTCAGCCAAAAACTCTCAAGCCAAGGTCCTACCCAAAATGCTCTGATCCCTGGTACTCCAGATCTCATTTGCCACGTTACTGAACTGTGACTCTTCTGTATTCCACGGTGCAGACTTTTACAGCACAAACATGTTCTTCGGTGCAGTCCTTCTTGGCACCGTCCTTATTGCCGGTGCAGACATTTTCCACTATGGTACCGTACCCTTCGGGGCAAACTTTTGCCTTTACTGTGCAGACACCTTCAACTACTATGGCGCTGACATCTTCGGCGCAGACTTTTTCCACACCATTTTTTTCTGTGCAGACTTCATCGGCTCCGAGCTCTGCACCTATTGAATTAGCAAAGACCAAATATTCCCCTTCACTGGATCCTTTTGCTAGTAGTCAGTATAGTCCTTTCCTAGAAAGGCCAGAATTGCCATCAGCCTTCTCCATGAGGTCAACCAAGAGTCTTTATGAACAGGATGTGTTGCTGCTTGTTGACCAGTTGCTTGTGGCCAGAGTTCTCTCTCAACCGAAGTCCATGTTCCCTCATTCAGGTGAGCGTATATTGCCTCAAATGCCACCATATAGTCTTCCTTCGAATTCCACTCAAGTCTCAATGGCTATTACTCCAAAAGCAACTTCCCCTCCCTCCATCTCTAATAGTGGATCTCATTTTGGAACCAGAGTCGTCCTTGTGGCCTTCAGTGCACTGGACATCGGGCTCTTCTCAGGCTAGTGGCTGTGCCATTGGGGAGGGCATTCCTGGCTCCACGCCGATTTTTTTCTATGGCACCTTTCAGTGATGCTCTCTCTCATATGGTCCTCTTGTGACTCCTGGTCTGGGAGCGGGCTTGTCAGGGCGGGGTGTGACCCCGGTTCAGAGGTTTTCGTGTTCTTTTCCGGGCTCCCATCCCTCCTTGGGTGGGCCAGCCTTCCAGGCCATGGAGAAGGGTGCTTGCCTCCGCTGGCAAAGCTCATTTGTCGGAGTCCTCTCCCCCATCTGTGCCACAGCTACCACAAGCTTCAACTCCCGGACACTGGGGACAAGAGCCTCAGGTCTCTCTTCCTCAGTAGACCCCCTCTTTGCAGTCCTCCCCAGAACCTCCCACTGAGGAAGCACCCCGCAAAGCATTGTGTAAGCGGAAGCACATGGACTCCACTGAGGAGTCATTGACTGAAGATACGGATTTGATAATGGGGAAGGGTCCCAACGGTCACCCTCTGATGAGGTGTCCTTTGGTGACATCCTCGAGATCCTTAGACAGAGGGGTGACTGGAAGCCCTCTAATCCTTCCTCTGAGGAATCCGTATTTCTGCAGGCTTTTTGTGCCCGGCCCCCTACCTCCTGGGTCACCCAGCCTGCCGATGAGCTCATCGTGCAGCCCGCATGGAAGTGATACCTAAGAGACCAGATAAAGTATCATCGCCCCCAGCTGAGCACCCCCACTGGTCATGAGGTCTTCCAGTAGATGCTATGGTGGTGGCAGCTGCTACTAAGAAGTATTTGGCAGAGGAGAGCCAAACTGTCCATCCACCCAACAAGGAGTCCCGGGCGATTGACAGATTATGGAAGCGTGTGTTTGCTTCATCGACCTTCGCCGTAAGATCTTTGAATTATTTGGCACATTTTACCAGGGTTCAGCGAGATCTGATCAACCAGCTCTCTGAAACCTTGGCAGGAGCTGTTTCTGACGAAATCTGTGATAATGTGGCTTCTCAGATAGCCACCCTATAGTCCATTTCCAACTATTCGATGGGTCTTATTTCTCACGCAATGGAAGGGAGGGCTAGAGCGGCAGACGCAGGTATAGTCGCCAGATGACATGCTTGGATGCACCTTTGTGACTATGCGGACTCCTTTAAGGCTTATTTCATGAATGCCGCCATAGAGGCTGCTTCTTTGTTTGGCCCTAAAGTCAAGAATACGCTGGCATGGTGCGAACAAGATGGCATGACCTTGTCTGCCATTGGTGTCAGACACTCCACTCCTCAGAGATTCTACTCCAGAAGTCAGAGGAGCGGAAAGATCCGGCACAAAAAATCACAGGGTTCTTTCAGGGATGCACGTGCTGAGTTCTCCCCTAGAGGCAGAGGGGGAAACTCCAATGGAAGACGCCCCTTTCGGGGCAGAGGAGGTCCGCACAACTGTGGTGCCAGAGATTCTTTCTCTGGCCAACCCTATCAGCGCTCCTGAAGCGTTGCCTGACTACTCTCCTCTGGAAGAGGTTGGGGGTCATTTCTCCTTGTACCCCGCTGCCTGGCAAAAGATAACCGACTCTTGGGTACAACGGATTATATCCAGAGGCTATCACATCCCCTTCCATCTTTGCCCAGTCTCATCAAGAGTATTACCCGACGTTCCACCCAGTCAAAGGGAAACGGCAGCACACGAATTCCAAAAGCTGCTACAAAAAGTCATCCAGGCAGTCCCCCCAGACAAGATAGGATCCGGATTTTACTAAAGGTTCTTTTTAGTGTCAAAAAAGACAGGGGACTGGAGATCAATTCTGTATCTCAGTACACTAAACAAATTTGTAAAAACAGAGAAATTCCGGATGGTCAGTTTCAGTCACATAAAAATGGACAAAATGCTCAAGAAGATACCTCCGCTTCCGTATAGGAGCCAGTCATTACCAGTTTCGATCCCTGCCCTTCAGTCTCTCTACAGCCCCCAGAGTGTTCACAAAATGCATGGCAATGGTTATCGCTCACTTGCGACTTCAAGGATTCCAGGCGTTTCCATATCTAGACGACTGGCTCCTCACCACCCACACCAAGCGTCTACTGGAAGAAGCCCTGCAGTATACTCTCTTAATAGCTCAAAGCCTGGAAATCACTATAAACTGGGAGAAATCCAACACAACCCCAACTCAGTCTTTGGAATTTATAGGGGTACTGTTGGATGTGAGAAATTGCACAGCATCCCTGCCAGAACGCAGACTTCAGGGAATAAGAGAACAAGTTCAACCGCTGCTCTGTCACCACAAATCCCCAGCTTGTTCTGTACTTCAGCTATTGGGGTCAATGGCAGCTTCGATTACCATTGTTCCTCTAGCCAGATTCCACATGAGATTGCTTCAAGTGGCTACTTCTCACTCAGTGGTACCCCTCTACAGCATCCTTTGTCTTTTCAAATAAGTGTAAGTCAGAGATGCAAACAAGATTTACTCTGGTGGATGTCTCAAAATCCCTAACAATGGTCCCGCCCTTTCAACCCCCATCAACCGATAGCCACAGTAACCACGAACACCTCCCTGATATTGTGGTGGGGCTATGTTAGGGAAACTCGGTCCAAAGCACCTGGTTGGAGACAGAGGCCCTTTTGCATATCAATGTCCTGGAACTGAGGGCGGTGCTTCTAGCGTTGCAAGCATTTCACTCCATCCTTCTGTCAGGGACTATTGCGATCCAGTCAGAAAACATGTCAGTGGTCTGGTACATCAACAAACAAGGGGGCACTAGATCTTGCCCATTATGCCGAGAGGCCTTGAAAATATGGCAATGGGTGACAGCTTACAGCTGCTTTCTGATAGCAATGCACATTCCCGTGAGCTCCAACGTGATAGCGAACAAATTGAGCAGGTGCATTCTACAGCCTCACGAGTGGTCCCTCAATCCTCTAATAACATCAAAAGTCTTCAACCGCTGGGGCCAGCATTGCTGCGACCTATTTGCATCTCCAACCAACGCAGCAACTGCTTTGCTCTGATCCCCCCTTGGGGACAGTCACCAAGGGACGCTGTGGTCCACGCTGGGCCCTAGGGTCTTCTTTATGCCTATCCTCCTCTCCCAATTTCAAATGAAAGCACGACGGTTGAAGAGCAAAGTGATCCTCTTTGCTCCAGATTGGCCTCGACACGTCTGGTTACCCTTCCTCTGGCCTCACCTGCTAGATCAACCATGGTTCCTCAATCCATCCCCAATGTTGATCTCCCATCCGCAAGGTCTGATTCACCCCAATCTAACAACCCTGAAACTGACAGGTTGGTTTCTCCACTTCCTATGATTGCCAGGGTCTGTATTACAAGACCGAAGATGCATTCTTTCAAATCCGTCTTGGTCAAACGTAAAAGGCTGAAAATGCAAAACATCGAAGTGGCTGTTAAGCAAATTCTTTCCCTGGGAAAGAATTTGCTTGGCCGCTTTGGTGCTTTGCCATTTTCAGCACTGTAGTGTGGTCTCGGAGTTGGTATATTTAAGTAGGGGGGATTTTTTTATTTATTTTTTTTTTGGAACAGCAATTTTTTTCCCTTGGAAAAAATCACTGTTCTGACACTTTGACATTGCAAGCTTTCGCTTACATAGGGTTGATTAATCACCGTTTGCTTTTTTAAGTGTTCAGTGATCTAATATAGACCCGATTGCCAGGCATGAAAACCTTTTGTCCCCTGTGCGCAATATTCTTATTGCATCTCATAAATTGTCCAACAGACTAATCTATCTTAACAAATGGAAGAGGTTCTCTCTATGGGCAGCAAATAAACAAACTGACCCCTTGTCAGCCCCGGTCTCGGTGGTATTCGATTACTTATCACATCTTTTCCACTCTGGGGTGTCTGCCTCTACTATCCGTGTACATTTAGCTGCCATCTCAAATTTTCATATTGGTTTTCAAGATTCTTCACTTATGTCAGACTCTGTAAGATTTTCTTGAAAGGGTTTATCCACCTAAAACCTCCCTTTAGAGAACACACATAAATTTGGGATTTGGCTGTGGTTCTACAAGTTCTAACAGCTCCACCTTTTGAACCTGCGTCTTCTTATGATGTAAAATATCTCTCTTGGAAAACTTTTTCTGATTGCAATCACATCGGCCAGGCGATTGTCAGAACTTCAGGCCTTATGCATCAAACCTCCCTATCTTATCTTTCATAAGGACAGGGTATTACTGAGAACAAAGTCTACCTTTTTACCAAAAGTGGTGTCAGAGCGATCTATCAACCAGTCTATTGAACTTCCAGTGTCCTTTCCTAACCATTCTAACAAGGGAGAGTATTGCCTGCACTCCTTGGATGTTCTTAGGCAAATACGATTTTATCTGGACAGAACAAAATCTACCCGTAAATCAGACCAACTTTTTCTGGACCTAGATGGGGTCATCCTGTATCAAAAGTTATATTGGCTACATGGTTGAGAAATTGCATCATCTTTATCTACAACAAAACAATCTCACTTTGCCTCACAGTCAAAGCACATTCTACAAGATCTATAGCAACTTCAGCAGCTTTCCATGCTAAGGCTTCCCTCTATGATATTTGCTCAGCTGCATTTTGGGCCAAACCTCATACCTTTACTCTTCATTACAAATTGGACTTGGCCTCCAGAGGTAGAGCTTCCTTTGGCTTCATGGTGCTCAGGAATGTCCTTCCATGAGGGCCACCCAGGAATACAGGTAGCTGGGGACTCTGTCCCATCAGTAAGGAATGAACGAAGATTAACAACATTAGATAAAGAAGTTATGGCTTACTATAACGTTCCATTTGTTTTGTTGATCTTCGTTCATTCATTACTTCCCAACCTCCTTCCCCCTTCCGGAGGTTCTTGGTTGATCTCATGTACTCCTTTCTTGTAGGTCTGTTATGACCAGAGGTAGTCTCTACTTTTATCTATCAACTTGTAAACTTGATCTGAGGTAACAGGGAGCAGGGCATTATGGGTAGGACCTTGGCTCAAGAGTTTTTGGCTGATGCGAGCTTGATATTGGCCAGCTCAGTTCCAAGGACGGAACCGACAACCCATCAGTAATGAAGGAACGAAGATCAGCAACACAGATGGAACATTATGGTAAGACATAACTTCTTTTTTTTTGTCTAGCCTAACCTAGTTTTTGTGTCTTGGGAATTAATACATAATTCACTATAGACTCCTACTACTCAATTCACATCTTCCATGTCAAATACTTTTATAAATTGTTTAAAACATCTACCCTCTTTGGTTATATTTTCCCTTCCGCCCCCATGCCAATACATCCATACTGCTGCAAATCAAATTCCACCACCCAGCTCCAAGTATATTCCCTGCTGAAAGCTGGTTATGTCTCCCAGAATTTTCTTAGCTCCAGTATAGCAGTTTTAGGTGGAATATAAATAAATGCCAGTGTATTCCTCCTCCTTTGCCAGTAGCCCCTTAATACTACAAATCTACCATTATTATTTTTTTTATCCTCTTTTATCACTGTTGGA
The DNA here is from genome assembly GCF_019279795.1 of Protopterus annectens. Taxonomy (NCBI): domain Eukaryota; kingdom Metazoa; phylum Chordata; order Ceratodontiformes; family Protopteridae; genus Protopterus; species Protopterus annectens. The sequence goes on along the minus strand of NC_056728.1, from coordinate 493,699,192 downwards.
GCTCCTTTTGCGTTTAATATAAGTACTCCCCTTTTCTTTGATCCAAATAATCTGCTGAATAACCATCCTAAAAAACATTTTTTATCAAGTCCTCATGCTCAGTTCTTCCCAAATGTGTCTCCTGTAGCATATTTTTAATATAGTTCACTACTCTCTTTTGTATGTATCTGTGAGACCATTTGCATTTAAAGATGATATAGAAAGTGCTGCCATTATGATGAGGTTATTATTCCCATCTGTTATGTGTAACAGTTTTTTTTAATGTCTAGTTCCAGCTTTTGTGTTACATGCATACACTGTTTTGGCAGACAGATCTTTTATACAGTTGTTTCTTGTCATATCCATTTGAACCTTCATCACATCTTACAAACCTTTTTGTTTTAATGAAAGCCTTCAAACAAAAAACAAACACACCACTAGACAATTGCTAAAACTTATTAACTTAATACTAACACAAAAAACTATGCACATCTTCAAATGTGAAGTTGAAACCCTCCTAATAGGAAGAACTCTCCCAAAATGACAGCCACACTCAGTCTTGGATTAACCTACAAGAAATGTTATCCAAGCTAAGATGCATGGTACAGCCTGTGCTTCTAAGTGCTGTCTGATTTTGTCTCCTCTTTATTCCTCTCCCAGATTGAGAAAGTACTTGAATGCTTTCAAAAACGTCATCTCCTAGCCATTGAAAAAAACCATTGAAGTAGGTATTCTGTTTTTATTGCTCTTTATCAGATTGTCTCCATGGAGACATGAGCGCCAGATACACAGTTGCCTCTACAAGCACTCATTTATCTGCTAGAGGAAAACATATTATATTCTGTGTTCTTTTTTATTTGCTTCCCTTTAAAACTTGTTACGATATCAAGCCAAGGCCCTTAATTCAGTCAATCCCCTATGCAAGAGTAAGAAAAGGCACATAATTCTTCTCGTATGATGCACTTTTGACCAGACTTTTCTTTTTTTTACACTGCCGTGCCTACATTTCTTAAAACTGAACAATGAGAAAGAAAGAAGGGAAAAAAGGAGCACCTGTTTACTTTAGTATCCCTATTGCTCTTGAAAATAACTAAGAAAGCTTTACCTTATAGCATGCGGATTGTCGTGCATTATAAATATACTACTGTTGAGCAAAATTTTGTTTTACTTACAGTTAACTCTTTCTTTCTTTCCTCTCCCCCCAGTGTTCTTCCAAACAGTAATGACATGAAGCAGAGCATATGCTTTGGAGTACCCTACCAGTTTAACAAAGTCAGAAAAGTCCAATATTTCCTGTTTTCTTTCTTCTGTCATATTTCACAAATATAACTAAAGCTTTGTAATCCCATATTTGTCAGTTTCTGAGTTGCTGTTTTTCTTCCTGTTGATCGCAGTCTTCCAAATCCAGTCTCTGTTTCATTTCTAACATACTGCCGGTTCTTCTGTTCAACTTTTGTGCTTTTTTTCTGTTTCTCAAGCATTTTCTTTTTGAAATATTGGAAAAGGTTTCACTGGCACAGTCTCTGTATGGGCTTCAGTACCAGAAGAACAAGAAACCAAATCTTCTTCTGTTTCAGAGCTCACTTTTTGCTGGACAAACTTTTGTGTTTCCTCCTTAGTATGTTCTACATGAAAAATGATTTTGACCCTCAAGGAAAGAATATTCTGAAAATAAGTTGAATCTCAAGCCTGCTTCTTTGACATTCACAGATAAGTGGAATAAACTTATTCCTCTTCTGCCTGGTGTACAGTGAGTAATTATTTTCAAGAAACACTCTGTATTTCACTTTAAGTACTTTGTCCTCCTGCCACAGTTTTGTCAGAATCAACTCTTTCTGCTGGTAGGATAGCATCTTTACTATTAAAGGTCTAGGTTACTTTCTCATGGCCATGTTTGGAGCATACACACAGTGCACCCTTTCAATTAACAATTCCTTCTGTGGAATACCAGTCCAGTTGCTTATTTGTGCTTTCATGAAATTAATACAGTCTGTTACTTCCAGCTTTTCTGGTACACCAGAAAATTTCAGGTTTTCTCTTTGTGCTCTGTCCTCTCTTTTATTTTTGAAGCATCTCTTCTTGAGCAGTTTCATATTCAGCCAGCCTTTTCTTCATTTCGACCTCTGATTTTTGCAGTTTATCACTTCATCTGAATATCTGTTTAAAGCTTTTTGTCGCTGTCCTACTTTGGACACAATACTTTGGACACAATAGAAGAGTCTTTGTGAGTTCTGTTCAGACAGCTTTATTGTATACAAACACATCACAATAGAAGTTTACTGACTTTAACTTAAGTAACTGGTGTACAAACTACTGCAATCATACATACTTACTCTCTGGCTGCACTCTCAAAATGGCACTGTGAATAGCACATGCCTGGTATTTATATGTGTGCACACAGCCTTTGGCATGCTTCTTAAAGCTACACCTCATGTACTCTGATATGCGTCCTCCCTCTTTGAAAAATATAGATCATGCAACATTATGAATCTATTTGGCATGCAGATATCACAGGTAGTTCTTTGTCATACATTTATACATGACTAGGTACATATATATACAGTTTAAGACCATGTTGCTGCATATTTCACACTGGACCTGGATATTCTACCATATCATGTGACATAAAACTGGAAATTTGGTTTAGCAACTTGAGCTGTCTCTACAGAATGTTCAACCTTGGGAGTATTTGGAACATCTTCAGGAATAGAAATAGAGGTTGAAATGCACTTTGGGATTGAAACAATGTTTTCGCTTTGAGATCTAGAGTCTGTTTCACAGGAACAATGCTGCGATGATGATTCTGGTACAGGAAGAAGATACAATTTCTCCTGTACTCCACACCCTCGAATTCTACAAGGTAGGATTTCGGCTTGGCACATATACCCATAACTTACATGTAACTTGACCAATCCAGTCGAAACCTTTTGCCGTTTGTATTCTCACTGTCTCTCCTACGCTCAAGCGGAAGAAGAAATCTGCTCGATTTATCATAACTGGACTTCTGGATAGAACACTTCTTGAATAATTGAACCTTGATGGTTTTGTTGTTCTTAGCTTTAGGCCTCAATAAACTGGAATTAATAGGTAGTGTCATTCTGGTTTGCCTGGATAGAAGTTTTTGAGCAGGTGAGACAAGAATATCATCACGGAGTATGTTTCTGAGATTAAGTAAATTCAAAAAGACATCGGTATTGTCATGCTTTGACCTTTCAAGTAATTGCTTTGCACTCTGCATTGCACGTTCAGCTAGCCCATTTGACTGTGGATATTCACGACTGCTAGTAACATGTACAAAGTCCCATTCTCTTGCAAATTTCTAAAACAACTGACTAGTAAATTGAGTACCATTGTCAGAAATAACTTTGTGTGGACTACCATGGACTGAGAATTGACGTTTCAACTTGGTAATAACAGTAGTGGATGCTAGGTTAGGTAGTAAGTCAATCTCAAGCCAATTCGAATAAGAGTCTACCAGTACTAAGTAGTGTTGATTGTTCCACTCTAAGATATCAGTGGCTACTGTTGACCAAGGTAGTTCAGCAGCTTGACTTGGATGAAGTGGTACTCTTTGCAAATGCAGTCTATTACTGTTGCATACTGAACAAGAAGAAAGTACTTTATCAATGTCTTTCAGTAATGAAGGCCAAAATACTAGATCTCTCACTCTTCTCTTAGTGGATGTGGAACCTGGGTGACCACGATGTAACATCTGTATATATTGTAAGGAAGCAGGAACAACAATTTTAGGACCTTTGACAATAATGCCATCTTCCATCAACATTTCATCTCTGTAAGGAAAATAAATTTGCACTTCAGGTGGTACACTCGATTGCTTTGACGGCCATCCAACATTTATATAGTGATTGAGCTTTTGCAAAATTGGATCAGTCTTCGTGTGATCTCTTTGTAGAAAAATTATGCACTGCCATCATGTCAACGTCAAAATTCTCTGCTTCAAGCTGTTCCATTGTATTTCTGGGCAATCTGGATAAGGTATCATCCAGATAAAGTAGTTTGCGTTTCGTGTAGACCATTTTGAAATTGTACTTTAGCAATTTGAGCATCATTCTTTGTAATCTCGCTGGAGCTGAATGCATAGTCTTCTTTAGAATAGTGACTAGAGGTTTGTGGTCAGTTTCAGTCTGAATAGGTCGACCATAAATATAATCATGAAATTTGGAATATGCAAATATTGTTGCCAAAAGTTCTTTCTCAGTTTGAGCATACTGCATTTCAGTTTGGGTAAGTGTTCTAAATGTATAAGCTACTGGTCTGCTATCGTGAAGAATAACTGCGCAAAGACCAAAATTTGAAGCATCACAGGAAAGAGTGACGGGTTTATTCACATCATAGTATCTTAATGTAGGTGGGGTGGCAATTTTCTGCTTAAGGTCTTCAAATGCCTTCTGGTGCTGTTCTAACCATGACCTTGCAACATTTTTGCGAGTCGGCTGTCTTAATGGTGCTGTCAGCTCACTGATGTCTGATATAAACTTGCCTAAATAGTTGACCATGCCTAGGAAATGCTGTAGAGCTTGAACATTACCTGGTGCTGACATCTCAAGAATAGCTGTGTGCTTGGTCAGGTCTGGTCTCAAGCCAGTACTGATAAATAAATGATCTACAGATGTAACTTGTGGAAGCCTGAATTTGCACTTCAGAGGGCTGAGCTTCAAGTTTACTCCACGTAATCTGTCTAGAACTCTTTAGGTTTCTGTCATGCTCTGCTTCAACAGTGCCTCCAACCAGCAAATTATCTGTTATTATGGCACAGGGATAACTCGAAAAAATTTGCTCCATTGCATGCTGGAAGACTTCACTTGCAGAATTTATTCCAAATGGCATCCTTTGGAATCTGTATCTGCCAAATGGGGTACCAAAAGTGGTTAGTAATGAGGATTTGCGATCAAGCATCCCAAGACAGAAACAACAGTGGCATTCAATATTAAAGCTGCGACCTCTTCAGCTGTGCGCATTGGATGATGCAGTCTCTTCAATGCATTATTCAATCTCTTGGGTTAATACATATTCTGATTTCGTCTGAGTCATTTTTTTGTGAGCTGCTACCATAGATGACACCCATTCAGTTAGTTCTGTAACTGGACAAATTAAACCTTGCTGTACCATTTTATTCAACTGAGCCTTAACTTTATCCTGCAGCTATTGGAACTCTTCTTGCTGGTCTGACTACTGGAGTGACCTCTGGGTCTAACTTCAAGGAATAGACAACTGCAAGTTTGGCCAACTTGTCATCAAAAACATCAGCATACTTTGAGGAAATGGCTTCAGACAAATTGGAGCTAGGAGATGCACTTATGTGATGAACTTCTTTGTTAAAAGAAAGCAGGTTCATTCTCAAACTATCTGTGAGACCCAATAATGACTGTACTGGTCTTCGGACTACATAGAATAACAAGTTGTAACAGTTCTTGGCCAAATAACATGAAAGCATCAGTGAGCCTTCGGTTTGAATTTATTCACCTCCATAAGCAACAAGTTTCACACTACTGGCTACATGGAGTTCCTCATTAGTTCTCACTTTAGCAAATGTGTCTGCTGATATAACATAACATTACACTTTGAACAAGTGTCTATTTTAAGCTCTGTAGATTTACCATTGATCCGGACTGTACAAAACACTTGCTTTTTGCCAACAAATTCACTGTATCAACTCTCTCACCAATTACTGGTACACCATGTACATAAAAAGTTGACTGTTGTGGCTGTACTTGATCATCTTGCTTTTTTGTGTGACCTTTCTTTACAACTGTGTGGGGTTTACTTGATTTGCAAAACTTTTCAAAATTGTTCCACTTTTTACACTTGTTAAATTGCTGACCAAATGATAAGCACTTCTCTCTTCTAGACTCATGATTGGCACCACAATTGTGACAATTAATAATAAAGCTAGACTTTGGTTTTGCTGATTCATGCTTGTACTGCACTGAGGATGGACATGCTCCTTTAACTGAACTAGTCTTAGAACTTGCTGGAAAGCCACAGGGTTTCCTTAATGAAACATCAGGGGCTGTGGCTGCAATGTGTTTAGGCCTACTTCTGTTTGCCACTTGTTGCATGCTATCTACATTTGCTCTGGAGCCTGCAGGAACTATGCTCTTGTCACTTGCAAGCATACTTGTGTGTTTTTCTGTAACTTTATGGATTTGACAAATCTCAATGGCTTTACTCAACGTTAAGTCACTGTCACAAAGTAAACTCTTTCTCACAGCAGCACTATTAATACCACACATGAGTCTGCTCTTTATTAATTTATTTTTAAAGTCACCAAACCGACACATTTTGGCTTTGTTTCTCAGATCAGTTATATAAGCTGCAAAAGTTTCCCCTGGTTTCTGATCTCTTGTGTAGAACAAATGCCTGTCTAATGTAATATTTGTCTGGGGTTACACATTTCTCTGAACTTGTGCTTCAGACACTCTGGGTCCTCCCTTGATTCAGCCTGTACAACAGTATGTCAAGTTTCACCTTCTCCCTCACATAGTGCTGGTGCATACACAAATGAACGCTCTTTCTATGGGCTCTGACCCAGCTAGGTTTAGCAAAATGAATGCCTTGGTGCGTGCATCTTTAGCTGAATAAGCTGCTTGCTTAAAATATTATACTCTTGCTCAAGTATTCTCCAGTTCTCTGCAAAATTCTGATCAAATACAAGTGGTAAGGGCTTTCGAAAACCATCTGCCATATTAACACATACCAGTGAAGGGTTTTGCAAATAAGCATGAACACATGAAATTTATGCCAGTATTTGTAACATTGCCCATTAGCACAACAAACCTCTGTATAACTAAATTTTGTGAAAGAAGTCTCTCGGGAACTGTAATACTCTCGAATTTACTGTATTGCAAAAATAATTTAGCATAATTTTACGAAACATTTCAAACAACTGCACAACATGAATGAACTGAGCAAGAGGAGTTCAGAGTCAATAACATTTTGAAGTAATGGCACTTTGCAAATAAACTGTACAAAGCACACTGAAATTTCCCCAAAATGGCTGTACCTTGCTAGGCAGTTCTTTGCAGTGCGAGAAACATTCTGTAATGGCAGCACTTTGCAAATAGACACACCCAGGACCAGAAACTTTTCGAAATGGCTATACTTTGACTGTACTTCACGAAATAGTTGCACTTTGCACACACATTCTTCAGAATATATCCACAGTAATAAGCACAAACTATAAGCATTTTTGCACACTTTGAGATACTTCGAATAACTCTAGTTATGCCTTTGAATACAGTACAAAGCAATAGTTATGCCAAAACAAAACACTTTGCCAAAAAACATTCAGTCGCCTTGTTTTATTTATGCTTAATGTGCCCTTTTTTACCCTTATTATACAGTGGATATAAAAAGTGGGCACATCCCTGTTAAAATGCCAGGTTTTTGTGATATAAAAAAATGAGACCACAATAAATAATTTCAAAACTTTTCCCATCTTTAATGTGACCTATAACCTGTACAATTCAGTTGAAAAACAAACAAATATGTTAGGGGAAAAAATATTAAAAAAAAAAAAAGTACAATAAGGTGGTTGCATAAGTGTGCACACCCTTAAACTAATACTTTGTTGAAGCACCTTTTCATTTAATTACAGCATAGGTTCATAGGTTCATAGGTTGGTACTAGGCTATCACCCCTAGGGCCTATACAAGCCTAGCCATAACAATTCCCTGGCTATTTCTTCCCACATTATTTACTTTCCTGGACCCCTGTCTAGCAGGGCGACTGACGTGATCCCTGGGGTGAATTTCCTTTCTCCCAACCAATCGTCAAGGTTCCTCTTGAAAAGGTCCAAAGAGGCACTCTGCTTGACATGTATGGGCAATCTATTCCAGAGTCTGGGGAGTCTCTGGGTCAGGAACCTATCCCTCCAGCATGTTTTGTTTATTGTGATGACAAGGTTTAGATCCCTGGAGCGTGTAGCTCTGAGGGATTGGGATTTCTTTAAGTGTAGCATGTCCAACAGCTCTGGGTTTGACATGGCCTTGTATGTTAAGCAGAGATTGCCGCTGAGTAGACGATATGCGACAGAGTATAGCTGGAGTTTTTTTAAGATGGTCAGCATAGGACATCTGTTTTAGGCCTGTGATTCTTTTAGTGAGGTATTTCTGAGGCCTTTCCAGTTGTTGCAGATGTGTTGAAAGGTACATACCAAATGGGGCATTGTATTCTATAATGGGTCTAATGAGGGATGAGTACAGTGGGACAATGACCTCCTTTTTTCTGGATGAAAAGCCCTTCGTGATGAGGTGTGCCACATAGAAGGATTTCCTGACTGTTGTGGCGATGTGGTTATCGAAGGTGAGACCACTGTCCACCTGTGTCCCTAAGTCTCTTATCACACTTTCTGTGTTTAGTGTACTGCCACCTATATGGTAATTCATGGATACATATTTTTTCCCAAAGGGGATAACAATACATTTCTTGGCATTGAGCTTAAGCCCATGGCTCTGGCACCAAGCATCTGTTTCTGTAAGGCCCTTTTGTAGAGTATCCACATCATTTGGGGATTCAATAATGGCTCCCAGTTTGCAGTCATCTGCAAACTTTGTTAGCCAGAGTCCCTTAGTGTTGACCTGTACTTCAGAGAAGTAGATGCCAAACAAGAGCGGCCCCAGGACTGAACCCTGAGGTACTCCACTTGTCACTTGTCTGGAGCTGGATTTGGAGTCGGCTACTTTTACAGTGTGGGTTCTATCAGTAAGCCATTTAGCAACCCATTGGGTGACATAGGGATTAATGCCCAACTTAGTAAGTTTATCTATGATTCCAGAGTGGGGGATGGTGTCAAAGGCCTTGGCGAGGTCTAGATAGGCTGTGTGGACCACCTTACCCTTATCCATGGCTCTGGAGACTGATTCAAAGAAGTCAATCAGGTTCAGGAGACAAGATCGGCCCTTCACAAACCCAAACTGGGTGGGGTCCAGTGTTTGAAGGTTGCTAATGTCTTTGTTTATAAGTTCCATGATAATACGCTCCATGGCCTTGCAGATAAGGCTTGTCAGACTGATGGGACGGTAGTTTCCAGGATCCAAGGTGGATCCCCCCTTGTGGATTGGGATAACTGTAGCTCTGCGCCACTCAGTGGGCACGAAACCTGAGGTGAGGCTATGATTAAACATGACACTTAGGTGAGGTGCCAGTTCATATTGTAGTTCATGTAGTACACAGCCCGGGATGTCATCTGGTCCCATGGATGCTGTATTCTGATGAGAGAGAGTCTTCTTGGGTAGGAGACTGTCAGCATGGCACATCTTGACTTGGCAATATTTGCCCACTCTTCCTTGCAAAAGCGCTTCAAATCTGACAGAATGCGAGGGCATCTCTTATGCACAGCCCTCTTCAGGTCACCCCCACAGATTTTCTATTGAATTTAGGTCTGAGCTCTGGCTGGGCCATTCCAAAACTTTAATTTTCTTCTGGTGATTTGGATGTATGCTCGGGGCCATTGTCATGTTGAAAGATGAAATTCCTCTTCTTCTTCAGCTTTCTATTAGACGCCTGAAGGTTTTGGGCCAAAAGTGACTGGTATTTGGAACTGGTCATAATTCCTTCCACTTTGACTAAGCCTTAGTTCCAGCTGAAGAAAAGCAACCCTAAAGCATGATACTACCACCACCATGCTTCATCATGTGGATGGTGTTCTTTTCGTGATGCAAAGTGTTGTTTTTGCGCCAAACATACCTTTTGGAATTGTGGCCAAAAACTTCAACCTTGGTCTCATCAGACCATAACACATTTTCCCACATGCGTTTGGGAGACTTGATGTATTGTTTTGCAAATTTTAGCTGGGCCTGGATGTTTTTCTGCATAAGAAAAGTCTTCCACCTTGCAACCCTACCCTGTAGCCCAGACATATGGAGAATACGGGAGATTGAGTTCATGTGTAGTACACAACCAGTACTTGCCAGAAATTCTTGCAGCTCCTTCAGTGTTGCTGAGGGTCTCTTGGCAGTCTCCCTGACCAGTTTTCATCTTGTCTTTTCATCAATTTTGGAGGGACGTCCAGTTCTTTACAACGTCACCGCTGTCTCATATTTTCTCCACTTTTTGATGACTGTATTCACTGTGTTCCATGGTATATCCAGTGCTGTGGAAATATTCAGCAATGTGACCCCTTTGATGCTTTGTAAACTGTCTGTGAACCATGGCTTTTGCTGTAGCAGGCAGTTGAGTAAATGTCAGGAAAATCCTACAAGGACAGCTGAACTTTATTTGGGGTAAGTCAGAGTCTCTTTAATTGATGGCAGATGTGTACCCAAAAAGACTGAATGATGTAATTGAATCAAAAGGTGTTTCAACAAAGTATTAGTTTAAGGATGTGCATACTTATGCAACCAGCTTATTGTACATTTTTTATTTTTTATATTTTTACCCCTAACAGATTTGTTTGCTTTTCAATTCTACAGGTTATAGGCCACATTAAAGGTGGGAAAAGATTTGAAATTATTTATTGTGGTCTCATGTTTTTATATCACAAAAACCTGGTATTTTAACATGGGTGTGCACACTTTTTACATCCACTGTGTTTGTTTTGCTTATTTAATCTGTTTTCATGCCCACTCTACTTTCCTTGTGCTCGTCTTACTCTAAACATGCTCATTTTGCCTTAAACATACTCATTTTGATTTAAACATGCTCGTTTTGCTTTTCTAGTAATAATTTTTTTCAAATATTTTGGTTTTAAACATTTCCCTTAGTTAAACCTTTTGTGCCCCCCGCTTGTTTAATAATGTGGTTTGTGCCTCTGTAATGCTCCCATTTTATCTTTTTTTACAAAATAAGCAGTTTGTGCAAATTCTCATTACCTTTGATTTTTTTCTGGCTCTTTTTCATGCTAATTTCTCTTAGTTTGCCTTCACTGTCATCTCTGCACCTCATGGCTTCAAATATCATTCTTTGTGAGCCTGGTTATGACATCATGTCGCTCTCCTACTTTGGACACACTAGAAGAGTCTTTGTGGGTTTTGTTAACGCAGCTTTATTGTATACAAACACATCACGATAGAAGTTTACTGACTTTAACTCATTCACTCTGGAGTAGCTCAGAAAATGCTGCCTGCATACTTCCACCGTAGGAACAACAGGGCAGCCTGAGCTCATTTTCAGATAATCTATTTGTAATACCATGCAGAAAGCAGATGTTCATAACTCTTTAACCGTAAGAGCTAGACTAAAATGTAAATGCGAAAGTTGTTCAGCAGACATTGACCCCTCCAACAGTGTAAATGTTGATAGTGCGTATCTAACTCATTATTAAATATTTGCAAATGAATGCTGATATTATGCATATTTTTTCTTTTTGGTAAAACAAATCACAATATCTTGGTGAATGTACAGTGTAGACCCATACAATAAATAATTAGTTTGTATGATTGTCCGCTTTAAAATTATACCTTAACTGTTATTGTGTGATGCTCCTTTACTGAGATATTCACAGAAATATGATTAATATTATATTTCTCATAATTGATAAATAAAGCATATTTCATCACCTGTAACAAGCATACAGGTTATGTGGCTCAATGTCAGCTTCAAAATGATGCATCATTTGTGTCTTCACCATGCTCCCTTGCAAAGATGTGGGCATAATAATGAGAAATATGACAAATGTGTAATTTTCATAATCTTACAAGACTAAAACTGTGATATCTGTACATGTGTACAGCATACAAACCAGTTATTTTACCATGTTGTAAGGAGTAATACTGTCTTCAAAATGAGGTATTACTTGGCACATTGACATGCTCCCTCGCAAAGTTATTTACCAAAATATGAAAAATATCATAATTTACATAACCTAAGTCCTAAACAAACTGTGATATCTGTACATGTGTACAGCATAACAACACAGTTCTTTTACCATGTTGTAAGGAGTAATACTGTCTTCAAAATGAGGTATTACTTGGCGCATTGACATGCTCCCTCGCAAAGTTATTTACCAAAATGTGAAAGAAATTCATAATTTCCATAACATAAGCCCTAAACAAACTGTGATAGCTGTACATGTGTACAGCACACGGGCACATTGTTTTACCATGTTGTAAGCAAGGACTAATACAGTCTTCAAAATGTGGTATTACTTAGCACGTTGACATCTTTCCTTAGCAAAGTCATTCACTAAAATATGAAAAAAAAATCATAATTTTCATAACCTTAGTGTTAAAAAAACCTTTATCTGTACATGTATACAGCATACAGACACAGTTTTTTTATTATGTTGTAAAGAGTAATACTGTCTTCAAATTGAGGTCTTACTTACCATGTTGACATCTACCCTAGCAAAGTTATTTACCAAAATATGAAAAAAATCATAATTTCTGTAACCAAGTCTTAAACTCTGATATCTGTACAGCCCACGGGCACAGTTTTTTTTACCATGTTGTAAGGGCTAACAGTGTCTTCAAAATGAGGTATTACTTAGCACAGTTACATGCTCCCTAGCAAGTTATTTACCAAAATATGAAAAAATGTCATATGTTTCATAACCTAAGTCCTAAAGAAACTGTGATATCTGTACATGTGTACAGCCCACGGGTGCAGTTTTTTTGCCATGTTGTAAGGACTAACATTGTCTTCAAATGAGGTATTATTTGGCATGTTGACATGTTCCCTAGCAAAGGTACAATTACAATTATTTTACTGTGTTCTAAGTAGTGGAAAAGATTTTCATGAAATGTAATAGAATTTCACTTAGCATACTGCTCCAACTTGGTCATGGTTGTTTTCCATCTTTTGTCACTAGGTGCATGTTGCCAGTATGTTATACATTGCTGCCATCATGCCATTGTGAAGATCAGTCAAGAACATGTCAATGCCGTCTTCATTTAGGTGAACTCCGTCATTTTTGATAAGGTGGATCACCTTCTGCAGTGATGCTGCTATGGCTGATTGTTGATCCACCAACTCTTTGTATCAATCCAAGCATGAACCCATTCTGTAACCGTCTGGCCTTGTGTGCTGCCTGTTTGCATGTCTCCAGTTCTGGCGAGGAATTATGTCAGACCACACAAAATGACAACGTGGCCACCATGACTGTATGCATTCAAAAATCTCCTTGATTTGAAACCTCAGCTCTCCAAGTGGACGAATGATGACATTGTTCCCTCCAATGTGCAAGACAAGAATGCCAGGCTTAGGGTAGATGAAATGCTTCTCTTCCAGCAACCGCAGGAGTCCATCCCAATGCACACCTCTTCTTGCAGTCCATTGTACCTTCACGCTCAATGTGGGGAAGCTCAGGTTGTAGTATTTGTTATTTCTGGAGGCATGGCTGGCAGCCCAATGCACATAGGAATGGCCACACACCCACACTATCACTTGTCGTTCCCCTGCTCTTGAAGCCATGTCACTGTCACAAGGTAGAAGTGCCTACACAGAGAAGAAATGCAAGTTGGTTACTGATGATGTTTGAGAGATTTATCGCATTACTAAATGTATATATATATATATATATATATATATATATATATATATATATATAATGTGCATTACCTTGTTTGCCTGTTGGAATCTTCACTGCTATTCACATAGGCATTATTCTCTTGATTCGTTATTTGCAAAGATGGTGCAGAGGTACATACCTAATAACCTGAAAACCAGCAGCTCCCACATACTATCGGATTATTAGTAGACACATGTCACTGTTAACATGCACATTCTTGGTGTAGCCAACATATTGCTGAATGGGTACTGACAAAAGGCTACAGAAAGGGCACATATATAGAGAAAAAGTAGGGTAAGGATTGCCACTCCACTAATGAACCCAGGACAGGCATGGGACTTCAGTGGCACTCAAGGGCATCTGATGTGTCTGATACCTGTGCTGGCTATCCATTCAGACTGCTGCTACCACTACTGTCTCATGACCTCCTTCATTGTCAGCAGTCTGCCTTATCTTACAGCAGTTGCACAGAGGCAGTTGAAAAGCAACACAGCAGAAAACTATATAGTGAGTGTGTGATACAGGAAATTACTGTGATATACGATGTTCAATTGCAGTGCATCACAAAAATGTGAAACATGTAACCACAATGGGTACTTTACTGTGTATCAAACACATTTTACAAATGACATAAAAGGGGGGATGCTTGAAATGACTCCACTTAGACAAAAACCCAAGTCTGGCTTGTGCATTTATCAGTGTGATAACTTCTACTTATGTGAACAACAGTGACAGCTGCTGAGAGTTTTACCTGACAAGAGAATAACTCTTGTTATATTCTAACTGCACGTATTGTTAATGTGATAATGACCTGCATTTCTTTACTGCAAAGTTATGCATGCTCAGACATGTGATAATTGCTGCACATAACCTGTTGAGTAGGCAGTCATTATATTACCTTGTACAGGTGTTTTGTAGCACAGTCATCATCATCTGTTAGGAGAAGACCAGAGTAATTCAGTAAAAATAGTATAACACATATATTACTGAGCCCTTCCTCCCACTGAAATTCCACACATGACTGACAAAGCCAGGAAAAATGCATGGTAGCTCCATGCTGGTAGTAGTCAGCAAGTAATAACCTTTATCTCACTCACTGAGTATAATCAGTAATAGAATAATACAAGCAGAAATGTCAAACTTATCTGGTTGATTTGTGTAATATTTAGTCCAAAAGGTAGCAATTCATGTTATCTCGTCTAACCATCCCTCTGGTTACAATAAGACAGAGAAGTTAAAAAGGCACAAATATTGTCCAAAATATCTGGTTGAGCAATGCCAACAATCAGCAATAAAATACTGACTTTCTCATACCACCCAGACATTATTCAGTATAAAGAAAGACTGAATCACAGTATACATTCAGAATGTTTGGATATATTTATCAGCACTGTTCCTGTTATCCACCATGTCACCATAGTCAGGGACACTTTTAAAATATTAGTGTTAACTTGAGATATTGATAGAACAAGATAATGTGACTTACTAAACATTTTTAAAAGTAAAAGAAGTCTGTAACCATAATTATAATATTATTGTCCTATATTTAGGGTAATTCATAACCTTCTCGCCAGAAGTCATTGGTTTTAGGAGGGATAAAGAAGGACAGAGCTAAAACTTGCATGAAAACCATCAACATTTCTGAAAGTCAGGTACACTTTAGAGGTATGGGTCTACAAACAGTGTTGTGTTTAACGCAAAGACAACCATGCCAACTATTTATGCAAACACACACTGGTTGACTACAAAAAAATAAATAATCATAGTAATCATAGTAATAATCATAATAATAATCTGTCTGGCCAGTATCCTGTGTCTGTAAGGTATGCCAAACTCCCATAATATATGCGGGTGAGTATTATTTTACAGGTTTTCTGCCTTTGCCTGCAATGAAAAATGGCCCCTGTCCAGCTGAACAATTCCATTTACTAGAAAACGAGCGGTTTTCCTGCAATACCTATAGTCTGCACTGTAATGTACAAAATAACAGAACAGAGCATTTCTAATACTGGAGTAGATCTGATTGTGTATTGCCCAATTATGAAAAGGCTTTTCCGACAAGAATTCACAAACTAGTAATACAATCCACCTTCTTGTGGTAAGAAGAACCAGAGCCATGGATACACACCAACAGCAAAGTTTAAAAGTAGTTAAGGAACTTCATCAGAGCAGTCCTTCAAAGAGGGAATGAAAGCACTTAACTTCTAGTAAACGTTTGGTTGCTATTGGTCTTCTAGTAAACTTTTGGTTGCTATTAGTGTAGATCTGTGGCTCCTGCTAGCTGGCTTAGTATGTCTCCTCCATCTTCCCTAACTTGCAGATAGGACAGCTGGTGAAACTAGAGCAAAGCTTACAGCAGCATTGCTTGATTTTCCCTCTTTAATGAAACTGAATCCATTACTGCACAGGTCCCAAGAAAATGAAATGGTTAGCACTTACAAATATATATCAGCATGTATATATCAGCATGCCCAAGTTAAAGTAGCATTTAAAATCTTGTATCAACCTGAATGAGTCTCATCTGTCTGTAACCTCCTTCAATGGCATACACCAGGCAGACCTCTAAAAAAATCTTGGCTTTTATCCCAAACAAAGCCTGAAGCCCGCATTTGTACTTGTATCCCCCCTTTCCTGTAACTAGTCTAGTTCAGATACAGATTTGCTGTATCCAGGACTGTTTGTAAGCTCCTGAGCCCCCCCAAGCCTTTCTGTGTTGCCTGCTAGCTTATCAGTGGGAGTGGTAAGCACTAGGTAGCCTGTCTACCACAAGAGGAGTGGATTCTGGCCCAGATTTGTGGTTTATTGGCCTTTTGGGCAGTTTCTTCCATCTCTTTCAACTTTCTGGCTTAAATGCCTGTTTCCGCTTGTTTCCCCCCTTTCCTGTAACTAGTCTAGTCCAGATATAGATTTGCTGTGTCCAAGACTGTAAGCTTCTGTGCCCCCCCAAGCCTTTCTGTGTTGGAGAGAAGCCTTCTAGCTTATCAGTGGGAGTGGTAAGCACTAGGTAGCCTACCCAACCACAAGAGGAGTGGTTCCTGGCCCAGAAATTGTAGTTTATTGGCCGTTTGGACACTTTTTATCTGTCTCAACTTTCCGGTTTAAAAGTCTGCATTTTTAAAAGTAAAAGAAGTCTGTAACCATAATTATAATATTATTGTCCTATATTTAGGGTAATTCATAACCTTCTCGCCAGAAGTCATTGGTTTTAGGAGGGATAAAGAAGGACAGAGCTAAAACTTGCATGAAAACCATCAACATTTCTGAAAGTCAGGTACACTTTAGAGGTATGGGTCTACAAACAGTGTTGTGTTTAACGCAAAGACAACCATGCCAACTATTTATGCAAACACACACTGGTTGACTACAAAAAAATAAACTTACACTAATAACCCAAGATCAAACTACCAAACTGCTAGGTATCACCATAGATAATAACCTAAACTTTGATGCCCATATCAACAACATTCTGAAAACTACCAATAAAAAATAGGCTCTCTATAGGATTAAATCCTTCCTTACTCCTGCAACTAGAATTACCATTGCCCACACTCATCTTATGTCCACCCTTCTTTATTCTTCACCCATATTTACTGTCAAAAAATAACCTTAAAAACTAGAAAACTCATTTAATAACATAGCCAGATTTGCCACAGGCAGCCCTTACAGAACTCATCACTGTATTAATCTTAAGCTCCTTGGATGGCTTGAACTTCAACAGCATCTGAAATATAATCAACTTACCATCATCCACAAAATTCTGTATCAACCTGAAAAAACACTCATCCTAACAAATCTTATCCACCCCTATGTAAACCTTAAATCCCTAAGATCATCACAAAAATCTCTTATACACATCGACAAATCAAACAATAGAGCAGGAGACTCTCTATTTTCTGTTTCCATTGGAAAAACATGGAATCAACTTCCATCTGAACTGACCACAATTCCCTCAATTACTCTATTTAAAAATAGGCTTAAACTACACCTAAAAACACACTGGATGTGCCCCTGTTCTAAACCAGACTGACCAACCTATCTACTGTTGACTTACTCCTCTAAAATTCTCATCTCTGAACCCACTCTTTCACTAACTTATCTTATCCATATTTCTTTATTTCTATTTTTTTCTAGATACTACCATGCTTCCTCTCCTCACACTCCTTACTAGTACTGCATTTTTTTTTAAAGTGACTCATATCACTACTACACACATTACCTAACAACCCCTCCATATATTTTCATTATCTTCCTTTATCTATATCAACACTTTTACTAACTTCTTGAAGCCATGTCACTGTCACAAGGTAGAAGTGCCTACACAGAGAAGAAATGCAAGTTGGTTACTGATGATGTTTGAGAGATTTATCGCATTACTAAATGTATATATATATATATATATATATATATATATTTATATATATATATATATATATATATATAATGTGCATTACCTTGTTTGCCTGTTGGAATCTTCACTGCTATTCACATAGGCATTATTCTCTTGATTCGTTATTTGCAAAGATGGTGCAGAGGTACATACCTAATAACCTGAAAACCAGCAGCTCCCACATACTATCGGATTATTAGTAGACACATGTCACTGTTAACATGCACATTCTTGGTGTAGCCAACATATTGCTGAATGGGTACTGACAAAAGGCTACAGAAAGGGCACATATATAGAAAAAGTAGGGTAAGGATTGCCACTCCACTAATGAACCCAGGACAGGCATGGGACTTCAGTGGCACTCAAGGGCATCTGATGTGTCTGATACCTGTGCTGGCTATCCATTCAGACTGCTGCTACCACTACTGTCTCATGACCTCCTTCATTGTCAGCAGTCTGCCTTATCTTACAGCAGTTGCACAGAGGCAGTTGAAAAGCAACACAGCAGAAAACTATATAGTGAGTGTGTGATACAGGAAATTACTGTGATATACGATGTTCAATTGCAGTGCATCACAAAAATGTGAAACATGTAACCACAATGGGTACTTTACTGTGTATCAAACACATTTTACAAATGACATAAAAGGGGGGATGCTTGAAATGACTCCACTTAGACAAAAACCCAAGTCTGGCTTGTGCATTTATCAGTGTGATAACTTCTACTTATGTGAACAACAGTGACAGCTGCTGAGAGTTTTACCTGACAAGAGAATAACTCTTGTTATATTCTAACTGCACGTATTGTTAATGTGATAATGACCTGCATTTCTTTACTGCAAAGTTATGCATGCTCAGACATGTGATAATTGCTGCACATAACCTGTTGAGTAGGCAGTCATTATATTACCTTGTACAGGTGTTTTGTAGCACAGTCATCATCATCTGTTAGGAGAAGACCAGAGTAATTCAGTAAAAATAGTATAACACATATATTACTGAGCCCTTCCTCCCACTGAAATTCCACACATGACTGACAAAGCCAGGAAAAATGCATGGTAGCTCCATGCTGGTAGTAGTCAGCAAGTAATAACCTTTATCTCACTCACAGAGTATAATCAGTAATAGAATAATACAAGCAGAAATGTCAAACTTATCTGGTTGATTTGTGTAATATTTAGTCCAAAAGGTAGCAATTCATGTTATCTCGTCTAACCATCCCTCTGGTTACAATAAGACAGAGAAGTTAAAAGGCACAAATATTGTCCAAAATATCTGGTTGAGCAATGCCAACAATCAGCAATAAAATACTGACTTTCTCATACCACCCAGACATTATTCAGTATAAAGAAAGACTGAATCACAGTATACATTCAGAATGTTTGGATATATTTATCAGCACTGTTCCTGTTATCCACCATGTCACCATAGTCAGGGACACTTTTAAAATATTAGTGTTAACTTGAGATATTGATAGAACAAGATAATGTGACTTACTAAACATTTTTAAAAGTAAAAGAAGTCTGTAACCATAATTATAATATTATTGTCCTATATTTAGGGTAATTCATAACCTTCTGGAAGTCATTGGTTTTAGGAGGGATAAAGAAGGACAGAGCTAAAACTTGCATGAAAACCATCAACATTTCTGAAAGTCAGGTACACTTTAGAGGTATGGGTCTACAAACAGTGTTGTGTTTAACGCAAAGACAACCATGCCAACTATTTATGCAAACACACACTGGTTGACTACAAAAAAATAAATAATCATAGTAATCATAGTAATAATCATAATAATAATCTGTCTGGCCAGTATCCTGTGTCTGTAAGGTATGCCAAACTCCCATAATATATGCGGATGAGTATTATTTTACAGGTTTTCTGCCTTTGCCTGCAATGAAAAATGGCCCCTGTCCAGCTGAACAATTCCATTTACTAGAAAACGAGAACGGTTTTCCTGCAATACCTATAGTCTGCACTGTAATGTACAAAATAACAGAACAGAGCATTTCTAATACTGGAGTAGATCTGATTGTGTATTGCCCAATTATGAAAAGGCTTTTCCGACAAGGATTCACAAACTAGTAATACAATCCACCTTCTTGTGGTAAGAAGAACCAGAGCCATGGATACACACCAACAGCAAAGTTTAAAAGTAGTTAAGGAACTTCATCAGAGCAGTCCTTCAAAGAGGGAATGAAAGCACTTAACTTCTAGTAAACGTTTGGTTGCTATTGGTCTTCTAGTAAACTTTTGGTTGCTATTAGTGTAGATCTGTGGCTCCTGCTAGCTGGCTTAGTATGTCTCCTCCATCTTCCCTAACTTGCAGATAGGACAGCTGGTGAAACTAGAGCAAAGCTTACAGCAGCATTGCTTGATTTTCCCTCTTTAATGAAACTGAATCCATTACTGCACAGGTCCCAAGAAAATGAAATGGTTAGCACTTACAAATATATATCAGCATGTATATATCAGCATGCCCAAGTTAAAGTAGCATTTAAAATCTTGTATCAACCTGAATGAGTCTCATCTGTCTGTAACCTCCTTCAATGGCATACACCAGGCAGACCTCTAAAAAAATCTTGGCTTTTATCCCAAACAAAGCCTGAAGCCCGCATTTGTACTTGTATCCCCCCTTTCCTGTAACTAGTCTAGTTCAGATACAGATTTGCTGTATCCAGGACTGTTTGTAAGCTCCTGAGCCCCCCCAAGCCTTTCTGTGTTGCCTGCTAGCTTATCAGTGGGAGTGGTAAGCACTAGGTAGCCTGTCTACCACAAGAGGAGTGGATTCTGGCCCAGATTTGTGGTTTATTGGCCTTTTGGGCAGTTTCTTCCATCTCTTTCAACTTTCTGGCTTAAATGCCTGTGTTTCCGCTTGTTTCCCCCCTTTCCTGTAACTAGTCTAGTCCAGATATAGATTTGCTGTGTCCAAGACTGTAAGCTTCTGTGCCCCCCCAAGCCTTTCTGTGTTGGAGAGAAGCCTTCTAGCTTATCAGTGGGAGTGGTAAGCACTAGGTAGCCTACCCAACCACAAGAGGAGTGGTTCCTGGCCCAGAAATTGTAGTTTATTGGCCGTTTGGACACTTTTTATCTGTCTCAACTTTCCGGTTTAAAAGTCTGCATTTTTAAAAGTAAAAGAAGTCTGTAACCATAATTATAATATTATTGTCCTATATTTAGGGTAATTCATAACCTTCTCAGAAGTCATTGGTTTTAGGAGGGATAAAGAAGGACAGAGCTAAAACTTGCATGAAAACCATCAACATTTCTGAAAGTCAGGTACACTTTAGAGGTATGGGTCTACAAACAGTGTTGTGTTTAACGCAAAGACAACCATGCCAACTATTTATGCAAACACACACTGGTTGACTACAAAAAAATAAACTTACACTAATAACCCAAGATCAAACTACCAAACTGCTAGGTATCACCATAGATAATAACCTAAACTTTGATGCCCATATCAACAACATTCTGAAAACTACCAATAAAAAAATAGGCTCTCTCTATAGGATCAAATCCTTCCTTACTCCTGCAACTAGAATTACCATTGCCCACACTCATCTTATGTCCACCCTTCTTTATTCTTCACCCATATTTACTGTCAAAAAATAACCTTAAAAAACTAGAAAACTCATTTAATAACATAGCCAGATTTGCCACAGGCAGCCCTTACAGAACTCATCACTGTATTAATCTTAAGCTCCTTGGATGGCTTGAACTTCAACAGCATCTGAAATATAATCAACTTACCATCATCCACAAAATTCTGTATCAACCTGAAAAAACACCCATCCTAACAAATCTTATCCACCCCTATGTAAACCTTAAATCCCTAAGATCATCACAAAAATCTCTTATACACATCGACAAATCAAACAATAGAGCAGGAGACTCTCTATTTTCTGTTTCCATTGGAAAAACATGGAATCAACTTCCATCTGAACTGACCACAATTCCCTCAATTACTCTATTTAAAAATAGGCTTAAACTACACCTAAAAACACACTGGATGTGCCCCTGTTCTAAACCAGACTGACCAACCTATCTACTGTTGACTTGCTCCTCTAAAATTCTCATCTCTGAACCCACTCTTTCACTAACTTATCTTATCCATATTTCTTTATTTCTATTTTTTTCTAGATACTACCATGCTTCCTCTCCTCACACTCCTTACTAGTACTGCATTTTTTTTTAAAGTGACTCATATCACTACTACACACATTACCTAACAACCCCTCCATATATTTTCATTATCTTCCTTTATCTATATCAACACTTTTACTAACTTCTTTCTTTCAACTAATACTCTTTAGCAACACATAAATGTACCTTCTTATTAACTATTCTAAGCCTATTAAAATTATACGTTACCTTCTTTATGTACTCATAAGTGACAGACTCCCTGTTAGTAAATGTTTAAAATGTATAAATATGTTTTTTTTTCTTCTTTTTTGTTGTTTATGTTAACATTGTTTAAACTGTGTGGAGCTTTTCTCCCCGGGCCTCTACTGAAAATGGACATATATCCAGCTAGACTAGCCCGGTCAACAAATGTAAAATAAATAAAAATTATTCTCGTTTCCCATCTTTCCTGTAACTAGTCTAGTCCAGATACAGACTTGCTGTACCCAGGACTGTTTGAAAGCTTCTGAGAGGTGACAGAGTCTGCTCTTCAATTTTTCCCTTAGATCTACTAGTTCTCTCCTCTCCTGCACTTATACAAGCTTATTAGTCTAGCACTTTACCAGACTTCTTGTAGCAAATATTGTAGCACACAAGTGCTACCAGCACTAAACGTTCTACAAGGAAACATATCTAGTACTTATTATCAATGCTCACCCCACCAGGCTTGTCTAAACGTCAGATGTTAAGTTGTCAATCTCGCCTTCATTCTTGCTTGATGGGTTCGGAGCCGATCCCTCGGCTCCGACTCGGCACTTGCTTTAGCTCGAGAACTCCTTTTACCAGCTCGAGGCAGCCCCATATCCCATGATGCAAGGCAGGAAGTACCCAGATCTCGTTTGCCGCTTCGCTTGGGAGGTCTTCTCTTTACCAGCTCCTGGTAAGTAGTTCACATTTGTGATATTTGAGCCCCTTTTTCAGTTTAAACTAATTTTTGATAGTTTAATTTTAATTTTAACCTTTTTCTGACAGAAATCCCTGTCTCTTTTAATTTTTTTTAGTCAGTCAATTTTCCCTATCCCATCCCCCCCCTGTTAGGGTGTGTGTGTTGGTGTTTTTTACTAAATACCTCTTGGTATTATTTTAATTTAATTTGACTGGTGTGTGTGTGTGTTGTGTTTAGGCACTATGTCTAAGGAGAGGGTTTCAGGTTTTAAGAAGTGTGACTCGTGCTGTCAGAAGATGTCTCTGACAGACGGTCACACTTCTTGCCTGTACTGTTTGGGCCCTCTTCACCTGCAGGACTCCTGTGCTATTTGTCACTCCTTCAGCCAGAGAGTCCTGCAGGAGAGACGCAATAAGTTGATTCTCAGGGGCCTTCTTAAGCCGGAGGGCTCTCCGGCTAAGTCGGCTCCACAAAAATCAACCAAAACTGCCAAGGCCCAGGCTTCTGTTTCTAAGCCTGCGGCCTCGCTCTGACTCAGATAGAGTCGAGATTGGCTCGGCTGGAGCCAATTCTGAATCCTCAAGGCTTCGGCCGATGGCTATCGGTGCCGAATCTGCTGACCACTGTGGTGTTGGCTCCTATCGGCTCCGACACCCACGTGGCACGGGCATCGGTGTCGGCTCGATCGGCTCCGACACCCACGTGGCACAGGCATCGGTGTCGGCTCGATCGGCTCCGACACCGTTACTGGTGGCTGTATCGGCTCCGGCTGGAGCCGATACATCGAGACGTTCTGCGGCTCCGAAATCGGTGCCGACAGGATCAGTAGTATCGGCTCCGATGGCCCATTCCAGGAAGAGGTCGAGGTCTCCTTCCTTGGAGCTGATACTTTCGGCTCCGGCTTCGCCTCTTCTATCGGAGCGGAGCCATCGGAGCCGATCTTCAAGGTCATCCAGGTTGTCAGATCATGACCTAGAGAGTGGTCAGGAGATAGCTCAAGTCACATGTACTGGCCCAAATGCTACACAGTCGGTCTCAGCAGACGACTGTTGGGCCACACCCCGTTACAGTTCCGCCTTCGACTCTACCCCAGAGTTTGGAGTTGGAGTCTTCGGCATGGTTACTGCTACGGCTGGAGGACGGATACCTCCTTCTGTCCCTTCAGCCCCTACTCTTATCTCCTCTTCCTTAGAGGGATTCGGTGGTCGGGCTTCCATGGTCTCCTCCGAGGGGTGAGTGGCATCGGACCCTTGTCCGAGCCCGCTCTTCCCCTTGGAGCCTCGGCCTTGGTGAGCTCGGCTCCGACATCTGCCTCGGAGACTTCCTTTTCGGTGGCCCCTGGGGTTCGTAGCTCTTGAGCGGGTTCTCTCGGACCTGCCTGGGAGGGAGCATTCGAGGTGATGAAGAGTGTACTGGCCACTGGTATCAGTCAGCAGTCTCTTCCCGTAGCTCCTCCCTCTATTGTACCTGTTGACATCTCTGCCACTTCTCTTGCTACAGGACCCAGAGATCCTCCGCCTCAGGTTTCCCCATTGGGAATTTCCCCTCTTCCGAGGATTCTCCTGATGTTTGGGAGATCCTCCTAGGAAGAGGACTTGTAAGAGGAAGCATGTAGACTCCCTGAGTCTGTCACTTCGGATACTGACTTTGATGAGTCAGAGGGATCCCTAGATCCCCTCTGAGGATGTCTCCTTCTCAGACATCCTAGAACTTCTGAAACAGAGGGAAACTGGCCCACCAACAATCCCTCTGAGGATGAGTCAGTATACCTAGAGGCGTTTGGATCTCGGCCCTCCACCTCCTGGGTGTCTCCGCCTTCGACCCCCTTATGCAGGTTATTGCACGAAGGCGTGGACAGCTCCTGACTCTGTAGAGCCAGTCCCTAGGAGGCCTTCTAAATTTATCACTGCCCCTAGTGACAAACAATTCCTTACCAAGGGTGTCCCGCTGATGCCATGGTGATGGCTGCGCACCAAAAGGAACTTGCAGATCCTTCCGTGCCCGTCCATCCTCCTAATAAGGACTCTAGGACCATGGATAGGTAGCAAGCGGATGTTTTCCTCAGCGACCTTTGCTATGCTCGCTGAATTATCTTTGCCACTTCACCAGACTCCAGAGATATCCTGAAGGAGCTGGGAGAAGTAGTTCAGGATCCTACAGCTGCTGGGGCCCAAGAAAAGATTGCTTCGCAGCTAGGAACCCTCAATTCCATTGCTAACTCCTCCATGCGGCTAATATCTTATGCTGCGGATGGAGCGAGTATAGCCGCAGGCACAGGTGTGGCTCTTAGGCGCCAAGCCTGGATGCGGCTATGTGATTTTGGATCCCTTTAAGGCGTCCTTCACAAATTCTCCCTTTGATGGGTCAGCTTTGTTTGGCCCTCAGGTGAAGGAGACCTTGACCAGGTGTGAGCAGGACGGCAAGACTCTTTCTGCTGTTGGAGTCCGTTTTCCACCCCTTCTAGGCCTTATCCCAAAGGACAGAAGGGTGGGAAGATGTGGTTCCGTAAATCCCAAGGAGTCACGCCGGATTCACGTGGTCAGTTTACCCCTAGAGGCAGAGGGGTAACAACAACAGGCCGCTCTAGAGGCAGAGGGTCCAAGAACCAGGGCAACAGGGAGTCTCTTCCTGAGAAGCCCTTTCAGCATCCCTGAGGTGTTGCCCGGCTGTCCCTCCTTGGAGGCAGTCGGGGAAGATTATCACTGTACCCAGAAGCCTGGCATTCCCTCACTCAAGACAGATGGGTACAGTCGATCATATCCAAGGGTTACATAATTCCTTTCGAGGAAAGTCCCTTCCCCTCAAGTTCCCTTCCAGATGTACCACCCGGTCTAAGGGACATTGCAGAGTTAGAAATCGCAAAACTACTGCAAAAGAGCCATTCAGCCAGTTACAATAGACCATTCAGAGCCGGAATCTACTCAAGGTTCTTTTGGTCCCCAAAAGACGGAGACTGGAGACCAATATTGGATCTCAGCAGACTCAACAAGTCTGTCAGGAAGACAAGATTCGAATGGTCACTCTTCAGTCAATTCTGCCCTTCTTACAGAAGGACAACTGGATGTGCTCAATAGATCTTCAGGATGCGTACTATCACATCAAAATTCACAGGCGCTCCAGGAGATTTCTCCGCTTTCGCTGGGGTCCAGTCATTTCCAGTTCAGAGCCCTGCCCTTTGGTCTCACTACAGCCCCAGAGTGTTCACCAAATGCATGGCAGTGGTCACGGCTCACCTGAGACGTCAAGGATTCCAGGTGTTTCCGTATCTCGACGACTGGCTCCTATCATCCACCACCAGGCATCAGCTTATACAAGCCAGGGATTACACAATAGACCTTTGTTCTCATTTGGGCATCTCAGTCAACTTCGAAAAGTCATCCTTATCGCCCTGCCAGTCTATTACCTTCATAGGCGCAAACTTAAACACTGTTCGGATGTCAGCTACCCTTACAGAACAAAGAGTTTCAGACATTCAGACTCATGTCAGGATCATTCTGGCCAGCAAGAAGGTACAGGCCAGAATGGTTCTAAAGGTATTAGGTCTCATGGCTGCGGCCATCACTCTTCTTCCCCTGGCTCGATTCTACATGCACCTCCTTCAGTGGATGTTGTTCACACAGTGGTCATACCAGCAACTCCCAATGCGTCACCAGATTCTGGTGACACAAACATGCAAAGAACATCTTGCTTGGTGGATCACATCGTCTCAGGTTCACCAAGGCAGGTGCTTTGTACCTCCGTCCCCGATAGCCACTGTCACCACGGATGCCTCCCTGATCGGGTAGGGGGGTCATTATCAGGGCAGGATGGTTCATGGGACGTGGCAACCGTTCGAGTACCATCTGCACATAAATGTCCTGGAGATGAGAGCAGTGCTTTTAACGTTGCAAGCCCTCAACGACTTTCTTCCCGTAGGGACAATTGCAGTCCTCACAGACAACATGTCTGTAGTTTGGTATATCAACAAACAGGGCGGAACCAAGTCCTACCCTTGTGTCGAGAAGCTCAGACTATGGCAATGGGCGATCTCCTCTCATCGGTTTCTGGTAGCAACGCATATCCCTGGGAAAACCAACATTATAGCGGACAGATTGAGCAGAGCTATTCTCATGCCTCACGAGTGGTCTCTCAAGCAATCCATAGCGGAAGAGATTTTTCTGGAATGGGGTCGTCCATGTTGCGATCTTTTTGCTACTCCCCAAAACAACAAATGTCCAGACTTCTTCAGCCTCTTCCCTCTATCAGGCCATCCCCCCAGAGATGCTCTGACCCAGGATTGGCCCCAGGGACTTCTTTATGCCTTCCCTCCATTTCCTCTGATCCCTCAGGTGATCCAGAAAGCTACCGTTTGAGAGCCAAATTGATTCTCATTGCCCCTTACTGGCCTCGACAAGTTTGGTTCCCGTTCCTCCATCGTCACCTTTTGGTGCAGCCGTGGCATCTGGACCCAGTGCCAGATCTACTGATTCACCAATCCGGTCAGCTGCACCGGTCAATCCCTTCTCTCAACCTCACAGCATGGTTGCTCCACTTCCTTCCTTAGCCAGGCTTCCTTTGATCTCTAACCCAGTTAGAGATATCATAGTAGCTTCACTAAAATCCTCTACCAGGAGGATTTACACAAGCAAATGGAAACGTTTCTCTTATTGGGCTAAGGCCCAAAATATTGATCCTTTTACTGCCCCTGTTCAGGCAGTTCTGGACTTCTTAGCAGAGATTTTTCATGCAGGCTCCTCTTCTTCAACAGTCAGAGTTCAGTTGGCTGCTATTTCTAATTTTCATGTCGGGATAGCAGATCATAATATTATGTCCCATAGGCTCTGCAGGGCCTTCTTGAAAGGAATTTTCCTACTAAAGCCTCCAATCAGGAATCCTCCTCCTCAGTGGGATCTAAATTTAGTGCTGACATCCTTGATTCTTCCCCCCTTCGAGCCAGCTGTTTCTTGTTCCTGAAATATCTTTCTTGGAAAACGTTATTCCTAGTGGCTATTACATCTGCCAGGAGGGTGTCTGAACTTCATGCTCTTTCAGTTCGACCCCCCTATTTGATTTTCACAAAGACAGAGTATCCTTGAGAACTAATCCATCCTTTTTACCTAAGGTCGCTTCAAAAAACAATCTGAATCAATCCATTGATCTCCCCGTATTTTTTCCTAACTATTCAGATAGAGCTGAACAAAAGCTACATTATCTTGACGTCCACCGTCAGCTCAGATATTATTTGGACAGAACAAAAAATTTAGAAAATCTGATCAACTTTTTGTTTCCTATGCGGATAATAAAAAAGGCCTACCTGTTTCTAAAGTGACTTTGTCCAGATGGCTTTCTTCGGTCATCACTGAAATTCATACGATCAGGGGAAAACAGCTGTGCTCAAAACCTAAAGCACATTCAACTAGGAGTTTAGCTACTTCTACAGCTTTTCAAGCTAGACTGCCTTTGGACACTATTTGTGCAGCGCCACTTGGGCCACTCCTCACACTTTTGTTTCCCATTACAAATTGGACTTGGCCTCCAGGGACAGAGCCAGTTTTGGCTCTACAGTCCTCAAGAGTTTGTTCCATTGAGCCACCCAGGATAGAGGTGCTAGGGACGCGGTCCCATCAAGCAAGAATGAAGGCGAGATTGACAACTTAACATTAAGAAGTTATGTACCTACCATAACGTTCCATGTTAGTTGTCTTCTCGCCTTCTTTCTTGCGACCCTTCCTCCTTCCCCCTGGCCTGGACAGACCTTGTATAAGAAACTATTATGCTAAAGACCATTCAGACCTGGTCCTTTTTCCATCTGTAAGTTTCTTCTTCCTTTGGGAAGTATTTTATGCTTGGTGTTATTGCCCTTTGTCAACAAACGAGATCTGGGTACTTCCTGCCTTGCATCATGGGATATGGGGCTGCCTCGAGCTGGTAAAAGGAGTTCTCGAGCTAAAGCAAGTGCCGAGTCGGAGCCGAGGATCGGCTCCGAACCCATCAAGCAAGAAAGAAGGCGAGAGAAGACAACTAACATGGAACGTTATGGTAGGTACATAACTTCTTATTCCCTGTGCTTTCTCCTATTAACCTGGTGAACTTGGGCATCCTGAGGCAATGTAGCAACTGCCTCATGTACACTGACAACCCTCTCCTCTTACCTTCCAACACTCAGACTTGCGAGAGATCCACTTATATATCCAAATTGGAAGCCATGCACTCTCCAGCCAAAACCAGAATAGGCAAGGGGAGAAGGCCAGCACTTGCACCACACCACATGGAACGCATAGCCCTCTGGAATACACACCAGCACTCCTTTTACATAAAAACACAAACACACCCACCTTCGAGGAGGCTCTCAGTAAAAATCTACACAAGCAGCAGAGACTTCCTAGGCAGAAACGCACTCAACCACCACAACACTAATCATGTGACACATAACTCTCCTAAACAGTGTGCCACTCAACCAAAGCCCCTATGGCAAAACAGCATTCCCAACACACTAGTCATAGGTGACTCGGTAGTGAGGCACACGGATGTCCCACTCACTAGGTTGAATAAGGAGAAAGTAACAGTCAGCCGCCTGTCAGGTGCCAGGATCTGACACGTAACGCATGCACTCATGTCGCTCAACAACATGTACAAATATGACTCTGTCATTGTACATGTGGGTGTGAATGACCTGAGACATACCTCCCTGGACTACATGAAAAGAGACATGGAGGAGCTCTCGGATTATGTAGCCCAGGCGGGTATGACCCTAGCCCTGAGCAGCATCCTACCATTACCCAGAATGATACGACAGTACAAGCAGAAAATGATTGATTTCAACAATTGGCTAAGTTTCTGGTGTCATTCTAAGGGGATCCAGTATTTGCCTGGGATGACATGATAGACAGACCTCGATGCTTTGCCAGAGATGGCTTGCGTATGTCACCCCTGGGCTTCCGGATACTGGCCAAGGCTGTTGCCAACCCTATAGTACCTTTTTTAGCCGGTGTTCCAAAGACCAAATTACCACCATAACAGCTACAAACAAATGCAGTTTGAGGGTCATGTTGGTCAACGCTAGAAGTCTTATTCTCAAAATGCACTCACTTGAGATACTTCTTAAAATGGAGAACATCAACATGTGTGCTGTAACAGAGACCTGGTTCAAGGCAGCAGAAGGCACTCCTAGGCTAGAACTCATTCCAGACCTTTTGGCCCCAGAACTTAGACCGAAGATCCAAAGGTGGTGGTCTTTCCATATTCATAAAGGATGTGCGCACCTCCAGACTGGTAGCCCAACATAACGCATCAGAGATACTTCAGGTGCAGCTAACATTGGGTAAGACAGCTATTCAGGTCGTAGCCTGCTATAGGTCCCCAACCATGTCCCAGGACTCACACTCCACGTTCCTAAGCACCTTGGAGAATATTAAGGTCCAACCTAACACTCTCTTACTAGGCGACTTCAACTACCCCTCCATTAACTGGGTAAACTGCTACTGTACCAATACACTTGCCCAACGTTTCTTGGAGTTCATTAATTCCAATGCCCTGGACCAGCTCGTTTTTACCCCCAATAGAAGTAGTAACATCCTTGACCTGGTCATTACTAACATGGGCGACTGTTGCTCTACACCTATAGGTAGCTCCTTCCTGGTTAGATCCGACCACAAACTAATCAGTTTGGAAATCCACATCCCTCCCACCACCCCCAGCAAAGGTAACCACCATGAAAAACTTCTCCAAAGCTAACTTTGGGATCTTTAAAACAGAGGTGGCTAACTTCACTGCACCCATGCAAATGGAGAATAATTGAGTGACTGCAGAATCATACACTAATGCACTGTATGAACACGTACACAAATGCTTGGATCTCGCCATATCCAATAGAACCAAGACACACTCCTCCAAAAAAAGGAAGCCAATCTGGTGGTCCCCTGCCATAAACAAACTCTACAACAGAAGGAGGAAATGGATGCGGAATAAGGTGAAGTCCCAAGACTGGAAAAACTCCCTTACCTGCCTCAACAAAAAGTTGAGATCTCTCATCAAATCCTCTAAAGCTAGATATGAAAACAGAATTGCAGCAGATAGTAAAGACAACAAGGCCTTCTATAGTTATGTAAAGAATCTCCATGCCAATACCCAGATTTGCTCTGAGCTACTGCACAGTGGTACCTCCTATACCGAGCCAACAGATATTGAAAGTATACTGGCCGACAGATTCAGTGCTAACTTTACCCCCCCCCCCCCAAGGAACAATCACAATACCACTAGATTGCCAGGCACCCTGTATTACTGCTGCACAGGTTAAAACAGCACTGTCCAAGGCCAAGAATACAGCTTCTATGGGACCTGACAATATCCCTGGTTGTTTTCTACATGAACTACAGAGTGAACTGGCACCTCACCTGTGTGGCCTGTTCAATCACAGCCTCACCTCAGGCTTTGTCCCTGCTGAATGGCACACTGCTACAGTCATCTCTCTCCACAAAGGAGGAGCGACTACAGACCCTGGGAACTATCGCCCCATTATCCTGACGAGTCTGATATGCAAAGCTATGGAACGCATCATCATGAACCTAATAAACAAAGATATAGGGGAATCTCCAAATTCTAGATCCCAGACAGTTTGGTTTTGTGACGGGTAGATCATGCCTGCTCAACTTGGTCGACTTCTTTGAGTCAGTCACCAGAGCTGTTGATGAAGGCAAGGTGGTTCGTACAGCCTACCTTGATCTGGCCAAGGGTTTTGTTACCATTCCCCACTCAGGAATCATACAAAAACTCACTAAACTTGGCATCAATACCTATATCACTAGGTGGGTTGTAAACTGGCTCACAGATAAGAACCCACAGTTTGAAAGTAGCTGACTCCAAGTCAGACTTCCGAGTAGTCACAAGTGGAGTCCCACAGGGTACGGTCATGGGTCCTCTCCTGTTTGACATCTACTTCTCCGAAGTCCAGGCCAACATGAAGGGACTCTGGCTGACAAAGTTTGCAGGCACTTGCAAGTTGGGAGCTATTATTAATTCCCCAAATGATGTTGACATCCTACAGAATGGCCTCGCTATGACCAATGACTGGTGTCAGAACCATGGCCTTAAGCTCATTGCCAAAAAATGTGTCATCATCCCCTTTGGGAAAATCCCGGTTTCCATGAATTATCACATTGATGGTAGTCCACTGAACACGGAAGGTGTTATAAGAGATGTGGGAACACAGGTTGACAGCAACCTCTCTTTTGATCACCACATTACCACTGTGGTCAAAAAGTCCTTCTATGTGGCACATCTCATTACTAAGGGTTTTGCATCCAGGAAGAAAGAGGTCATTGTCTCCCTCTACTCCTCCCTCATTAGGCCAGTCATCGAGTACAATGCCCCATTTGGCATGTACCTCACTAGACACCTGCAACAACTGGAGAGGCTGCAAAAGTACCTCACAAAGAAGATCCTAGGCCTTAAACACTTGTCCCATATGGACAGACTCAAAAACTCCAACTATTCTCTTTCTCATATCGCCTACTTAGAGGCGATTTCTGCTTGACTTACAAAGCCATGTCTGACCCAGCTGTGTTAGAAGTGCTACATCTAAAGAAATCCCAATCCTTCCGCATCACACGCTTCAGAGACCTCAACCTCATTACCACAATTAACAGAACATGCTGGAGGGACAGGTTCATAACCCAGAGACTGCCCATGCTATGGAACAGACTTCACATACATGTCAAGCAGAGCACCTCGCTGACCATTAGAAAAATCTTGATGAGTGGATGGGAAACGGAAAATTCACCCCGGGGATAACACCAGTGGCTCTACTCGACAGAGGCACTGGGAACTAAGGTTGGGGGGCACTATGCCAGGGTAATCCTATGGCCAGGCTTGTAAAGGCCCCAGGGCCATTAGCCTAGTACACACCTATGATCTTATGAACAGCTATGGAAAAGCTCTCTTCTCAGTAAATGTGTCCAAACTCTGAGTAATATCCCTACTGCATTTCCCCCAAATGACCCTTCAGTAACATTCCTGGTATGTACAAGTACCAAGATGTAACATTCACCCAAGTGAACCCCTTATGTGCAGATAGATAATTGCTACACATTACCTGTTGAGTAGACATTCATTATATTCCTGGTACAGGTATAATATAAGACTGGATCATTACCATCTGTTAGGAAAAAACCAGAGTAATTCAGTAAAAGTAGTACAACACATATATTACTGAGCCCTTCCTCTCACCTAAATTTTACGCATTACTGACAAAGCCAAATATTATCCAAAATATATGCTTGCTCATTGCTAGAATTCGAGTACAAATATTTATTTACAAGGCATACCATCCTGATAAAAGGTATTAGAGCCACTGGTTACTGGCAAGTTGCACATGGCCTTTGGTCTGTTTGCCTTGTATGTCCTATGAATCAAAGATGGTTGATACTTGTAACTGACTGTAATCCTTACTGACCAGAAATTCAAAATTACAAGGGACAGAGAGAACCTCATATAGTCAAAATAAGGGGGACTCCACCTCCTCCAGCAGACCCGTTACCAGTGGTGTTCCACAGGGCTCGGTTTTGGGACCCCTACTGTTTGGAATCTACGTCTCCGAAGTACAGGCTACAACGAAGAACTGTGGCTGACAAAGTCTGCTGATGACTGCAAACTGAGAGTGATCATTGTAGCCCCTAGCAGCATCAACATCCTGCAAGAAAAGAAGGTCTCACACAGACTAATGACATAATGCAGAAAAATGCATCATCATTTTTTTTTTATTTCTCCAAGCCTTTTGGGTTTCTAATACCATGATAGGAATGGACCCCATTCCTTAGTCAGAGTATGATTAAAGTTCATGAAATTAGTATTATTTCACTCTTTGATGTTAGCCAAAAGTGCTCTTCGCAGTACCCGCAATGTGCCCAGCAATGACTCCTCCTGCAATTCATATGGTGTTACATGAATTGGTAACATATCTAAATATGATTGTAAATTCTTTTTTATAAGACCAGTTGCTCCTACTACTATTGTAACTGTCTGGGTATCTTTCTTCCACATGGCTCTTGTTTCTGCCTGCAGATCAAGGTATTTTATGACTTTGTATCTCTCTGTACGCAAGACACTATAGTCACTAGGTGTGGCAATTTCAATGATCAATGCTACTTTTGTCTTCTTTTCTTGGATCACTGTGTCCGGTTTTCTAGCATCTATCTTTTGGACTGTTGGTATTGGGTGATCCCATGTGATGTAAACTTCATAATTTTCTCTGATTCTCAATGGCTCACATTGTCACTGTTTTTCAGCCACTTCGATACCATAATGTTTGCACAACCTCCAGTGTAACAATCTCGCCACATTATTATGCCTTTCAGTATTCAGTCCCTCTGCCATTAGAGCATCGCAACCAGCAATAAGGTGTGTAACTGTTTCCAACTCGGTTCCACAAAACCTACATATGTTTGTTTCTCCCACATGTTCAATGGACTTAGTAAACCAGCATGTACGCAGCCCACTATCTTGGGCTGCCAATATTAACCTTTCATTTCTTGATGTAAATTCACCTCTCCTTAACCATTCCTGCGCTCGTTCTTGATCAACATGAGGCTCTTCCAGAAGTTTTTTATACTTGCAACTATATTTATGTTTTTTCCACATTTCTTGCCTTTTCATCTGTTCCTTCACCTTATATTCTTTCTTTTCTTTTTTAGCACATTCAGTTGCTGCCTGGTTTTTATCCACTTCTGGTATGATTTCCATTCCTGCTTGACGTCGATATGCTTCTGCTAAATTAAGCAGAGATATCATCTTAGATTTATTCTCCTCATGTTTCAAAACTTTCACTACATTTGGATCTTGTGAGGTCAATAGATATGTGTGGAGTCCCACGATTGCAGATCTATACATGTAATCAGTTTCAAGGAGGCCCATCCCTCCTTCAGAACGGGGGATATATAATCTTGGTATACACTGATTTTTATAAATCATTTGGTGAGCATGAAGCATCCTTCTTGTTTTGATATCGAATCTATCCAACACTTTTTGAGGCCAGTCAATCACTCCAAAACTATAAGTTAGGACAGGAAGAGCAAATTAATTTATAGCTTGGATCTTGTTCCTAGGTGTCAATGCTGTTTTCAGGATTAAAGTCTTCTGAAGTACTCCTTACTAAGCCTTATTCTCATTTGTTCATGTGTTATTGCTGATCCTTCATCAATTCCCAAGTATTTATACACCCCCTCTTGCTCAAGTTCTTTTATATCACATTCTTGTCCCAAACTGATGTTTTCCTGGTGCTGCAATTTTCCTTTTTTAAAGGTTGCTTTTGCACATTTATCAAGACCAAATGACATTCCGATATCATCTGAAAAAGTTTTGACAACCTGCAGCTGCGCTTTCAGTTCCTCATCTGATGAGCTATACAATTTTAAATCATCAACAAAGAGAAGATGAGAAGTCATTAGACTGTTGTTTTCTAGAAGCCAAATTGTAGCCATGGCCTAGGCTGTTAAGTAAGCAGCTTAATGGGTTAATGGCAAGGCAGAATAACAAGGGTGACAGAGAGTCGCCCTGGAATATCCACCTTTGAATTTTTATCCCTGGGATAATAATCTGTCCTTTATCATGGCTTAATTGCAAAGTGGTCTGCCACTGTTTCATGGTTACTGTAATGTAATCAATCAGAGTAGGGTGTATCTTATACATTTTTAAGCACTCTTTTATCCATGAATGTGGGATGCTGTCAAATGCTTTTTTATAGTCAATCCATGCCATACTTAGGTTCTACCCCTTCTTACAATTCTCCACTATAACTTTGTTTAACAACAAATGGTCCTTATATGACTTTCTTTTATTGCCCTTTTGTTCTACTGCCATAATTGAGTTTTCTTCTGACTATAAACTCTGTCGGCGTCAATTCCCGTGTATAGTTTGTATGTTGTCTGAAGACAAGTTATTGGTTTATAATTGTTAGGGTAGCTTGCAGGTTCACTCTTAAGTAAGAGCATTGTTTTTCCTGTTGTTAACCAGTGCGGTGTGTGTTTGGGGTGCATATGTAAATAGTTCTTACTCATGGCTAAATCATCATGCAAAGAAGTTAATACTTTAAGCCAAAAGGTAGGTACTGCATCTGGGCCTGAGGTTTTCCAGTTAGAGGCTTTTCTCAACTTTTTCAATCTCTCTAGTTGTTATTTCATCCCATTTCATATCCTGTACCTTTAAACTTCTTATTCTCTCGTTTACTTCTATCCATTTAGCATCTTTGTTATGTTCCACAGGATCTTCATAGATACTTCTCCAAAATGCATCTACTTCCTCTTTTTTTGGCGGTCTTATCTATTCCTTTTACCTTATTTTCCAGTTGTCTATAAAACTTTTTTGGGCCATCAATAATTTGTTTGTTTTGTGTTTTTCCCTTATATTTATCTTCGTATCTTCCAAGTCTTTCCGCCTGTTTTGTAATTTTTAGTTTGTTATCTCCAATAGTGCATAATAGATCCTGGTCTGTTCTAATACCACACATTGCTTTTATCACATCTATCTTTCTTAATATTTTCATTGATCTGTTCCCTCTTCTATAATCTTCTAACAATGATACTTCTTGTCTTAGCTGCTTTATAGTTTTCTCTATTCGATATGTCCATTATGGTATTCGCTGTTGCCCCCTCTTTTCCCTCGTTACCCTATGTTCCTATGATAGAACTTTATCAGTTATTAATTTAGCAGCACAGTAATCTATTCTGTTTACTTCTGTTATATCGCATGGGTCTCTATGGACAGTGGTAATTACTGTGTTCATTTGTTTTATCAAGCTTCTGACTTTTGGGTTTTATTAACCTTCTGCAGTGTATTTCTCTCACTGATCTTGATATATCTATCTTTGTCTATTAAATCAAGCAACTCTTCTCTTAACTCCTTTTCTTCCATACTGAGGGTACATCCTTGTTTTCCATTTCCTGTGGGCATTCTATAGAAAGTTCTATAGCATCTTCCTGTGGCACAATCTCTTCAATTTCATCCTGTGTCATCTGTTGTTCTGTCATATGGGAACTCACTGGCCTATCACTCCTCAACATTGACTGCATCAGAGTTTCCACAGTTTCCTGTTTCTTTCCTTGCTGTCTAGCTTCAAATGAATGTTTATACTGGTTTCTTGTGGAAGGCTCCAAAATATATTGATATGGCACCTGACCAGTTACTTCCTGTTCCAATGGTTTCCCCTTAATTTTGATATCCATTGCTGTATCCTGTTGTGGTGCTTTCTGCATTTGATTTTCTACACTGAATCGTTCTCCTTGCAGCTGTTCCATTACTTCAGTTTCTATTTCTTTGACTTCTCCATTACTAATCTCTTTTTCTACTTTTCCTCTTAGTCTTCTCATTTTTTTGTATTGTAAAGTTTTCCATATCCAGATTCCTTTGCCTATATTTTTCTTCAGATATCTTTAGTGCTGCTCTTTTTGTATTAAGTTTGCTTTCTCATTTGCATAAATATTACACCATATTAAATTTCTTTTCCTTTCCCCTGTCCATATTTCTTCTTCAGATGTCTCCTGGTATTCTTGCTTTTCCTTATTCTGGGGACATACTCCAGCATACTGTGATGTAGTCTGTCTTAGACCTTCTACATTAAATCCTTCACTTTGCAGGCACTCCATAACTTCAGCTTCTATTTCTTTAACCTTTACTTTACTAATCGTCTTTCCTGCATTATGTTTTTGTGTTATTAATCTTTTTATTGTGAAATTTTCCATATCTGGATGCCTTTGCCTGTATTTCTCTTTGAATACTTTTGAGACTGCCTTCTCTATATTAGTTAACTTAGCTTTCTCCTTTGCACAAATATTGCACCATATCAAATCTCTCTTTATTTCCCATGTCCATATCTCTTTTTTAGTTTTTTCAAATATCTCTAAGTTTTGTTGTTTATATTTATACGTATATCACCTCCTTGAGGTAAGAGTGATGTTCCTGCAAACTACCACATCAGTTGCAATACCCACACAGTCAGTGGTGAGAGAACTGGGCACACAGGTTGACAGCAACCTTAACTTTGATCACCATGTCTCCACAGTGGAAAGAAAGACATTTTATATTGCTCATCTCATAAGTAAGGGCATTGCTTCCAGGAAAAAAAAGAGGTTATAACCCCCGTGTACTCTTCCGTCATCAGGCCAATAATAGAGTACAACATTCCCTTTGATATGTTCCTTTCCAAACACCTGCAGCAATTGAAGAGACCACAAAAGGTTGCTTACATAAAAAATTCCGGGTCTTCAAGATCTGTATGTCATACAGACTGCTCAGAGGTGACCTGTGCCTTGCATATAGGGCAAAGTCTGACCTAGCTTTAATGGAAATTCTGCACATTCACAAGTGAAATGGCACATGGAAAACTCACGCAAAGGACCTTAACCTGGTATGCAACATCAATTGAAGTTTCTGGAGAGAGAGATTTGTCTCTCAGAGGTTGCCCCACCTTTGGAACAAGCTTGCTATTCAGTCCCTCATTGGCCCTATTTAAGTGCAAATACAAAAGAATTATTAGTTGTATCTATCCCTTCTTATAATCGTTGCATACAAGACACATTTTTATTGCATTCAGTCCAGAACTCTGACAAAAAGAAAATATTCTTCTAAATCAGCAAGAAGACTGAACACACCAGACCAATAATTAAATAACCCAAGAGTAAATACGTTCAGCAAATACATCATTTTATGCAAGACACTTGTGTCTCTACCCTTTTCTAGTCTCTTCCCTGCCTTTCATAATGTACTCCTTTGTTCCAGACGTAACTCCTAAAATCTCTTGTTTTAGCTCTAAGATATATTCCTAATATATTTCTTGTCACCAAAGCCTTTACGTTTCTTCTTTATTCAGCCATAATGCTCTACTATGTCACATGCCCCTTCTCCTGTCCTGTCTTTTACTTGAACCCAGTGTACATACAAATACAGGCCTGCTCGGAAGATAGCATATCACGTTTTTATCTCCACTCCAAAATGATCATTAATTAGTAAGCTTAGTCTTGTTTTTGATATATTTTCTAAGTATTCACCGAACTTCTCTCTAATACCATACTTCCACAAACACCATTGTAAACTTCTGTCTACTCTGATATACAGACATATGCATGGATTATAAAATCATCACATACCAACAACTTTAAATCACTAATGCAAACAGAACAGAACCCTCCATGATGTTGCATAAGAGGTTTAGACCCCTAGTCTGAGCATTTCTGATGCCATGTGACTTGTTGATGTGCAGTAAATCCATCAGTAAAAGGTTGGAGGATGCCTTATATGCTAGACACAAGTCAACTCTTAGTCTGTAGAATGCAGAGTATAGTGACAGGGCTTTGAGTCGGTCCATGTAGGACATGTTGTGTAGGTCTTCTATTCTTTTAGTAAGGTATCTTTGTGGGCATTCTAGTTGTTGCATATGTTTGGACAGATACATGCCAAAGGGGGCATTATGTTCAATGACTGGCCTAATGAGGGCTGAGTAAAGGGAGATGATGACACCCATAGATTTGGACACAGTCCCTTTGTTTATAACAAGTGCAGTACTGAAAGACTTTCTAACAACAATAGACACATGTTGGTCAAATTATGCAGTAATGCATTTCTATATTTAAACATCTATTTTTATATGTAAATATTCTTCAGAAAATGTACTGTAATGCAAAATGTGTTATTCTAAGAATATTATTTTTGATTTTGTCCAGAATTCCAAAACTAGCATGCTGAAATGTATGTGTTGTGCTGTGTTAGTTTAGTTTTAGGACCTACTGGACATCTCACATAACAACACAAGTGTGATCATAGAGGGAATGCAGTTTGCACAGCAAAAGGCCTACTGCAGAGCAGATGCTTGTATACAATCTCAAACTTTTACTCCAGAATAAGATACAAAGCAAAAAAAGATATGCACCTCAAATTAGGGGCACTTTTAAGTAACAGTACTACTATTAACTTAGAAAACTTATCAAAGATAGTGTTACTATCGCACTCTATATGGTAATTCCCCTATTTTGACAGTTGTGTGCTGTAAAAAAAAAAAAAAAAAAAAAAGGAAAGAAAGAAAAAATGACAAATTCCCATTTATTTCAGAGCAAACTTTATCTAAATTTCTACTAATAGTTGGCATAAAATACTTATCTGGAATATGGGCATTTGAAAAGGTGGCAACCCTAATGGAGAAAAGGTATGCGAATCAAGGCGCATTTTCAGAAGTTAAATTCTGTAACTGTAACGAATATCAGCATTTACTCTCTGTAATCCACCGCCTTAAAAACAGTTTTCCAAACAAGCAATCTAAATTTTGAGCCAACATTATGGGCATCCTGACCTAAGAATTAGAAAAAGTTGGGAAATTTAGCTATTCTTAGGAATGTACAATTAACTAGACACATCAGAATGAGCCATAGCAGGGAGACGAGTAAAGTGGGCGGAGTCAAAAATGGGTCATGCTTTGTATGAGCATCCACACAGGAGTACATCTGCAGTCTGACTGGGAAAGCAGATGTCAGTATTCCACGTACCTACAATGGGTTTAACCATTACATAGAGTGAACTGTTGAAAAAAAAAATCCAGCTCTACACGACATAACAGCACCTTTACATGAAAAATAAAGAAGTATGCTGGTTTCAGCTACTATAAGTGGTAGTTGCGTTATTTTCATACAACAGTCTCTCTTAGAGGAATGCCTATACTCTACTTCTTTATAAGGTGCTTTTGCTAAAAAAAACCTTCATCTTACTAAATTTACCCGTCAAATACCTCTGCATCTATAGCTGCTGTCAGCACCCAAACAATAAGAGGAACACCAGCCAGGTTCTTAATGTTCTTCAGTGGGATGCCTTTACTGCTGTCTCTCACTAGTATGACTGCTGCAAAGTGCCCTTTTGTAGTACTGCAGGCTGCAGTTGTCTGATTATTACCTGTTGCCATTGTGTTACTTGCTGTGGCTCCACTCTGCTGCCGTATACGAGATTGGAACCACTTGGAAGTGTTCAAGTAACGGCTCAAGTCTGCGCGAATGAAAACACACACCCTCAGGTGTAACCAAACAGATTATACAGTCAGTGATACTAGTCCTCTTGCCAGACACGTGTTCAGAGCTTTGTTCTATTAAACAGATGCCAACTCCTGGATAGCTGATACCATGCCCCTCAACTGTCCTGATTTCTGGCCTCTGTTTTAGTTTGTTCCCCACAACAAATCACTGAGGACTGAAATCACTAAATAATGACAAATAAAAGCTGCCAGTACACCAGACTGGTAAAACACTTCATTACAATATAACAGAAACACAGAGAAGCACGGAATGCAGACAAAATCTGCTTGGTGTAAGCAGAGGAAAACAGTGTATACTAAGCCAATTTTCTTGAAAAAATTAAATGTAAGTATATGATTAAACTGCTATGAAACCTAAGTTGAGAATTCAGCTGATGAAGTTAACTTTTCAACTTATTTTTCACAAAATAGGGCTGAAATAGGACCGGGAAGTAAGTTGCGCTTGTACAAGGCACTCTGGGTAACAGCATGCAATTACTAGTGTCTCATAGCATGCTCAGATGTAAGCACAGAGGCACTATGAGACTGTACTCGGGATTAATGAGTTAACTTAAGTAACTTGTATGCAAACTAACTACTACAATCATACATGCTTACTCTCTGGCTGCACTCTCAAAATGGCACTGGGAATAGCACGTGTCTGTTATTTATATGTGCACATTCAGTCTTTGATATGCTTCTTAAAGCTACAGCTCATACACTCTGATCTACACTTCTTCCTTTTTTTCCAGTCTTTTGTTATTTGAGTTGATATACTCCTTCAATGTTTTGTTTAGTTTAATCAGCTTGGAGTACGTTTGACTTATTTTTTTCCCTCTAGATTACTGGAAGTCCTGTCTTGCATCAAAGCTGGAGCTTGCACTGCTTTTGCTGAACAGCTGCAGAATTCTTCCCTGTCAGTGTTTTCTCCTTACCTTTTGTGATTGATTTTCTTTCATGGTTCTCTGAATTTCTTTTTTGCTGGCATCCAGACAGTGTACTTGCTCACCAGTTACTGAAGTTTACCCAAAAAGAGAAGTTCACTGGCTGTCTCTTGAGTTTCTCTTTTCACACTGGGTGAGCTAAAATGAAGCTATTAACCAGTGTACAGCCATCTTGGAAGTTCCTGCTCCCTGTGGGATGTAACTCACTAAACATATAAAACAATTAGAAAGAAGCCAAGAGTTCCTAACAAAACAATCACAAATCTAAAGTCCTTGAGCTACCAAGAGAGGCTGGAAGCTTTATTCCTTTATTCAGTATCTTATAGACTTTTGAAGGGAGATCCTTCTGTCATTCCTACAACACCATTAGAGACCCAATGATCCAGGACCTCCTGTTACTCTGCAAATCCAAAATCACCAATACTAGAACCAGGGACCTAAATTTTCACCAACAGACAAAAAATATATATATACATGGTAAAGGGACAGGTTCAAAAACCAGTCCCTGCTAAACTTCTGAAATAAACTTTCCCTGCATGTTAAGCAATGACACTCACCATCTTACTTTAAACATAAACTAGATGACTCAAATAGTTACCCAAAGATTTTCCTCAGGCTTGATTGGTATGCCCCTGCTGGAGAAAAGTGATGTG
The DNA here is from genome assembly GCF_019279795.1 of Protopterus annectens. NCBI lineage: Eukaryota > Metazoa > Chordata > Ceratodontiformes > Protopteridae > Protopterus > Protopterus annectens. The sequence continues at coordinate 493,656,674 of NC_056728.1, read as the reverse complement.
ACCTGAAGGGATGGTACTGACAAGGCATGAATGATCGTAAGGCTTGCCTACCCACATTAAAGACTATCCAAAAAGATCCGGAAAAAATTGTAAGTTGCTATATGCAAGCTCTAAGTGGAACATGAATTAAAGTTAATGTCTGTCACTAGGGATAATCAGAAGTCCTCTTGTAACTGCATCAAGACAGCCAAGAAGTAATGCTCAACCATCCTCTGAATTAATTCATGGTGGTATTACCTTTAACCCTGAAGAGATTGTTAATATACAGTGCAATAAAAAAGTATTTGCCCCTTCCTGATTTCCTATTTTTTTGCATGTTTGTCACACTTAAATGTTTCAGATCATCAAACAAATTTAAATCTTAGACAGATATTAGACAAAGATAACCTAAGTAAACACAAAATGCAGTTTTTAAGTGATGATTTTATTTATTAAGGAAAAAAACTATCCAAACCTACATGGCCCTATGTGAAAAAGTAATTGTCCCCCTTGTTGAATCATGAAGTAACTGTGGTTAATCAGATTTTTGGGAAAGCTGAGTTCAATTTCACTAGCCACACCCAGGCCTGATTACTGCCAGACCTGTTGAATCAAGAGATCACTTAAATAGAACCTGTCAGACAAAGTGAAGTAGGCCAAAAGATCCCAAAAAGGAAGACATCATGCCACGATCTAAAGAAATTCCGGAACAGATGAGAAACAAAGTAATTAACATCTGTCAGTCTGGAAAAGGTTACAAAGCCAGTTCTAAAGCTTTGGGACTCCAGTGAACCACTGTGAGAGCCATTATCCCCAAATGGAGAAAACATGGAACAGTGGTGAAACTTCGCAGGAGTGGCCAGCCTACAAAAATTACCCCAAGAGCGCAGCGACAACTCATCCAAGAGGTCACAAAAAGAACCCAGAACAACATCTAAAGAACTGCAGGCCTCACTTGCCTCAGTTAAGGTTAGTGTTCATGACTCAACCATACCATAAGAAAGAGAGTGGGCAAAAATGACATGCATGGCAGAGTTACAAGGCGAAAACCACTGCTGACCAAAAAGAACATAAAGGCTCATCTCACTTTTGCCAAAAATCATCTTGATGATCCCCAAAACTTTTAGGAAAATATTCTGTGGACTGACAAAACAAAAGCTGAACTTTTTGAGAGGTGTCCGTCCTGTTACATCTGGCATAAAAGTAACACAGCATTCCAGAAAAAGAACATCATGCCAACAGTCAAATATGGTGGTGGTAGTGTGATGGTCTGGGGCTGCTTTGCTGCTTCTGGACCTGGACGACTTGGCCTAGTCAAAGTCCTGATTTGAATCCAATTGAGATGCTGCGGCATGACCTTTAAAAGGCGGTTCATGCTCGGAAACCCTCCAATATGGCTGAATTAAATTCTGCAAAGAAGAGTGGGCCAAAATTCCTCAGCAGCGATGTGAAAGACTCATTGGCAGTTACCGCAAAAGCTTGATTGCAGTTGTTGCTGCTAAGGGTGGCACAACCAGTTATTAGGTTTAGGGGCAATTACTTCTTCACATAGGGCCATGTAGGTTTGGATATTTTTTTCCCTTAATAAAGTCATCAATTAAAAACTGCATTTTTGTATATACTTGAGTTATTTTTGTCTAATATTTACATTTGTTTGTTGATCTGAAACATTTAAGTGTGACAAACATGCAAAAAAAAAGAAAGAAAGAAATCAGGAAGGAGCAAATACTTTTTCATTGCACTGTATTTGCAGATAAACTCATTGCTGACTGCACACCTGAAACAGTCACTGAAGTTTCACAAATTCCCTTCCTTTCTCCCAAGATTATTATGGAACATATCCTATTTGCACTCTCTAAAGCTAAAAATACCAACCCTGTGAGCCCAGACAGTTTATCTTGTTGGTTAATCAGTAGTGCAGAACACACCGTCTCTGAACCCCTCTCCTAAAACTGTTGAGCATAAGCATAGCCGTGAAGTATTTTTCTGCTGTATGGAAAATATCCTTATGACTCCATAAAGGAAAGAGTACCTTGCATCCCAAGAACTTTAGACCAGTTAGCCTGATTTCATAACTCTGATAAAAAAAAAATCTTACCGCTCTACACATACAACGTTATAGGTTTGTCCAAGAGAGATAATGTCCACTTAATTCAGCAAACCTCTATGAAAAGAAATTAAAGCTGTAGATAGCGATCATGGTATTCATATGCTGTACCTGGATCTAGTCAAGGCCAATTAAAATCATTCCCCATGATGGAATTGTAAATAAGCTTAACGAACTAAATGTATACCCAGGTCAAAAGAAGTCATCATTGCTTTATGTTCTGATCAGACAAATTACAAAATATAATGTAATTCAGAAAGCAAATATCCAGACGTGTCATGCAGCTAGAAAGATCTTAAAGGTTCCTAATGAAAAAATTCTCCCTGACTAAAGACCCTTGGCTAAAAAGATAGGCTTGAAGCTCTTTCCCTGTATTCTGTCACATACAGTCTCCTGTGTAGTAATTTACATCTAACATACCCTGCTCTAAGAACCCATCCATCTTTGATCTCCTACATCCAGGAGTGGCCTTAGGTCAGCTGGTGCCCTAGGCAAAAGGGTTACACGGCGCCCCCAACCACTCCCCTCAGTGCCCCCATCCTGGTCTTCTTACAGCAAATAAATATTGGAAAAGCACCCCAGTTAGAGCAGCGCCCTAGGCGGCCGCCTAGTTGGCCTATGCCTAAGGCCGGCTATGCCTACATCTCCAGAAACACTTGATCTAAAAGCTTGAAACACCAGATTAAGAAAAGTTGGAGGGACAGATCTATTATATAGTGTTTCCCCATCTCTGGAATTTACTTTCCTATACATGTAAAACAATGTTCTTGTAAGGCAAACATTGACAATTGGATGGACGCCTTTAAATTCATTCTGGGATTAACTTGTTTTACTCTACTGGAAGCAGGAGCTACCTGGGTGTGGAGTGCTATTGGTAAGTTGTTTAAGGTCCATGGACTTGTACCTTGCAAGCTGTATGAATCTATTAATTGTGCCATCTGGTACTCGATATTGTAAGGAATTCAGTCTTGCACCTTCTGGACCTGGTCTTTGCTGAAATAGATTGCTGGGGCCAGTCCACCTATCAGATGAATGAATAAATAAATAAAAGTAAGTAATAGTAGTAGTATTCATTCATTCCCCTGACTGAGACCAAGCTGACCTGACTTCATTTAGTGGCTTTTGCACCTGCTGGAGCTGGCACAAGAGAGTAGAGAAATGAAGCAGCCAAAGCATCTCTCAACTCTTTTGGTGGAAGAAGATATGCCAAGACACTCCTACATGGTGCAGTCCCTATGGAGATTGGGGATCACACAGAGGTGCTGTCTGTAAGAAGAGGCTTGGCCCTTGGTTCTGTTCATGAGGTGGCAGGTATGTACATAATGGTAGACCTTTGTATGTTAACCCCTTGGAAAATATGGCATATGAAGAAGATGCTAAGGATTTAAGGAAAGCCCTGATGCCTGCTAGGATGAAGGCAGTAGGCCCAGCTGGCTCACCCCTCACCTTCAGGAGAATGAACTGGCAGAAAGGTTTGTGGCCCTAGGAGGAAAGAAAAGGCAGTTGAACAGTGGGTTGGAGTCTTGATGGCTAAATAAGTATTTGGTAATGCTAAGTCTAAGAAATAGTGACTAAGCGTGTAACATTAAAGTTCTTTATATTGTTATGCTTCTAAAAGTAACTGGTTTAGTATGTTAAAACAGAACTTGCAACTGAGCCAATGTGTTGTGTACACCTCAGATGTTATCTCCTTTGCTGAGTATGCACAGTTAAGTAAGATAAAGTTTTTTGGTCTGGCTGACTGTATGACAGAGGGCACTTACTGTATGCCAGGCAGCACAGGCAACTAGGCATGCAGAAGCAGCTGCAGTATGGCCAGTTAAAGGTCATTCTGGATGTAGGAAAACAATTGCTTTTACAGGATGGTAGTGACAGTGGCGGTTCAGGAGTTTCATTCTGTTTCACAATAGTAGAGTTATCTTGCAAATAAATGTATGTGTTACATTAAGGTAGATATGTCTGACAAATAGTGTCATTATAAAGTGAGTCAGCACAGTGTGTAACCCTACTGTCTACACATATAAAAATTAAACAGATGTGAAGCAGTACAGACCATGACCTGCTTTTATGCAATACAGACCATGACATGCTTTTATCTGTTTAAGATTTGCTGTATTACTAGAGGTCAGTAACCAAAGTCCCTCTGCTTGTGTGAGGAAGCAGTCTGAGCCCTTTGTGGTAGTGCTCTAGGCAGACATCAACAGCTGAGTAGCTTTTTGGCTAGCCACTCGTAATGTGTACTATTTGTATAGCTACAGCACCCCTACAGAGCAAATGAGATAGTAGTATGTATCCTGTGGCACAACACTGCCACAGCACAAAAAACATTTATCTATCAGAAGTGTGCTACCCAGCTTAGCATTCCTAGAAGCCCAGTTCCAGCTTGCCAAAAGAACCACCAAATGCTTCTTCCATTGTAGGTCAGCTGTAATGAGTTTTCCTATACTAAATCATCAGGAGTTGAGCTCATGCAGTAATCCACATAGAAATTTGCAATCTCCTGTAATAGCTAATAGTAGGTTCAACAGGCAGGTGTGTGATGTATGTGTGTGCTTTACCAGCTTTCCAAAACCATGTAGATGTATAATGTAATTAGTGTGTATGCCTTTATTTAACACTGCAATATTTTGCAGTTGCTATAGCATCAAAACAGTGCTCCTTTTACATGTAAAAGCATGTGAAATAAACCCATATTGCCCAAGAACAAAAACAGCACTGCACAGCCAAAATTATGTTACAGTAGGAAGGAGCAATGATTCACTGTCATTTAAACTTTAAGGCTAGAATCCTATTCTTTCAGTCCATCCGATCTGACACATGGGTCCTTAAGCTGCTTGTTGGATCTGATTTGATAGTATAAGTGCTCCATACCTGCGCCCCTTGAGAATTTTTTCTCTCAGAATGCAGCAGGTCCCTTAAGTACCTCAGATTTCATTTGCCACTTTTGCGACTAGACATGTTCTCCCTATAGCTGAGTGCTTGTCTTTTTGGAAAATGTTATCAAGTTTTTCATATTATTCCTGTTGTTGCCATTAAGGTTCTCTTGTCTTTTCTTACTGAATTTCTGCTAGTTAAATATTTTGGTATTTTTCCTCCCCTTTTTTATACAGCGTTTTCTTTCTACTTCCTGATACCTTTAGAGTTAGTGACGTTGTAGATACTTAGACATTTAGATAGTCGGACACTAGTGTCAGTAGATGTCCTTACATTTCAATGTTGCAGTTTTCCTTACAACAGGGATCCCCTGCTAAGGGTGGCTCTACATCCGGCCAGTATACCAAAGCCTTTATGTTGCTAAGGGTAAGCTGTATGTATGCTCCCCACATACAGCATAGGGCATAAAGGTGATGTCCGGAAGTACCATCCTCAGAACTTTTGTCTCCAGTCTGAATGCAATCTTCGATCACCGGTTTGAATGCTCGCTTCATTTTCTGATTCACCAAGCCATTTTCAGATAAGTGCCCCATTGGGGTTTTGTTCTTTTCCTTTGTTTTTGGTGCTTGTGGGGTTCATGTCATCCAGCAAGGGTAAATGCCAATGCAAAGTGCCCCATTGGTGTTTTGTTCTTATCCTTTTTCCTTTTTTATTGCTTTTGGGGTTCATGTCATCCAGAAAGGGTAAATGCTAATGTTGGAGACAGATTCCCCAAAAAGACTGTCATGACCAGTGTGTATTTATTTAGGTGCTTCCCATGGCTATATGTCATGTTCTGTTTGCCAGGCTTTCATTCCAAAGACTGTAGTCAGCTTTCCTCTTTGGCCATATATTTAGAAAGTCAGCATATTACGTTTTTGGCAAAAGACACCATGGAAGGCTCTTCCCGCACCGAGGGTCAGCCATCCACAAAGAAGAAACCTAAGTCTAATTCTTCAGCTGTGCAGCCTCTACCAGACGTCCCTCTCGAGGCTAGTGAAAGCCCAGAACTTCATCCGGCTCCTTTGTTGGATTCCTCTGCAGCAACTGCTTTGGAGGCCGGCATGGATCCAGCTTCACATACTTCTCTGGAGGTCTTGCAGACGTCTGCTTCAAATGTTCAGGAGGAACCGCAACTGATTATTACTGAAGGACCTAGGAGTGTTCCTCAGATTTTAGTTAGGGAAAGGGTACCAGCTACCATTATAAAGTGTCATATGGAGTCTGAACCTTCTAAGTTTTACAAGATTGACGTCCCTTTAAAGAAGAAACAAAAAATTAAACTTGCGTCTTCTACTCCTAAGGGCCCTCGAGTGAATGGCAGAATTTCACTCAAGGTTTATTTAATGCCCTTATGGCTTTGAAGCCTTCTAAAGGAGTTTCTGTTCCAGCCCTCCTATGGTCTTCTACTCCTCTCAAGAGACCTAGTGAACAAGATTCCTCTGAGGAGGAGAAAGAGGATTTGGATGAGGAATCCCTTGTCTATTCTTCCCAGAGTCCTTCTCCCTTAGACTATGTTTCTGAGGAATAGGAGTCCACTGGTCCTGACTCTCCTTTTGGGACACACTTTCCAGAATGATGGAATTTTTCAATTGTGCCCAGGTGTCTGAGGTTCAGAAGAAGTATTATGAGCTTCTGCAAGTGGAGTCTTCTAGAGATTCTGCTCTTCCTCCTGATGTTCTTCGTGTTTCACTGTTGCAATCATCACTTGTGGGTTATCCCTGCTGGGTAGCCCTCAGTCAGCCCGAATACCAGAATATTGATTCTTCCTCCTGTGTTGGCTGTGGTCCCCTGGGACTGACGTCAGGTCGTCGGTGGTATAAAGCAGGGGAGCCAATGCCATTAAATCAGTCTTTCTTGCCGTGGAGCCCGAAGCAAAAGCAGTTTGCTTGTGTGTCGGTCGACTGTTGCCAGAGTGAAATTAAAAACGACTAAAGCTAAGTACCCCATTTGAGATCTTTTTCTTGCACTAACCAATGTCCAAACAAGTAAATAATTGTCTCTGCTGTGGAAAACAAATACCACTACCAAGACTTCCATAACCTGTGTGTAACCTGTATAGGCCCAGACCACAATGTCCCTAGGTGTCAGTTCTGCACCCTCTTTAACTCTAGAACCATTCGCCGTAGAGCAGAAATTGTAGCATGATATTTCAAAGACAGGTCTGCACAGTATGAAATGGCGTCTGTTGGTCAGCATTCAGTGGATATTCCCAAAAAGAGAAAAGATAAAGAAAGGGACAGATAACATAAAACTAGGCCTTCAGACGACTCCTTGAAGCTAGTCATCACAACATCAGAACTCAGTGAGGCGCCTACGCTGCCCCTGATGCCTGACGCTATTCCTTCACAGGCCTCTACTGAGACCTATTTGGAGTCCGGTACACCACCGGAACAGTCTACATCTGCTGATATTTCAGTTGTCAGCCCTGCAATTGGGTCCGGAGCTGCAATGCAAGCACCGGCTTCCGAGGAGGCTTCGCGAACAACCGACCCCAGACAAAGGCCGACTACCATACCACCGGCTACAGCCACACCCAGGCCCATTGAAGCACTGAGGCATAAGAGCAAGACCACTCCCAGAAAAACAATTCCTAACCGCCATCTACCCCAAGCCCAACCTGCTCAGTCACAACAACTCCTTAAGATGGTGGAGGGCCTTATCTCACTTATCAGAGGTAACCAGACGACCCTATTCAAAAAGAAAAGGGATATTTCCCTCGATATTCTCTCAGAACCTGACACTGAAGAATCTGTTTATTTGGATTCAGACAATGAACAACAGACCCTTACCACCTTTGAGGATTGTGATGCAGAGGAAACCCATCCCATCTGCATCCCCCCTGAAGACTTTTCCTTTGATGAGACCTTACATACCCTTAGGGAACATTTTCAGTGAGAAGCTCAGGATTACCCCCAGTCTAAGAAGAGGCTAAGGGAGTTTCTGGATCTTCCCCAGCACAGACCCTTAGCCATTCCTCCCATTTTGGATGTGGTGGAGGATGTTTTTATGCAGTCTAGCCTCACACCTGATGCCCTGCCCCCTGCACCTAGAAAGTCAGACAGGTACTACAGGGTGCCAGACACTCACAAATACTTGTTCAAAAATCCTGCAGCAGACCTAGAGGTCATCACCCAGGGACCCAAAGGGGCTGAGGCCAGTTCATCCAAAATTCCTATTCCTTCAGACAGGGACAGCAGTGTAGACAGATGGGGTAAAAAAAAGTGTACACCTTTGCTGCCTTAGCTATTAAAGCTCTTAACTGCTAGTTCCATATGTTAAAATATCAGTAACATACCTTGGAATTATTAAGGCAGAAGATTTTATCCTTGCCAGACAGCTCTACTTCCAGGGAGCTAGGGGAGCTCTTGCACTTCAGCTCTCAAGTAACAAAGCATTCCCTCCATTGCAGATACGATCCCTTGAAGCCTGTAACAGGGCTGCTGTGGCAGGGTCAGTTATTAGGGGGCATGCATGGCTTAAAGAGCAACCTCTGCCTGATCATGTTAAATCCAAACTCCTAGACAGCCCCCTGTACAAGGACTGCTTGTTTGGATCTAAGGCTGAGGAGGTGATCAAGAAAATGGAGGATAAGGCTAAATCAATGCAGATAATTAAAGAATTCCTCCAGGTCCAATCTCCCAAATTCAGCAAGAACTTTCCCACCAAACACTGGTCCTTTCCTTCCCAATCCAGACCTGTGCAAAGGAAAGGCCGCAGGGACAGACCTCCCTGGCGGCAACTACAAGGACACCAGAAGCCCAAACAATGGACCTCTACTACCCCCAGGGCAGGGAGTCCTAAGTCCACTCCCTACCCTAAAGACTTGCAATGACTCCTCCTTCCCCCTCTGCCCCCCCCAAAGGTTAGGAGGAAGGGTATTCCTTTACAAAGACAACTGGCTGTCCATTTCCAGGGATACAGATTCTCCTTCAAAGAAAGACCAATCTTAACAGGGTACCCAGACATACCTTCAAATCAGTGGTCAGAGGCCCTCAAACAAATTCAGAAACTCTGTGCCCAAAAAGCGGTGGAGCCTGTACCCCAGGAACAAGCTGGAAAAAGGTTTTATTCCAGATTGTCCCTGGTACCCAGGAAAGAGGCCCTATTCTGGATCTATCCATGCTAAACATTTCCATGCAAGAGCCAAAATTCAAAATGCTGCGCTCCAAAAACTCTTGCACATGCTGACACCAAATGCCTGGCTTGTTACCCTAGACCTAAAGGATGCCTACCTTCACATTCCAATAAGGGAGTTCTGCAGAAGGTTCCTTTGCTTCAGGGCAAGCTCACAACACTTTCAGTTCTCTGCTCTGCTTTTTGACTTTTTGACTTATCTACTGTTCCCAGGGTTTTCATCAAATGCTTGGCCCAGTCATTGCCTTCTGCAGGCAGCAAAACATCCAAATAAACCCATATATGGACGACTGAATCATCCAGGCAGACAGCAGGGAAGAACTCCTGCAAAACCTCGACTTTGTCAAAACCATCTTAACCTCTCTAGGATTTATCAACATGGAAAAATCTAATTTCCAGCCCACCAAACATATCACCTTCTTGGGAGCTTTCCTGGACACATCCACTCAAAGAGCATTCCTCTCCAGAAAAAGAGTTTCCTGCCCCAATACTTCTCCTAGTTGGCTTACAGAAAGCACCTCACAACAAGGAAGTTCCTTCAAGCTCTGGGGTACATGGCATTCTGTATCCTGTTGGTACCCTTGGTCAGCACATGAGAAAACTGCAATGGTACCTAAAAAACATTAGGTGCCGGCACTCTCACTCTCTGGAGAAGACTCTGCTCCTTATTCCCTGCTTAAGAGCCAAACTTGTATGATGGGCAGAAGTCTGCACACTGAACAAGGGCGTTCCCTTTCTATTTCTTCCCCATGGCCAGACTATCACCACGGATGCTGCAGACAAAGCCTGGGTGGCACACTTAGGCAACATGTGCACCCAAGGCACTTGGGACCTACACCTACACATCAACCTAAAAGAAATGATGACAGTACTCAGGACTATCACAGCTTTCAAGAACCACCTGGAACCAGGGGTGCTCTTCAAGACAGACAATACTACAGTCACGTGGAACTCACTCCTACCGCTTTGCTGTCTGGTCATGCTTCTCTGGCAGACTGCCTCTATGTTGGGCTTTCATCTGATAGCCCAGTACATCCCAGGGGAGCACAGTACCCTAGCAGACCACTTCAGCAGAAATTTCATAGACCCCTATGAATGGCAGCTTCAGAGGGAGACCTTCCTGTGCATAACACAAGCTTGGGGAACCCCAGAGGTGGATCTATTCGCTTCCATTCAGAACAGCCAGGTGGACCTGTTCTGCACCAAGGAGTTTCACCCAAAAGCCTGGAAGGTGGATGCTCTCTCCTTCCACTGGGGCAACCTGTTTGTCTACGCATTCCCCCCGTTGTCAGTGATACCAAGGGTGCTGCTAAAGACCAGGGAGGAAGGGCCAAGAGCTATCCTAATTGCTCCAAAATGGCCCAGGCAACATTGGTACCTCTTGCTGCTTTGCCTAGCCAAGGAACCACCCAGGAACCTGCTTCTCACAGAAGGACTTCTAACCCAAGCAAAAGGGTCAGTACTGCATCCAAATCTATAAACTCTCAACCTATCTGCATGGCTGATACCCCAAAGGCAGATATCCCACTGTTGAGCAAGCAGGTCCTGAACATAATTAAGGAGGCCAGGAGGTCCAGCACCAGAAAAATCATACTCTGCAAAATGGAAAAGATTCAATGCCTGGTGCCAGACTAAAGGTACAAGCATCTCCCTGCCATCTGTCTTTCTCTGATTCTAGACTACCTAGCAAAGCTAGTAGAAAAAGGATTATCTTACTCTTCCATCAAATTTCATGCCTCAGCTATCTCTGCCCATTATCATACAGAGCAGCCCTTGTTCTCTCATTCCCTGCTAAAACAATTCCTTAGAGGGGTATCTCGCATCAGGCCACCCTGGAAGCCACCCACACCTGCCAGGAACGTGAACTATGTCTTGGAAAAATTGACCTTACCTCCCTTTGAACAAGCTGCCTCAGCAGAACTAAAACACCTTTCTTGGAAGACCACCTTCCTGCTGACCATAACCTCAGCTAGAAGGGTTTCCGAGCTGCAGGCGCTCATGGCTACTGAGCCCTTCATTATTTTCCACGCAGACAGGGTGTCGCTTGGGACTAATCCCTCTTTTATGCCTAAGGTGGTGTCTGACGTAACATTGAACCAGGCTATACACCTTCCCACCTTCTTTCCTAACCCTCAGAACAGGGGGAAAGAATCCTTCATTCACTAGATGTGCACAAACAACTTGGATACTATCTGGATAGAACCAAATCTATCTGAAAGACTGACCAACTCCTTGCCAGCTTCGCCCCCGAGGCAGAGGGGAAACCTATTTCCAAGCAGACCATTTCTAAATGGATATCACACTGCATCCAGATGTTCTTCGTGTTTCACTGTTGCAGTCATCACACTTGAGTTATCTGCCTGCAGGTAGCCCTCAGTCGGCCCGAATATGGGATTTCTGCATTGGATGCTGTCTCCTCTTCCATGACGTCAGGTCGTCAGGGGTATAAAACATGCAGCCGACACCATTACATCAGTCTTTCTTGCCGTGGAGGAGCCCGAAGCAGTTCACAAGTGGTGGTCGGCTGCTTCCTGAAATTTTTGTTTTTTGAGTTTCAAGTCTGGAGTCTTCTAAAGCTAAGTACCCTGTTGGGGATACTTTTTTCTTGCTCTAACCGATGTCAGAAAAAGTTAACAATTGTCTTGCCTGTGGAAAGCAAATACCTCACAGAGATTTTCATTCTTACTGCGTCACCTGTTTAGGCCCAGACTACGACGTCCCTCGCTGTTGGTTTTGTGCCTTGTTTAGCGCCCGAACCATTCATCGTCGGGCTATCTTTGTCACTAATTTCTTTAGCTCTCGTACTCCGTATTCCAAAATGGCTTGGATAAGCCATCCAACTACCAATCTTCCGAAAAAACGTAAAGATAAAGACAGAGACAGACCACATAGGTCCAAAACTGCAGACAATGCTTCCATTAAGCTAGTCGTCAGTCTGCTGGTACTCAGTGAGGTGCCTTTTCAGCCCCTGATGCCCACTTCTACAGATTCGCAGGCCTCCACTGAGACCCATTCGGAGTCTGGTATGCTGTGAGATGCTTCTTCAACTATGGAACCTGTGGATGTCTCTACCTTGGATGGGTCCAGAGCCACTGTGCAGGCACAGGCTTCTGAGGGTGTATTCCGACCTACCGATGTTCATATTAAACCGACAAATTTGTTTTCAGCCAAAACTACAGAATTTCTCAGCTCCAGAGTTTGCACTACGCCTAGAAAACCCATGACCATAGCGCATGCTCAAGCTCCCATGCCACAAAAACAAATGCTTAGAATGGCTGAAGACCTTATTACTCTAACTGAGGGAAGCCAGCCTTCCCGTGCTAAAAGACAAAGAATCGAGTTTCCTTCTGATTCTACAGACCAGGAGTCTGATGACTCTGACCCTTCTGATTACCAGGACATATCCTTATCAACCCTTTGAGGATTCAGATGCAGAGGAATCCATTCCCTCTGCCTCCCCTGCAGAGGATTTTTCTTTTGGTGAAACCTTGCATACTTTAAGAGAGCATTTCCACTGAGAATGTCAGAACCTCAGTCCAAATAGAGACACTGAGAATTTTTAGAGTTGCCTCAGCACAGGCCTCTAGCTGTACCCCCTGTCCTGGTATTGTAGATGATGTCTTCATGGAATCCAATTCTTACTCCTGACACTTTACCACCGGCCCCTAGAAAACCTGACGGGTACTACAGAGTAACTGATTCTTACAAATTTCTCTTTAAGAATCCTACTGCAGATCCAGAGACCATTTCCCAGGGACCTAAAGGCATTAAGGCTACTACAGCCAAAAACCCTACCCCTTCGGACAGGGATTCAAGAGCTTTAGACAGATGGAGTAAGGATGTATATACCTCTGCAACTCTTGCCATCAGAGCTTTGAATTGCCACTTTCACATGTTGAAGTACCAGCAACATATTATGGAACTAATTAAACAAAAAATGATGTTACTTCCAGATTGTGCAGAAAATAAAGATTTACAGGAGTTAATGCGTTCTGCAAACCAAGTTAGTAAACCTACTTTGCAGTGTGGTTTTGATGCCTTAGAAGCATCTTGCAGAGCTGCAGTCAGTGGGTCTGTACTGAGAAGGCATGCTTGGCTGAAGGAACAAATCTTGCCAGATCATGTCAAAGCAAAATTACTAGACGCTCCTTTAAATCAGGACCGTTTGGCACCAAAGCAAGAAGACGTTCTGAAAAAGATGGAGGAAAAAGCTAAATCTATGCAAACTGTCAAAGATTCCTTACAGGTGCAGCCACCTAGATTCAGTAGGCATTGGCCTTCTAAAAACTGGTCCTTTCCAGCTCCTCCCAGGCCTTCTAAGTCCAAACCCAGGGGAAGCAGACCACCAAGACTACAGTCTCAGGGTATGCAGAGATCTAAACAATGGTGTGCACCCACCTCTAAAACAGGGAGTGGTAAGCCACCCCCTTATGGAAAAAGTTCACAATGACTTTTCAGTTATCCTTCCCAGACATGACCAATTACTTGCGCCCCTAGGAGGAAAACTTGCCCTTCATGCAAAAAACTGGATGTCCATTACTCAGGACCATTGGGTTCTAAACATTGTATCCCAGGGGTACATATTCTACTTCCATTCACGGCCAACCCCAAGCGGGTTGCCAAACCTTCCTCCAAACCAGTGGGCAGAGGCTCAAAAGCAAGTACTTTCCCTTCTCAATATCAGGGCAATTCAGCCTGTTCCAGTAGAACAAAAGGGGCAGGGTTTCTACTCCAGACTCTTTCCTGGTGCCCAGAAAAGAGGGCTCTTGGTGCCCCATCCTGGATCTAGCAGTTCTCAACAACTTTCTGGTGGTCCCAAAATTCAAAATGCTTACCCTGCAGCAGCTTCTTCCAGTGCTAGACAAGGATGCTTGGTTAGTCACCCTAGACTTAAAAGAAGCTTATCTGCACATCCCCATAAGGGAGTCTTGCAGGAAATATCTACGTTACAGGGCAGGCTGTATGCTCTGTCAGTTCTCTGCACTTCCTTTTGGCTTATCTACTGTGCCCAGAGTATTCACAAAGTGTCTGGCTCCAGACATTGCATACTGCAGGCAGAGAAATATTCAAATTTACCCATACTTGGACGATTGCCTGATTCAGGCGGACAGTCAGGAATTGCTACTTCAGCACCTGGCATTTGTAAAAAGTATCCTAACTTCACTGGGGTACACCATCAATGAAAAGAAATCACAACTGGTGCCCAGTCAAAAAAATTGTATTCCTGGGAGCAAGCTTGAACACAACTTACCAGATGGCATTCCTCACTACAGAAAAGCAGGTCTATTTGACAAACTTCAAACTAATGGCCACCAAAACCCAGCTATCTGCAAGGAAAATACTGCAAGCCCTAGGGTTCATGGTCTCATGCATTCTGCTAAATCCATATGCAAGACTGCATTGAGGAAACTTCAGTGGTACTTAAGTCTCTGGTGTCAATATTCTCAGGACCTGGAAACAGTAATTCCTATCATACCTTGTCTAAGGGCAGAGTTCCTTTGGTGGGCAGATGTATGCAACCACAACAAGGGACTGCTTTTCACTCAACCCCTCGCCGCCCAATCCCTGACAACAGACGCATCAGACTATGCATGGGGGGCTCGCATGGCAGGCAAATGGAGCCCAGGACAAAATCTCCTGCATATCGATCAAAAAGAGATGCTGGCTGTACAGAATGCTCTGACAGCCTTCAAATACCTAATCCTTCCAGGACAGCTCCTGATAAAGACAGACAACACCACAGTTATGTGGTACATAAACAAGCAGGGTGGAACCCATTCTTACCCACTCTGCAGATTAGCCATGGTCCTGTGGAACACAGCCCTGAGCAACCAAGTGCACCTACAAGCTCAATTCCTGCCAGGCAAACAAAATTCACTGGCAGACAACTTAAGCAGAAATATACTGGACCCACACGAGTGGAAATTGGAGCCCATCTCATTCAAACTTCTAATCCAGAGGTGGGGGACACCGGAGGTGGACCTCTTTGCCTCCCCTGAGAACTACCAGTTGAGCAAATTCTGCACCAGTGACCCTCACAGCAGGGCCTGGAAGGTGGATGCCCTATCCTTCACATGGGAAAACCTCTCAATTTATGCCTTTCCTCCTCTGGCCCCCCCTCTCGGAAGTACTACTCAAGATCAAACAAGACAGGCCAAGGACAATCCGTATTGCCCCAGACTGGCCACGGCAGCACTGGTACCTACTCCTAAGCAGTCTGACAGCACTGCCACCCTGGCACCTACAATCAGATACCTTCCTTGCTGTCTTAGCAGGAGGGACAGATTTTGCATCCACAGTTGCAAACCCTAAACCTTGCAGCCTGGTTTATCCCCTGAATACACCACCAGCAACACTCAGCAAGCAGGTGCTGGACGTCATCCTTGAGGCCAGAAGGCCTAGTACTAGGAAATCCTGTGCTGTAAAGCGGAAAAGATGTTGTTCTTGGAATAAGTCTCAAGGAAAGGACACAGCTGTACCCTCCTTACCTCAAATCCTTGATTACCTAGCAGAGCTGCTCCGCAGAGGCCTATCCTTCTCCTCCATTAAGATTTATTCCTCTGCCGTCTCAGCTCATTCTAATACTGAGCCACCTCTCTCTTCTCACCCTCTCTTCAAACAGTTAGAGGGGCTAACAAATTAAGGCCCCCTAGGAGAGCTCTCACCCCTGCCTGGGAACCTTAACTGTGTACTGGAAAAGCTCACGCTTCCCCCTTTTAAACCAGCTGCGTCAGCAGAGTTAAAATTCTTCTCTTGGAAAACAGCCTTGCTTCTAGCCATTACTTCAGCAAGAAGAGTGTCTGAGCTACAGGCACTAATGCCTGTGGAACCCTTCATTATTTTCCATGCTGACAGGGTTTCCCTCAGGACTAACCCATCCTTTATGCCTGAGGTGGTTTCCAGTGTGGCTCTAAACCAGTCCGTCCATTTGCCAACCTTCTTCCCTAATCCTCAGAATAAGGGGGAAAGAATCCTGCACTCCTTGGACGTGCACAGACAGCTCAGATTCTACCTTGACAGGACTAAACCTTTCAGAAAATCTGACCAGCTACTAGTCAGCTTTGCTACAGGGGCAGAGAGCAAGGCCATTTCAAAGCAAACCATTTCCAAATGGATAGCACACTGCATCCATTTCTACTACAAGCACCCTGGAAAACCTACCCCACAGGGAATCAAAACACATTCCACTAGGGCTACTTCCACCTCTACAGCATTTCTTGGGGGAGTCCTTACCAGGGACATCCTGGAAGCTGCAACCTGGAGTTCTGTACACACCTTCACCAAGCATCACAACTTGCCTATTTTTTCTAAATCCAGAGCTGGATTTGCTACAGCAGTCTTACAAGGCCTGCTAAACAGCCCTAAAACTTCTTGACAGCTTTGGGAATCAACCCAAGTGTAATGACTGCAAAAGTGCAACACGTAGAACATAGTACAGTTGTGTACACTTACCGTAAATGTAGATGTTCGAGTGTATTCACTGTTACAGTCCTGGTTTCCCTCCCTCCAGCCCCCTGGTTTTCTCTATCCTTTATACCTATCCTCTGTATGGACATTTTTTATGGCAGTGGTATTTACTTTTTACTGGGGGTGTTCCACACCATATAATAGCTTCCTGTTTTGGGGGCTCCTGACATTTGGGGCAAGAAAAGCTGATGTAATGGCATCGGCTGCATGTTTTATACCCCTGACGACCTGACATCATGGAAGAGGAGACAGCATCCAATGCAGAAGTCCCAAGACTCTGGTATTTGGGCCGACTGAGGGCTACCTGCAGGCAGATAACCTAAGTGTAATGACTGCAACAGTGAATACACTCGAACATCTACATTTATGGTAAGTGTACACAACTATACTTTCTACTACCACTTCCACGGGAAAGTTCCGCCCAAGATTATTCGAACCCATTCCACTAGGGCAGCATCTACTTCTACTTCTTTCCTAAGAGGGGTCCCTACCAAGGACATCCTAGAAGCTGCCACTTGGACTTCCGTCCACACCTTCACCAACCACTGCCACTTGCCTCTGTTTTCCAAAACCCGGGCAGGCTTTGCCTCTGCAGTTCTGCAGGGCATGCTAGGCCCTACTTAGAACAGTCCAGCCTGTTCTATTTCTTCCCTTATTCCATCCACCCTTCCTTCAGCTTTGGGAATCTTCCCACATGTGATGACTGCAACAGTGAAACACAAAGAATATAGTGCAGTTGTGTACACTTACCATAAATGTAGATGTTGGAGTGTATTCACTGTTGCAGTCCTATTTTTCCCCTCCCTCCCTCCCCCTATTCTCCTCTCTCTCTCAAATTCATTCACATCTATATATGCATATGGGCATCCACCAGGTTGGTCTTCTGGACAGGGCTTTCATATAGGGCAAGAAAAATTGATGTAATGGTGTCGGCTGCCCTGCTTTATACCACTGATGACCTGACGTCAGTCTCACGCGACCGCAGCTTGCGCAGGAGGGGGAATCTTTACTCTGGTATTCGGGCTGGCTGAGGGCTACCCAGCAGGGATAAACCCACATGTGATGACTAAAACAGTGAATACACTCTAAACCTCTACATTTATGATGTGTACACAACTGTACTTTCTGGCTGGCTTGTTGGATGTCGTTTCTACTGATTCTCATCCCCATGCTCCCAAGATGGCTGATCTTCCAAAAAAACGTAAGGCTAAAGACAGAGACAGACCGCATAGGTACAAAACTGCCAACAATGCTACTGTTAAGCCAGTCCATCGGTACTCATTGAGGTGCTTTCGCAGCCCCTGATACCCGCTTCTACAGATTCGCAGACCTCTACTGAGACCCATTCGTAGTCAGGTATGCCACAAGATGCTTCTTCGACTATGAAACCTGCTGATGTCTCTACCTTGGATGGGTCCAGAGCCGCTGTGCAGACACCAGCTTCTGTGGGTGTATTCAGGCCTACCAATTTTCATATAAAACCGACAACTTTGTTTCAAGCCAAAAATAGTGAATTTCTCAGGCCTAAAGTTCGCACTACGCCTAGGAAACCGATGACCAAAGCATATTATCAGGCCAAACAGGCCTCAAAAACAAATGATTAGAATGGCTGAAGACCTTATTACCTTAATTAGGGGAAGCCAGCCTTCCCCCTCAAAGAGACCTAGAACTGATTTTCCTTCTGATTCTTTTGATCAGGAATCTGATCTCTGTTCCTTCTGACTACCAGGACATACTCTTATCTACCTATGAGGATTCTGATGCAGAGGATTCCATTCCCTCTGCTTCCCCTCCAAAAGATTTTTCTTTTGGTGAAACCCTGCATACCCTTAGGGAGCATTTCCGCTGCGAAAGCCAGGACTACTCTCAGTCCTAAAAGAGACTCAGGGAAACCTGCCTCAGCACAGGCCTCTAGCTATCCCTCCTGTTTTGGAGATTGTAGATGATGTTTTCTTGGAATCCAGCCTTACCTCGGATACTTTGCCACCAGCTCCCAGGAAACCTGACAGGTACTATAGAATACATGACTCTCACAAATTCCTTTTCAAGAATCCTACTGCGGATCCAGAGACCATTTCCCAAGGACCAAAAGGCATTAATGCTACTACTGCCAAGAATCCTACTCCTGACAGGGATTCTAGGGCTTTAGACAGATGGGGTAAGAAGGTATACACCTCTGCTACTCTGGTCATTAGGGCTTTAAATTGCTAGTTTCATATGTTAAACTACCAGCAGCATATTATGGGGCTAACTAAACAGAACATGATGTTGATTCCTGACTGTGCAGAACACAAAGATTTACAAGAGTTAATGCATTCTACTGACCAAGTTGGTAAGCATACTTTGCAGTGTGGTTTTGATGCTTTAGAAGCATCTTGTAGGGCTGCTGTCACTGGGTCTCTTCTTAGAAGGCATGCTTGGCTTAAGGAACAAAACTTGCCAGATCATGTCAAAGCAATATTACTGGATGCATCCTTAAACCAAGTGTGCCTATTTGGCAGTAAAGCAGAAGTTGTTCTCAAAAGGATGGAGAAAAAAGCTAAATCTATGCAAACTAAAGATTTTGTACAAGTACAGCCACCTAGATTCAGTAGGCATTGGCCTTCAAAGAACTGGTCCTTTCCAGTCCCTTCCAGGCCTTCTCAGTCCAAACCCAGGGGCAGCAGACCTCCAAGACTTCAGTCTCAGGTTATGCACAGATCCTAAGCAGTGGGGTGCTCCCACGTCCAAAACAGGGAGTAGTAAACCACCCCCTGTGGTAAACTCGCACAATGACTTATCCTTAACTCCCCCAAGCCTTGCACAAGTACTTGCACCTTTAGGAGGAAAACTCACCCTGCATGCAAAAAACTGTGAATACATTACCCAAGACAAATGGGTTTTAAGCATTGTTTCCCTAGGATACAGATTCCACTTACTCCCAACCCTAAGTGGATGGCCAGACCTCCCTCCGAACCAGTGGGCAGAGGCCCAAAAACAAGTACTTTCTCTCCTCAACATCAAGGCTATTCAACCTATCCTAGCAGAACAAAGGGGACAAGGCTTTTATTCAAGACTGTTCCTGGTTCCCAGAAAAGAAAACTCTTGGCGTCCTGTCCTGGATTTATCAATTCGCAACACCTTTCTGGTGGTTCCAAAATTCAAAATGCTAACTCTCCAACTGCTGCTTCCTATGCTAGCCAAGGATGTTTGGCTGGCAACCCTAGACTTAAAAGTAGCTTACCTGCACATCCCCATAACGTAATCTTGCAGGAAATACCTTCGCTTCAGGACAGGCTCTATGCACTATCAGTTTTCTGCACTTCCCTTTGGCATATCTACTGCTCCCAGGGTACTCACAAAGTGCCTAGCTCCAGCCATTACTTTTTGCAGGCAGAGAAGTAGAAAGATTTATACATATTTGGATGATTGCCTGATTCAGGCGAAACGTCAGGACTTGCAACTACAGCACCTGGAATTTGTAGAGAGACTTCTGACTTCACTGGGGTACACCATCAATGAAAATAAATCACAACTAGCACCCTGCCAACAGATTGTATTCCTTGGAGCAAGCTTGAACACAGCTTCCCAGATGGCATTCCTTACTCCAGAGAAACAATTTTATTTGACAACTTACTTCAACCTTCTGGCCCCCAAAACCCAGCTATCTGCAAGGAAAATACTGCAAGCTCTGGGGTTCATGGCCTCTTGCATTCTGTTAATTCCTTATATAAGACTGCATATAAGGAAACCTCAGTGGTATCTAAAAAGTCTATGGTGTCAACATTCTCAGGACCTGGGAACAATAATTCCTATCATTCCGTGTCTAAGGGCAGAGTTCCTTTGGTGGGCAGAGGCCTGCAACCACAACAAGGGACTCTCTTTAACTCTTCTCCCTGCTGCCCAAACCCTAACAACAGATGCGTCAGACTATGCATAGGGGGCTAACATGGCAGGGCACTGTATTCAGGGCAAATGGAACCCAAAGCAGATGCACCTGCATATCAGTCAAAAAGAAATGTTAGCTGTACAGAATGCTCTGACAGCCTTCAAAGGCCTTATTGTTCCAGGACAACTATTGGTAAAGACAGACAACACCACAGTTATGTGGTACATAAACAAGCAGAGGGGAACACATTCCAACCCTCTCTGCAGACTAGCCATGGCTCTGTAGAACACAGCCTTGAGCAACCAAGTGCACCTACAAGCTCAATTCCTGCCAGGCAAACTAAATTCACTGGTAGACGACTTGAGCAGAAATCTCATGGACCCACACGAATGGAAATTGGAACCCAAAGTATTCAAACTTTTGGGGAACAGATGGGGGACACCAGAGGTTGACCTGTTTGCTTCCCTTCAGAACTATGACTTGAACAAATACTGCACCAGAACTCCCCGCAGCCAAGCTTGGAAGATGGATACCCTGTCCTTTTCCTGGGAAAGCCTCTCAGTCTGCCTTTCCCCTCTGCCTCTCCTCTCAAAGTTACTACTAAAGATCAAACAGGACAAGCCAAGGACAGTCCTGGCCACGCCAGCGCTGGTGTCCTCTTTTGTGCAGTCTGACAGTGCTACAAACATTTCCCAGCAGGGGGGGGCTAAATTCTGCACTCTCAGCTTCAGACCCTACACCTTGCAGCCTGGCTATTCCCCTGAACTCAACTCTAGCAAGCCTCAGTAAGCAGGTGCTGGATGTCATTCGTGAGGCAAGGAGGCCTAGTACCAGAAAATCCTATTCAGAAAAGTGGAAAAGATACTGTTCCTGGAGCCAGTCTCAAGGGATGGCCACAACTGTGCCCAGCTTACGTCATATACTAGATAAAACAGAAATGCTCCACAAGGGCCTATCCTTCTCTTCAATTAAGATTCATGCCCCTGCCATCTCAGCTTATTGTAATACTGAGGCTCCCCCCCTCTTCTGTCATCCTCTGGTAAAACAGTTCCTTAGAGGGGCCAAAAAAGTTAAGACCCCCCAGGAGAGCTCCCAATCCAGCCTGGGACCTTCACTTTTTGTATTGGAAAAACTTACACTCCCCCCACCCCCCACCCCTTTGAACCAGCTGGTACAGCAGAGTTAAAATTCCTCTCATGGAAAACAGCTTTACTTCTAGCCATCACTTCAGCAAGAGATTGTCTGAACTGCAGGCCCTTATGGCAGTAGAACCCTTCATTATCTTCCATGCGGACAGGGTTTGCCTCAGGACTAACACGTATTTTATGCCCTAGGCGATGTCTAGTGTGGCTTTAAACCAGTCCATTCATTTGCCTACTTTTTTCCCTAATCCTCAAAATAAAGGGGAAAGGATACTGCATTCTCTGGATATGCACAGACAGCTTTGATTCTATTTGGACAAGACTAAGCCTCTCAGAAAATCTGACCAGCTGCTAGTCAACTTTGCTGCAGGGGCAGAGGGGAAGGCCATTTCAAAGCAAACCATATCTAAATGGATAGCACACTGCATCCATTTCTGCTACAAGCACCATGGAAAACCTACCCCACAAGGGATAAGAACACATTCCACTAGGGTTGCATCTACCTCTACTGCATTTCTCATAGGAGTCCCTACCAGGGACATCCTGGAAGCTGCAACCTGGAGCTCGGTACACACTTTCACCAAGCATTACCACTTGCCTATCCAGAGCTGGATTTGCCACAGCAGTCTTACAGGGCCTGATTGCCAGGCCTAATGCTTTTCAGTCTACCTCCACCCTTCCTTATCTTTGGGGATCAACCCAAATGTAATGACTGCAACAGTGAAACACGAAGAACATAATACAGTTGTGTACATTTACCATAAATGTAGATGTTCGAGTGTATTCTCACAGTTGCAGTCCTGGTTTCCCTCCCTCCAGCCCCCTGGTTTTCTCTATCCTTTATACCTATCCTCTGTATGGACATTTTTTATGGCAGTGGTATTTACTTTTTACTGGGGTGTTCCACACCATATAATAGCTTCCTGTTTTGGGGGCTCCTGACATTTGGGGCAAGAAAAGCTGATGTAATGGCATAGGCTGCATGTTTTATACCCCTGACGACCTGACATCATGGAAGAGGAGACAGCATCCAATGCAGAAGTCCCAAGACTCTGGTATTTGGGCCGACTGAGGGCTACCTGCAGGCAGATAACCTAAGTGTAATGACTGCAACAGTGAATACACTCGAACATCTACATTTATGGTAAGTGTACACAACTATACTTTCTGCTACCACTTCCATGGGAAAGTTCCGCCCAAGATTATTCGAACCCATTCCACTAGGGCAGCATCTACTTCTACTTCTTTCCTAAGAGGGGTCCCTACCAAGGACATCCTAGAAGCTGCCACTTGGACTTCCGTCCACACCTTCACCAACCACTGCCACTTGCCTCTGTTTTCCAAAACCCGGGCAGGCTCTGCCTCTGCAGTTCTGCAGGGCATGCTAGACCCTACTTAGAACAGTCCAGCCTGTTCTATTTCTTCCCTTATTCTATCCACCCTTCCTTCAGCTTTGGGAATCTTCCCACATGTGATGACTGCAACAGTGAAACACAAAGAATATAGTGCAGTTGTGCACACTTACCATAAATGTAGATGTTGGAGTGTATTCACTGTTGCAGTCCTATTTTTCCCCTCCCTCCCTCCCCCTATTCTCCTCTCTCTCTCAAATTCATTCACATCTATGTATGCATATGGGCATCCACCAGGTTGGTCTTCTGGACAGGGCTTTCATATAGGTCAAGAAAAATTGATGTAATGGTGTCGGCTGCCCTGCTTTATACCACTGATGACCTGACGTCAGTCTCACGCGACCGCAGCTTGCGCAGGAGGGGGAATCTTTACTCTGGTATTCGGGCTGGCCGCGGGCTACCCAGCAGGGATAAACCCACATGTGATGACTAAAACAGTGAATACACTCTAAACCTCTACATTTATGATGTGTACACAACTGTACTTTCTGGCTGGCTTGTTGGATGTCGTTTCTACTGATTCTCATCCCCGTGCTCCCAAGATGGCTGATCTTCCAAAAAAACGTAAGGCTAAAGACAGAGACAGACCGCATAGGTACAAAACTGCCAACAATGCTACTGTTAAGCTAGTCGCCAGTCCATCGGTACTCATTGAGGTGCTTTCGCAGCCCCTGATACCCGCTTCTACAGATTCGCAGACCTCTACTGAGACCCATTCGGAGTCAGGTATGCCACAAGATGCTTCTTCGACTATGAAACCTGCGGATGTCTGTACCTTGGATGGGTCCAGAGCCTCTCAGAAAATCTGACCAGCTGCTAGTCAACTTTGCTGTGCAGGCACCGGCTTCTGTGGGTGTATTCAGGCCTACCAATTTTCATATAAAACCGACAACTTTGTTTCAAGCCAAAAATAGTGAATTTCTCAGGCCTAAAGTTCGCACTACGCCTAGGAAACCGATGACCAAAGCGTATTATCAGGCCAAACAGGCCTCAAAAACAAATGATTAGAATGGCTGAAGACCTTATTACCTTAATTAGGGGAAGCCAGCCTTCCCCCTCAAAGAGACCTAGAACTGATTTTCCTTCTGATTCTTTTGATCAGGAATCTGATCTCTGTTCCTTCTGACTACCAGGACATACTCTTATCTACCTATGAGGATTCTGATGCAGAGGATTCCATTCCCTCTGCTTCCCCTCCAAAAGATTTTTCTTTTGGTGAAACCCTGCATACCCTTAGGGAGCATTTCCGCTGCGAAAGCCAGGACTACTCTCAGTCCTAAAAGAGACTCAGGGAATTTTTAAACCTGCCTCAGCACAGGCCTCTAGCTATCCCTCCTGTTTTGGAGATTGTAGATGATGCTTTCTTGGAATCCAGCCTTACCTCGGATACTTTGCCACCAGCTCCCAGGAAACCTGACAGGTACTATAGAATACATGACTCTCACAAATTCCTTTTCAAGAATCCTACTACGGATCCAGAGACCATTTCCCAAGGACCAAAAGGCATTAATGCTACTACTGCCAAGAATCCTACTCCTGACAGGGATTCTAGGGCTTTAGACAGATGGGGTAAGAAGGTATACACCTCTGCTACTCTGGTCATTAGGGCTTTAAATTGCTAGTTTCATATGTTAAACTACCAGCAGCATATTATGGGGCTAATAACAGAACATGATGTTGATTCCTGACTGTGCAGAACACAAAGATTTACAAGAGTTAATGCATTCTACTGACCAAGTTGGTAAGCATACTTTGCAGTGTGGTTTTGATGCTTTAGAAGCATCTTGTAGGGCTGCTGTCACTAGGTCTGTTCTTAGAAGACATGCTTGGCTTAAGGAACAAAACTTGCCAGATCATGTCAAAGCAATATTACTGGATGCATTCTTAAACCAAGTGTGCCTATTTGGCAGTAAAGCAGAAGTTGTTCTCAAAAGGATGGAGAAAAAAGCTAAATCTATGCAAACTAAAGATTTTGTACAAGTACAGCCACCTAGATTCAGTAGGCATTGGCCTTCAAAGAACTGGTCCTTTCCAGTCCCTTCCAGGCCTTCTCAGTCCAAACCCAGGGGCAGCAGACCTCCAAGACTTCAGTCTCAGGTTATGCACAGATCCTAAGCAGTGGGGTGCTCCCACATCCAAAACAGGGAGTAGTAAACCACCCCCTGTGATAAACTCGCACAATGACTTATCCTTAACTCCCCCAAGCCTTGCTCAAGTACTTGCACCTTTAGGAGGAAAACTCACCCTGCATGCAAAAAACTGTGAATACATTACCCAAGACAAATGGGTTTTAAGCATTGTTTCCCTAGGATACAGATTCCACTTACTCCGAACCCTAAGTGGATGGCCAGACCTCCCTCCGAACCAGTGGGCAGAGGCCCAAAAACAAGTACTTTCTCTCCTCAACATCAAGGCTATTCAACCTATCCTAGCAGAACAAAGGGGACAAGGCTTTTATTCAAGACTGTTCCTGGTTCCCAGAAAAGAAAACTCTTGGTGTCCTGTCCTGGATTTATCAATTCGCAACACCTTTCTGGTGGTTCCAAAATTCAAAATGCTAACTCTCCAACTGCTGCTTCCTATGCTACCCAAGGATGTTTGGCTGGCAACCCTAGACTTAAAAGTAGCTTACCTGCACATCCCCATAACGTAATCTTGCAGGAAATACCTTCGCTTCAGGACAGGCTCTATGCACTATCAGTTTTCTGCACTTCCCTTTGGCTTATCTACTGCTCCCAGGGTACTCACAAAGTGCCTAGCTCCGGCCATTACTTTTTGCAGGCAAAGAAGTAGAAATATTTATACATATTTGGATGATTGCCTGATTCAGGCGAAACGTCAGGACTTGCAACTACAGCACCTGGAATTTGTAGAGAGTCTTCTGACTTCACTGGGGTACACCATCAATGAAAATAAATCACAACTAGCACCCTGCCAACAGATTGTATTCCTTGGAGCAAACTTGAACACAGCTTCCCAGATGGCATTCCTTACTCCAGAGAAACAATTTTATTTGACAACTTACTTCAACCTTCTGGCCCCCAAAACCCAGCTATCTGCAAGGAAAATACTGCAAGCTCTGGGGTTCATGGCCTCTTGCATTCTGTTAATTCCTTATATAAGACTGCATATAAGGAAACCTCAGTGGTATCTAAAAAGTCTATGGTGTCAACATTCTCAGGACCTGGGAACAATAATTCCTATCATTCCGTGTCTAAGGGCAGAGTTCCTTTGGTGGGCAGAGGCCTGCAACCACAACAAGGGACTCTCTTTAACTCTTCTCCTGCTGCCCAAACCCTAACAACAGATGCGTCAGACTATGCATAGGGGGCTAACATGGCAGGGCACTGTATTCAGGGCAAATGGAACCCAAAGCAGATGCACCTGCATATCAGTCAAAAAGAAATGTTAGCTGTACAGAATGCTCTGACAGCCTTCAAAGGCCTTATTGTTCCAGGACAACTATTGGTAAAGACAGACAACACCACAGTTATGTGGTACATAAACAAGCAGAGGGGAACACATTCCAACCCTCTCTGCAGACTAGCCATGGCTCTGTAGAACACAGCCTTGAGCAACCAAGTGCACCTACAAGCTCAATTCCTGCCAGGCAAACTAAATTCACTGGTAGACGACTTGAGCAGAAATCTCATGGACCCACACGAATGGAAATTGGAACCCAAAGTATTCAAACTTTTGGCGAACAGATGGGGGACACCAGAGGTTGACCTGTTTGCTTCCTTCAGAACTATCACTTGAACAAATACTGCACCAGAACTCCCCGCAGCCAAGCTTGGAAGATGGATACCCTGTCCTTTTCCTGGGAAAGCCTCTCAGTCTGCCTTTCCCCTCTGCCTCTCCTCTCAAAGTTACTACTAAAGATCAAACAGGACAAGCCAAGGACAGTCCTGGCCACGCCAGCGCTGGTGTCCTCTTTTGTGCAGTCTGACAGTGCTACAAACATTTCCCAGCAGGGGGGGGCTAAATTCTGCACTCTCAGCTTCAGACCCTACACCTTGCAGCCTGGCTATTCCCCTGAACTCAACTCTAGCAAGCCTCAGTAAGCAGGTGCTGGATGTCATTCGTGAGGCAAGGAGGCCTAGTACCAGAAAATCCTATTCAGAAAAGTGGAAAAGATACTGTTCCTGGAGCCAGTCTCAAGGGATGGCCACAACTGTGCCCAGCTTACGTCATATACTAGATAAAACAGAAATGCTCCACAAGGGCCTATCCTTCTCTTCAATTAAGATTCATGCCCCTGCCATCTCAGCTTATTGTAATACTGAGGCCCCCCCTTCTGTCATCCTCTGGTAAAACAGTTCCTTAGAGGGGCCAAAAAAGTTAAGACCCCCCAGGAGAGCTCCCAATCCAGCCTGGGACCTTCACTTTTTGTATTGGAAAAACTTACACTCCCCCCACCCCCCCTTTGAACCAGCTGGTACAGCAGAGTTAAAGTTCCTCTCATGGAAAACAGCTTTACTTCTAGCCATCACTTCAGCAAGAGATTGTCTGAACTGCAGGCCCTTATGGCAGTAGAACCCTTCATTATCTTCCATGCGGACAGGGTTTGCCTCAGGACTAACACATATTTTATGCCCTAGGTGATGTCTAGTGTGGCTTTAAACCAGTCCATTCATTTGCCTACTTTTTTCCCTAATCCTCAAAATAAAGGGGAAAGGATACTGCATTCTCTGGATATGCACAGACAGCTTTGATTCTATTTGGACAAGACTAAGCCTCTCAGAAAATCTGACCAGCTGCTAGTCAACTTTGCTGCAGGGGCAGAGGGGAAGGCCATTTCAAAGCAAACCATATCTAAATGGATAGCACACTGCATCCATTTCTGCTACAAGCACCATGGAAAACCTACCCCACAAGGGATAAGAACACATTCCACTAGGGTTGCATCTACCTCTACTGCATTTCTCATAGGAGTCCCTACCAGGGACATCCTGGAAGCTGCAACCTGGAGCTCGGTACACACTTTCACCAAGCATTACCACTTGCCTATCCAGAGCTGGATTTGCCACAGCAGTCTTACAGGGCCTGATTGCCAGGCCTAATGCTTTTCGGTCTACCTCCACCCTTCCTTATCTTTGGGGATCAACCCAAATGTAATGACTGCAACAGTGAAACACGAAGAACATAATACAGTTGTGTACATTTACCATAAATGTAGATGTTCGAGTGTATTCTCACAGTTGCAGTCCTGGTTACCCTCCCTCCAGCCCCCTGATTGTCTTTGCTTTCTACTATCCTTTTTGGTTTGGCATATCTTATACAATTGTTTTTGCTTTTTGCTGGGGGTGTTCCACTCCATATAATTGCTTCATATTTTGGGGGCGCCTGAGATCTGGGTCAAGAAAAACTGATGTAATGGCATTGGCTGCATGTTTTATACCCCTGACGACCTGACGTCATGGAAGAAGCTACAGCATTCCACGCAGAAATCCCAAGACTCTGGTATTCAAGCAGGCTGAGGGCTACCAGCAGGCAGATAACCCAAATGTAATGACTGCAGCAGTGAATACACTTGAATATCTACATTTATGGTAAGTGTACACAACTGTACTTTACATGGGAAAACCTCTCAATCTATGCCTTCCCCCCTCTGCCTCTCCAAAGTTCTTCTAAAGATCAAACAGGACAAGCCAAGGACAATCCTGATTGCACCAGATTGGCTACGACAGCACTTGTTCCCACTTTTGCGCAGTCTGACAGTACTGCCACCATGGCACCTGCCTCAGTCCCCCTCCCTGTTGTCCCAGCAGGAGGGCCAGATTTTGCATCCTCAGCTACAAACCCTTAACCTAGCAGCCTGGCTTATCCCCTGAACTTTATCACCAGCAGCCCTCAGTAAACAGGTGCTGGATGTCATCCTTGAGGCAAGGAGGCCTAGTACTAGAAAATCCTATTCAGAAAAGTGGAAAAGATACCGTTTTGGAGCCAGTTCCAAGGAATGGACACAGCTGTGTCCAGCTTACCTCGTATACTAGATTACTTAACAGAAATGCTCCACAAAGATCCAGCCTTCTCTTCAATTAAGATTCATGCCTGTGACATTTCGGCTCATTGTAATACTGAGCCACCCCTCTTCTCCCATCCTCTGGTAAAACTTTTCCTGAGAGGAGCCAAAAATTTAAGACCACCCCCCCCCCTGCCAAGAGAGCTCCCACTCCAGGCTGGGACGTTAACTTTGTATTGGAAAAACTCATGCTTCCACCCTTTGAACCTGCTTGCCTCAGCAGAGTTAAAATTCCTCTCCTGGAAAACAGCTTTACTTCTAGCCATCACTTCAGCAAGAAGAGTGTCTGAATTGCAGGCCCTTATGGCCGTGGAACCCTTCATTATCTTCCATGCGGACAGGGTTTCCCTCAGGACTAACCGATCATTAATGCCCAAGGTGGTGTCTAGTGTGGCTTTAAACCAATCCATTCATTTGCTAACATTTTTCCCTAATACTCAGAATAAAGGGGAAGGGATCCTGCACTCCCTGGATGTGCACATGCAGCTTAGGTTCTATCTGGAGAGGACTAAACCTTTCAGAAAGTCTGACCAGCTGCTAGTCAGCTGTTCTACAGGGACAGAGGGCAAGGCCATTTCAAAGCAAACCATTTCTAAATGGATAGCACACTGCATCCATTTCTGCTACAAACACCATGGGAAGCCTATCCCTCAGGGGATCAGAACACATTCCACTAGGGCTACATCAACCTCTACAGCTTTTCTCAGGGGAGTCCCTACCAGGGACATTCTGGAAGCTGCAACCTGGAGCTCTGTACGCACCTTCACGAAGCATTACCACTTACCTATCTTTTCTAAATCCAGAACTGGATTTGCCGCAGCAGTCTCACAGGGCCTGCTTGCCAACCCTAATGCTTCTTAACTGCCTTCACCCATCCTCAGCTTTGGGAATTGACCCAAATGTGATGACTGCAACAGTGAAACACGAAGAACATAGTACAGTTATGTACACTTACCATAAATGTAGATGTTCAAGTGTATTCACTGTTGCAGTCCTGTTTACCCTCACTGCAGCGCCCTGACATTTCTATACTTCTAACTATTCTTTTTTGTTTGGCCATATCTTATAACATTGGTATTTACTTTCTACTGGGGGTGTTCCACACCATCTAATTGCTTCCTATTGTGGGGGTTCCTGACATCTGGGGCAAGAAAAACTGATGTAATGGCGTCAGCTGCATGTTTTATACCCATGATGACCTAACGTCATGGAAGAAGCAACAGCATCTGACACAGAAATCCCAAGACTCTGGTATTCAGGCTGACTGAGGCCTGCCTGATAACCTAAATGTGATGACTGCAACAGTGGATACACTCGAACATCTACATTTATGGTACATGTACACAACTGTACTTTTCATGACCTCCTAGAACAGAAACCTTTAGCTGTCCCTCCTTTGTGGAGGTTGTAGAGGATGTTTTTAGGGACTCTTCCTTAAATCCAGATTCTCTTCCTCCAGCCCATTGAAAACTAGACAGGTTCTACAGGGTGCTGAACTCACATAAATACCTCTTCAAGAATCCTTCTGCTGATCCAGAGGATGTCACTCCAAGACCCAAAAAAGAAAGGGCTAGCTCTTCAAAAAGTCCTTTACCTGCTGACAAAGAAAGCAGGGCCCTTGATAGGTCTGGTAAAAAGTTTACACTTCTACCCTAGCCATGAAGCCATGAGGGCCCTTAACTGCCAGATTCATATGATTAAATACCAACAAACTATTGTAGATCAAATGAAGCAAAAGATTTCTTCCATAGAAGACAAAGACATTTCCAAGGAATTGTTAGACCTTTGCCATTCCAGCTCCCAGATGTATAGACACTCTTTAACACTGTGGCTATGATGTTCTGCAGGCCTCCAGCCAAGTTGCAATCTTGGGTTCTGTCATTAGAGGGCATGCAAGGCTTAGACCCTTCCAGACCATGTCAAGTCCAACCTTCTGAGTGCACCCCTGGGCAATGAACTTCCTCTTTGGGCCAAAAGCTGAGGCAGTGCTCAATAATTTGGAAGATAAGGTAAAATCTGTGCAGACTGTTAGGTTTCCTCCAAGTTCAGCCTCCTAGGTTTAGTAGGAATTTACCTACTAAACACTGGTCCTTTCCTTCTCAGTCAAAAATCAGGCAATGGAAACCCTGGAGGGAAAAATGTCTAAGGCAGCACTAATAAAGGCCCAGGCAGGGTCTATATCACTTGACTGAAGTTCCAAAACTTTGAATCCTTAAAGGCCAAACTTTAATGACCGAAGTCTTGGAACTTTGAACACACACAAAAAAAAGTAAAAACAGTCAGCCCCCCCCTGCACCCCCCCTACTTAAATATACCAACTCCGAGATCGCACTACAGTGCAGTAAAGGGAAATCGTCCCTTTCCGTGCTCTATGGCAATCTCCATTATATGCTTCGAGGTTTTACAACTTCAGTCATTAAAGTTCATTCTTTAATGATTCGGAGTTATAAGACATGATCATATGATAGGAACCCCCCAGGCAGGGAGTTCTAGGTCACAGGGTCCTGACAGAGAACAGCAATGGCTCTCTCATTAACCTTCCCCCCCCACCCCCACTCTCTCCCAAAAAGATAGGAGAAAAGCTATCCCTGTTCAAAGAAAATTAGTCCCTCATTACTTCAGATAAGTGGGTTCTGAATTTTATTTCAAATGGTTACCTGTTCACTTTCAAAGAGCCAATAAGATACTCAGGGTTCCCAGATATTCCACAAAGTCAAAGAGGAGAGGCCCTTTTATCAAATTCTCAGTCTGTACTCACAGGGGTCAGTGGAACCAATCCCAGAACACCAAAAAGTCCCCGTTGGTACCAAAATTCAAAATGTTAACTCTTCAAAAGGTTCTACCCATCATAGCTCACCAGGCCTTAATAGTCAACCAGGATCCAAAAGATGCTTACTTACACATTCCTATCAAGAAATCATGCAGAAGTTTTCTACATTTTAGAGCAGGTACCAGTCACTCTCAATTCTCTGTACTGCCCTTTGGCTTGTCTACTGCTGTTCACAAACTGCTTAGCCCCGGTGATCACTTTCTGCAGAACAAGAGGGGTCCAGATTTATTGTTATCTAGATGACTGCCTTATTCAAGTCACAAGTCTGTCAGAGCTCCTCAGGGATCTAGATTTTACTCCAAACCTCCTTGGGGTTCACCATAAATCTACCCAATTCAAACACAGACCCACCCACCAAGATAGTTTTCCTAGAGGCTGATGTTCTTCGTGTTTCACTGTTGCAGTCATCACATTTGGGTTAGCCCTGCCAGGGTAGCCCTCAGCCGGCCCTAATATCAGAGACTTAATATTTCTGTGTAGGTTGCTGTCACTTGAGGACTGATGTCAGGTCGTCAGTAGTATAACGTAAGGCAGCCGACACCATTACATCAGTCTTTCTTGCCATTGAGCCTGAAGCAGAAGCAGTTCGCACAAGTGCCAGTTAGCCGCTACCTGAGTTTTCATCTACCGAATTGACGTTGAAGTCTTCTAAAGCTAAGTACCCCATGGAGGATCCTTTTTTCTTGCACTAACCGATGTCAGAAAAAGTTAGTAATTGTCTCACCTGTGGCTGTGGAAAACAAATACCATACCGAGACTTCCACTCCTACTGTGTCACTTGTTTAGGCCCAGACCACAATGTCCCTCGTTGTCACTTCTGTGCTTTGTTCAGCGCCAGAACTATCCATCATCGGGCCCTTATTGTAGCCAGATATTTTCACTTACAGTCCTCGAATTCTGATATGGCTTCGGTAAGCCATCCAACAGCAGATCTTCCAAAAAAACATAAAGATAAAGACAGGGACAGACCGCACAGGTCCAAACCTACCGACGACACTTCCATTAAGCTAGTCATCAGTTCTCCATTCCTCAGTGAGGCACTTTCACAGCCCCTGATGCCCACTTCTTTTGATTCGCAGGCCACTACCAAGACCCTTTCGGAATCCGGTATGCCGCAAAACTCTTCTTCAACTAAAGATCCTGCAGTCGTCTCAACCTTGGATGGGTCCGGAGCCGCTGATCAGGCACCGGCTTCCGAGAAATTCCTTTACACTACCAAATCTCAACACAAACCGACCTCTTCTTTCGTGACTACCATTCTTTCTAAAACTACCAAGTTTCTTATGGCCTGGATATGAACCACACCCAAGAAACCGATGACCCACTCTCAGGCACCTGTTACCTTGCCTCAGTCTCGAATGCTTAAAATGGCGGAAGACCTTATCATGCTTCTCAGGGAAACCAAGCTACCCCCTCCAAAAGGAAAAGAGATCTGTCTCCTGTAGTTTTGTCTGAACAAGAGTCAGATGAATCTGATGCATCTGAATATGAAGACGTGCAACCCCACTCCACTTATGAGGATTCTGATGCAGAGGATTCCATTCCTTCAGCCTCTCCCCCAGTGGATTTTTCCTTTGGGGAAACCCTACATACCTCCTCAGACAGAGATTCCCGAGCATTGGACAGATGGGGTAAGAAAGTATATACCTCAACTACTCTTGCTATCAAGGCACTAAATTCTCAGTCCCATATGCTGAAATTTCAGCAGCATACCTTGGAACTCCTTAAACAAAAAATATTTTCCTTTCCTGCTTGGCAGAATCTAAAGATTTACAAGAGTTAATGCATTCTGCAAGTCAAGTAACTATAAACACACCTTGCACTGTGGTTTTGGCACCCTAGAAGCTTCTTGCAGGGCAGCAGTCTCTGGATCTGTCATTAGAAGGCATGCATGGCTTAAAGGAACAACCCCTGCCAGACCATGTCAAATCTAAATTGTTGGATGCCCCCTTGCAAACGATAACTTATTTGGCACTAAGACAGAAGAGGTCTTTAAAAAAGATGGAAGAAAAAGCAAAATCTGTGCAAACAGTTAAGGATTTCTTGCAGGTTCAGCAGGCATTGTCCCTCCAAACACTGGTGCTTTCCTGCTCCCAGTAAACCGGCCCAGCCTAGGCCCCATGGAAGCAGACCCCCCCCCCGACAGCAGCCCCAGGGAATGCAGAGATCTTAAGCAGTGGACTACCTCCACTTCAAAACCAGGGAGTTCTAAGCCACCCTCTTATGGTAAAAACTCACAATGACTCCTCTCCTCCACCCCCTCCCTCTGCCCACCTTCAGTTACCCCTAGGAGGAAAACTCTGCTTTCACTCAAGCACCTGAGCCACCATTACCAAGGGCCACTGGGTTTTGAACATTGTGTCTCAGGGATACAAATTTTCCTTCCAACCCCAAAAGGGTTCCCAGATCTACCACCAAATCAGTGGGCAGAGACTCAAAAGCAAATCCTTTCCCTTGCCCTCTGCAAGGGCAATAGAGCACATTCCTGCAGAACAGATAGGCGATGGTTTCTACTCCAGACTTCTTCTGGTGCCCATCCTCAATCTATCCATTCTAAATAACTTTCTGATGATCCCAAAATTCAAAATGCTCACCCTCCAGCAGCTGCTACCCACGCTCTCCAGGGATGCTTGGCTAGGCACCCCTAGATCTAAACGAGGCCTACCTCCACATTTCTATCAGGGTATCATGCAGGAAATATCTCCGCTTCAGGGCAGGATCTCAACACTTTTACTGCTGCTCTGAGTTTTCGCAAGATGTGTGGCTCTGGCCATTGCCTTTTGCAGACAAAGAAATATTCATATTTACCCATACTTAGATGACTGCCTTATTCAGGCAGACAGCCAGGAGAAGCTGCTCAAGCACCTGGTCTTTGTAAAGACCCTACTAACCTCCCTAGGGTACACAATTAATGAAAAGAAATCCAAACAGGTGCCCACCCAAAGGATAATCATCTTGGGAGCAAGTCTGGACACAGCTTCCCAGATGGCATACCTTACTCCAGAGAAACAAATTTTCCTGACAGCCTACTTCTGTCAACTAGCCACCAGGCCCCAGCTAACTGCAAGTAAGATCCTGCAAGCTCTGGGGTTCATGGCATCTTGCATACTACTCATTCCATATGCCAGACTGCATATGAGGAAACTTCAGTGGCACATAAACAGCCTTTGGTGCCAGCACTCTCAAGACCTAGAAACTCTTCTTCCTATAATTCCTTGCCTCAGAAAAGATTTTCTTTGGTGGGCAACAGCATGGTCCCACATCAAGGGAATGCCTTTCTCCCTACCGCCCCGCCACCCAGACCCTCACCACAGATGCATCAGACTATGCTTGGGGTGTACACCTGGATGGCAGGTGCATTCATGGCCAATGGAGTCCACAGCAAATCCCTCTGCACATCAATCAAAAAGAGATGATGACTCTGCAGCACGCCTTGATAGCTTTCAAGCCCCTTCTCTCTCCAGGGGCTCTCCTAATCAAAACAGACAACACCGCTGTGATGTGGTACATCAACAAGCAGGGAAGGACTCACTCCTAACCTCTATGCCAGCTGGCCATGACCCTTTGGCACACAGCCTCTGCCATGCAACTACACCTGTTAGTACAATTCCTACCAGGCTCTCGCAACTCTCTGGCAGACCATTTAAGCAAAAGTCTTCTGGACCCACACGAGTGGCAACACAACAGAAGTACCTTCACCCTAATAACTCAGAAATGGGGAACCCCGAAGGTTGACCTCTTTGCCCCCTACACCAACCAACAGCTCAGCAAATTCTGCACCAGGGAGCATCACTGCATGGCTTGGAAAGTGGATGCTCTGTCCTTCCTTTGGGTTAGTCTGTCGGTCTATGCCTTTTCTCCCCTACCTCTCATCCCCAGGGAACTGCTCAAAATAAGGGAAGAAAAACCAAGAATCATTCTCATAGCTCCAGACTGGCCCCGGCAGCAGTGGTACCCCTTGCTGCACAGCCTGTCCTCGCTACCCCCTTGGGATTGTCCTCAGATTCCAAATCTCCTGACCCAGAGGGAAGGGGAGTTTTTGCACCCCCAATTACAGAGACTCAGTTTGGCAGCTTGGCTTATTCCCTAACCCCAGACCAATCTGCCAACCTCATTAAACAAGTTCTGGATGTTATCCGTGAGGCCAGAAAGTCTTATGCTGATAGATGGAAAAATTTCTGCAAGGGAGCCAGTGCAGCACAGCCCTCCCTCCCTCTCATCCTGGATTACTTAGCTGACCTACTACACAGTGGCCTGTCTTTCTCCTCTATAAAAATTCATGCCTCTGCTATTTCTGCTCATTTTCACACTGAGCAGGCCCTTTTTCTCACACCCTTTGATCAAACAGTTCCTAAGAGGGGCTAGCAACTTGATGCCACCCAGAAGGGCACCAACACCAGCTTGGGACCTTAACTTTGTATTGGAAAAGCTCACCCTGCCCCCTTTTGAACCAGCTTCTTCTGCAGAGCTAAAATTTCTCTCCTGGAAGACAGCATTCCTTCTGGCCATCACCTTGCCAGAAGAGTCTCTGAGCTGCAAGCACTCATAGCTGTAGAACCCTTCATCATTTTTTCATGCAAACAGGGTATCCCTCAGAACTAACCCATCCTTCATGCCCAAGGTGGTGTCCAGTGTGGCTCTCAACCAATCCATTCATTTGCCCACCTTTTTTTCCTAATCACCAGAACAAGGGGGAAAGGAGTCTTCACTCTCTAGATGTGCACAGACAGCTCAGATTCTATCTAGACAGGACTAAATCCTTCATAAAGTCTGATCAATTGCTGGTTAGCTTTGCTACAGGGGCAGAAGGCAAAGCCATTTCCAAAGAAACCATTTCCAAATGGATAGCACGCTGCATCCATTTCTTGCTACAAACAGCATGAAAAGCCTCCCCCCAAAGGGAGCCAGGACACACTCCACCAGAGCAGCCTCCACATCTACGGCTTTCCTCAGAGGAGTCCCCACCAGGGACAATCCTGAAGGCTGCAACCTGGACATCTGTTCACATGTTTACCAAGCACTACCACCTGCCTTTCTTCTCCAAATCCAGGGCAGGGTTTACCTCTGCAGTCTTGCAGGGCATCCTAGCCATCCCCTAGTTTCATTGACTCCTCCACCCTTTTCCTCAGCTTTGGGAATCAGTCCAAATGTGATGACTGCAACAGTGAAAACGAAGTTGTGTACACTTACCATAAATGTAGATGTTCGAGTGTATTCACTGTTGCAGTCCTGGTTTCCCTCCCTCCATCCCCCTTTCTTCTCTTTCTCCTTTTATTACCATTCTAACTTGTTCTCCTTTCCTTTCAAGGGACTTATTGGTATTTATTTTCCATTGATGGGATTCCTTCCACTAGACCCTGGCCTCCTACTTGGGGGCTCCTGACAGGTTAGGGCAAGAAAAACTGATGTAATGGCGTCGGCTGCCTTACTTTGTACCACTGACGACCTGACGTCAGTCCTCAGGCAACAGCAACCGATGCAGAAATACTAAGTCTCTGGTATTCGGGCTAGCCGAGGGCTACCCTAGCAGGGATAACCCAAATGTGATGACTGCAGCAGTGAATACACTCGAACATCTACATTTATGGTAAGTGTACACAACTGTACTTTCTGGATTCTTCCCTTCAAAAGGCCTTTCTGTTTCCAGAAAGTGTCCTTCCTGATTCATTACTTTCAAAACATCATGCAGAGACAGTGCCTCTCAGCCAGGGAATTCCTCAGAGCATTAGGATACATGGCATCTTGTATCCTTATGATCCCTCTTGCCAGGCTGCACATGAGGAAACTCCAGTGGTACCAGCACTCACAATCCCTGGCAACCGAAAGTTAGCTTATCCATTGTCTCAAGGAGGAATTTGCATGGTTGGCACAGGCTTTTTCCAAGAACCTAGGTCTCCCTTTCAGGTTCACCCCTCAGGATCAAACTTTAATCACCGATGCTTCAGAGACAGCCTGGGGGGCTCATTTCTAACAATGTCAGTCCTACAACCAGTGGGTAATTCGGGTCAGAGACAAACACACAAACTGGAAGGAACTGATGACTGTTCAAAATGGCCTGGTAGCTTTCAAAGAAAAATGGAAACCTGGGGTTCTGCTAGTCAAAACAGACAACACCACTTTCATGCGGTACATAAACAAGGACGCACTCACTCGTACCCTCTGTGTTGACTAGCTATGCAGATCTGGGAGACAGCTCACTCTGCAGGGGTGCACCTAATGGCACAATACCTTCGAGGGGTTGAAAATACTCTAGCAGATCACCTCTGCAGGAGCTTGATGGATTCCCATGAATGCCATCTACATCGGGAGATGTTTCTCAGAATAGTCCAGACATGGGAAACCCCACAGATAGACCTCTTTGCCACCAAAGAAAGTGCTCAGCTAAAGAGATTCTGTTCCAGGTGCAATCTCCTTATAGCATGGAAGACGTATGCTTTCTCCTTCCCTTTGGACCCATCTTTTCCTTTATGCATTTCCCTCTGTCTTCGCTTCAGGTCCTCCTAAGAATCAGGGAATAGAGCCCAAGAGTCATACTGGTAGCATCAGACTTGCCCAGGCAGTACTGGTGTCCTCTGCTACTAAGTTTAACCAACGAAAATCCGTTGCAGTTACCTCAGAGAGTGGACCTTCTGAATCGGATCAAGGGGAGGTTTGTGCATCCCAATCTGCAGACCATCAGAATCAGCCTGGATAATCCCCCAGCATCCACCTCCAAGCATGCCCAAAGCAAACAAGTTCAAGACATTTTCAGAGGCCAGAAGGCCTAGTACTAAGAAATCTTACTCAGCCAAGTGGAAAAGATTCTTCATCTAGTGCCAGCAGAAAGGCCTCAGTCCTAATTCAGCCAATATCTCTGTCATTTTAATTATCTGGCTACCTTGGTTGACAGGGACCTGTCCTTTTCTTCAATCAAAATTCACGCCTCTTCCCTTTAGCCTACATCTCTGTTTCTCCTGTCTTTTCACATCCCCTGCTGAAACAATTCCTTAGGGGAGTGATCCCATCAGACTCCCCAGGAGACAACCCACACCTCCATGGAACCTCAATTTTGTTCTGGAAAAAAATTAACCCCCCCCCCCCTTTGAATCATCAGCTTCTGCTGGTGTAATTTTTTTTAACTTGGCCAGTAAAAGTGCAGACTTCTATCACCTCAGCTAGGAGGGTCTCTGAGCTGCAAGCTGTCAAGACAGTGTAACCATTTTTTATATTCCGCCCAGACAGAGTATCACTCAGGACTAATTCATCCTTTACGCCCAAGGTTGTTACAGACACGTACTCAAATCAAGCCATGCACCTATACCCACCTTCTTCCTCAATCCTCAGAACCAGGGGGAGAGAATCCTTCATTCCATACATAGACAGTTCCGCTGTTTTCTTGAGAGAACTAAATCTTTCAGAAAATCAGGCCAACCCTTTAAGTCCTCTTGACACTGGCTCTGAAGTGAAGCCATTTTCCAAACAGACTATATCCAAGTGGATATCTCACTCTACTTATTTGTGCTTCAGCCATCATGGTAAAAAAAAAAAAACACCTGAAGCTATCAGGACTCACACTGCTAGGGCCACTGCTATCTCTGCTGACTTCCTAAAGGCAGTCTGTACCAGTGACATTTTGGAAGCTGCTACCTGGTCATCTGTACATACCTTTACCAAACAGTACCACTTATCAGCCTTTTCCATGTCTAGAACAGGCTTTGCCACTGCCATCCTTCAGGACATCCTTTCCTGTCTTTAGTCTTCCTTCTACCCTCATCTCAGCTTTGGGAATCATCCCACAAGTCAGGACTGCAACAGTGAAACGCGAAGAATGTAGTGCAGATGTTCTTCATGTTTCACTGTTGCAGTCATCACACTTTGGTTATCTGCCTGCAGGTAGCCCTCAGTCGGCCCGAATACCGGAGACTTAGTATTTCTGCGTCAGTTGCTGTTGCTCCAGGACTGACGTTAGGTCATCAGGGGTATAAAAACAGGCACCCGACACCATTACATCAGTCTTTCTTGCCAAGGAACCCGAAGCAGAAGCAGTTCACAAGTGCCGGTCATCCGCTACCTGAGTTTTCATTTACAAATTGAATAATCCTGAAGTCTTCTAAAGCTAAGTACCCTGTTGGGAATCCTTTTTTCTTGCTCTAACCAATGTCAGAAAAAGTTAGCAATTGTCCTGCCTGTGGAAAGCAAATACCACACAGAGATTTTCATTCTTACTGCGTCACCTGTTTAGGCCAAGACCACGACATACCTCGCTGTCGATTTTGTGCCTTGTTCAACGCCCGAACCATTCGTTGTTGGGCTCTCATTGTTGCTAAATTCTTTCGCTCTCGATCTCCATACTCCGAAATGGCTTCAGTAAGCCATCCGACTACCGATATTCTGAAAAAACATAAGGATAAAGACAGAGACAAGATCGCACACATCCAAAGCTGCCGATGATGCTTCTGTTA
The DNA here is from genome assembly GCF_019279795.1 of Protopterus annectens. Classification (NCBI taxonomy): domain Eukaryota; kingdom Metazoa; phylum Chordata; order Ceratodontiformes; family Protopteridae; genus Protopterus; species Protopterus annectens. The sequence goes on along the minus strand of NC_056728.1, from coordinate 493,616,353 downwards.
AGCTAGTCGCCAGTTCACCAGCATTCAGTGAGGCACTTTCGCAGCCCCTGATGCCCACTTCATTGGATTCACAGGCCTCTACGGAGACCCGTTCAGAGTCCGGTATGCCGCGAGAGTCTTCTTCAAGTATGGAACCTGTGGATGTCTCTACCTTGGATCGGTCCGGAGCCGCTGCGCAGGCACCGGCTTCTGAGACAGATGTCCTTCAAGGATGCATCTGCAGTCCTTACAAATGGGTTGTCCTGTCGTCAGGCAGCCCTTCGGTCGGCCGGATTCCAAAGTCTGGGCCTGGCCTCGGCTGGTGTCGCACTTCACCCGACATCATAGCTGCAGTTCTTCGGGTATAAAGGCATCAGCCGACGCCATTTTCCTCAGTCTTTCTTGCCGCGCGGCGCCCGAAGCAGAAGCTGTTCGCAAGTGCCGGTTGGTCAGATCCAGAGATTACTACTACCGAATACTACTTCGAAGACTTCTAAAAAGCTAAGTACCCCTTTGGGGACTCTTTCTTGCCTCAGCCGATGTCAGAAAAAGTGAATAGCTGTTTAACTTGTGGGAAACAAATACCTCATAAAGATTTCCACTCTTACTGCTTACCTTGTTTAGGCCCAGACCACGACGTAGCAGCTTGTTTAGCCTGTGCTTCTTTCAACCGACGGACGCTTAGACGTCGGTCGGAGTTTGCTGAACAGTTTTTCGGCTCAGATTTTGCGTACATAATGCCGTCGGACCCTCCGACTTCACAAGTTGTTAAGAAACGCAAAGAAAAGGACCGACACTCGCGGTCCGCGGTTTCGGCCGAAACCACGGTTAAGCAAGCCGCGAGTGTCTCGGTTTCGGCCGAAACCGAGAAAACCGGTCAATCTTCAGCCGAATCCATGACTACGACTGAGGCTCCTGCTACCTTAGTTGAATCGGCCTCAGAAGTTTTGCCTACTACTGTGGTTCCTAGTGATTTATCAGACACCATCCCTTTGGATGTCTCTACCCCAGCACGTGGTGCTGCTAGGCCTCCTGCAGCCATGTCCATAAAGGCCGAAACCGAGCAAACGGTTCTATTTTCAGCCAAATCCATGACTACTATCGAGGCCCCTTCTAACCTGGTTGAATCGGCCTCTGAAATTCAACCTGCTACTGTGGTTTCACAAGAATTATCGGACACCATCCCTTTGGATGTTTCAACCCCTGCACGTGGTGCTGCTAGGCCGCCTGCAGCCATGTCCATAAAGGCCTTTGCCAGGGCTAAAGCAGCCAAAACTTCTAAGTCTGTGCCTGTTAAGCCCCCCTCTCACAGGCCCAGTTCCAGTTCCCAAATGCTCACTCTGGCAGAGGATCTCATCTCTTTAATAAGGGGATCCCAACCTCATCCAGACAGGGCCTCTCAACCTCCTCCAGAAAAGAGACCTAGAGCAGAGCCCCCTGAGCCGGTGTCCTCAGATGATTCTTCTGATGATACAGACAATACAGACCATCCAGAGGCTCCTTTTTCTACTTATGAAGACTCCGATGCTGAGGAATCGATTCCTTCTGCCTCTCCACCAGAGGAATTTTCCTTTGGGGAAACCTTACATGCCATGAGAGAGCAATTCCAATGGCAGGGCAAGATTTCTCAGATTCAAGGAAAAGGCTTAGGACCTTTTTGCATTTACCACAACATAGGCCTTTAGCTATACCTCCAGTTCTTCCTGTTGTAGATGATGCATTTAATGATGCTTGCACTGCTCCTGATACTTTGCCTCCAGCCCCTGCTAAGCCCGATAGGTTCTACAGGGTCCCGGACACACATCACCATTTATACAAGGCTCCTTTTGCAGATCCCGTGACCATCTCCCAGGGGCCTAAGGCAGTAGCTTCGACCTCAGTTAAAACCCTCTCCCTCTGAAAGGGAATCCAGGTCCTTAGAGATGGGGTAAAAAGTATACACCTCTGCTACTCTCTCAGCTAGGGCATTGAACTGTCAGTTTCATATGATCCAATACCAGGAGTTTATGCTTGATCAGTTAACTAAGAAACTGTCCTCTGATGATTCTTTAGATAAGAAATATGTTCTAGAAATGGTGCATAACATTCAGCAGGTTAGTAACCATTCTTTAAAATGTGGCTATGATGCACTGGAGGCTTCCTTTAGATCAGCCATGACTGGCACAGTTATAAGAAGGCATGCATGGTTGAAAGAACAGGTCTTGCCGGATCATGTTAAAGCAAAACTATTAGATGCTCCTATGGATAAGGTCAGTTTATTTGGTTCTCCTGCTCAGCAGGTACTGAAGAAAATGGAAGAGAAGGCAAAATCTGTTCAAACAGTGAAAGATTTCTTACAGGTTCAGCCTCCAAGGTTTAGCAGGAACTGACCTTCCAAAAATTGGTCCTTTCCAGACTCCTCTAAAACACAGAGAGGCAGGAATAGGCGTTCAAGAGGCAGAAATCAATCCAGAGGAGGTGCCTACAGGGGACGCCAGTGGCAAGGTAACAACCAGCGAGGCACAGACACAACTACTACCACTGCCACAGGACAATCACAGTGACTTGGCTCTGACACCGCCTACCAGGGAACAAATAGCAGCACCCTTAGGTGGAAAGTTAGCCTTATTTTCAAAAAACTGGCACTACATCACAAGAGACAAGTGGATTTTGCAAACTATAGACCAAGGCTACAGGTTTCATTTCCATACTTTACCAGGAAAAAGAGGAATGCCAAACCTACCACCAAATCAAAAGACAGAAGCTCTAAAACAAATAGCTCAATTAGCAAAGATGAGAGCTGTGGAAAGGGTACCATCTATGGAACAAGGAAAAAGATTTTACTCCAGACTATTCCTGGTACCAAGAAAAGAGAAAAATTGGAGGCCTATTCTCGACCTGTCCGCTTTAAACACATTCATCATTGTTCCAAAATTCAAAATGCTGACCCTACAGCAACTTCTTCCCATGCTGGGCAAGGAGTATTGGCTGGTGACTCTAGATCTCAAGGAGGCATACCTGCACGTCCCCATACGACCAAATTGCAGAAGATACCTCAGATTTCTTGCAGGATCAGAGCATTATCAGTTCTCAGCATTGCCCTTTGGCTTATCTACTGCGCCCAGAGTGTTCACGAAATGCCTGGCATCAGTAATCGCTCACTGCAGGCTTCAGGAATCCAAATATATCCATACCTGGACGACTGCCTGATACAAGCGGACAACAAAAACAAGCTAACAGAAGACTTACAAAGAGTCATTTGCTTACTGCAAGCCCTGGGATATACAGTCAATATAAAAAATCAAGACTGATACCATCCCAAAGAATAACCTTCTTAGGTGCAGAATTGGACACAGTAAAACAGATGGCATTCCTAACTGCAGAAAAACAAGAACAACTTCCTCTCTACTTCTTGGCATTAACAAAGCAGAACAAACTAACAGCAAGGAAAGTACTGCAGGCCTTGGGCTTCATGGCATCCTGCATAATCCTGGTCCCTCATGCCAGACTGCATATGAGAAAGCTACAGTGGTACCTGAAGAATTTATGGTCTCAACACAGGCACAGCCTAGAAACCGAAATACCACTAATCCCATGCCTGAAACAAGAGTTCCTATGGTGGGCTCAGGCATGCCAGTCAAACCCAGGTTTGCCCTTCCACAGCATTCAACTAAGCCAAACCATCACAACGGACGCCTCAAACCTTGGTTGGGAGGCCCACATGCTGGACAAGTGCACGCAAGGCTTATGGACTCCAGATCAGCTGCACCTGCACATAAATCAAAAAGAAATGCTGGCAGTAAAACTAGCAATCCAGAATTTCAGACCATTCCTCCAAGAAGGGCAGTTGATAAGGACAGACAACACCACAGTCATGTGGTACATCAACAAACAGGGAGGCACTCATTCATACCCTCTATGCCGGATGGCACTGGACCTATGGAATATGGCTCTGAGCTACAACATTCAGTTACAAGCAATTTTTGTACCGGGAAAAGAAAACATCCTAGCAGACATATTAAGCAGAACTACCTCGGATGCTCACGAATGGATGCTACACCGGACATCTTCAAGGTCATCACAAGGAAATGGGGACTGCCACAAATAGACCTATTCGCATCCCCACTCAATCACCAGCTCAAGAAATTCTGCACAAGGACGTACCACCCACTTGCTTGGAAGGTGGACTCTCTATCCTTCAGTTGGAAAGGCCTGACAGCATATGCATTCCCACCTCTTCCTTTGATGCACAAGGTGCTATTGAAAATTAAAGAGGAACGTCCAAGGATCATTCTGATAGCTCCAGACTGGCCAAGACAACATTGGTACCCATTACTGAGGAGCATGTCTCGGGGGAAAATGTGGACACTACCCCTGATTCCTTTGCTGTTAACTCAGAGCGGTTACAACACCCTGCATCCAAACCTGAAAACTCTGCAGCTGACTGCCTGGAACATTACATAAGAGCAACTAACCCAGATTTATCCCAAAGGGTTAAAGACATTATCCTTGAGGCCCGCAGACCCTCAACAAGAAGGAACTATGCAGGAAAATGGAAAAGGTTTCTCATTTGGAGTACTGAAAGGGGAAAAGATGTGTCAAAGGTAGACATTGCCAACATCCTGGAGTATTTGGCAGAGCTATTCCATACAGGCCTGTCCTATTCCTCCATCAAGATACATGCATCAGCTATTTCTGCAGAATACAGCTTGATCCCCCTGTCTTCTCGCATCCTCTACTCAGGCAGTTTCTGAGAGGAATTAAAAATGTAAAACCTCCTAGGAAACCACCATTACCAGCATGGGACTTGAACTTTGTGCTAGAAAAATTGACACTCCCCCCTTTCGAACCAGCAGCAACAGCAGATCTTCAACACCTATCCTGGAAAACTGCTTTTCTGCTGGCAATAACCTCAGCAAGAAGGGTTTCTGAGCTACAGGCTTTAATGGCAGTACAACCCTTCCTAATCTTCCATCAAGATAGAGTGTCCATGAGAACAAATCCTACATTTATGCCTAAGGTGGTATCCAGAGTGTCTTTAAACCAGGCTATCCACCTACCTACCTTCTTCCCCAATCCACAGAACAGGGGGGAAAGACTACTGAATACTTTGGATGTACATAGACAGTTGCGCTACTACCTGGACAGAACCAAGGGCAATAGAAAAACTGACCAGCTTCTGGTAGCATATGCAACAGGAAGGGAAGGAAAAGCAATTTCCAAACAGACAATCTCCAAGTGGATAGGAAATTGCATCAGATTCTGTTACTCCTACCATGGAAAGCAAACTCCACAGAACATAAGGCCTCATTCTACAAGGGCTACAGCCACTACCACAGCTTTCTTATGAGGAGTGGCTACCAAGGACATTATAGAGGCTGCTACTTGGACCTCCGTGCATACATTTGCCAAGCATTATAACTTACCTTTATACTCTAGATCCCGAGCAGGGTTTGCCACTGCTGTTTTGCAAGGGATCCTAACTACACCATAATTTCTTCTTCCTCCTCCCCTAGTTTGGCTATGGTATTCTACCCATTTGTGGACTGCAGATGCATCCTTGAAGGACATAGTACAGTTTTGTACCTACCATAAATGTAGATGTCCGAACAGGAATGCATCTGCAGTCAGGATTACCCACCCTCCTTCCCTCTGTGGTATTCCTAGGGTATTTGCCCATCTAATAGCTAGCTGGGGGGGATCTCTTATGGTGTATTTGTTTGTATATATGTACATACATGCTTATTTTTTGTGTTTGCCTTCTACTATTTGGAAACATTGGCATTTACCCAAAATTTAGCTATCCAAGAGGGCAACTGGCATCTGGGGCAAGAAACACTGAGGAAAATGGCGTCGGCTGATGCCTTTATACCCGAAGAACTGCAGCTATGACGTCGGGTGAAGTGCGACACCAGCCGAGGCCAGGCCCAGACTTTGGAATCCGGCCGACCGAAGGGCTGCCTGACGACAGGACAACCCATTTGTAAGGACTGCAGATGCATTCCTGTTCGGACATCTACATTTATGGTAGGTACAAAACTGTACTTTCTTCTCGCTACCGATGTTCAAATCAAACTGACAACTTCATTTTTATCTAAAACTACTGAGTTTCGAAGGCCAAGAGTAAGCGATATGCCTAGAAAACCAATGACCAAAGCGCATGCACCTGCTCACTTGCCACAACGACAAATGCTTAGAATGGCAGAAGCCCTTATTATGCTGTTTAGGGGAAGTCAGCCTTCCCCTGCTAAGAGAAAGAGAGACCAGTCCCCTGCAGCTTCAACAGACCAGGAGTTCGATGACTCTGAGCTATCTGATTATGAAGACATGCCCTTATCTGCTTATGAGGATTCAGATGCAGAGGAATCCGTTCCCTCTGCCTCCCCTCCAGAGGATTTTTCTTTGTGAAACCTTGCATACTTTAAGAGAGCATTTCCACTGGGAATTCCAAGATTATCCTCAGTCCAAAAAAAGACTCAGATAATTTCTAGATTTGCCACAGCACAAGCCTTTAGCAATACCCCCAGTCCTGGAAGTTATTGATGATGTTTTTATGGAATCCAGTCTTACTCCTGACACTCTACCCCCTGCCTCTAGGAAACCAGACAGGTACTACAGAGTACCTGACACTCACAAATTTCTTTTCAATAATCCTACTGCTGACCCAGAGATAATTTCTCAGGGCCCTAAAGGTATCAAGACAACTACAGCCAGGAATCCCACACCTTCGGACAGGGATTCCAGAGCTTTGGACAGATGGGGTAAGAAGGTATATATACCTCTGCAACTCTTGCCATTAGGGCATTGAATTGTCAGTTTCACATGCTGAAGTACCAGTAACATATTATGGAACTTATTACGCTAAAAGTAGCAACCTTTACAGACTGTGCAGAAAAGAAAGAATTGCAGGAGCTTATGCATTCTGCAAGCCAAGTCAGCAAGCATACTTTGCAGTGTGGCTTTGATGCCCTAGAAGCATCTTGCAGGACAGCAGTCACTGGTTCTGTACTGAGAAGACATGCTTGGCTCAAGGAGCAGACCTTGGCAGACAATGTTAAATCAAAGTTATTAGACGCTCCTTTGAACAAGGACAGTTCGTTTGGGACCAAAGCAGAAGAGGTTCTTAAAAAGATGGAAGAAAAAGCTAAGTTTATGCAGACTGTTAAAGAATTTTTACAAGTGCAACCTCCTAGATTCAGTAGGCATTGCCCCTTCAAACACTGGTCCTTTCCAGCCCCCTCCAGGCCATCTCAAACCAGACCCAGGGGAAACAGACCACCAGACTACTTTCCCAGGGCATGCAGAAATCTAAGCAGTGGAGTGCACCCACCCCCTTACGGAAAAAATTCACAATTACTTCTCTCCTCCACTCCCCACCTCTGCCCAATTGACTGTGCCTCTAGGAGGAAAACTTGCCCTTCATGCAAAAAACTGGATGTCCATCACAAAAGACCAAAGGGCCCTCAACATTGTATCCCAAATTTTACTTCCACTCACTGCCAACCCAAAGAGGGTTCCCAAACCTTCCTCCAAACCAGTGGGCAGAGGCACAAAACCAAGTCCTACCCCTGCTCTCCATCAGAGCTATTCATCCGGTTCCAATGGAACAGATAGGTCAAGGATTCTATTCCAGACTTTTCCTGGTACCCAGAAAAGAGGACTCTTGGCGCCCAATCCTGAATCTTTCAAATCTCAACACCTTCCTGGTGGTACCCAAAATTCAAAATTCTTACCCTGCAACAGCTTCTACCTATGCTAGCCAAGGATGCCTGGTTAGTCACCCTAGATTTAAAAGAAGCCTATCTGCACATCCCTATAAGGGAGTTATGCAGGAAGTATCTATGTTTCAGGGCCGGATCTATGCATTATCAGTTCTCTGCACTTCCCTTTGTCTTATCCACTGTGCCCAGAGTATTCACAAAATGCCTGGCTCCAGCCATTGCATAGTGCAGGCAGAGAAATATCCAAATTTACCCGTACTTGGACGACTGCCTGATTCAGGCGGACAGTCAGGAATTGATGTTGCAGCACCTGACATTTGTGAAAAACCTTCTCATTTCCCTGGGGTTACACCATCAATGAAAAGAAATCAAAACTGGTACCCAGTCAAAAGATTGTATTCCTGGGAGCAAGCTTGAACACAGCATCCCAGATCGCATTCCTCACTTCAAAAAATCAAGTCTATCTGACAGCCTACGTCAAGCAAATGGCCACCAGAACCCAGCTATCTGCAAGGAAAATACTGCAGGCCTAGGGTTCATGGCCTCATGTATACTGCTAATTCCATATGCAAGACTACATATGAGGAAACTTCAATGGTACTTAAAAAGTCTTTGGTGCCAACATTCTCAGGACCTGGAAACAGTAATTCCTATCATACCCTGTTTAAGGACAGAGTGCCTTTGGTGGGCAGAAGCATGCAACCACAACAAGGGACTGCCCTTTACTCAACCCCACGCTGCCCAGACCCTGACCACAGACGCATCAGACTATGCCTGGGGAGCACACATGGATGGCCAATGCATTCAGGGCCACTGGATCCCAAGTCAAATTTATCTGCACATCAACCAAAAAGAGATGCTAGTTGTGCAGAATGCCATAACAGCGTTCAGATCCCTACTCTTTCCAGGACAGCTTGTAATAAAAACAGACAACATGACAGTTATGTGGTACATCAGCAAGCAGGGGGGAACCCATTATTACCCACTCTGCAGGTTAGCCATGGCCCTGTGGAACACGGCCTTGGACATGCAACTCCATCTGCAAGCTCATTTCCTGCCAGGCAAACAAAATTCACTGGCAGACAACGTAATTAGAAATCTCCTAGACCCACACGAGTGGCAGTTAGAGCCCAGCACCTTCAACTTTCTGGTTCAGAAATGGGTGATCCCATAGGTGGAACTTTTTCTTCCCCCTACAATCACCAGCTCAGCAGATTCTGCACCAGGGACCCTGACAGAAAGGCCGGGAAAGTTGGGTGCACTATCCTTTCAGTGCGTAAATTTCTCAATTTATGCATTCCCACCTCTGCCCCTTCTCCCAAGAGTATTACTCAAAGTAAAACAGGACAGACCGAAGACAATTCTGATTGCCCCGGACTGGCCACGCCAGCACTGTTACCCACTCCTGCGCAGCCTGACATCAGTGCCACCTGCACCAAAACCCTACCTTGCTCTCTCAGCAGGAGGGGCAGATTTTGCATCCGCAACTGCAAACCCTAAATCTTCACCCTGGCTTATCCCTTGAATCCTACCCCAGCAGCTGTAAGCAAACAGGTGCTGGATGTCATTCTTGAAGCCAGAAGGCCCAGTACAATGAAATCCTATGTGGATAAGTGGAAAAGGTACTGCTCCTGAAGTCTATCTAAGGGAGAGGACACAACTCTGCCCTCCCTGCCTTTAATCCTGGATTGCTTAGCAGATCTACTCCACAAAAACCTGTCCTTCTCTTCCATTAAGATACATGCCTCAGCCATTTCGGCTCATTACAACAGTCACCTCTCTTCTCGCACCCTCTTATCAAACAGTTCCTGAGAGGGGCAAACAATTTAAGGCCACCATGGAGAGCACCCACCCCTGCTTGGGACCTTAACTTTGTACTGGAAAAGCTCACACTTCCGCCCTTTGAGCCTGCAGCATCAGCGGACTTAAACTTCCTCTCTTGGAAAACAGCATTGCTTCTAGCCATCACTTAAGCTAGAAGAGTGTCTGAACTGCAAGCACTTATGGCTGTGGAACCCTTCATTATTTTCCATGCCTGCAAGGTCTCTCTCAGGACAAACCTTTCCTTTATGCCTAAAGTGGTGTCCAGTGTGGCTCTCAATCAATCCATACATTTGCCAACCTTTTTCTCTAATTCTCAAAATAAAGGAGAAAGGATCCTGCACTCCTTGCATGTGCACAGACAGCTCAGATTTTACCTGGATAGGACTAAGCCCTTCAGAAAATCAGACCAGTTACTAGTCATCTTTGCAACGGGGCAGAGGGCAAAGCCATTTCTAAGCAAACAATATCTAAATAGATACCACATTGCATCCATTTCTGCTACAAGCACCATGGAAACCAGCCCAGCAGGGGGTCAGAACACATTCCACTAGGACAAAATCTACCTCTACAGCATTTCTCAGGGGAGTCCCTGCCAGGGATATCCTGGAAGCTGCTACCTGGAGTTCAGTACACACTTTCACCAAGTACTACCATTTGCCTGTCTTCTCCAAATCCAGGGCAGGTTTTGCAACAGCAGTCCTGCAGGGCATTCAAGCCAGCCCTAACTCTTCTTGACTGCTTCCACCCTTCTTCAGCTTTGGGAATCCACCCAAGTGTGATGACTGCAACAGTGAAACATGAAGAACATAGTACAGTTGTGTACACTTACCATAAATGTAGATGTTCGAGTGTATTCACTGTTGCTGTCCTGGTTTCCCTCGCTCCAACCCCCTGGTTTCTCTTTCTCTCTCTCTCTCTAATTTCTCTATGCCTTTTACTCCCCCCTTTCAGAGGTATTGGTATTTACTTTTTACTGGTGGTGTTTTCCTCCACCATAACTTAGCTCCCTATTGGGGGGCTCCTGACATTTGGGGCAAGAAAAACTGATGTAATGGCGTTGGCTGCCTGTTTTTATACTCCTGCAGACCTGATGTCAGTCCTGGAGCAACAGCAACTGATGCAGAAATGCTAAGTCTCTGGTATTCGGGCTGACTGAGGGCTACCTGCAGGCAGATAACCCAAGTGTGATGACTTCAACAGTGAATACACTCGAACATCTACATTTATAGTGAGTGTACACAACTGTACTTTGTGTACACTTACCATAAATGTAGATGTTCAAGTATATTCACTGTTGAAGTCTTCTTTCCCCTTTGCCTACAATAGTAGCCAGCTTCTGTCTTCTTCCCAAGACAGTGGACACCCTAGGTGTTCCCCCTGCCTGCCCTAGTTTGTCGTAGACCCTTGCTTATTGTTTATCCTGGGGGCTCCTACCTTTTAGGGGACAAGAAAAAACTGATATGGTGTCGGCTGGCTCCCTATATACCCAAGCGTATGAACGTTGGACAGGATGCCCACCAACCTGAGGAGGAGGGAGATTTTTACTCGAATAATCGGGTCGGCCAAGGGCTTACATGCAGGAAGTCCCACAAGTCAGAACTGCAGTGAATACACTTAAACATCTACACGTATGGTAAGTGTACACAACTGTACTTTCTTTCCATCATTTGCCAAGGGTACTACATGGTCTGGAAATCTCTTCCCCCTTTCCTGGGCATTCCTCGGCCCCATCAGGAACAATTCGCCTTTTTTCTAGAGGTACTTTTCAAAGGGAAAAGAGGTTTTATTCCAGAATGTTGGTACCCAGGAAAGAGGGCACTTGGAGATCCATTTTGGATCTCTGTCACCTAAACATCTTTCTAAAGGTCCCTTCTTTTCAGATGTTGTCCCTTCAGACCTTGTTTTCTTTGCTGCTTCCTCAGGCTTTTCTAGTTTCTTTGGACCTCAAGGTTGTTTATCTTCATATCCCTATTCATCTCCTTTTCAGGAAGTTTTTGTTTCTCTGTTGCTTCCTAGCATTTTGAGTTCACTGCTTTGTCCTTTGGCCTCTCTACTGCCCCAAAGGTACTCTCAAAATGCCTCACTCCTGAGATTGCTTTTTACAAGTTAAGGGAACAACAAGTCTTTCCCTACCTAGACAACCTCTTTATTCAGGCCTCCTCTCCAGAGATTTTACTGCGGCAACTTCACTTTGCCATTTCTCTCCTGTAAAGCCCTGGGTTCACTATAAATTTCCAAAAGTCCTTCCTGACTCCTTTACAGGATCATGTGCTTCTGGGATGCAGTATCTAGACGGTTCCAATGCTGGCATCCCTGCCTCCTCCCAAGGCCTTAATTCTCATTGCCTTCTTTCAGTCCCTTCTATCTCTGGTCTCAATTACAGCCAGGGAATTTCTGAGAGCTCTGGGTTTCATTGCCTCCACAATTCCTATGCTCCCTCTTGCCAAACTGCACATGAGAAAGCAGCAGTGTTTTTTGATGTCAGTTTGGCTTCTGCAGATGTCCTTCATGGATGCATCTGCAGTCATAACAACTGGGTTGTCCTGTCGTCAGGCAGCCCTTCAGTCGGCCGGATTCCAAAGTCCGGGTCTGGCTTCGGCTGATGTCGCACTTCACCCGACGTCATCTCTGTTGGTCTTCGGGTATAAAGGCATCAGCCGACGCCATTTTCCTCAGTCTTTCTTGCCGCGTGGCGCCCGAAGCAGAAGCTGTTCGCAAGTGCCGGTCGGTCGGATCCAGAGATTACTTCTACCGAATACTACTTCGAAGACTTCTAAAGCTAAGTACTCCGTTGGGGACTCTTTCTTGCCTCAGCCGATGTCAGAAAAAGTTAATAATTGTTTAACCTGTGGGAAACAAATACCTCATAAAGATTTCCACTCTTATTGTCTGCCTTGTTTAGGCCCAGCCCACGACGTAGCAGCCTGTTCGGCCTGTGCTTCATTCAACCGACGAATGCTTAGGCGTCGGTCGGAGTTTGCTGAACAGTTTTTCGGTTCTGATTTTGCGTACATTATGCCGTCGGATCCTCCGACAACCCAATCTGCCAAAAAACGCAAAGATAAAGACCGACACTCGCGGTCCGCGGTTTCGGCTGAAACCATGGTTAAGCAAACCGCGAGTGTCTCGGTTTCGGCCGAAACCGAGAAAACTGATCAAAGTACAGCTGAATCTATCTCTACAACTGAGGCCCCTGCTACCACTCTTGAAACAGCCTCAGAAATTTTATCCACTACGGTGGTTGCCACTGACTTATCAGACACCTTTCCCTTGGATGTCTCTACCCCAGCACGTGGTGCTGCTAGGCCTCCAGCAGCCATGTCCATTAAGGCCTTCGCCAGGGCTAAAGCAGCAAAGACTACTAAAACAGTGCCTGTTAAACCCCCTACAACCAGGCCACCCTCTAGTTCTCAAATGCTTACTCTGGCAGAAGATTTAATTTCATTAATTAGAGGATCTCAATCTCACCCAGACAGGGCCTCTCAGCCCCCAGAGAAGAGACCTAGGGCAGAGCCCCCTGAGCCAGTGTCCTCTGATGAGTCTGCCGATGAATCAGACATAACTGATCAGCCAGAGGCTCCTTTCTCCAATTTTGAAGACTCTGATGCTGAAGAATCCATTCCAGCTGCTTCCCCACCAGAAGAATTCTCCTTTGGGGAAACCTTACATGCCATGCGAGCAGTTCCAATGGCAGCAACAGGATTTTTCAGACTCCAGAAAAAGACTTAGGACCTTTCTGCACCTTGCACAGCACAGGCCCTTAGCTATACCTCCTGTTCTCTCTGTGGTGGATGATGCTTTCAATGATGTCTGCTCCGCACCAGATTCTTTACCTCCAGCCCCTGCCAAACCAGACAGATTTTACAGGGTGCCAGACACTCATCACCACCTTTACAAGGCCCCACTTGCAGACCCGAAACTATATCCCAGGGTCCCAAGGCAGTAGCCGCGACCATAGCAAAAACCCTATTCCTTCAGAAAGGGAAGCAAGGTCATTAGACAGATGGGGCAAAAAGGTCTACACTTCAGCTACTCTCTCAGCTAGAGCGTTAAATTGTCAGTTTCACATGATACAATACCAAGAGTTTATGCTTGATCAGTTAACTAAAAAACTAACCACTGATGAATCTATTGATAAGAAATATGTATTAGAAATGGTAAATAACATACAACAGGTTAGTAACCATTCCTTAAAATGTGGCTATGATGCACTGGAGGCTTCATTTAGATCAGCCATGACTGGCACAGTGATAAGAAGGCATGCATGGCTAAAGGAGCAAGCTCTACCGGATCATGTTAAAGCTAAGTTGCTAGATGCTCCTATGGATAAGACAAGTTTGTTTGGTACACCTGCCCAGCAGGTTATGAAGAAAATGGAAGAAAAGGCAAAATCTGTTTAAATGGTTAAAGATTTCTTGCAGGTTCAGCCCCCAAGGTTTAGCAGGAACTGGCCTGCCAAAAATTGGTCCTTTCCTGACTCCTCAAGATCTCAAAGGGGCAGGAATAGACATTCCAGAGGCAGAAACCAATCCAGGGGAGGTGCCTACAGAGGACGACAGTGGCAAGGTAACAACAGAGGCACAGACACAACCTCTGCCACTACATCAACTCAACCACAGTGACTTAACCCTAAATCCGCCTACCAGGGAACAAATAGCAGCTCCTCTAGGCGGAAAATTAACCTTATTTTCAAAGAACTGGCACTATATAACAAAAGACAAGTGGATTTTACAAACCATAGATCAAGGTTACCGGTTCCACTTCCACACTTTACCAGTCAAAAGAGGAATGCCAAATCTACCTCCAAATCAAAAAACAGAGGCTCTACAACAGATAATGCAGTTAGCAAACATGAGAGCTGTGGAAAAAGTGCCAGCAGCAGAGCAAGGAAAGGGGTTCTACTCCAGACTATTCCTAGTTCCAAGAAAGGAAAAAAGTTGGAGACCAATTCTCGACCTGTCCGCCTTAAATACATACATCATTGTCCCAAAATTCAAAATGCTGACCCTACAGCAACTTCTTCCCATGCTGGGCAAGGAGTGTTGGCTGGTAACTCTAGATCTCAAGGAGGCATACCTGCACGTCCCCATTCGACCAATCTGCAGAAGATACCTCAGATTTCTTGCAGGATCAGAGCACTATCAATTCTCAGCATTGCCCTTTGGCTTACCTACTGCGCCCAGAGTATTCACAAAATGCCTGGCATCAGTAATCGCCCATTGCAGACTACAGGGAATTCAAATTTACCCATACCTAGACGACTGCCTGCTACAAGGGGACAACAAAAGCAAGCTGACAACAGATTTACAAAGGGTCATTTACTTGCTGCAAGCACTGGGATACACAGTCAATCTACAAAAGTCAAGGCTGATACCATCCCAAACAAGGACTTTCTTGGGCGGAATTGGACACAGTAAAACAGATGGCATTCCTAACTACAGAAAAACAAAAGAACTTCCTCTTTACTTCTTGGCACTAACAAAACTGAACAAGTTAACAGCAAGAAAAGTACTGCAGGCCTTGGGCTTCATGGCATCATGCATAATCTTGGTTCCATTTGCCAGACTACATATGAGAAAACTACAGTGGTACCTAAAGATTTTATGGTCCCAACACAGACACAGCCTAGAAACAGAAATCCCATTAATTCCATGCTTAAAACAGGAGTTCCTATGGTGGGCTCAGGCATGCCAGTCAAACCCAGGGCTACCCTTTCGCAGATGTCAAGCAAGCCAGACCATCACAACAGACGCTTCAGACCTAGGATGGGGGGCCCACATGCTGGACAAATGCGTGCAAGGATTGTGGACACAGGATCAACTTCACCTGCACATCAACCTAAAAGAAATGCTGGCAGTAAAACTGGCAATCCAAAAGTTCAGACCATTTCTCAAAGAGGGCCAGTTGATGATAAGGACAGACAACAGGACAGACAACACCACAGTCATGTGGTACATCAACAAACAGGGAGGCACTCATTCATACCCTCTATGCAGAATGACTTTGGAGCTGTGGACCCTGGCACTCAGCTACAACATCCAGTTACAGGCAATATTTGTACCGGGAAAGGAGAATACTCTAGCAGACATATTAAGCAGAACCACATCGGATGCCCACGAATGGAAGCTGCACCCGGACATCTTCAAGACCATCTCAAAGAAATGGGGAATGCCTCAGATAGATCTATTTGCATCACCTACCAATCACCAGCTCAAAAAATTCTGCACAAGGACATTCCACCCACGAGCATGGAAAGTGGATTTGCTCTCCTTCAGCTGGAAAGGCCTAACAGCATATGCATTCCCACCTCTTCCCTTGATACACAAGGTATTACTAAAAATCAAGGAAGAACGTCCAAGGATAATCCTGATAGCTCCAAACTGGCCAAGACAACACTGGTACCCACTGCTGAGGAGCATGTCTCGAACAATATGTGGCCAATACCCTGATGCCTTTGATGTTAACTCAGAACAACTACAGCATCATACATCCAAACCTAAAAACGTTGCAACTGACTGCATGGAACATCACATAGCAGCAGCTAATCCAGAACTTTCACAAAGAGTTAGAGACATTATTCTTGAAGCACGCAGACCTTCAACAAGAAGAAACTATGCTGGAAAATGGAAAAGGTTTGTCATTTGGAGTACTGAAAGAGGAAAAGATGTGTCAAACATAGATATGCCTAACATTCTGGAGTACCTAGCGAACTTCTTCATTCAGGCCTGTCCTACTCCTCCATCAAGATACATGCATCAGCTATTTCAGCAGAATACAGCTTTGATCCACCTGTTTTTCTCACCCTTTGCTCAGGCAGTTCCTCAGAGGAATCAAGAATGTAAAACCTCCAAGGAAACCACCATTACCAGCTTGGGACCTAAACTTTGTGCTAGAAAAATTGACACTATCACCCTTTGAACCAGCAGCAACAGCAGACCTACAACACCTGTCATGGAAAACTGCTTTCCTACTGGCAATTACTTCAGCAAGGAGGGTTTCAGAACTACAGGCCTTAATGGCAGTGCAACCCTTCCTAATCTTCCACCAAGATAGAGTGTCTATGAGAACTAATCCTACATTTATGCCTAAGGTGGTATCCAGAGTGTCTTTAAACCAGGCAATCCACCTACCTACCTTCTTTCCCAACCCACAAAACAGAGGGAAAGAATATTGCATACCTTGGATGTACATAGACAGCTACGCTACTATTTGGACAGAACTAAAAGTAGCAGAAAGACTGACCAACTTTTTGTAGCCTATGCAACAGGAAGGGAAGGAAAAGCTATTTCCAAACAGACAATCTCCAAATGGATAGGAAATTGCATACGATTCTGTTACTCCTTCCATGGAAAACCAATTCCACAGAACATAAGACCTCATTCTACAAGGGCAACAGCCACTACCACAGCCTTCTTACGAGGAGTGGCAACCAAAGACATTATTGAGGCGGCTACTTGGACCTCCGTGCATACATTTGCCAAGCATTATAATTTGCCTCTATATTCCAGATCCCGAGCAGGGTTTGCCACTGCTGTACTGCAAGGGATCCTAAACACACCATAATCTAGTTTTATCCTCCTCCCTTGTTGGCTATGGTATTCTACCCAGTTGTTATGACTGCAGATGCATCCATGAAGGACATAGTACAGTTTTGTACCTACCATAAATGTAGATGTCCGAACTGGATAGCATCTGCAGTCAGGATTACCCTCCCTCCTTCCCCTCTGTGGTACTCCTAGGGTGTTTACCCTCCTAATAGCTAGCTAGTGGGGGGAGTCTCTTATGGTGTATTTGTTTGTATATATGTACATACATGCTTACTTTTTGTGTTTACCTTCTATCCTTTTGGAAACATTGGCATTTATCCAAATTTTAGCCTTCCATGAGGGCAACTGGCATCTGGGGCAAGAAACACTGAGGAAAATGGCGTCGGCTGATGCCTTTATACCCGAAGACCAACAGAGATGACGTCGGGTGAAGTGCGACATCAGCCGAAGCCGGACCCGGACTTTGGAATCCGGCCGACTGAAGGGCTGCCTGACGACAGGACAACCCAGTTGTTATGACTGCAGATGCTATCCAGTTTGGACATCTACATTTATGGTAGGTACAAAACTGTACTTTTCATCCTCTAGATTAGTCCCACTTCTTCCGTGCCTCAAGCTGGAATTTCATTGGTGGATTTGGCAGTTGTCACTCATTCCAGGCCTTCCTTTTCAGTCTCCACTCCCCTCTCAGGAGCTGTTCCCAGAGGCTTAAGATGTGGGATGGGGGGCTTCCTTTGACCGTCTAAACTTGCAGGGCCTCTGTTCACTTCAACAAAAGAAACATCGCCTCAATATCAAAGAGTTGAGAGCTATTCTGTTGGCTCTTCAAGCATTTCATTCCAGGACCCCTAAGGTAATCCAAGAAAAAGCTCGTGCTATGCCAAATCCCAGCAGTCGTAAAGGTAAACCAAAATCCAAGAAAAAACGTCGCTGGGAACTGCTGATATAGTAACCAGAATAAAATTTATTAAAACACAAACAAGTACAAAGTGAGCGCTTTCGGGCCAAAACCCTTCCTCAGACAAAGGACCATATGTTAACCAACCAATTTAAAATACAAATCAACCAATAAGATTTCAATAAAAGGCCCGCCTATTTTTAAGGGCTGGCTTAAGGGGTACTACATCATTCAGCCCTGGGTCTATGTGAGCTGTCAATTCTAAAATCCATTTGGATTCCACTGCCTCAGTTTTTAACTTAATGTCACCACCTCTCCTATTCAAAAAAACATTCACTGTGACCCTAAATTTAAACTGATGTGTTGGATTGTTCTTGATATGCCTGTAAAGGGCATTATGTTCATCACAGTTTCTGATAGATGAGAGATGCTGCAAAATCCTAACTTTCAACATATTGTTGGTTTTACCAACATAATAACTTGGACACGAAGTGCAGTCGGCCAGATATACAACATCGGTGGTCCTACAGGTTGCCTTTCCTTTTAAAGTTATCCTCCTACCATTGGTGGGGTGTACAAAAGTCACATCCTTATTAATGTGGCCACAAGCCTTACAATGGCCACAAGGAACAGTATCCTTTGTTTTGGGTAAACCTTTGTTGTTACTGTTCTCCCTATCTTGACAAAGTATGTCTTTAAGGTTCCTGTTCCTTTTATAACAAAACTGTGGATTGACCCCTACTATGTCCTTTAAACTGACATCACTAGTGATGATATTCCAATTATTATGGATGATGTCACACACCCCTTTAATGTTGCTCCCATAGGTCAACATAATCCTTGGTTTGGTTGTTATGCCCCTATTGTCAATGTTATCCCTCTTCTCTGTTCTTGTAGTACTAATCCATGGCTTATACCTACTCTGTCTACATTCCCTACCTTTATCTATGGCTCCTTCAACCAAACCCTCTCTGTATCCCCTGTCCTGAAAATACTTTTTCAACTTGGTGAGCTCCTCATCAAACTGTTCATCCAGCACGCTTATCCTTGATACCCTACTTACCTGCCCCTGCACTATGTTAGGGAAGGTGAATCTAGGGTGCATGCTGTCAAAGGAAAGTAGCGTGTTTTTCCAACATTCCTCTCTAAACAGTCTCGAGCTAAAGCCATTCTCTCTTAACACTATTGTGACATCCAAAAAATCTAAAGCATCACATGAGCTTTTGACATCAAATCTCAAAAAAGGGGTTGTGGAATGCAAATATTCCATAAAGCGGGTTAACATCTGTCCATCGCCCTTCCATAGAATAAAAATATCGTCTACGAAACGTAGATAAGTTCCTATGTATTGTTCCCATTCACTGTTACCCAGAACATGGTTCTTTTCCCAATAAGAGAGAACAAGATTGGCGTATGTATTTGCACAGGGAGTGCCCATGGCTACCCCCTGTGCTTGCCTATATACTGAACCGTTACTCATGAAAACATTGTTCTCTAATACTAACGTCAATAACTCTTGTATAAGAACCAGTTCCTTCTCCATGACCCCCATAGTTCGTAAAAGTTCTATTGTGGCATGTGTACCATATTCATTCCCTATAACAGTGAATAAGCTATGGACGTCAAGTGTGACCAACAAGGAACCAGCTGTTGATCCCTCTCTATTCAAATCACCTAGAACGGTGAGAAAATGGCCTGTGTCCTTCAAAACATTCTGTATTTTATCCACATATGGCCTTAAAGTGTATTCCAACTATATGGATAAATTCTCAGTGACCCACCCTCTGCCTGATACAATAGGTCTAAGGGGTGGGTCTACTTGAGATTTGTGTATCTTTGGTAAGGCTTTGAACACAGGAATGACAGGCTTGTCTATCATAAAGAAATCTAAGAGCTCCTGTGTGATGTAAAAGTGTGTGTGTAACCAATGTAGGCGTGCATGAACTTTATCTATTACACATCTAACCTCAACAGGATTCAGCAACTGATAAATATCTCCCTCTGATAGCAATTCTACCAACTTAGCATTGTACCAATCGGTATCAAGTACCACGACTGCTCCACCCTTGTCTGCCATTTTTATTGTTAACTCAAATTATTACTAAGTTCTTCTAAGGCCTGTCTTTGTTCTAATGTTAAATTGTAAAACCTATCACATCCTCTCCTTTGAAAATATGTTATTAAATCACTCTCACATTTATTAATAAATAAACTAAGTGCAGGTAGTTTGAATATGGGTCCACGTAAACCGAGCTGTTTTACTCCACCTTTTTTACCTGCACTTAGTTTATTTATTAATAAATGTGAGAGTGATTTAATAACATATTTTCAAAGGAGAGGATGTGATAGGTTTTACAATTTAACATTAGAACAAAGACAGGCCTTAGAAGAACTTAGTAATAATTTGGAGTTAACAATAAAAATGGCAGACAAGGGTGGAGCAGTCGTGGTACTTGATACCGACTGGTACAATGCTAAGTTGGTAGAATTGCTATCAGAGGGAGATATTTATCAGTTGCTGAATCCTGTTGAGGTTAGATGTGTAATAGATAAAGTTCATGCACGCCTACATTGGTTACACACACACTTTTACATCACACAGGAGCTCTTAGATTTCTTTATGATAGACAAGCCTGTCATTCCTGTGTTCAAAGCCTTACCAAAGATACACAAATCTCAAGTAGACCCACCCCTTAGACCTATTGTATCAGGCAGAGGGTGGGTCACTGAGAATTTATCCATATGGTTGGAATACACTTTAAGGCCATATGTGGATAAAATACAGAATGTTTTGAAGGACACAGGCCATTTTCTCACCATTCTAGGTGATTTGAATAGAGAGGGATCAACAGCAGGTTCCTTGTTGGTCACACTTGACGTCCATAGCTTATTCATTGTTATAGGGAATGAATATGGTACACATGCCACAATAGAACTTTTACGAACTATGGGGGTCATGGAGAAGGAACTGGTTGTTATACAAGAGTTATTAACATTAGTATTAGAGAACAATGTTTTCATGAGTAACGATTCAGTATGTAGGCAAGCACAGGGGGTAGCTATGGGCACTCCCTGTGCAAATACATACGCCAATCTTGTTCTCTCTTATTGGGAAAAGAACCATGTTCTGGGTAACAGTGAATGGGAGCAATACATAGGAACTTATCTACGTTTCGTAGACGATATTTTTATTCTATGGAAGGGCGATGGACAGATGTTAACCCACTTTATGGAATATTTGCATTCCACAACCTCTTTTTTGAGATTTGATGTCAAAAGCTCATGTGATGCTTTAGATTTTTTGGATGTCACAATAGTGTTAAGAGAAAATGGCTTTAGCTCGAGACTGTTTAGAGAGGAATGTTGGAAAAACACGCTACTTTCCTTTGACAGCATGCACCCTAGATTCACCTTCCCTAACATAGTGCAGGGGCAGGTAAGTAGGGTATCAAGGATAAGCGTGCTGGATGAACAGTTTGATGAGGAGCTCACCAAGTTGAAAAAGTGTTTTCAGGACAGGGGATACAGAGAGGGTTTGGTTGAAGGAGCCATAGATAAAGGTAGGGAATGTAGACAGAGTAGGTATAAGCCATGGATTAGTACTACAAGAACAGAGAAGAGGGATAACATTGACAACAGGGGCATAACAACCAAACCAAGGATTATGTTGACCTATGGGAGCAACATTAAAGGGGTGTGTGACATCATCCATAATAATTGGAATATCATCACTAGTGATGTCAGTTTAAAGGACATAGTAGGGGTCAATCCACAGTTTTGTTATAAAAGGAACAGGAACCTTAAAGACATACTTTGTCAAGATAGGGAGAACAGTAACAACAAAGGTTTACCCAAAACAAAGGGTACTGTTCCTTGTGGCCACATTAATAAGGATGTGACTTTTGTACACCCCACTAATGGTAGGAGGATAATTTTAAAAGGAAAGGCGACCTGTAGGACCACCGATGTTGTATATCTGGCCGACTGCACTTCATGTCCAAGTTATTATGTTGGTAAAACCAACAATATGTTGAAGGTTAGGTTTTTGCAGCATCTCTCATCTATCAGAAACTGTGATGAACATAATGCCCTTTACAGGCATATCAAGAACAATCCAACACATCAGTTTAAATTTAGGGTCATAGTGAATGTTTTTTTGAATAGGAGAGGTGGTGACATTAAGTTAAAAACTGAGGCAGTGGAATCCAAATGGATTTTAGAATTGACAGCTCACATAGACCCAGGGCTGAATGATGTAGTACCCCTTAAGCCAGCCCTTAAAAATAGGCGGGCCTTTTATTGAAATCTTATTGGTTGATTTGTATTTTAAATTGGTTGGTTAACATATGGTCCTTTGTCTGAGGAAGGGTTTTGGCCCGAAAGCGCTCACTTTGTACTTGTTTGTGTTTTAATAAATTTTATTCTGGTTACTATATCAGCAGTTCCCAGCGACGTTTTTTCTTGGACCCCTAAGGTAATAACAGATAATACCACAATTATGTGATATGTCAACAAGCAAGGGGGGACAAGATCTGATCTCCTATGCAGGTTAGCACTTCAAGTGTTAGAGCTAACTATCCAGTATCAAGTGACACTTCAGGCAGTTCACAATCCTATGAGTGGGTGCTTCTCAGGGATGTGTTTCTGGACATTATCCACCAGTGGGGTACTCCTCAAGTAGATCTATTTACCTCCCCTCTGAACAGACACCTTCCTCTTTTTTTTGTGCCATAGCCCCATGTCTTCTGGTCTGGAAGGTGGATGTCCTTTCTCTTTCCTGGAAGTGTTTGTTCCTTTATGCCTTCCCTCCCCTTCCTCTCATTCCAAAAGTCCTGTTCAAGATGAAGCAGGAAGCTCCCAAAATCTTGCTGGTGACTCCCTCTACCCCATGCAGTACTGGTTCACTCTTCTGCATTTAGCAAAGGGCAATCATCACAAGCTACCTCACAGGGTGGGCCTGCTCACACAAGACGAGGGTTCTGTCTTCACACTGTGGGTGATGGGAATTTCATTACATATAGACACTTTTTTTTCCTGAGGATATGCTTAGGGTCCTGCGGGAGGCCAGGAAACCCATGACTAGGAAATCCTACTTATCCAGATGGAGGAGGTTTTCTGTTTGGTGTATATCCCGTAACCTGGATCCACTTTCTGTGGATGTCCATTTGGTTCTCTCTTATCTGTGTGAATGGCTGAATGCTGGGTTGGCTTATTCTTCTGTGAAGGCCCACTTGTCAGCTGTTTCTGCTTGTATGCTTCTACAACCCCCTTTATCCTCTAGATTTGAGGATAAACAGTTTCTTAAAGGCATCCTTCATGTTAGACTTCCCAGGAAGTCTGTCCCTCCTTCCTGGGGACCTTAACTTTGTTTTGGAGAAATTGACCCAGGCTTCTTTTGAGTCTGCAGGTTCAGCTTCCTTGTAGCATTGTTCTTGGAAGACTGTTCGTTTTGTTGGCCGTTACTTCTGCCAGACAGGTGCCTGAGCTTCAAGCCCTTATGGCTGTTCCTCCTTTTTTAGTTTTCCATAAGGACAGGAAGCTCCTTTGTACTAATCCCTCTTTTATGCTCAAAGTGGTGAATGAGTTGTCTCTTAATCAGTCTGTTCACTTACCCACATTTTCCCTTCTCCGCAATCTGTGAGAAGGTTTTGCAGTTTGGATGTGCAGAGACAACTGAAATTTTATTTGGGTAAGACTAAAGCTTTTTGCAAATCTGATCAACTTTTTGTTTCCTTTCATCCTAGATCTTTGGGATTGGCCGTTTCCATGTTGTTTCAATAGAAACTATTTCTTTGGATATCTAAAGCCATTTCTTTTGGTTATTCTTTTCTTGGCAAGAGCCTTCCATCTTCTGTTAAGGCTCATTCTCCTAGGGCTGTGGCTTCTTCTGCTGCTTTTTTCAAGGGTTTAGATACTAACTATTCCTGAGGCAGCTACCTGGACTTTTCTGCATACTTTTACCAAGCACTATAAGTTGGATTTGATTTCCAGAGCTAGAGCTGGTTTTGCTAGGGTGATCCTTCATGGGTTCCTAGAAGTAGTGTTGTGGGGGTGCAAGAAAAATTAAGTCATGCCCGACATCCCCAAGACAGTATATCATTATGTGAAACAGATTAACAAAACAAAATGAAGCAGAAAAACAAATTTGGGGTCTCGGAGAAAAGAGAAATAAGGTAAAACAGACATTTTGTGTAAATAAACAGAAGGTGCAAATGAAGTGAGATGAACTGAGAAGTCCCAGCACCATCATTGTGTTAACTAGAAATGATGAGTTACTGATGGTTTTATTTCTTTATTAAATGGAGGAAGTAGTAGTAATGCATTTTACTTGTCACATTGGTAGCGGTTGCAAGTTTCTAACTGAATTATTTCATTTTGTATTTCTTACCTGCATTAGAAAATGAAAAGGATGCTCCAAGGAATGAGGAACCAGCTGACTACAATGGAGATGAAGGCAATGTGGCTGAATTTGAGGCTGACAAACAGGCCGAGCTTAATGGTGGAAATGGTAAAGTAATAGGTAAGTAACTAATTTCTTCCTGAATTAGACAATACTACAGACTGCAGTAAAGAGTAACGCACAAGAGACGTTCTATAGAAAATCATTATTTCCACAACTGTTTTGTGTTGGTCACTTGATTACAAAAAATACTTTTTTACTCTTCTTCCCCATTTCACTTAACCTCTTAGCACAAAAATTCTGGACATAACCAAACATAATGAGAGGGAAAAGGCCCAAGATCAGGAGCATATTTTAAATATTGTTCTTAGAAAATTGGTGGAATGGCAGGTTTTGCATTAGTATGCATTTCCTGAAGGATATGAAGTCTGAAACTCAAATGTCTGTCATTATTTAGTGACTTCAGTCCTCCATGATTTGCATGAAAACTACACATTTTATGAGGAACCGACTAGAAATATGAGGCAATAATCTGGACAGTTGAAAGGTATTCCTTCCCTGTATTCCTTTGCTACTTTTGGTGCAGAATATGCTCACATAATTTATTATTACAGAATGAAAACATCGAACACTAAAATGTTGAATAAAAAAAGGTTAATCTAAAAATACCAAAACAAAAAATATCGGAAAAAATGAAAACAAATATGTTTGCAGGGCGGCAAGCCATTACACATCCCCCACACACCCTGCTAATTACATATAACAACTCAGAGACAGCACAACAGTTGGAAAAAGGTGAATTCCTCCTTTCTGCTCCACTGCAGTCTCGCACACAAAGAAGCCAGCATTGAGAGAATTCAGTCTCTTAAGCCAGCAAAAGAAGGGTTGAAATTTCGAATATTCAACCAAATGAAATGCAGACATAATTTAAATGAAATATCACTTTCATTCAGTGTTTGCTTCAGGTTCTTCCCTGGAAAAGGAATTTAAAAAGAACAGTTGCACTCACATTATGAAGCACAAGTTGTCATCTGAATCACTGCCATCTTACTCTATTTCTGTACCCTTGCCTGCCAGCAAGCAAGACTAAATTCTGTCAAGCATAGACTTTGATCAGCATAATGCATTACGTGCCTTTGCTGACCACTCAGGCAGTACAGTGCATTTCTTGGCTACCTAGCCTGCTGCAACATCTCTTTGTCCATTGAGTTGAAGCTTTGTTATCTTTGTATGTTATACTGGAAAACCACATAAAAAAACATCCAGGGAAACGAAGTGTTCTGTTCTGCTTTTAATCCAGCAGTAAATAATGAACCAACTTCGATAAAGGCAATATAAACCAGCTTGGTTGCTGTTAGATAAAAGCAGAACAGAACACTTTGTTTCCCTGGATGGTTTTTTATGTGGTTTGGTGTTTGTTTTTAACCATTGATTGCTGTTCATTTAGAGTTTTGTTATACTGGAAAATATTACAGCCTAGTGTCAGGGACCCCTCTTGGTGATGCTGCAGTTATAAGGTTATCCTTTTCCTCTTTCCATTTTGGCTTTTTTCATTTTATGGAAGTCCCCATGATTTGGGATAAGTGCATCCTTTATGGACATATACACCATGGCATCTCATAAAGCACTAAAGAAGCACATACCTAGCCGCTGAGTCTTCTAGTTTTCTGCTGCTTGCACAGTTCATATCTATATCTTGAATTTTGTCATGCAGAAGTTCTGTATTTCAGTGCCTAAAGCACCAAAACAACAGTGTTGTCACTGGAAAACTGCTGGCATCTTGTAATGGTGTTTAAGCTCTGAGAAGAGTGGTGAGGTGAGTGTTGTATTTTCTCCTTTCTCCAAGATTTGTGTGATCTTGGAGTTGGTGCACATAAAGTCTGATGGTGTGGGGGCTTGTCCCCTTGCAAAAACATTTGTTTTTATTTTTTGCAACCTTATGAGTGTTACCATTTTGAGTAGTGATCTCTCAAGTATTTAGATGTGTTGAGATTGAGTAATTGTGCATCAGTTAAATGAGATCCATTTTTCATAGTAAACACCCAAAATGAATTCACATGGCCATCCAGTAAGGAGACAAAACGCATGCCATCACTATCCGTAGTGCTTGGGAGAGGAATATGATGTGAAGTGCTCTAATAATTTCCAGTATTTCAGCCCAGCCACCCACAGACAGATGAGCAAATCTTCTGGCCTGTCTCACTACCTGGAAAATGGTGGAGGAGATGGGAGGGCCCTTGTACAGCTCCAGACCTTTGCCGTAGCATAATCAAAAAGTAAAAGAAGTAGGTGACAGGCAGCACTAATGCCCTTTGTGGAGCTAGGTCAGTTTTTGAGTTGACCTCCCAGTTCCTGCATATCATGTCTTCACTTTTAACTAGTAAGTTCATAAGAGCTGAAGGTCACGCTTATCCTTTACATCATCAAGTGTTGAGAAGCCTAAAGGAGGTGCATCCCTGCGTGCCACCTTGGTGGGTGCCTCTTGAGCTGGAGG
The DNA here is from genome assembly GCF_019279795.1 of Protopterus annectens. NCBI lineage: Eukaryota > Metazoa > Chordata > Ceratodontiformes > Protopteridae > Protopterus > Protopterus annectens. The sequence goes on along the minus strand of NC_056728.1, from coordinate 493,589,511 downwards.
TAGTACCATGTTGATCAGTAGGGGAATAGCTGTGATTGGTTGTTCCTATGGAGAGGTCCTTCAAGTCACCTGACTTGTAACTCACTGGTAACATCTGGGACTAAAGACTGTCCTCTCCACTCCTTTCATAGTGTCCAGGAGAAGTGATGGTCCAGTCTGAGGGTGGCCCACTGGGTCCTTTGTTGCCATGGTCCACAATTCAGGCCGTAGACTTCATGTATTGAAATTTGGTAGGTCCTGTCCTCTTACAGTTGTGGAAGGGCACCTTTAAGGAACATATCGTAACGCCTACAGTGTGCCCCTTGCAGGCCTAGTAAGTCCCCATGCTGCTGTTGACAGGCTGCTCCCTGAATGCCAACTCCTTGTAGTATGATAGTGCCCACCCATCTCTCTCTCTGTCTCTCAGATGCACACTTGCAGGGGGCACCTAACAAACAGATTCACTAGAACTATACCCAGTAACAGGTAGAGGTCTCCCTTTCCCTTTGCTTACTATGAAGATTCAGAAAGCTTGGTGGTGGTTATTTCACTGACTGATAAAGCAAGCAAGACCTACTCCATCCCCACTAGATTCCCACTAAATGACTCCATTCATTTGGAGAACCTGTTAACCCATGAGGTTCATCATGGACTGGTTAGTTCCCCCAACACACACACACACACACACACACACACACACACGCACACGCACACACACACACACACAAGAAAGACCCTAATTGAGTATCTTTGGAAAAATGAGGAGGAGCTTTAGGCCATTTATGCTTTCTGTGCATCATGACCCACAACAGCACTTGTGTTTTCTTGCACTCCACTTCCTTCTTGATTATTATTGTGTTGTTATTGTTAAAGGTTTGCCTCACCACCACAAAAAGGGCCATATCTATCAACTTTGGTGACAGCTTTCTATTATCTTATTTAGTGTAGACGAACACTTTAAAATCAGGGTTTAAATTTGAAATGTGTTTATATGAATCTAGATCTGATGGGTGTCTACCGTGTTTGGGTAATGGAGCCACAACAGCTTTCTTCGAAAATGCTGGTACCCCCACCTAAATATTGTTAAAATTTTCAAACTGTTTAACACTTTCTTCCATCACAAATTTGAGTCCCACAAGAATAACATCTCTTCCTGAAGATTCTTGTGCTAATGTAGATCAGTTTTTTTTTATCTCTTTTCTTATCCTAGCTATTAATTGTTGAGCCTCATAATCTTCTCTTTTCACTTGTTCTCTTTTTATTTCCCCATTCCCCTTCTTTAGCCAAGTTTTCTTAACATTTCTAAAATATCTGTAATAGTTTTACAAAATCTTTGGTTATTTTTCTTGGCATAAAATCCAAAGTTAGGCAGCAGAAAGTTGAAAAGGTTGTAGGTAAAGTTACTTTGCTGAAAGTTCTTTGCACTCTAGAATTATCAGAAATAGCTGCTTTAACAGCAGCCTTTCTTAACTCGTGCATATTATCCAAATACTTCCCTTATTTTCCTTTAGAAGTCTGCACTTGCCTCCTCTTCTGTGAGATTCCCCTTCTTCTGCAGTAACTCTGCCAACCTCCAATAATTCCTGCTACTTATTTCCATATATTTTACTTATTTCTCTACTATGTTTATAGATTCCATTTTCATTTTATCCCACCCATTAGCTAACTGTCCCTCCTGAAGTAATTTCCCCATTCCATAATAACTCTTGAAACATACCCATTCCTTAAATTCTTCAGGCAAGTAGAAGTAAAGCACTGCTGTCCCTTTTTTTTTTTTTTAGATATCATTACTCTGCAATTTTGTCTTATTTTTTATTGGCATATGATCTGATATATTAATGGACAGGTGGTTCTCAAAACTTTCAATTAAGTACACATGCTCCTACAAAATATAATCACTCTCCAAGGTAGCCAAGGTATTGCAATTGCATCATGGGGAATAATATATACATTCTGTGTGAGTGCTTGCTATTGAATTTACATCTTCCATACCAAATAGTTTGTGTACAACTGTAGAAATCTAACCTCTTTTGTTCTGTTTTCCCTTCTGGGTCCCTGATACATCCTCAGTATTGCATATTAGTTTCCAATCCGATCCTGTAAATAATAATCCATGCTGAAAGCTTATTTCTCCTGGCATTTTTCCAAACTCCATAATAGTTTTAGGTGGAATATAAATACATGCCAGTGCAGTGTTTCGTCCCTGACAGTAACCCTTCCCATGACAGTAACCCATTACCACCACCAGTAGGTTCACAGGTGTATACTAGGTTACATTTATAAGCCTAACTATGCATCCCAAATGTATCCCACTAATTTTTATGCCTTAGAGGTTATTTTAAATGGTATGTGTTAAGGGTGTGTGTATGCTAAGGGCATGGTTTATAGTCTGCGTGTCCATGAGAGAGGTAGGTGCTAAACCAGGGGTGAATTTCCAGTTTTCCATTCACTGGTCCAATTTATACTTGAGTAGGTTTTGGAGAGAATCTGCTTCACTTGGATAGGAAGCCTGTTCCAGAAAAGGGGACTTCTCACAGACATGAACCTGTCCCTCCATTATGTCCTATTTATGACGCAAGCAAGGTTTAGGTCTCTAGATCAGAGTAGTTCTGATGCTAATGGTCTTGTAAATATGATTAAGGTCCAACAATCTATAGGATACAAAGTGTACAGACAGACCTTTGAGGTGGTCTGCATGGGATATGTTGTTAAAGCCCTGTATTTTTTTTTTTTTTTTTGCAAGGAACTTCTGTGAATGTTGCAGATGTTCATCGTGTTACACTGCTGCAGTCATCACACTTGGGTTATCTGCCGTCAGACGGTCCTGCAGTCGGCCCGAGTTCCAAAGTCTTGGTCCGGCGTCGGTTGCTGTCGCTTCTTCCCTGACGTCAGTGCAACAGGGGTATAAAAGAGGCAGCCGATGGCATTTTCTTCAGTCTTTCTTGCCGCGCGGTGCCCGAAGCAGTTCGCAAGTGCCGGTCGGCCGACTCCTGAGATTTTCAAATCGAATTTCAGACCGAAGTCTTCAATAAAGCTAACTACCCTTTTGAGGAACCTTTTCTTGCCTCAGTCCAATGTCAGAAAAAGTTAATAATTGCATTTCTTGTGGAAAGCAAATACCTCATAAGGATTGTCATTCCTATTGCATCCCTTGCCTAGGCCCAGACCACGACGTCACAGGTTGTCGGTTTTGTGCTAGGTTTAACAAACAAACTATTAAATGTCTGTTTGATTTCGCCCGATATTATTTTGGTAGAAAATTTAATTATACCGTGCCGTCGGAGCAACCGACTTCCGGGATACATAAAAAGTGCAAAGATAAGGACAGGCAGCCGAGACCCAAACCAGACACCGAGGCCTCTGCTAGGCCAGTCGCCGGTTCTCCGGTTTTCAGTGAGGCGCCTATGCAGCCCCTGACAACTGCCGATTTAGAACCCCAGCCTGCATCCGACTCCCAAGTGGAGATTGCAGGGCCTCCAGAGCCTTTATCTTTAGGCCCTTGCGACTCCATGGCTGATGGGGATTCCGGTGCAGTTGAAAGGCCGTCAGTTGCTGAAGGTGTCTTCAGACCGACTTACTATTAAATCCTTTACAAAACAGAAAACTCCATTAAAAGTAAGGAAGTCTGTACAGCAGTCTCCAGTGCAAGGCCCCATGCCTAAGAAACAGATGCTTAAGATGGCCGAAGACTTAATTACCCTAATCAGGGGTTCCCATCCCCCACCTGACAAAAGGCCTAGACAGGAGGAGGACTGCGCTTCCTCTGACCAGGTTTCCATTACCTCAGATTCTTCTGAGGAACAGGAGTACTCTTTTCCCCCTTATGAAGACTCTGATGATGAAGAGTCTATTCCTTCAGCATCTCCCCCAGAAGACTACTCTTTTGGAGAAACTTTACATACCATGAGGGAACATTTCCACTGGGAAGGCCAGGATTACTCTGATTCTAAGAAAAGGCTCCGAGAGTTCCTCTTACTACCCCAGCACAGACCCCTTGCTATTCCACCTGTGTTAGACATTGTGGATGATGTTTATTCAGAATCTAGCCTTAACCCAAATTCATTACCTCCTGCACCAGCCAAACCAGACAGATACTACAGAGTCCCTGACTCACATAAATTCCTATATAAAAGCCCTGTTGCTGACCCAGAAACCATTTCCCAGGGTCCCAAAGGGGTTAAGGCCTCTATTGCTAAAAATCCTGTACCATCTGAAAGGGATTCTAGAGCACTAGACAGATGGGGAAAGAAAGTATATACCTCGGCTACTCTGGCTATGAGGGCCTTAAATTGCCAGTTTCACATGCTGAAATATCAACAATATTTGATGTCTCAATTAAAACAAAAAATGAGCACACATACAGAGCAGCCTGATTACAAGGAAATGCAAGATTTGTTGCATGCAGCAGAACAAGTGGGAAAACATACTTTGCAATGTGGATTTGATTCATTGGAAGCTTCTTGCAGAGCAGCCGTAACAGGGTCTGTCATTCGTAGGCATGCTTGGTTAAAAGAACAAACTTTACCTGATCATGTTAAAGCAAAGTTATTGGATGCACCCTTACAGCAGGATGTTTTATTTGGTGTGAAAGCAGAAGAGGTTTTAAAGAAAATGGAGGATAAGGCAAAATTTATGCAGACGGTCAAGGATTTTTTACAGGTTCAACCCCCTCGTTTCAGCAGAAATTGGCCAACCAAAAACTGGCCCTTTCCAACTTCTGACAGACCACAGAGGGGCAAATACAGACGCCCAAGGGGCAGAGGTCAGCCATAAGGCTCTTACAAGCCACGACAATGGGGTGGCACAACCCAGAAAGGAGGAGAAGACAGGTCTCAAACTATCAGAAGACAATCACAATAACTTACCTCTCAGACTGCCAAGCAAATCACGCTTGGCAGCTCCCTTGGGAGGAAAACTTGCACTTTTTGCAGACAATTGGCACATCATCACAAAAGACAAATGGATCCTAAATATTGTAACTCAAGGATACAGGTTCCACTTTCACACTTTACCAAGGATAAAAGGAATGCCAAATCTGCCATCAAATCAATGGGCAGAGGCTCAAAGACAAATTACAGCACTCATGGACATGAGAACCATTCAACAGGTTCCTACACAGGAGCAAGGACAAGGATTTTACTCAAGACTCTTTCTGGTTCCCTGAAAGGACAAAGCCTGGAGACCCATTTTGGACCTTTCAATTCTAAACACATACCTGGAAGTACCCAAATTCAAGATGCTCACACTACAGCAACTTCTTCCCATGCTGGGCAAGAAGGCTTGGCTAGTAACATTAGACTTCAAGGAGGCATACCTGCATGTCCCTATCAGACAAAATTGCAGAAGATACCTCCGATTTATAGCAGGTACAACTCATTACCAATTCTCTGCACTGCTCTTTGGCTTATCTACTGCGCCCAGGGTCTTCACAAAATGCCTGGCACCAGTAATTGCATACTGCAGACAAAGAGGAATCCAAATATATCCATACCTGGACGACTGCCTTATTCAAGCAGACAGCAAGGACATTCTTTTAAAAAATCTGGCGTTTGTAAAAAACCTACTAAGTTGCCTAGGGTACACAGTAAACGAAAAGAAGTCAAAACTAGTGCCCTCACAAGACATAATATTCCTGGGTGCCAGCTTAAATACAACAGCCCAGATGGCTTATCTCACACCAGACAAGCAAGGACAACTGACTCAATACTTCAAAATGATGGCAACAAAAACCCAACTCCCTGTAAGAAAAATTCTCCAGGCCTTGGGATTCATGGCATCTTGCATACTACTGATACCATATGCCAAACTGCATATGAGGAAATTACAATGGTACCTGAAAAGCGTATGGACTCAACACAGCCACAGCTTGGAAACAATAATACCACTAATTCCCTGCCTTCAACAGGAGTTTCTATGGTGGGCTTAGGCATGTCACCTCAACAAGGGCCAGCCTTTCACCTTGCCCACAGCCAGGCAAACAATGACAACAGATGCATCGGATTACGCCTGGGGAGCACACAAGGCAGGAAAGTGTATTCAGGGCAAATGGTCTGCAGATCAAATGCATCTCCACATCAATCAAAAACAGATGCTAGCTGTACAAAATGCCCTAACAGCTTTCAAGGACCTCCTACATCCAGGACAACAACTAATAAAGACGGACAACACCACAGTGATGTGGTACATAAACAAACAAGGGGGCACACATTCCTACACCCTATGCAGGCAAGCAATGACCTTGTGGGACACAGCACTGACCTACCAAGTTCAACTACAAGCACAGTTCCTGCCAGGAAAGAAAAATACATTGGCAGACAAACTAAGCAGCAATATCATGGATCCTCACGAGTGGAAACTAGACCCACAAGTATTCACAATGATAACTCAAAAATGGGGGAGCCCAGACATAGATCTGTTTGCCTCCCCCCAAAACTACCAACTGCGAAAGTTTTGCACAAGGACATACCACACACTAGCTTGGAAAGTGGACGCCCTCTCATTCAGTTGGAAAACACTAACAGTGTATGCCTTTCCTCCACTGCCTCTTCTGGCAAAGGTGCTGCTAAAAGCCGGATTAGAGAGGCCACAAATGATACTCATTGCTCCAGACTGGCCACGCCTACACTGGTATCCAATATTAAGGAACATGGCTCAAGGCCCACCATGGATTTTACCTCAAATTCCTCACCTGCTGACTCAGGAAAACAATCAGATTCTACACAGCCAGCTCAAGACTTTAAATCTGGCTGTATGGCAGATTATCTAAACAACCAGTCAACACTTCTCTCTACAGCTGTTATGGATGTCATTCTGGAGACCAGGAGACCCAGCATCAGGAAAACCTACTCAGACAAATGGAAAAGATTCTGCGCCTGGAACCAAGCTAAAGGCCAAACTCCTCTTGTCCCATATATTCCTCAGATTCTGCAATATTTAACTGAGATGTTGTACAAATGCCTTTCTTTTTCATCTATAAAGATCCACGCTTCAGCTATTTCAGCTCATTACAACACAGATCCTCCTATTTTTTCACATCCATTATTAAGACAGTACCACAGAGGGGCTAAGAACTTAAGACCGCCCCAAAGAGCACCAACACCAACTTCAGACCTCAATTTTGTTTTGGAAAAACTTACACTACCGCCCTTCGAGCCAGCATTTTGAGCTGATTTACAATTTTTATCATGGAAAACTGCCCTGCTGCTAGCAATAACTTCAGCACGAAGAGTCTCAGAGCTACAGGCCCTAATGGCCATGGAGCCTGTCATCATTTTTCATCAAGACAGTCTCTCTTTACGAACTAACCCTTCCTTTATGCCAAAGATAGTATCCAGTGTGGTTCTAAACCAAACCATTAATTTACCCACCTTTTATCCAAACCCCCAGAATAAAGGGGAAAGGCTCCTACACTCTTTGGACATTCATAGGCAAGTACGTTTCTACTTGGATAAAACAAAGGTTTTCAGAAAATCTGATCAGCTCTTTGTATCCTATGCTGCAGGATCTCAAGGAAAGCCTATATCAAAACAGACCATTTCAAAATGGATAGGACATTGTATCCGTTTCTGCTACACACACCGTGGGAAACCTGTACCTGGTAACATTAGGCCTCATTCCACCAGGGCTACAGCAACATCAGCAGCCTTCCTCAGAGGGTTACCAACCAAGGATATTTTGGAAGCTGCAACTTGGAGTTCAGTGCACACCTTCACCAAGCACTACCACTTACCTCTATACTCAAAAACCAGAACTGGCTTTGCCACTGCAGTTTTGCAGGGCCTGCTAGCTTCTCCAAACCGTGTTTAGTACCTACCGCCCAGCCTTAGCTTTGGGATTCAACCCAAGTGTGATGACTGCAGCAGTGTAACACGATGAACATAGTACAGTTTTGTACCTACCATAAATGTAGATGTTCGAGTGTTCATACTGCTGCAGTCCAGGTTACCCTCCCACCTTCCCCTCTTCTTACCTGGGTTTTATCTATAGCTCCCTGTTTATGCAATCTCTAAGATGTATTTCTATATGGTGTATTTGCTTACAGCTACAGCTATTGTTTTCTATTTATGTAATTTACTTAGGATTATATATTGCCTTTCTATCTGGGGGCACCTGACATCTGGGGCAAGAAAAACTGAAGAAAATGCCGTTGGCTGCCTCTTTTATACCCTTGTCACACTGGCATCAGGGAAGAAGCGTCAGCAACCGACGCCGGACCAAGACTTTGGAACTTTGGCCGACTGTGGGACCGCCTGATGGCAGATAATCCAAGTGTGATGACTGCAGCAGTGTGATCACTCGAACATCTACATTTATGGTAGGTACAAAACTGTACTTTGCTGCATGTGCCTGGTCAGGTACATACTGAAGGGGGTGTTGCACTCAATGTTGAGCCTGTTGAGGGCTGAATGTAGAAGAATGGGGACCTCCTTGGACCTAGATGCCATGCCTTTGCTGATAAGTTGAGCAATAAATAATTATTTCCTTACTGCTTTAGACACATGTTGTTTTAAAGCCAGCTTACTATCTACATACATCCCCAAATCCCTGACTCCTTGGTCTACTGTTAGGGTTGTCTTATCAGTGAGGTAAATGTTTTTCGTGTTTCACTGTTGCAGTCATCACATTTGGGTTATCTGCCAGTAGCCCTCAGTCGGCCTGAATACCAGAGTCTTGGGATTTCTGCGTCGGATGCTGTTGCTTCTTCCATGACGTCAGATCGTCAGGGGTATAAAACATGCAGCCAGCACCATTACATCAGCTTTTCTTGCCGTGCAGTGTCCGAAGCAGAAGCAGTTCGCAAGTGCTGGTCGGCCTCCTCCTGAAATTTTAGTTTTTCGAGTTTCAGACCTGAAGTCTTCTAAAAGATAAGTACCCCGTTGGGGATCCTTTTTTCTTGCTCTAACTGATGTCAGAAAAAGTTAACAATTGTCTTGCCTGTGGAAAGCAAATACCTCACAGAGATTTTTCATTCTTACTGCATCATCTGTTTAGGCCCAGACCACAATGTTCCTTGCTGTCAGTTTTGTGCTTTAATACCAGAACTATTTGTCGTCGGGCTATCTTTGTCGCTAAATTCTTTCCCTCTTGGTCTCCATATTCCGAAATGGCTTCGATAAGCCATCTGACTATGGATCCACCAAAAAAACGTAAGGATAAAGACAGAGACAGACTGCATAGACCGGTACTCAGTGAGGCGCCTTTGCAGCCCCGGATGCCCACTTCTACAGATTTGCAGGCCACTACTGAGACCCATTCGGAGTCCGGTATGCCACGAGAGACTTTTTCGACTATGGAACCTGTGGATGTCTCTACCTTGGATGGGTCCATAGCCGCTGTGCAGGCACCGGCTTCTGAGGGTGTATTCCAGCCTTCCACTTTTCATATTAAACCGACTTGATTTCCGTCCAAAAATTCTGTATTTCTCAGGCCCAGAGTTCGCAGTACGCCTAGGAAACCAACGACCAAAGCACATTCTCAGGCCCACATGCCTCAGAAACAAATGCTTAGAATGACTGACGATCTTATTACTTTAATTAGGTGAAGCCAGCCTTCCCCCTCAAAAAGACCAAGAACTGATTTTCCTTTTTGGTTCTTCAGATCATGAGTCTGTTGACTCCGATCCTTCTAATTACCAGGACATACCCTTGTCTACCTATGAGGATTCTAATGCAGAGGATTCCATTCCCTCTGCTTCCCCACCAGACGATTTTTCCTTTGGTGAAACCCTGCATACCCTTAGAGAACATTTCTGATGGGAGAGCCAGGACTACTCATAGTCCAAAAAGAGACTCAGCAAGTTTTTAAACTTGCCTCAGCACAGGCCTCTAGCTATACCTCCTGTTCTGGAAATTGTAGTTGATGTCTTCTTGGAATCCAGCCTTACCCCCTGATACTTTACCCTCAGCTCCCAGGAAACCTGACCGATACTACAGAGTACCTGACTCCCATAATTTTCTCTTTAAAAATCCTACTGCGGATCCAAAGACCATTTCCCAGGGACCTAAAAGCATTAAGGCTACAACAGCTAAAAACCCTGCCCCTTCAGACAGGGACTCTAGAGCTTTAGACAGATGGGGTAAGAAGGTATATACCTCTGCTACTGTTGCCATCATCGATTTAAATTGCCAGTTTCATATGTTAAAGTATCAGCAACATATTATGGAACTAAAACAGAAATTTATGTTGATTCCTGATGGTGCAGAACATAAGGATTTACAAGAGTTAATGCTGTCTGCTATCTAAGTTGGAAAACATACTTTGCAATGTGGTTTTGATGCCTTAGAAGCATCTTGCAGGGCTGATGTCACTGGTTCTGTTCTCAGAAGGCATGCTTGGCTTAAGGAACAAACTTTGCCAGACCATGTCAAAGCAAAATTACTAGATGCATCACTACACCAAGAACGTCGTTTTGGCAGTAAAGCAGAAGAAATCCTCAAAAGGATGGAGGAAAAAGCTAAATCTATGCAAACTGTTAAAGATTTCCTACAAGTACAGCCACCTTGATTCAATAGGCATTGGCCTTCAAAAAACTGGTCTTTTTCAGTCCTTCTCAGTCGAAACCCAGGGCAGCAGACCACCAAGACTACAGTCTCAGGGTATGCACAGATCTAAACAATGGAGTGCTCCCACCTCTAAAACAGGGAGTAGTAAGCCGCCATCCTATGGTAAAATATCAGTGTCTTATCCTTAACTCTTCCAAGCCTTGCTCAAGTACTTGCACCTTTAGGAGGTAAACTTGCCCTGATGCATAAAACTGGGAGCACATTACCCAGGACAGATGGGGTCTTAAACATCATTTCCCAGGGATACAGATTCCACTTCCACTCACTGCAAACCCCACGCGGATGGCCAGACCTCCCCCTAAACCAATGGGCAGAGGCCCAAAAGCAAGTACTTTCTCTCCTCAATATCATGGCTATTCAACCTGCCCCAGCAGAGCAAAAGGGGACAAGGTTTTTATTCCAGACTGTTTCTGGTACCCAAAAAAGAAAACTCTTGGTACCCTATCCTGGATCTGTCTATTCTCAACACCTTTCTAGCGGTTCCAAGATTCAAAATGCTTACTCTCCAACAGCTGCTTCCTATGCTAACTAAGGACTCCTGGCTAGCCACTCTAGACCTAAAAGAAGCTTATCTGCACATCCCCATAAGGGAATTGTGCAGTAAACATCTATGTTTCAGAGCAGGCTCTATGCACTATCAGTTCTCTGCACTTCCCTTTGCCTTATCTACTGCGCCCAGGGTTTTCACAAAATGCCTAGCTCCACCCATTGAATATTGCAGGCAGAGAAGAGTTCAAATTTATCCATACTTGGATGATTGCCTGATTCAGGTGGACAGTCAGGAATTGCAGCTACAGCACCTGACAATTGTAAACAGACTTCTAACTTCACTGGGGTACACCATCAACGAAAATAAATCACATCTGGTACCCAGCCAACAGATTGTATTCCTAGGAGCAAGCTTGAACACAACTTCCCAGATGGCATTCCTCACTCCAGAAAAACAAATTTATTTGACAAACTACTTCAGTCTACTGGCCACCAAAACCCAGCTATCTGCAAGAAAAATATTGCTAGCCCTAGGGTTCATGGCCTCTTGCATTCTACTAATTCCATATGCAAGACTGCATATGAGAAAACTTCAGTGGTACTTAAGTAGTCTCTAGTGTCAACATTCTCAGGATCTGGAAACAATGATTCCTATCATTCCTTGCCTAAGGACAGAGTTTCTTTGGTGGGCAGAGGCCTGCTATCACAACAAGATGCTCCCTTTCACTCAACCCCCTGCCACCCAAACCCTAACAGACGCATCAGACTATTCATGGGGGCGCACATGGCAAGACAATGCATTCAAGGCAAATGGAGCCCAAAGCAGATGCACCTGCATATCAGTCAAAAAGAAATGTTAGCTGTACAGAATGCTCTGACAGCCTTCAAAAGCCTTATTCTTCCAGGACAACTATTGGTAAAATGGACAACGCCACAGTTATGTGGTACATAAACAAGCAGGGGGGAACCCATTCTTACCCACTCTGTGGAACACTGCCTTGAGCAACCAGGTGTACCTGCAAGCTCAATTCCTGCCAGGCAAACTGAATTCACTGACAGATGACTTAAGCAGAAATCGAATGGACCCACACGAGTGGAAACTGGAACTCAACATATTCAAGCTTCTGAGGCACAGATGGGGGGGCACCAGAGGTGGACCTCTTTGCTTCCTCTCAGAACTATCAATTGAGCAAGTATTGTTCAGAACTCCCCACAGCCAAGCATGAAAATGGATGCCCTGTCCTTTACATGGGAAAACCTCTCAATCTATGCCTTTCCCCCTCTGCCCCTCCTCTTGAAGGTTCTACTAAAGATCAAACAGACAAGCCAAAGACAATCCTGATTGCAACAAACGGGCCACGCCAGCACTGGTACCCTCTTTTGCGCAGTCTGACAAGTAGTGCCACCATGGCACCTGTCTAAGACCCCCTCCCTGCTGTCCCAGCAGGAGTGCCAGATTTTGCATCCTCAGCTACAGACCCTGAACCTAGCAGCCTGGCTCATCCCCTGAACTCATCACCAGCAATCCTCAGTAAACAGGTGCTGGATGTCATCCTTGAGGCAAGAAGGCCTAGTACTAGAAAATCCTATTCTGAAAAATGGTAAAGATACTGTTCTTGGAGCCAGTCTCAGGGAATCGACACAACTGTGCCCAGCTTACCTCTTATACTAAATTACTTAATAGAAATGCTCCAAAAAGGCTTATCCTTCTCTTCAATTAAGATTCACGCCTCTGCCATCTCAGCTCATTATAATGCTGAGCCACCCCTCTTCTCTCATCCTCTGGTCAAACAGTTCCTGAGAGGAGCCAAAAAATTAAGACCCCCCAGGAGAGCTCCCACTCCAGGCTAGGACCTTAAATTTGTATTGGAAAAGCTTACGCTTCCTCCATTTGAACCTGCTGCTACAGCAGAGTTAAAATTACTCTCATGGAAAACAGCTTTACTTCTAGCCATCACTTCAGCAAGAAGAGTGTCTGAATTGCAGGCCCTTATGGCCGTGGAACCCTTCATTATCTTCCATGCGGACAGGGTTTCCCTCAGGACTAACCCATCATTCATGACCAAGGTGGTATCTATTATGGCTTTAAACCAATCCAATCATTTGCCAACTTTATCCTGGACTCCCTGGATGTACACAGGCAGCTTAGGTTCTATCTGGACAGGACTAAGCCTTTCAGGAAAACTGACCAGCTGCTAGTCAGTTTTACTGCAGGGGCAGAGGGCAAGGCCATTTCAAAGTATACCATTTCTAAATGGATAGCACACTGCATCCATTTCTGCTACAAACACCATGGGAAACCTACCCCTCAGGGGATCAGAACACATTCCACTAGGGCTACATCTACCTCTACAGCCTTTCTCAGGGGAGTCCCTACCATGGACATCCTGGAAGCTGTAACCCCTGGGCTCTGTACACACTTTCACCAAGCATTCCCACTGACCTATCTTTTCTAATCGAGAGCTGGATTTGCCACTGCAGTCTTCTTGCCAGGCCTAATGCTTCTTGACTGCCTCCACCCATCCTCAGCTTTGGGAATCAAGCCAAATGTGATGACTGAAACAGTAAACATGAAGAACATAGCACCGTTGTGTACACTTACCATAAATGTAGATGTTCGAGTGTATTCACTATTGCAGTCCTGGTTACCTTCCCTCCAGCCCTCTGACTTCTCTTTACTTCTACCTAGCCTTTTTGTTTGGCATACCTTATATTATTGGCATTTGCTTTTTGCTGGGGGTGTTCCACACCATATAATTGCTTCCTATTTAGGGGGCTCCTGACATCTGGGTCACAAAAAACGGATGTATTGGCGTCAGCTGCATGTTTTATACCCCTGACAATCTGACGTCATGGAAGAAGCGACAGCATCCGACATAGAAATCCCAAGACTCTGGTATTCAGGTCAACTGAGGGCTACCTGCAGGCAAATAACCCAAATGTGATGATTGCAACAGTGAATACACTCGAGCATCTACATTTATGGTAAGTGTACACTGTACTTTGCCTAGAGTGGCCAACTTCCCAAAGGGTACGGTTATGCATTTCTTTGCATTAAGTTTTAACTGTGGTTTTGTTAGAAGTCATTTGTCTGTTATTCCTTACTGTAAGATGTTAGTGTGTTCGGGGGATTGACTATTATACAAATAAGGCACGACAAACTTAGACAATTAAAACAAATAGACTAAACGGCAAGGTAGACTGTACGTGAATTTAATAAAACAGTTCCAACAAAATAAAATTGAAGCACTTTTCGTTTGTTTAAAAACAAACTTCTTCAGAAGTACTATACATTCTGTAAGGTAATCTTTAAATACAGAATATTTATATAGGATATATATATATAATATAGAATATAGGATTATTTGACTATTCCTAGTTTGTAATCATGTACAGTCTTGGCCCGCCAAAGGCCCATGACATTGGCCTTAACTTCTTAGAAGTAAATTACAAAAAGGAAGAGACCCAGCATAGAGCCCTGAGGGAATCTACTAGTAGCAATCTCTTTGTGGAGATGGCCTCCCCAGCCTAACTTCGTGGGTACTGTCTGAGAACCAGCTGGCTATTCAGTGTGTAACATGAGGGTTTATGCCTAATTCTGTGAATTTGTTTGCACTGCCTGAGTGGGGTATTGTATCAATGCCTTAGCCAGGTCACGGTAGACATTATGCACCATTTTGCCCTCATCCAATGCCTTGGTAACTAAACTGGGTTGGATCCAATATCTGAAGATGTCCTATGTCATTATTAATAATTTCCATGATAATTTTTCCCATGACTTTGCATAAGAGACTAGTCAGACGTATGGGCCTGTAGTTCCCAGGGTCCATTTATGGCCCATCTTTATGCAGAGGGATGATCATTGCAGTTCTCCAGTCGCACAGCACATAGCCTGTCTGGAGTCTATGGTTAAAAAGTGAGACCAGTGGTCCTGATAGGTCATCCTTCAAGTTATTCAGGAGACATCCTGAGATATTGTCGGGGCCCATAGTTGCAGTGTTCTTGGCATTAGGGCATCTAGGTCCTGCTCCTTAGTGATAGATGTCCTTCAAGAATGCAACTGCAGTCATAACATATGGGTTGTCCTGCCTCAGGCAGCCCTCGGTCGGCCGGATTCCAAAGTCTGGGTCCGACGTCGGCTGATGTCGCATTTTCCTCCGACGTCAGAGCGGCTGGGGTACATAAGCATCAGCCGACGCCTTTTTCTCCAGTCTTTCTTGCCGCGCGGTGCCCGAAGCAGAAGCAGTTCGCAAGTGCCGGTCGGTCAGTTCCTGTATTCTTCGATTCCGAAGTCATCAAAAAAGCTAAGTACCCCGTTGGGGACCTTTTCTTGCCTCAGCCGATGTCAGAAATTACTGAAAAAGTTAACGATTGTCTTTCTTGTGGTAAATATCTCATAAGGATTTCCACTCTTACTGTCTTCCTTGCCTTGGCCCACACCACGACATCTCAGCCTGTGTAGCCTGTGCTCGCTTCAACAAGCGCACTCTCAGGCGCCGGGCGGAGTTCGCTGAAGATTTTTTTCGGCGAAAAATTTACTTACACAATGCCGTTGGAACTTCCGACATCGCAAACTCCCAAGAAACGAAAAGACCGGGACCGACATCCTCGGCCTGCGTCTACCTCCGACTCCACGCCAAAACCAATCGCGAGTGCTCCGGTTCCCTCTGAGACGGTTTCTCCACCGCTCTGAACCGAAGACACCGCATTACCGACTCCGATTCCGGATATCACTCCGACTCCAGTTATTGATTTTCCTCCGGATACCGAAACCGAGGAAATGCCCGAGACCATTGCTGTAGACAAGGTCACTCCAGCACGTGGAGCTGCCAGGCCTCCTATGGCCATGTCTATTAAGGCCTACACTAGGGCTAAGGCAGCCAGCAAAACAAAACATCTTACTACTAAAACCTTACCTCAGCCTACTCCAGAGACACAAATTATGTCTATGGCTGCTGATTTAATTTCTATGATTAGAGGTTCACAGGCCCATCCTGAGAGAGGATCCCAGCCTCCTTCTGATAAAAGGCCCTGGGTTGAACCTCCTGACCCTATTCCGTCAGATGAAGATTCTGAGGGCTCTGTCCACTCTGATAGCCAGGAAGAGCTCTTCCAGACCTATGAGGACTCGGATGCAGAGGATTCCATTCCCTCGGCCTCCCCTCCTGAGGATATTTCTTTTGGGGAAGTTCTGCATACCATGAGGGAACTTTTCAAGTGGCAAGGCCAGGAATATTCTGATTCCAGAAAGCGCCTTCGGACTTTCCTTAAGAAGCCCCAGCACAGGCCCTTAGCAATTCCTCCTGTACTTGATGTTTTGGATGATTTATATTCTGACTCTCTTCCTCCTGCTCCAGCCAAGCCAGACAGATATTACAGGGTTCCAGAAACACATTCCCATTTATTCAGGGCCCATTCTGCTGATTTGGAAACTATTTCACAGGGGCCTAAAGGAGTTTCAGCTTCCACCTCTAAAAATCCATTGCCCTCCAACAGGGAAGCTAGGTCATTAGAGAGATGGGGCAAAAAGGTTTACACTTCCACTACCTTATCTATGAGAATTGCTTTGAATTGCCTTTTTCATATGTTACAATATCAGGATTTCCTGTTAGAAGATTTACAAAAAACATTGGCCACTCCTGATCCTTTAGACAGGAAGGCTTTGCAGGAAGCTGTACATAATACTCAGCAAGTAAGCAATCACTTCCTACAGTGTGGGTATGATGCACTGGAAGCTTCATGTAGGGCAGCTATGACAGGGGCAGTCATTCGAAGACATGCATGGTTAAAAGATCAACCTCTACCAGATCATGTGAAGGCAAAACTTCTGGATGCACCTTTGGAAAAGAACAAGCTTTTTGGTGCTAATGCTAAGGATGTGTTAAAGACCATCGAGGAAAAAGCAAAATCAGTTCAGACGGTGAAAGATTTCCTCCAGGTTCAACCCCCCAGATTCAGTAGGAATTGGCCTTCAAAAAACTGGTCCTTTCCTAATACGGAAAAGTTTCAAAGGGGTAAAAACAGACGTGGCCGTGGATGAGGCCAATACAGAGGTCCTTACAGGGGACGACAATGGCAGCCAGGAAACCAAAGAAGCGACGCAGGGGTTTCACCTGCCCCACAGCCTCAATCTCAATGACTTTCCTCTACTTCCGCCTACCAGGGAACAAATAGAAGCTCCCTTGGGCGGGAAATTATCTCTGTTTGCAGAAAATTGGCACAGACTGACAAAGGACAAATGGATTTTGGACATTATAGACCGTGGCTACATGTTCCATTTTCATACCTTGCCAAGAAAACAAGGCATGCCAAACCTACCACCAAATCAGAGGGCAGAGGCTATCAAGCAAATCTCTCTGCTGACTCGGATGAAAGCAATAGAAAAAGTTCCACAACAAGAACAAGGCCAGGGATTTTACTCAAGACTGTTCCTTGTTCCAAGAAAAGAATCTCAGTGGAGACCAATACTGGATTTGTCCGCATTAAACACCTTTCTCATAGTACCAAAGTTCAAAATGCTGACTCTACAGCAACTCCTTCCCATGCTGGGCAAGGGGTCTTGGCTGATTACTCTGGACCTCAAGGAGGCATACCTGCATGTCCCTATCAGACACAGCTGCAGAAGATACCTCAGATTTCTTGCAGGGCCAGAGCATTATCAATTCTCAGCATTGCCATTTGGCTTATCTACTGCGCCCAGAGTATTCACAAAATGCCTGGCTTCAGTAATTGCTCATTGCAGGCTCCAGGGGATACAAATTTACCCGTACCTGGACGACTGCCTCATGCAAGCGGACGACAAATTGATGTTGACAAAAAACTTGGACTATGTCATAAGATTACTACAAGCTCTGGGATACACAGTCAACTTCCAAAAGTCAAGACTGCAGCCATCCCAGCAAATAATCTTCTTAGGAGCCAAATTAGACACAGCCTCTCAAATGGCTTACCTGACAGAAGACAAGCAAGAGAAGTTAACTCATTACTTCAAAGGTTTAGCAAAACTCACCCAGATGACTGCAAGGAGATTCCTACAGGCCCTGGGTTACATGGCATCCTGCATTCTCCTGGTTCCATTAGCAAGACTACACATGAGAAAGCTTCAGTGGTAACTAAAAGCATTTGGTCTCAGCACAGCAACAACTTGGAGACAACCATACCGCTCATTCCATGCCTACAAAAGGAATTCCTATGGTGGGCCTCGGTGAGCCAGGCAAACACAGGTATGTCATTCAAAAAACCACAGATAACACAGACCATGACCACAGACGCCTCAGACCTTGGATGGGGGCGCACATGGAAGGCAGGTGTATACAAGGACAATGGTCTCCAAAGGAAACACATCTGCATATAAACCAAAAGGAAATGCTGGCAGTAATGCATGCCATCGAGGCCTTTCAACACCAACTTCAGCAAGGCCATTTACTGATACGGACAGACAACACCACTGTGATGTGGTATATAAACAAGCAAGGGGGCACCCACTCTTACCCCCTTTGCAGACTGACAATGCATCTTTGGGAGAAATCACTGAGCCTAAACATCCAGTTACAATCCCAGTTTGTTCCAGGCAAAGACAATGTCTTGGCGGACAGCATAAGCAGGAATTTCACAGATCCACACGAGTGGAGGTTACATCCGAAGATCTTCACACAACTCACTTCGACATGGGGCAGGCCAGAAGTAGACCTATTTGCCTCTCACCTCAACCATCATCTACAAAAATTCTGCACAAGGACATACCACATACCATCCAAAAGCTTGGAAAATAGATGCTCTCTCATTCAACTGGAACTTCCTAACAATCTATGCATTCCCACCTCTGCCAATGATGACCTCAGTATTACTAAAGATCAAAGCAGAGAGACCCAAGGGAATCATAATAGCTCCGGACTGGCCAAGACAACACTGGTACCCACTACTACGGAGCATATGTCACACCAGGAGGTGGGCCCTTCCCCATTGGCCTCTACTTTTGACTCAGCACAATTTCAAAACAGTGCATCCAAACCTTCAGACACTGCAGCTAACAGCCTGGGAGATCCCATAAATAACATCAACCTATCTCTCTCCAAGAAAGTTCAGCGGATACTAACAGAGGCTCGAAGACCATCCACCAGAAAGGTTTACTTAGCAAAATGGAAGAGATTCAGCAATTGGAATACCAGCAAGGGACATGATGCATCATTGTTGAACATCCCACTCATCTTGGAATATTTGGCAGATATCCTAAAGAACGGCCTCTCATATTCTTCTATAAAGATACATGCATCAGCTATTTCAGCTAGATATAACACTGATCCTCCTGTCTTTTCACACCCTTTGCTAAGGCAATTCCTCAGGGGAATCAAGAACATTAAGCCACCAAGAAAGGCCCCAGTACCAGCCTGGGACCTCAATTTTGTCCTAGAAAAACTGACTCTACCTCCTTTTGAGCCAGCAGCTACAGTTGACTTGCAGTTTCTCTCATGGAAGACAGCTTTCCTGTTGGCAATTACCTCAGCAAGAAGGGTTTCGAAACTACAGGCCCTAATGGCAATACCACCGTTCATAATTTTTCACAGAGACAGGGTTTCATTAAGGACCAACCCTACTTTTATGCCTAAGGTGGTATCTAGGGTTTCTTTAAATCAAGCTATTCATCTGCCTGCTTTCTTCCCCAATCCTGAGAATAAGGGGGAAAGACTGTTACATACCTTGGACATTCACAGACAACTTCGATACTACCTGGACAGAACCAAGGCCAGTAGGAAGTCTGAACAACTTTTTGTAGCTTACGCCCCTGCAGTCCAAGGAAAAGCAATTTCAAAACAGACAATTTCAAAATGGATTGGACATTGCATCAGATTCTGTTGTTCCTTTCATGGAAAGACTGTTCCAGCCAATGTCAGGCCACATTCCACCAGAGCTACAGCCACCTCTACAGCATTCTTAAGAGGGGTGCCTACTAAGGACATTCTAGAAGCTGCTACATGGAGCTCCGTGCATACATTCTCCAAACACTACAATCTCCCTCTATACTCCAGATCCAGAGCAGGCTTTGCTTCGGCAGTCCTGCAGGGTTTGATTGCCACTCCCATCTTTTTCCTAGAGCATTCCTCCTCCCCCAGCTAAGCTATGGTATTCTACCCATATGTTACGACTGCAGTTGCATTCTTGAAGGACATAGTACAGTTTTGTACCTACCATAAATGTAGATGTCCGATAGACATGCAAATGCAGTCGGATTTTCCCTCCCTCCATACCCCTCTATGCCTAGGGTCCACTCCTATCCCTGTTTCTCTTAGCTGGGGATATCTGTTATGGTGTATTTGTTTTATTGCTCATTTATTTGTCTGGAATCCTGTTTTTGTCTTCCAAATTTGATTACAGCCTTCCTTGGGGGGCACCTGGCATCTGGGGCAAGAAACACTGAAGAAAATGGCGTCGGCTGATGCTTATGTACCCCAGCCGCTCTGACGTTGGAGGAAAATGCAACATCAGCCGACGTCGGACCCAGACTTTGGAATCCGGCCGACCGAGGGCTGCCTGAGGCAGGACAACCCATATGTTATGACTGCAGTTGCATGTCTATCGGACATCTACATTTATGGTAGGTACAAAACTGTACTTTGAGGGGGAGATTATGCTTGATGATATTACCTGGTGGAGAGGGAGGCATAAAATTAGAGCCGAGTTTGTTTGCCAACAGATTTTCTATATCCTCAGGTTCAGTGTGTGTGCGTGCGCGTGTGTGTGTGTGTGGTTCCACTTGTAGTCTGTTCCACACACCATTGTGTACTACCTTTGAGGTTATGGACATAGCTAATGAAAGCCTTGTGGTTGTCTTTGGCCTGGATTAGCTTTAATTTGCCCTTTTATCCGTTTGTTTAACTTGATGAAAGATTTTATCCTGCTGGACACTGGACTTCCTAATTTTAGCTATGACTTTTTTGTACAGCCTGTTTGTTTGGATTTCACCATGATAGTTTAAGGTACAGCTGTTTCTATGCATCTATTAATGTGTCTGTTTAAGGTTTCATTGAACAGTCTCATATAGGCAACAGTGTTCTCTGGGCTTGCAAGAGATTGAAGTTTTGACAGGTTATTGCTTAATAATGGGAAGTATAATGCCTTCCACATATTTAGAGCAGCTACTGCACATGCAGGTACTGAAGGTGGAGGTGCCTCAATCTATATCAACAACAAACATACCTCAGAGCTGGTCAAACAGAGTGATATGCCATATCATAGCCGTGCAAGCTATGGATCACCTTTTGTGGTCCACAAAATCTGAAGTTTGTACTACTGAATACAGTAACCATACAATCTAGTACCATAATCATGGGCAACTTTATCTATCTATAAACTGGAAATATCACACCACCCCAAACATGCAGGACCAAAGATTCCTCAACTTAGTTAACATTAGCACCATGTACTAGATAGTCCAAACACCCACTAGAAATGCAAACATACTGGATCTGTTTTGCACAAATATGGGATGTCCTCTCTTTTAAGGTCAGACCATAAAGCAGTCTCCGAGATAAAAATCAATTAGGTGACCCAGCAAACCCTGTAACAGGAACTATTCTATGGTAATTTGGATATGGAGAGGCTCGGGCATATCATCCTGTTTGTCCAGCTTTGAGGTATGTTTGTTTTTGATATAAATTGACATACCTCCACCTTTAGTCCATGCATGTGCAGTAGCTGGGTAAATATGTGGAAGGCATTGTAGTCTTGCACTGCTGAGATGCTGTCTGTGGCTATTGGTATCTGCACACTTGTCTGCATTCTACAAGATGAGTTGACCTTGAAGGGAGTGGAGTTTCTTATTTAGGTTGTTGGCACTGAGCAGGATCACATTTAGATTTCCTATTGTTGATTTTTGCTATGTTGGAAGGCTTGTAAGTTTGGCATTGCTTAAAAAGTCACTATGGGGTGTTTAATGTTCTAGCCAATATTTGAAAGCCTAGATGGGACAGGTGCAGACTATCTTTAGCAAAACAACATGGTGCGTTGTCTACACCCTCCCATGCTGACAGATATTGTACCTGCTTTGAATGAGATCAGAAGCTAAGCCTATTGTTAAAGTCAGTCATCTTTTACTCACATTGTGGCATCATCCTTAGTGAAGGTAGAATGCTGCTCAGTGCTAGGCTCATACCAGCTTGGGTCACACAGTCCAAGAGCCTTATAATGTCTGTCTTCATGTAGGCCAAGGAGTTATGTCTCAGGTCATTCACTCCCACATGGACTATGACTGAGTCATACTGGTACTTGTGGTCCACTTGATTTGAGTGTATGAGTGACTTGGCAGATCCTGATCTCTTGTAAACTACTGACTGTGATTTTCTCCTTGCTAAGCCTGGTGAGGTGGGTATCTGTATTTCTAACAATGGGAATCTCCTTTGACTAGAGTATTTTGTAGTGTGTTAGTTTACCCTAAGGGCTTTTTGTAGTTGAGCCTCCATGAGGTGTGGTTGTATGTGTAGTGCTGGGTATCTTCAGTAGACTGCCTTTGGGTTTGCTGAGGATAATTTCTGCAGGTGGGGTATTTGTTGTATTTTTTCTCATCTGTCCTTGTTGGAGCTCATCTAGTTATCAGTGTTACTGCTCCCCTTTTCCTTTGTCCCCAATACTGTGCTGTATGTCCATCCTGGAGCTTTTTCAAAATGCATCTCGTGTAAAATTGCTGTTTGGACACTACACGCAATATAATTCAGTAGTACTGTTTTTCTTTTTTTTATATATATACCTGTAAGAGCATTTACATTCCATGTTAATATTGACAAAACATCCATTCTGATATAAAGCTATTACTCAAAGATATTTTACATGGCAATTCACTTGAATGCATGTTTCCATCTTGCAGCTTACAAATGCTCAGTGTTGATCAGGCTGATTTTGTATGATGCAGTAAACCACCAAAAAAGTCCAGAACACTTGATATAACAATACCACAGAAGAATGACTCCAATGCACGTCTGGATAAATATTTAATCCACTTTAGGTCTCAAACAAAATACAAATGAGTAGTCTAATCTCTAGCGCCTCGGCAAAACTTGCCTTTACAGAGTAAAACTTCAGCAATACCTAACACCTAACCTTAAATATATTTAACAAGACACTCCCATTCAATCAATTAAACAATTAAATTCATCACATTAAACATACTTTGAAAAACTAAATGCATATATATTTAAAAAAACATAATATACATTTTATAAAAATAAAAATAAACTTATTAAATTTATAATAAACTTTTCCATGAACAGTCATGGTTAAGACCATTAGGACTTAATGTATTAAATTTTAATATAAGGCATAATTCCTTTCTCCTTAATATTTGTTTTATATGCTGTTCACTAAAATAAGATTCATTATAAACATTATCCAATACTGTAACTTTTAAATTATCAGGTTTACCATTATGATATTTATAAAAGTGTGTAGCTAAAGGGCTGCTTTCTTTCTGATTTTTTATGTCTCTGACATGTTCTTTTATCCTACAAGACAAAGTTCTTTTTGTCTCTCCAATATAAAACTTCCCACAAGGACATTCTATACCATAAATAACCTGTAATGACTTACAATTAAAAACACCCTTAGTTTCAAACAAAATTCCATTAATAGTTTTAAACTGTGGAACTACATACCTACAAATAGTGCACTTCCCACACTTTTTTGTACCCTGATATTTCACTTGTTTATACATCTGCATGTTAGGTAACTTAAAACGACTATGTACTATAAAATCCTGGATATTTCTACCTCTTTTATATGAAAAGCTAATTATATTATTTTTTAAAAAATCCATTTCTTTCTTAAGTAAATTCCAACTAAAAATTACTTGTCGCTTAACATGTTCAGACAATAAAGAAAAAGTTGAAACAAAATATATTATATCTTTAAGTTCTCTATTTTTACTACAATATCTATCACTATTATTTTTGCCTTTGTTTCTCTTTTCAAGCTATATTTTAAGTCACTCTCACAATATCCTCAAATTTTAAATTTATTATAACTTAATGAATATTCTTTCTCCTTTATATTTGGGTTACTACATAATCTCTTCACCCTATAAAATTCTGTATAAGGGATAGACTGTATAACATGTGGTGGGTGATAACTTGTCCCATACAACACTGAACCAGAACCCTGAAATTTCCTGTGTAGTTGATATTCTATTAGTACATTATTATAACCTTTCAGGGTGATGTCTAAATAATGGACTGTACTACCAATTTGTAGTCCATCAAATTTAATATTCATTCTATTATTCTGTATTTCTTCCAAAAACTGTTTAACATTTTCCTGGCCTCCTTTGCATATAAACAACAAATCATCAATATAACGGAAATATCTGCAAACATATTTCTCATAAAATGGGTTAGTATATATATACTCCTTCTCAAATAAACCCATGAAAATATTTGCATAGCTGGGGGCAAAAGCTGCCCCCATTGCTGTGCCTTGTTTTTGCTTATAAATATCTCCGTTAAATTCAAATATATTATTGTTCAAACACATATATAACAATTCCAATATGTATTTCGTAACTAAAGTATCACCCATAAAGTGCTTAATAGCAAATAATCCATCCACATGTTTTATACTTGTGTATAAGCTTACTATGTCTATTACAACAAAATACATATTTTCTTCCCATACTATATTTTTAATAAAATCAATGAGAGCAAACACATCTTTAGTGTAAGAAGGTAACTTACATACATACGGAACTAGATATGTATGTAGAAAAATAGAGACATTATGTAAAAAACTATTAGTAGCTGAAACTATGGGATGTCCAGGAGGTGGAAACTCATTTTTATGTAATTTGGGTAAACAATAAAAACATGGCATTCTAGGATTATTGAGATTAAATTTTTCTTTTACGTCCTTGTAAGAGAAATATTGCAACCTATAGCCTTTATCTATAATATACTCATACTTTCTTTGTGCTTCTACATACTCAGACAATGCAATCTTTTCATATACCTCATCTTTCTTTAAATGTGCATAGCACATATCCATGTATTGAACAACATTTAATACCACTAACTTTCCCCCCTTGTCTGAAGGTTTGAACACCATATTGCAATCTTGTCCTAACTTAATCAGGCTGTTCCATTCTTCCTTCGTTAAATTATACTCTATTTGTCTTTTATTTTGTTTAAAATGATAAAAATCAGCCTCTATATTATGTATTAAGGATTTATATAAGTATTTAATACCATCATTACGGTATGGAGGTATAAAGGTACTTTTCACTGTAACTTTACTAGTATCTAATTCATAACATTCCATACTATTTAATTCCGAATCACAAGAATAAAATTCATCATCTGTATTTAATTATACTTAAATCTACATGTTCAATTTCCCCATTCTCATTATTCCCATTTTTGTCATTTTTAAAGAAATCCATAAGATGTAATTTTCGTGTAAAATTATATATGTCAGCTTTTAACATATGGATTCTAGGAAGCACAGTGGGGACAAATTTTAACCCCTTATTTAATACATTTAAATCGTTCTGTGTTAATTCCAAACCAGATAAATTGACTACATACTCACAGTTCGATTGATGTTCTATTTCAGGGTTAAAATTAGTACCATTTTCCCCTTTTATGAAAACGCTGGTTCCCATACCCTCCCCTCTGTGGTCCCTGTCCATTCCAACTCCGTTTCCGACTGGAACGGTTATTTTCAAATGACTCTAGTCCCTTGCTGTTTCCAGGGTTGGGAAGAGCCGGGAACTCTTCACTATCAGAATCGTCTTCAGTGTGCGATAAACCACTTTCACCTGAGACTCGTCCTTTTCCTTCTTCACCGCCATTTTTCTGAACTCGTTATTTTGTATGATGTTGCATATTCTCATCTCTGTTTCAATCCATGCCACATTCTCCCACACTTTATGCTTCAATAAAAACACTTGAGCAAAAAAATAAATACATTTTCAATTCTGAATCCCTTATAACTCATAATAAATGTATAAAACTATGTACACTTTCTAAAAAGGAATTTTCCCTCTTCAAATGGGGCATTTTCCTTAAACTGATAGGTGCACTAACAGGCATTACCAATTCTAAAGTTAGAGCTAACCCTGATAAAGTGCATGTTGGAGCCCACTTTCCCATTCACACACACTGTCTATGTTCTTCTTAACTCTTGTCCACTTCCAGATATGAAAAAAAACCTTGTGTGCTTTCAGTAAACTTTCACCTGTAGCCTTCAGAAAAAGTGCACTGGCTACCCTTATATAAGTAAACGAATTGTGCAATATTATATATAATTCATTAAAGTACTGTGTTTGCTATGGAGGCAGCTAGTAATGTAACTGTTCACTTCTCACAGTTTTAAACTTCATTTATTTTCACTGAACTTATCAGTTTTGCTTTAAAAAGTTAATTATGTTGTACTTTGTAGATTTCACCAGCACACACTCTTCAGGCCTTTTGTAATTGCTAGCTTGCACTTGCAGATTCCTTGTCTCCAAATAAAATCATTTGTCAGTGGAGAAAAACAGCTACTACTTTGCAAATGCAAGAAATAACCCTTGTAGATTTCACTTGGAACACATTGGTCTAATTGCTTGTATCTGTTTTTTCCTTGTCTCCAGCTAAAAGCAGGCACTAATGTGAAAATGGCTAATAACTAAACGGGAACGAGTGAACTACCATTTTCATGCTTTTCATTATTTCTCTTGTTTTTCAAGCATAGTAACTTAAAAATGTTTACAGCTTAATCCAGCGACATTATGCTAGAAATTTATCTCCTTAAAAATCAGGATAAATTATTATTTAATTTTGCACATATGATCAAAACAGTTTTTACAGCACTTCTCCCAATCAAGACCACACCATTATCTTACATTAACTTGTTTATTTCCAACTTTTCTTATCTTATTACATTGTAAAGCATTGGATATATTGGTTACAGAAATATATTCTTGCTTTAATTTTGCTAACAGTTACAGCAGTCACTGGTAAAACTCCCTTTAACTCCCATTTAATATATCTGTGACTGAATACTGTATAGATCTGTTTTACTATATAACATGCAATTTACATTCATGAAATTTGTGTAGAAGTATTAACAACAAAAACTGTTTTACTTGCATTTACTTTTTCAGTCATTTCTGTATCCTTCTCAGCATTAACATAAGGTGGGGCTTATGCTTTAGAATTCTCCAACTAATTTAACACATCTACTATAGGTCTTTCAGCCACTTCTTCCTAAAGAAGCAAGGTTCACAAGTGTATACTATATCTAATTGGATTAATTTACTAATTTCACATTATTGATGGTCTTTTCCTGATCATCTTATCCTCACAACACCAGCCTCTGGTTCAGGTTTGAGGTACTCATAATTCCTTTAGTCAAGCTCATGGGCTTTTTTCCATCACCAAACATTTTCCTTAGGAACAATGAAAACAGTTTCAGTGGTAGTTGCTCTCTATGGACTTTGCTTCTCTATCTCCTGAGTCCTTGTTAGCTTATTGCCTCACTCTTTGTTGAATAAACATTTTTCTTTCCTCTTTCTCCTGTTCCACGCCCAAAAATGTCTTTAATCCTACAAGAAAAATATTCTGAAGACAACTGGATATAGCAACTTGAATATTACACTTGTTTCTTGAAATCCGCTGATTGCTAGGATAAAAATGCTCCTTTTTCTGCTGGAATGATTGCATCTCTAGTGGTATAGATCTTGGCTAATTTCTTATGGATTGAATTAAAGCATGTACATTGTATACATACATATTGTATGTATATTGTCAGTTAACAAATCCTGCTGTAGAACACAGTCCAGTTGTTTATTTGTACGTTCATAAAATTAATGCTTTCTGTCTATTTTAGTTTCTGTGGTATAGTACAACAAAAAATATCTGTTTTTCCTCTCTTTTTGAAATAGTTCTTGGAAAACCTTATGTTCCACCAATCTTTCATTTATTTCAGGCTCCAATTTCTAGTTTTTTCAGAACATCTGAAGAGATATTGAAGCTTCTACTTTTTCCAGCCTTTATATGACTTTGTGTATTCTTCCAGTGTCTAATGTATTTTAAATACCCCTGAGTGCATGTGGTTTATTCCTCTGAATTACTAATAGCAAACTCCTATATTAAATCTGAATCTTGAATTGTGTTTTGCTGGACAGCTGTAAGGTTCTTAATTACCAGCCAGGTCTTTTTGTCTCTTTTCCTAGTTGATTTCTCTTACCTTTTCCATATTTGTTTTTTTCCTGGCATTCAAGAAGTGTAATTACTAGCCAGTAACCAAATTTTACCCAAATTGGTAACTTCCAGTGGCTTTTTAAGAATTTCTCAGTTTTCACACTAGGAGACTTGTACTCTACCTGCAGCTTGTTGTGTGGCTGCCTTGGAAATCCTAGAGAGATTGTTTTAAGGGATGAGACTGTATGTGATAGCCCATGTTCGAAATGGCTAAGTAGAATTCCCTTTACCAATACTAGAGTCATTTTCTGGGATAAGAAAATGAGAGATCTTTCTATCTGAGAAGAGCAGTTTATTGATGCTGGATTTCAGTTATCCAGTACGAGGAATGTTTGCTAAGGTTTGGTTGTAGGTTCATAGATAATGGGTAGTTGGCCCAGTAGACCATTTGCAGCCTAGCTACTGCAGTTCACAACTATAAGGGACAGGGATGAGATTGGGATGAATTTATGGATTCCCATTCATACATTGTGGCTGTATTTGAAGAGCTCTGGGAGGCTGTTTTGTTTAGGTTTGTGTGGGAAAGAAGGTTTTACTGCAAGTAGATGATTTTCTGGAGAGATATCAGCAATGCCTTCAGGCTACAGTCTTGATTTATGTCCCTAAAGTGGATATTGTGTTTCCAGTTTTATGAACATTTAAGGTCAAGCAGCAGGACAAGGTCACTTTCTTCTTTGTAAGCAAGACAGGTAATGAAAGGCAGAAGTCTGTAAGAAACAAAGTAGAGAGAGGGCTTAGGGAATGCAGAGTTGATATTTTCTTTTTAAGGAAATTATTTTTCTGGTTGGGTGATGTGTTTGCATAGGGACATGCAAGAGAGAGCACTAGGCTCACATTATGAGCCCAGTGAGACTAAAGTGTAGGGAAATACTTTTAACCTGAAGGATATGCCTTTAATATTTAGATGGGTTATGTAAAAAGATTTCCTAATAATAGTTGCATCTTGGTTGCCAGAGTACAGTTCATTGTCCGTGAATGTGCTTTAGTCTCTAGTTACAGTATCTAGTGTGATGGGGGAGTATTGTTTATGTGCTAGATGCAGTGCTGCTCTTCTTTCCAAAAGAGTCCAGTACTGCACTTCTTTGCATTCAGCTTTTGTCCATGGTCCTTATACCATGAGTTAGTGAGGGAGAGGGCCTTTTGTTGGATATTGGTGTTTCTAGATGAGTTAATGACAGCTCTGAATTTGCAGTCATCAGCAAACTTAGGCAGTTAGAGGCCATTGATGTCCGCTTTGATACCAGATGACAGAGTAGTGGTGCCAGTATGGAACTCTGTGGTATACCACTGGTGGTCTGTGTTGGAGGAAAATGTGACATCACCCTGACTGAACATTGTCAGTAAGCCAATTGGCTATCCAGTGAGTTACACATGTATTTCTTTTGAACTGTGACATGTTTTCTATAATACTAGAGTGAGGAATTGTATTTAAGATTTTGACCAGATCCATAAAAGCAGTATGTATAAGCTTGCCTCCATCCAGTGCCTCTTTGAACGTCTCAGGGAAATTCACCAGGTTAAGTAGGCAGGATGTACTTGCACAAAACCAGCTTAATATTGATCAATGACTATAAGCTATCAGTGTTCTTATTTGTATGTTCCATGATTTTCTAGCCATCCTTATGAGTTGTACCCAACTCCCACAATAACCCATTGAACAACAGCTGCTATCCACAGAGTTTACTAGGCAAGTAGGGAACAGAAGTAGATTTCCAGACCTTTCTTCTATATCTCACATACACCACATGCTCACCTAGGTACAATTAAGATTTGCTTGTCTGCTTATTGCTTGTCTTGGGAAGAGGGGAGGAAACAGGACTACCTAGGGAAAACCCCTTATGAACATGGGGAAGACATGCAGACTCCACACACCCAAGGCATCTCAACCAAAATTCAAACTGGAAATCCCCTTGCTGTGAAGCAACAGTGATACTCACTGTGTCACCTTCCATGATTCTGTTCCATTATTTTACAAATGATAACTAGTAAGGGTAACTGGTGTTTAATTCCCAGTGACAGTGGTGGGGCAGCTGTTATGGATGGTACCCCAGTACCACAACAACAGTTCTCTAGGCTTGAGTATCTATCCCATGAGAGGGTAAGGTTAAATAGGTTTGTGAGAGGATCAATGAGGCATTGTTGCGTACTTATGAGGAAACAATCCAATATGTCACTCAGAACAGTAGAGCTAGTTTTCTTTGTTTTGTAGAAGGTTCCTAGGGCTTCTTTGGGGGTAATCCTAATGATTGGTGCTCACTTGATGGTGTGAGGGGAGCCTTCCTGTAGCAGGGTTAAGGCAAGACAAAGATAGTGAAAATGACAATCTGGCGACCGAGAAAAGAAAAAGAAAATGAAATATTAGCTCCAAATGGTGGTAGGAAAGCGAGAGAGTGAAGAAATGGGAAGGACAGAGAGGAGTTTGAAGTAGAGGAAGATTGGAATGGGAATATCAAGGGATTAGGATAAGATATCAAAAGTTGGAAAAAAGAAGGCAGGGAAGGAGTGAGAGACACCATTGCTAATGGGGGAAATGGTTATTACGAGATTGGAGGGAAAGATGGTTAAAGGATTGCTAAGAATAGGGGAATAGATGGATAGGAGAGGAGAGAGAGAGATGGGAGAAGAAGTTGCAAGAGATAATGAAGGAATAGTGAGAATTTATATTGAAGATACCACGATGTGTGACCAAAGCAAAGTGATTTAGAAGTTTTGCACGAAAATGTGTGCATAAATATTTTTATACCCCAACAAAATTAGCTATACCCAGGGGTGCAGGGGAACTGTTATAGATGTCAGGAGGAAAGAGGTACCTGGTCACATCATTTTTGGACATGTGAGAAGCTGATGGAATTTAAAATCCAGCTACAACAGGCTGTGAAGGCTTTGCTCCTGGAGATAGGGGAAGTAAAGCAAATACTGTTTTGCTGTGGTATGAGGAAGGGACTCCATTGTAAAATAAGGAACAAGTAGGGTTACTAATGACAACAGAAAATAAGCAGAATTCCTCCAAAAGTAGAAGTGAAAATATGATAGCAAAAATAGTGGCAGAAGAATAAGTTAAGGCAAAGGTAGAGATAGAAATAAGTGGGATAGATGGGGAAAATTGGTTCAGCAAACATTTAAGAAGAAAAGGTGAAAAAACAAAAGTGGGAGATTGGAGAAGGAAAAATTGAAGAATAGGAACAAAAAGGGATGGAATAGTGACTCTCTGGGCATGTATAAAATAAGAGTAGAAGGATGCTAAGAAAGGAGGACATAATGGGGAAAGAGCAGGGAGAAGTTCTAGGGGATTTAAATAAGTTATTTGTAGAAGTTGTTTAGAATTAGAAGAACAAAGTCCGACATTGAAATGAACAAAAGACTAGGGAAATAGATGTTATGAAAGTAATTATGGGAGAGTATATGTCACTTTAAAGCCCATCACTAATGCCTACTGAGCATGCAGCATGTGTTAGTTTTTTTTTTCGATAATGCTGTGTTAAGAATGAATACTGACAAGAAGGAAAAGAATGACTGCTGATATTGGGACAAGTAGAATGAGTTAAAGCATGTTAAAAGTGGAAACCATAGGCTGTCAGCAGACATAATCAAAATAGGGGAATTTGCCTTCAAAATGAGAGCAGTCAGCAGTGGAATGGTTCTGTGTTGGGACCTCTCCTACATGGAATCTGCTTTTCTGAAGTAAAATCCAATACCAAAGGGCTCTGGATGACTCAAGTTTGCAGATGACTGCACTCTAGGAGCAGTCATTCTTCTTCTTCTTCTTTTGGCTTTTCTCGGTTAGGAGTCGCCATAGCGGATCACCTGTCCACTTATGATTGACAGTGGAGTTTTACAGTGTCTAGTTGCCAGCACGGCGCCCAAACTTCCACAGAAGGCACACACGCACTCATGCCTAGAGCCAATTTAGAGTGTCCAATCCACCTACAGCACGTCTTTGGGATGTGGGAGCAAACCAGAGCACCCAGAGGAAACCCACACGACCACAGGGAGAACATGCAAACTCTGCATAGAAGGCACCCCAGCCGAGGATCGACCTGGAGAACCTCTTGCTGTGAGGTGGCAACGTTAATTGCTGCACCACCACGGCCACCCTACTCTAGGAGCAGTCATTGAATCCCCAAATTACTTAGCCATCCTGCATGAAGGTTTGTCCCAAATAAGTAACTGGTGTCAAAATGATGGAGTAAAAGTAAATGCATTATTGTATCATTTGTAAAGTCTTCTACCCCATCGAACTAATACATTTATATTATGCCCCAAAGAGTTGACCCAGTTTGGGATTTGGAAACGTACATGGACAGTGGCCTAACGTTTGACCAACATGCAACCATTATTGTAAGAAAGTCCTATATTGCACAGCTTATAAATAAAGGGACCATGTCTAGATTTAGGGATCTCATTGTCCCCATTAGGCCATTCATGCTAGTAAATCCATCAAAAACAAAGCATATGAGATCTAGGAGAAATAAATTGAAAGATGAATATTTAATGTAGCACACAGTAATCAAAACTTTAGATTCATTTAAGGACCTAGGTAAATGGGTAGATCCAGCTTTGAGTTTTTCTAATCATATCAACTGATAGGTCATCGGGTTCTGTAACTATCATTAACCAAAGTGATCATTCACTAACTTATATTATTAAGCATAAGGCAGAAACCCACCACAAGACTACGTACAAAACAATCAGAAATAATAAAAACTTCAATCCCTAAATGAACTTAAATTGGTCAACTGGTCAGTCCTAAAAAATCTACCACTAGATGAAGCCATAACTTTCTTTAACAATAAATTCCTGAACATCCTTTACTCCCATGCTCCTGCACGTACTATAACGACTAAATCTAATACTGCTCTATGGCTCACAAAGGAAACTAAGATAAAAGTCAAACTTAGAAATATAGCCTGGACCAAATGGCGAACAACTAAAGCCCCCCTCGACCAAGTGAGATATCGTCAACTTAGAAATGATGCAAAAAGACTCATTTTGCTAGACAAAAAAAACTACTACCAGAACCTACAGTTTAAACACCAAAACAATCCCCAAAAGTTTTGGGCAGGTATTAACCAACTTCTTCATCCAGGACAATTTACTAACCCAACCCCATCAAACTACACCCATAAATCCCCTGAAACTGTTGCCACTGCCTTTAATAACTTTTTCACTGAAACTATTCAGTCCTTAGCTAACCAACTTACTCCGACTCACTCTAACTGTACCACTAACACACCCACTTCTCATCCCCCCTTTAACTTCCAACCTGTCTCTACCACTTTTATCTGATCCCTTATCAAAAAACTAAAGTAAAACCAACCATCCTTTCTGCTGACCTCCTTCCTGCACAGTACCTACAAAAAGCCGCCTAATCAATAGAACACTAACTGATGGAACTATCCCCTCAATCTGGAAAATATCCCATGTTATCCCACTCCACAAAGGTGGAAGTTCAACAGAACTGTCCAACTACAGACCCATTGCCATTCTCTCACCACTAGCCAAATTAATGGAGAAGTGTATTCATTAGCAACTTATGGACCATCTCATTCAGAACGGTCTGCTTGACAACTCTCAGCATGGCTTTAGGCCACATCACAGCACTATCTCTGCCCTCCTTTCTTTTACAAATACCATATTCTAAAATAGGAACAACAGGCTATCTTCAGCCCTATTTCTAGACATGTTGAAGGCCTTTGATATGGTCAAAAACAAATTACTCATCCATTCGTTAAAATCCATCTCCCTAGATAACCATGCTCTTCAGTGGTTCCTATCCTACCTGAATGGCAGACAACAGGCTGTATTTATGGCAGGGCAAACTATCCATCCTGCTCTCACCCGTGGCGTCCCTCAGGGCTCTATTCTAGGTCCTCTATGCTTTTCTGTCTTCATCAACAATCCTCATATTGCCATCCCTGATGCAACCTGCATTCAATATTTAGACGATTCTACCCTGATCTGTACAGCCTCCTCCCCTTTAGACCTGCAAACCTTAGCACAAAACATAATTGAAAATTGGCTCTCTAATCACCATCTGTTGTTAAATCCAAACAAAACTAAACTGCTCCTCTTTACCCCCACCAGTAGATCCACCACATTTTCCTTCTCCATAACATCCAACAACGGTACTTCTATCTCGCCAGATGACCATTACTAAGCTTTTAGGAGTAATAGTGAACAATAATCGCAAATTTGATCTGCATATCAATAAAACTATAAAAACCATTAATAAGAAGCTTGGCTCATTATATAGAAGCAACCCCTTTCTAACTCCATTAGCTAGGACTGCAATCGCCCGCTCACACCTACTCTCTACCCTTCTGTATGCCTCCCCAATACTCTCCAATTTGAGCAAAACTGAACTTGGTAAGCTCTGTCACTGTTACAACCATATTGCCAGATTTGCCATAGGCTCAACATATAGGACACATCACTGTCAAAACCTCAGTCTTCTCGGGTGGCTAGAACTGCCTAGCCTACTTCTGTTCAATCAGCTTATAGTAGCACACAAAATTCTGTACCACCCTGAAAGTACTCCGGCACTCAAAAATATCATAAAGCCATACAGTAATTCAAGGCAACTATGATCATCCAATAAACTGTTGGTCCAAACTCACAAAGCCATTAACTCAGCCGGCAACTCCCTGTTTGCCAACGTCATTAGTAAAACTTGGAATTCACTTCCATCTAACCTTACCCTCTAACCTTCTTTGTCTCTTCAAAAAAGGCCTCAAATAGTATTTTAAAGAGTACTGGCTTTGTCCCTGTACTGCGGTGGTGGTGCTGTGGTAGCGTTGTCACCTCACAGTAAGACGCTGTCCGGTTCGATTCTCAGCTAGAGCGTCTTCTGCGTGAAGACATGCGTGAATGAGCGTACCTTCATTGAAGGTTGTGCGTCAGGCCTGGCAAGCCGGTATGTAAAAATCAACTGCCAATCATTAGCGGACCGGAGTTCTGCTGTGGCGACCCCTAACCGGGAAAAGCCGAAAGACACAAACAAACTGGCTTTTGTCCCTGTACTAACCCTGATTAATCACTACTTATTCAGTGCCTTATTTAAATAAATATTGTACACATCTCTTGCTCATAATAGGTTGGTGCAACCTGTTGTTTTTGTACACTATTACACACTGTGTATATTGAGTACCTACTAGAGGGCTTTGTAAATATGTTTGACTTCAATCTGTGTTTTCTGGAGCTTTTCTCCCCAGGCCACCGCTAAAAATGGACATCTATCCAGTCGGACTATCCCGGTCAACAAATGTAAAATAAATAAATAAATGTAGTCTAGGAAATCAAAAATGATAGTCATCATTTGTTACATTAGGGCCAAACTTGAGTATGGAATAACAATATGTAAACCTTATAAGAAAAGCACGAGTAAACTGGAAAGAGTGTAGTGGAAATATACCAAGGGTATCCAGGGATGTGAAAATTTAAGTTATTATGAAAGACTAAAATATCAGAACTTGTACAGTGTCTCGTTTAGATATCTAAGAGGAGACCTTATTCAGGTATATAGGTCATTTAGAGACCACTATCTCTGGGAATGTTTGGGGTTACCAAAAAGTAGTAGAGAATCATCAGACAACCTAGGTGGAAGATTCGATAGAAGTGAAAAGTGTACTAACTGGTTGTGAGAGAGAGCAGCTGATGCAGGGAATAGATTACCAAATTACATTAAAGCAAACACTAGTTTAGATATTTTTAAGAACAGCCTGGACACTTATTATGGGAACAGCTGTTTTTGTATATTGGCAGGCTAGAAGGGCATTATTGCCCATGCTTGAAATATTTTTATGTATGTAATCATTAAATGTAATGTCACCTTTGGCATGTTACTGTCCAAACACCTGCAGTATCTAGAAGGTCCACAGGGACACCGTACTAAAAGGATACAAAGCCTGAACAACATGTCCTATATGAACTGACTTGGAGCCCTGTCAATACACTCTACATCATACAGACTGTTAAGAGATGACTTGTGTCTGACATTACAGACTGCTAAGAGATGACTTGTGTCTGACATACAAGGCATTCTCCGACCCATTACTTTCTTGTTTAAAAAAAGCACTCTTTATTGAATTACCACTTACTGTATAGGCAATTACACATGTGAATGAAAACAAACCATATTAACTTGATGTTCATCGTGTTACCCTGCTGCAGTCATCACACTTGGGTTATCCTGCCGTCAGGCGGTCCCGCAGTCGGCCCGAATTCCAAAGTCTTGGTCCGGCGTCATTTGCTGTTGCTTCTTCCCTGACGTCAGTGCACCAGGGGTATATAAGAGGCATCCAACGCCATTTTCTTCAGTCTTTCTTGCCGCACGGTGCCCGAAGCAGAAGCAGTTCACAAGTGCCGGTCGGCCGACACCTGAGATTTTCGAATCGAGTTTCAGTCCGAAGTCTTCAAAGCTAAGTACCCCGTTGGGGAACCTTTTCTTGCCTCAGTCTGATGTCAGAAAAAGTTAACAATTGCATTTCTTGTGGGAAGCAAATACCTCATAAGGACTTTCATTCTTATTGTATACCTTGCCTAGGCCCAGACTACGATGTCACTGGTTGTCAGTTTTGTGCTAGGTTCAATAAGCGAACTATAAAGCGACTCTTTGATTTCGCATGACACTACTTCAGTTGGAAATTTAATTACACTATGCCGTCGGAGCAACCGACTACCGGCGTGCATAAAAAACGCAAAGATAAAGACAGGCAGCCTAGATCCAAGCCTGACTCCGAGGCCTCGGCTGGGCCGGTCGCCGGTTCTCTGGTTTTCAGTGAGGCGCCTACGCAGCTACCGCGGAATTGGAACCCCAGACCGCTTCGGATTCTCTAGCAGAGAGTTCTAGGCCAACACAGCCATTTTCTTTAGGCCCTACCGACGACATTGCAGAAGGAGAAGCCGGTGCTGTAGAAACACCTTCGGTTTCAGAAGGTGTATTCAGACCAACTGCTCTCACCATAAAATCTTATGCTATCACTTACCACTTTACTCTAAGACTAGGGCTGGCTTCGCCACCGCAGTTTAGCAGGGCCTTCTAGCCTCCTCTAACCCTGTTTGACTCCACCTCCCATCCTTAGCTTTGGGATTCTACCCAAGTGTGATGACTGCAGCAAGGTAACACAATGAACATAGTACAGTTTTGTACCTACCATAAATGTAGATGTTCGAGTGTATACCCTGCTGCAGTCCAGGTTACCCTCCCTCCATCCCCTCTGACCTAACTATAACCTTTCTATACCTTAAAATTTGATACAACCTTTGTGGTGTATTTGCTTATAGCTGGAGGGATATTTTGCTTGTGATAAACTTTTATTATTGGTACTATCTACTGACCTCTTTTTGGGGGGGGGGGGGCACCTGACATCTGGGGCAAGAAAAACTGAAGAAACTGGCGTTGGATGCCTCTTATATACCCCTGGCGCACTGACGTCAGGGAAGAAGCGACCGCAACCGACGCCGGACCAAGACTTTGGAATTCGGGCCGACTGCAGGATAACCCAAGTGTGATGACTGCAGCAGGGTATACACTCGAACATCTACATTTATGGTAGTTACACCAGTTTGCGCACCCAGTATGTTAAGTTGTCAATCTCGCCTTCATTCTTGCTGGATGGGTTCGGAGCCGATCCTCGGCTCCGACTCTGCACTTGCTAAGCTCGAGAGTCACTTTTACCAGCTCGAGGCAGCCCCATATCCCATGATGCAAGGCGGTAATTACCCAGATCTCGTTTGCCGCTTCGCTAATGAGGTCATTCTTTTTACCAGCTCCTGGTAAGTGATATTTTTCTTGCTATTTGTAAGGTTTTAGGTGTCTCAAAACTCTAATTTTAGTCTTTTAGTCTTTATATCCTTCAGTGTACTTTATTGACTTAGCTCCATACCCATTTCCCCTTAGTTCACTTAGTTTCAGTGTTTCGGGCCTTAGGCCTTTCCCACCCTCACAGTTCCTGTCAGGATTTCCCTCAGGTGTGTGTGTGTTGTGTCGCTGTTATAGTAATAACTAATTTATTAGTTATTAATAATTTTTAGTTGTTAGTGTCTTTGTTTGGACTGATTGGTGTGTGTGAGTGTTTTAGGACTGAGACATGTCCAAAGATACTAGGGTCTCAGGTTTCAAGAAGTGTGACTCGTGCTGTCAGAAGATGTCTCTGACAGACCGTCACACTTCTTGTATTTATTGCCTGGGATCCCTACACCTGCAGGACTCCTGTGCTATATGTCATTCTTTCAGCCAGAGTCCTGCAGGAACGTAGAAATAAGTTGATCCTCAGGGGTCTTCTTAAACCAGAGAGCTCCCTGGCTAAGGTCGGTTCCGGGAAGCCCTCCAAGCCTTCCAAGACCCAGGCTTCGGTTTCCAAGTCTGTGGTCTTGGTTCCGACTCCGCCAGAGTCGACATCGGCTCCGTCCGGAGCCGATCCTTCCTTGTTGGAAGCTTCTGTACCGGCGCCGGTCGACGCCGATACCCTGGCTTCGGCACCTGTGTCGGCTCCGTCTGGAGCCGACACCCTAGCGTCGAAGCATGTCTCGGCTCCGGCTGGATCCCTGTTTCTTCGGAGCGGGATCTCTCGGCCCTCGCTGGAAGGGGAGCCTTCGAGGTGATGATGAGTGTGCTAGCCCCAGAGCTTCGCCAGCAGTCGGTTCCTTTAGCTCCTCCCTCTATGGTGCCTGTAGATGCCTCTTCCCGCTCTCTTGCTCCCAGACCCAGAGATCCATCGCCCCAGGTTTCCCCATTGGGAAGGACTTCCTCTTCCGAGGTTTCTCCTGATCCTTCAGGTGAACCCCCGCGTAAGAGGACCTGCAAGAGGAAGCATTTAGACTCCCCTGAGTCTACAACATCAGATACCGATTTAGATGAGTCGGAGGGGTCCCCAAGATCTCCCTCTGAGGATGTCTCCTTTTCAGACATCCTTGAACTCCTCAAACAGAGGGGGAACTGGCCCTCCATTAATCCCTCCGAGGATGAATCAGTATACCTGGAGGCTTTTGGATCTCGACCCTCCACCTCCTGGGTGTCTCCGCCTTTCGACCCCCTTATGGAAGTCATAGCTTGAAAGGCTTGGGCATCTCCTGATTTGGTGGAACCAGTCCCCAGGAGACCTTCAAAGTTTATCACGGCCCCCACTGAAAAGCAGTTTCTTACTAAGGGTGTCCCGGTTGATGCCATGGTGGTGGCGGCCGCCACCAAGAAGGAACTTGCAGATCCTTCCGTGCCAGTCCATCCTCCTAACAAGGAGTCTAGGACCATGGACAGGTATGGCAAGCGGATGTTCTCTTCAGCGACCTTTGCTATGCGTTCGCTGAATTATTTGTGTCACTTCACCAGACTTCAGAGAGACATCCTCAAAGACCTAGGGTCTGGGACATCTGGACATCTGGTGCAAGAAAAACTGAAGAAAATGGCATTGGATGCCTCTTATATACCCCTGGCGCACTGACGTCAGGGAAGAAGCGACAGCAACCGACGCCGGACCAAGACTTTGGAATTCGGGCCGACTGCAGGATAACCCAAGTGTGATGACTGCAGCAGGGTATACACTCGAACATCTACATTTAGTTACACCAGTTTGCTCACCCAGTATTTCTGACAGAGTAGTTTGCAGGGAAATTTTAAAGTGTGCTAACTCATTACTCTATCAAAATTGTTTCCATTTACCTTTTTCTTCCCTGTCACACCTCCAACTTTTGTAATCTACCTGAGGAAAAATTTTTTGGAGTCTG